>NC_065591.1:10212500-10846255 GCF_024542745.1 Macaca thibetana thibetana
GGAAACAGAGCCCTAGGTTAGGTGAGCCACCTGCCTGAGATTACTTGCTTGTAGGGAGCTGGGGTTTGAAGTGCGATTTGGTTGCTTACAGTAGGGTGTGTTGGTGAGACAGCAGGCCTGGTGACCCATAAACCTGGGCAAGTCCCTGACCCACCTAATCCTCAGTTTCTACCTCTGTGAAATGGGATGGATGATATTAGCACTGTACCTGCTGGTGGCCTTGCTGTCAAGATGCAAGGAGTCCCCGCATGATGCTGGCACACAGTAGGTGCTCCTCAGCGTGGGTTCCTGGTACTGGGTCAGCAGTCATCATGCTGCAGGCTGCCTCTGGAGGTGGAGGGAGGTCGATAGGGAAGGCCCTGGCCCCTGGGCCCTGGCTGGGTCCCTCTGCAGTGGGCAGCCTTGCTGTGACCTCCCCGGCCCCTACTTGTTCCAGGGGTGGCTGTGAAGGTGGAGGAGCCCAGGTATAAAAAGGACAAGCAGCTCAATGAGAAGATCTCCCTGTTCCGCGGCGACATCACCAAGCTGGAGGTGGACGCCATCGTCAACGCCGGTGAGTGGCTGGCCTGAACCAGAACCCTGGTGGCCGTCCCGTTGCCTTTGCTCTACTCTGCTGTGCCAGGCCTGGGTGGACGCCACCTGGCTCCAGTGAGGCTCAGGTTGCTGGCAGGGACGGCCTGCTGGCGCCATGGCAGCCCAGCGCATCGGCCACTCGGGCTCCTCTTCCCTTGAAACCCTGACCTGCTGTGTCGGGGGCGCCTTGCTCCACTGAGACCCATTAGTGGCCGGGGAAGTGGGAGAGCTGGGCTGGAACTGGGCTTCCCTGCCAGGAAGGCAGAGGCCACAGCGGAGAGGTCTGACCTTGGGGGGCCACAGAGGCCCCAACCACCACCTGCCTTCCTCTACCTTTGGCCTGCCCTGCCCTCCCTTCAGACCTGGGCAGGTGAAGGAGCTTGTCAAGGGATAGTGGGGGCAGAGAGGTCCCCTGCGGTGCCCTGGCCGCTTTCCAGCGCCTGGAAACGGGAGCTGCTCAGCTTCCTGCGCTCGCCTCTTGCTGGCTTGGCAGTTTGTTGTGATGAGTATGGGAGCCGGCTGCTTCTTTGTGGGAGGGAGGAAGGGGGCTGCTTCTCCACGCAGGCAGTGGTTGTCTGGCAAGGTCAAAGGTGCCAGGAGAGGACTTTGGCATGGGGTGTCAAGGGCCGGTTAAGTCCAGCAGGTGGCTTGTGGAACAGGTCGAGTGGCGGCTGAACCCCGGCCCTCGCCCGCCTGCTCACTTGCTCCTTTGCTTACCCGGCGTCTGCACCAAGCATCAGAGGAAGGGGGGCTCTTTTTCAGACCCTGAATTTGGGGGGCAGATCCTCTCATCCTGGGCTCCAGCTCACGGGAAAACCCTGCCGTGCCAGCCTCTCCCCAGCCTGTGCAGGCCCAGGGCACCCCCAGGAGCTTCTCGACTCTCCTTTGTCTCCACTTTGGGCTTGTAGTGGTCGTGCTTGGCTCCAGCGCTGTCCCCCAGTGACTCTGGGGCTTGGTGGCGCTGATGCTGTGAGCATTTCCGTTGATCTCTCTGAGTTACGGGCTCTAGGATCCGGAGAGCGAAGGTCACTCGGCTGCCCCGGGCCTGGTCCATGGGTTCTGAGTTGTGTTTCCTGAAGCAACCTTGTTCTGTGCGTCTTCCCACCGTTGACTGCAAAGCTGGATAGTCATATGGGGGTGCCTTGCCCACACATTACCTGTCGAGACACACAGGTGACAGGTTACACGTAAGCAGGAGTTTCTGCTCAGAGTGGCTGGCTGAGGGGAGCAGGGGGAGCTAGAGTCACCCTGGGCTTCTGCAGGTGGTTCTGGTGTGTTTCTCTAGGGCCACGAGGAAGAGGACTGCTAGTCCATCTGGGGCCACACGGCTAAGACAAAGCCACATCTGCACTGGCAGATGTTACAGCGGCCTGGGGGAGGGCGTTCTTGCTGCCTGTGCCCAGGAGGGGCTGGCCTGGAGCAGAAGGGCAGAGCCTTGGGGCTGTGGCTGAGAGGGCAGTCAGGCAGGACAGTGGGTACTCCAGCCCTGCCAGTCACTGGCAAGCATGTGAGAGGTACCCCAGCGGTATCTTCTTGCTGAGCTGCAAAGTGGCCAGAGGGAAAATGAGGTATCTTGTGAGCTCTGTCCCCCTGGGTTGGTGATTGGCTGCAACATGGGCCAGGAGAAAGGGTTCAGGGAACGAGGTGGGGTGTTGGCGGGTGCAGATGGAACAGGGGACACTCTGGAGGCTGCACCCGGGCTGTGGGCATGATTAACGCCGCTTGCTAAGTGCTCTTGGGAGTCGCCAGGCTTTGGATGCAGCAGCTCCATCGGAAGTGCTTTAGTGCCAGCTCCATTTGCACCAGGGCCAGGGCTGGGGCAGTGCTGGCTGAGTTTCTCTGGGGACTCCCCTTCTCCGTGTCCTTGCCTAGGCCTCTGTTTCCTCCTCTGCACAATGAGGGTAGCAAAGAAAGCACCCATCAGGTTGCTGGGGGCACTTGGAGCTGATGCACGTGACGTGCAAATGGCGGTCACTCATCACCAGGCGGGAATCGGGGCTCAGCACCTCGCATTGGTGCTGAAACTGGTGTCATCAGTGCCATTCTGGGCATCACCCCTGTCCTGGGGGTGCTGAGGGACATGGTACCTCCTGCAGATGATCAGCTTTCGCCTCCCCCTGCTTGCCTCAGTTTACCCACACTCCTCTTGGTGTGTTTTCCTGGGATCTTTTTGTTCTAGAATCTCACAGCCAGGAGGACCCAGTACCCACCTGGAATCCCAGGGAATGGCGGAGGCAGGGTCTGGACACAGGCTTCCCACACAGAGCCCGAGTCTCCTTCGGCCGTCCAGGGCTTTGTGGAACCCCAGCGTTCAAAGTGGCTTTGGCACTGGTCAGGCCTCCAGGGTCCTGGGTGGCCTTGGCTCCCACCCCAGCCCCTTTGCCCACCAGGGGGCAGCAGAGATCGCAGTTCCCAGGAGCCCATAAATCAGCCTGTTTATTAGTGGAATAAAAGTCGTCCACAACGGCGGGGCTTTTCGGGGCTGCATAAATCTGCGTCTGTGCCTCGTGAAACCCATATGTGCTTAATTCATATGTAAAGTTTCAAGCAGGAAGAGAATACGTGTCCATTAAATTCTATTTGACTTGATTATAATCATTAGCCGTGAATAATTGCTTCTCAGTGCCTACCGCGGAGCCACCACAATAAGCAAGAGGAGAGAGCAATTATCTTGGGGTGGGGATTTTTAAATTTATATTTTTGAAGCCAGGAGCAGTGCTGGCCCCGCGGGCGTCAGTGGCCCATGGAGAACGCTGCGGGTCATACTGGGCTGGGAGCTTGAGGTCTGGCCGCCCGCCGGAGCTTCTGGATTTTGTTGTGGGGGGCGGTTCTCTTTGTTCCTGCTGCCATATGGGAGGGGCTGTCACTGCCTGGGCTTGGGTCCAGCTGCAGGGATGTGGAGGGGAAGGGTGCAGTGGGAGCTAGGAGAGGGCTGTGAGGGAAAGGGGGGCGGGGGGAGCTCCCAACCCCCCACCCTCTTCCATCCTGAAAAGCTGTGGGCTTGAAGGGGTCTCCAGCCAGGCTGTGGGCATCTCTCCTGCCACTCAGCAGGGTCCTGGGGATCCTTGGAGAGGGCAGTTGCCAGTTGTCCCCCTGCCTGCCCCCCTCACTCCTTCCCCTCCCTGAAGAGGCATCTGCCTGTGACCTCCCTCAGGCCTTTAAGAAACAACCCTGGGTGGGGGCGGGGGGGGGGCAGTAGCTCACTTCCTGTAATCCCAGCACCGTGGGAGGCCGAGACAAGAGGATCACTTGAGCTCAGGAGTTTGAGACCAGCCTGACCGACATAGTGAGACCCTGTCTCTACAAAAAATTTTTTTAAAAAATTAGGCATGGTGATGTGTGCCTATAGTCCCAGCTACTCAGGAGGTTGAGGCAGGAGGATTGCTTGAACCTGGGAGGTTGAGGCTGCAGTGAGCCACGGTTGTGCCACTGCACTTCAGCCTGGGTGACAGAGTGAGACCCTATCTCCAAAAAAAAAAAAAAAAAAAAAAAAAAAAATATATATATATATATATATATATATATAATAGAAAACAGAACATCAGATTCTGGGCCAGGTGCAGTGGCTCACGCCTGTAATCCCGGAACTTTGGGAGGCTGAGGCAGGCTTGAGGTCAGGAGTTTCGAGACTAGCCTGGCCAACATGGCAGAATCCCATCTCTACTAAAAATTTGCAAAATTAGCCAGGCATGGTGGCACGCACCTGTAATTCCAGCTACTTGGGAGGATGAGGTAGGAGAATCACTTGAACCCAGGAGGCTGAGGCAGGAGGATTGCTTGAACCTGGGAGGTCAAGGCTGCAGTAAGCCATGATTGTGCTACTGCCCTCCAGCCTGGGCAACACAGTAAGACTCCGTCACAAAAAAAAAAAAAAAAAAAAAAAAAAATCAAAAAGAAAATCAGACTCTGAGGCTGCATGCAGTGGCTCACTCCTGTAATCCCAGCACTTTGAGAAGCTGAGGCAGGAAGATTGCTTGAGCCCAGGAGTTTGACACCAACTTGAGCAACACGGTGGCACCCTATCTCTACAAAAAGAAAATTTTTTTTTAATTAGCCGGGTGTGGTGGTGCATGCCTGTAGTCCCGGCTACCTGGGAGGCTGAGGTGGGAGGATCGCTTGAGCCTGGGAGGTCGAGGCTGCAGTGAGCTGTGATTGCGCCACTGCACTCCAGCCTGGGCAACAGAGTGAGACCCTGTCTCAAAAAACAAATAAAAATAAGAAAATCAGATTCGGTTTCCCTACTGATCTCCTGGCATTCGAAATTCAGGAGTGGTTTCCACTCTTACATTATTGGGCTATGAGATGTGATTGGGATGTGTGTGATGGTGTGTGTGTGAGGTCAGGAGTTCGGCCTTGTGTTTGTGATGTGTGTGGTGTGTGTGTGTGATATAGCGTGTTTGTGTCTGTGCTCGTGTGATGCGTGGGGTGTGTGTCATAGAGTGTGTGTGTGAGGTCAGGAGTTTGGCCTATGTGGGGGGGGTGTGCATATGCACTTGTGTGATGTGTGTGATGCGTGTGTGTGATACATGTGTGTGTCTGTGCTTGTGTAATGCGTGGGGTGTGGGTGATGGAGTGTGTGTGTGTTGTGATGTGTGTTTGTATGGGATGTGGTGAGAGTGAGGTGGGAAGTTGGGCAGAAGCATAGACGTGGGATGCCTGGCTGGCGGGTGGCAGGGCTTGAAGTTACAGGGACGGGACAAACCCCCACACCCTCAGGCACAGTGCAGGCCTCCCTGGGCCCTGTCCCAGCGGGCTGCCAGCTGAGGCTGCTTGCTCGGGCAGCACCCGGGAGAGTCTCAGGCTCCTGCCATCTGTACTGGCCATGACTCCTGCCCACAGGAGCATGGCACATCTGTCTTAATGAAATTGGGCTGCCGCATGCAGGAGATAAGCCAGGGAGCCCCCACAGGTCCCCTCATCTGGAGGAGGAGGTTCTCAGAGCCGGTGCCTGCCTCTCCAGCCCTGCCTATGACCTGTGTCTGGAGATAGCGCCGGTCTCAGAGTCTCCACTAGGGGGTGTTGTGGCTTCCAGGGTGTTTGTGTCTCCTTTTTACTGCAGGGGGGCAGTGACCTTGACTAGGCCACCTCCCTGCCCTTGAGTTTCCTGGTGCACCAGGCCTGTGTATGCAGATTTTTTGTTCCTGACAGCAGAGTCCCGGGCAGGACATGTCCGGGCACAAAGAAAGATCCCCATTCTTGGCCAGGCATGGTGGCTCACGCCTGTAATCCCAGCACTCTGGGAGGCAGAGGTGGGCGGATCACTTGAGGTCAGGAGTTTGAGACCAGCCTGGCCAACATGGTGCAACCCGGTCTCTACTAAAAATACAAAAATTAGCCGGACACAGTGGCACGCGCCTGTAGTCCCAGCTGCTCAGGAGGCTGAGGCAGAAGAATCACTTGAACCCGGGAGGCAGAGGTTGCAGTGAGCTGAGATTGCTCCACTGCACTCCATCCTGGTTGCTGGGTGACAGAGCGAGATTCCATCTCAAAAAAAGAGAAAGATCCCCATTCTTGGCCAGCCCAGGGGTCTGGCTGCCTGGCTTTGGTCTTCAGGTCATAAGAGGACAGAGCAGAGATGGATGAAAGGCTTTGTGCAAAGATGGAAGGGATCTTTTGCTTCAACGCCAGCCCAGAGCGGTGAGCAGGCCGTGCGCACCGTGGCCAGGAGCAGGTCGGGATCCCAGCGCCCCTGCTGGCCACGCCGTGGCCTCTGCTTCCTCATTTGAGAAATGGCATCAGCATCAGTCCCACCGCAGGGCAGGGGTGAGGAGGACAGGAGTTCAGGCCTGTCCAGCCCTGGGCCTGGGACCTGGCATGTGGAGAGTCCCTAGGAAATGACTACTGGGAAGTCAGGAGTGAGAGCAACTAAGCAGAATATAATGTGACAAAGCGCTAGGAGCAAGGTCTGAACAAAGTGCCACGCAACGCCGCAGGTATCAATTAATTCTGCAAAGAGGTGGCGGGAGGCGAGGCGGGTCGGCGAGCCTTTGAGGGGCCTGGGCGTGCAGCGGGGACGGGTGGGAAGCCATGTTTCACAGCGACAAGCTGACCTCGTGGGGAGATTTTTAAGCTGCTTATTTATTTAAAATAAGTCATGAAGTGGCGCTCTGTCTCCTTAAGTCTTGGGGCTTTGATTTGTGAGAGTCTGCTGGCCGCTTATCACCACCCTCCTCCTAAGCACAGGCAGCCCCTGCCTCATCCTCTCCTGCTGCCTGGAGGGCCCAGCAGATCCTGGCCTGGTGAGAAGGAGCAGGCCAGGACCTGAGTGGCCACCTGAGCAGCCACCCGCCCCTGCGCCTGGCCATCCCCGGGCGCCGCTTGGAGTCAGTGATTTAGAGACCGCCTTGATGGACTACCAAGCAGGGGGCCCGGAGGGATGCGGACTGCCTTGTGGGAAGTGATCTGACACTAAACTGTCGCCGTAAATCGCTTTATCTGTCACTTCAGATTTAAATGTGTTTGCTGAGGCTTGCTGGCCGCCACGACAGCAGAAACCTCTCCACAGTGGGCAGGGGAGGTGGCCGGGCCAGCAACGAGCCCAGGGCCGGCTGCACAGCAGACTTTGCCGCTGGAACCTGTTAGCTACATGGCCCTGGCCCTGGGCTCCCTCCTCCTCAGGGGAAGCGAAGTGCAGGCCGGGCCGGGCCACTTTCCAGTGCTCTGGCCACTCTGGATATGTGCAGTGCTCTCAGAGGCCCAAGAGGCAGGCAGAATTGTTGCCCCATTTTCGGGGATCAAATAACACGTCCCACCTCGGCAGGTGACTGAGCCAGAATTAGAACTCAGACACTTTCATCCACGCAACGAACATAGATGATACAGCTGCCGTGCACCACACCGTGGGGTGGGCCTGGGCTGCAGAGGACACAGTCTCTAATTCCAGATAAGGGGTGACACGTGTGAATGGAAAGGGAAGTGCAGCGCATGAGAGACAGGAGTCTGGCCTGCAGGAGAGGGAAGCAGGGGGGAAGGCTGCCTGGAGGAGAGGGTGCTTGGGTTGGACGGGGTGCTAAGTCAGAAGTTGGGGCAAGAGCATTCTTCGGGGAGAGAGCACAGACAGGGTGGGGCCACGTGGATGGAACACTGTGGGGAGGCTCTGAGGGGTCTGGAGTGAGCCACGGCCCGGGCCTGAGTTGGGGGTGCTCGGTCAGATCACTTGGGCTGCTGAGTGGAAAAATGGGGGCCCAGAGCGTGGGGTGGGAGGTGTCTCCCTCTAGGTCTAGGCTGCATTCATACCCTATGCAGTTAACCTCTTGCACTATTTCAGTCTCATTGTGCTAATGGTGAAATAGAGGCTCAGAGGCGTGAAGCAACTTGTTTAAGGTCACACAGCTAAATGGTAGTAGAGCTGGGATGGGAGGTTTGCCAAGCTCCAGAGCCCCCAGGAAATTGTGTGTGTGTGTGTGTGTGTGTGTGTGTGTGTGTGTGTGTGTGTGTGTGTGTGTGTGTCGGGGTTGGGGGAAGGGAATACCTCCTCTCTGTTCTCTTTTTCCTGGTTGATGAATTTGAGTTCTGAGACTGGCGTGTCCTGTGTGTCCTCACGGCCAGGAAACTGAGAGGTGGGGCAGAAGTTTGCCATGGGCAGGGGGAGGGGTTGTTGTAAAAAAGATGGAACTAACATCTGAATCTGGGCTCCTGGGTCTCCTGAGGCCTCCTGGTGGGCTCCAGCTCCCTCAGCCTGCCTGGCCTCCTGTGTCCCAAGCCCCCTCAAGTCTCCGGCATGCCCCACAGAGCCCTGGCTCTGGACTGAGGGTGGCCTGTCACCTGCCACTTGGTATTGAGTGTTCCCATTGCTCAACACGCTGCACATGTTGCCTCATGTCTGAGTCAGGCACTGACATTTCCCCCATTATACAGATGAGGACACTGAGGCACCCATGGGTCATGGCGCTGGGTAAAAGGCAGGGCTGGGAATCAGATTTGGGGTTTAAGAGAGACCATCAGGTATTTCTTTCTTTCCTTCCTTCCTTTCCTTCCTTTCCTCCCTTTCCTCCCTCCCACCCTCCCTTCCTTCCTTTTTTTTCTGACAGGGTCACACTGTTCCCCAGGCTAGAGTACAGTGGTGCAATCATGGCTCACTGCAGCCTCGACCTCCTGAGCTCAAGTGTTCCTCCCATCTCAGCCTCCTGAGTAGCAGGGACCACAGGCATGCCACCACTCCCAGCTAATTTTTTTATTTTTTGTAGAGACGAGGTCTCGCCATGTTGCCCAGGCTGATTTTAAACTCTCGGGCTCAAGCAATCCACCTGCCTCAGCCTCCCAAAGTGCTGGGACTACAGCTGTGAGCCACCATCCCCGGCCCAGGTTTGCTTTTTCGCTAGCTCCCTCTGGGTCGTCTGGAAGTGAGGGGCAGAGTTGCTCAGGGGGGCCAGTCAGGACGCCTGGGGTCCAAGAGGCCCCCTCCCCACATTAGAAAGCCCAGAACACCTAGACACGGCCAGGAGCTAATTTCCACCACTGTAGGAAGAGGGCGGCTCATCCCCACAAGGTCGAGCAGTGGTTGCATAAATTCATAAATGATGGATCCCTCCTGAATTATTGAGATGCCCTCATGGGCTCGCAGGGCCTGGTCCAGAGAGTGGAGCACTGGCCGGGGGGCGGCACTCGGAAAGGACCTTCCAGGGACCTTCCACCCCAAGGTCTTCCGCCGAGTCCCCTGCTTCTTACCCGAAGTTCTTCTGTCATTTCCGCGGGGAATGTGAGAATAGACTGCGGACCCAGTAACTCTCTGTCCTGCGTTTCAGTAGATTTCTTTTGTGAATTGTTTTGTAGAGGTAGGGTTTCCCTGTGTTGCCCAGGCTGATCTCAAACTCGCAAGCTCAAGTCATCCTCGTGCCTCGGCCTCCCCCATGGTGGGATTACAGGTGTGAGCCAACATGCCTGACGTGATGTTTTGTTGAATGGATAAATGACTCCATGCCCTTGAGAGTTGCTCAGATGGTGGAAGGGGCTGCACGAACCATTGACACCCTCTAAGTCCCCTTTTCCTGCCTAGCCCAGCCCCCTACCCTACCCCTCTGGGCCTGAAGTGGTTGATTCATTTTACAGATTAGGACGGTGGTGGGCATTTCTGGGTCCTCATGAGGTTCCTGGCTCCTTTCGAGGCGCTGGAGGTACAAGGCCCAGTGTAACCCAGTGCCTGCCCTCCTGGCATTTGGAGTCCTGTAGAGGAGGACAGGGGAGGATCTGAAGCCCAGAGGGGGACAGTGACCTGCTCAGGGTCACACAGCAGGAAGGTGGCAAAGCAGAGCTGCAAACCCAAGGGCTTTTTCTACCCCTCATGGCAGACGTGTAGTTAGAAAACCGCAGCTTGGAGTCTGACGTCCACCCATGGGGTGGCCACCCTGCCTCCCACCCTGTGCCCAGTGTCCCAAGCACGTCCTCTCTGGCTCCTTCCCGTCCTTGAGGCCTCAGCGCCCGCACCTGTGCCCCTGCCTGTGTCCCCGGTGTGCTGTCCACCCGAGCGCTGAGCCGAGGAGGCCGGAGCTTGTGGGAATGTGTGTGTTTTGAAATTAATGGGGACCATTAAGTTGGCCAAGCATGAAAAGGGCTGGATCTGCAGCCCTTGGCTCGCTCTCCTGGAATGATCCGCCAGTTCCTTGGCAAGGCGCAGCTGAGCTGGTTTCAGGGCTCCCCAGGAGGCCGCGGCTTGCCTGCCCGTTTAACGGGTGAGTACTCTGTGTGCCTAGGACATCAAGGGGTCTGGCTGCAGCAGCGTGCGATGGCCACAGTGCCCCTGCTCTCAGGCTCTGTGCAGATGGCTGTGTCTGTGGGTGCGTTGACTTGAATCTTTTCCCTAGACCTCTAGAGTGGGCTCAGACACACTCCAGACCCTGACCCTGGGGCTTCCTGGGTGAGTCCTGGCCCAGCCAGGTGAGCTTGGTGTGGCCTCCAGGACATAGCAGGATTACCAGTCAAGGACCCAGGCCCTGTCTCCTCACCTCCCCCACCACGAAGAGCTCCATCTATTGTGGATTCTCCATGTGGACATTTTCTTTTCTTTACTTTTTTTTTTTTTTGAGACAGAGTCTCGCTGTCGCCCAGGCTGGAGTGCAGTGGCCGGATCTCAGCTCGCTGCAAGTTCCGCCTCCCAGGTTTATGCCATTCTCCTGCCTCAGCCTCCCGAGTAGCTGGGACTACAGATGCCCGCCACCTCGCCCGGCTAGGTTTTTTTTTTTTTTTGTATTTTTTAGTAGAGACGGGGTTTCACCTTGTTAGCCAGGATGGTTTCGATCTCCTGACCTCGTGATCCGCCCGTCTCGGCCTCCTAAAGTGCTGGGATTACAGGCTTGAGCCACCGCGCCTGGCCTCATGTGGACAGTTTCTTAAAGATAGGGTCTTGCTCTGCCACCTGGGCTGGAGTGCATTGGTGTGACCACAACTCACTGCAGCCTTGACCTCCTGGGCTCAAGCAATCCTCCCGCCTTGGCCTCCCGAGTAGCTGGGACCACAGGCTCATGCAACCACACCCAGCTAATTTTTGCATTTTTGGTAGAGGCGGATTTATACCGTATTGCCCAGGCTAGTCTCAAACTCCTGGGCTCAAGCAATCCTCCTGCCTAGACCTCCCAAAGTGCTAGGATTACAGGCATGAGCCACTGTGCCTGGCCATATGGGACATCTTTTTTTTTTTTTTTTTTTTTTTTTTTGACGGAGTCTCGCTCTGTCACCCAGGCTGAAGTGCAGTGGCCGGATCTCAGCTCACTGCAAGCTCCGCCTCCCAGGTTCACGCTATTCTCCTGCCTCAGCCTCCCGAGTAGCTGGGACTACAGGCGCCCGCCACCTCGCCCGGCTAGTTTTTTGTATTTTTTAGTAGAGACGGGGTTTCACCGTATTAGCCAGGATAGTCTCGATCTCCTGACCTCGTGATCCGCCCGTCTCGGCCTCCCAAAGTGCTGGGATTACAGGCTTGAGCCACCGTGCCCGGCCCCATATGGGACATCTTGTAACTGGAAGTTGGAGTCCTGGGTACAAGTCCTGGCTTCACCGTGTACCAGCTGTGTGACCTTGGGCAAATCACTTAACCTCTCTTTTTTTTTTTTTTTTTTTGAGACAGAGTCTCGCTCTGTTGCCCAGGCTGGAGTGCAGTGGCACGATCTCGGCTCACTGCAAGCTCCGCCTCCCGGGTTCACACCATTCTCCTGCCTCAGCCTCCTGAGTAGCTAGGACTACAGGCGCCCGCCACCATGCCCAGCTAATTTTTTGTATTTTTAGTAGAGACGGGGTTTCACCGTGGTCTCCATCTCCTGACCTTGTGATCTGCCCACCTCGGCCTCCCAAAGTGCTGGGATTACAGGCGTGAGCCACCGCGCCCGGCCCACTTAACCTCTCTGAGCCTGTTTTCTTGTCTGTAAAACATAATAGTGCATGCAGACCCAGCCCCAGCACTGTGGGTTTGAGAGGAGACCGCTTGTGTAGGATGTTCAGTACAGTGCCTGGCACAGAGCAAGCACCCAGAAGATGCCACCCCTTGTTCTTGTTGCTGTAGCTGCTGCTCTGGGAGGGCTGCTGAGACCTGCTGAACCTGGCATCCCATTAGCTAGCACTTGCCCTGCACTCAGCGCTTGGTGGGGCTGGGAACAGGGGAATGGTCCCTCTATCCTGAATGGGCTGAAGGAACCTCCTTCCCATATTCGTGGTAGGGAATCGAGTCACGTGCTGGACCTGGCATGGCCAAGGGGACGGCCCTCTCCTGACCACCAGAGTCTCTTGGATGGGTTTCCTGACCATGAGGGTGCAGGACAGGCAGGCTGGGCCCCTCTCTCCCCACTGCTAACAGGGCGGTCTGTGCCTGCTCTGCCTTCCATTGGGAAAGATGTGTGTTCACATGGAAACGGCCTGTGCAGTGGGGCCCCCGTGAGGCGGGCTAGGACAGGGGATGTCCCCAGGGAAGCTGGGTGACTGAATGGCCCTGTCAGGGCCTGGATGCCATCTGCTGAGGCCTAAGCTGCCAGAGAAGGCCCCTGAAGGCCTCCCCTGCAGCCGCCACCCTCCTCAGGTCTTCATGTGTTTCAGATGCTCGCCTTTTGAACTCCACTGCGGTGGTGCCATTATGGCCCCCAGCTCTCTGCCACTGGGGTCGGTGGTGAGGTCCAGGCTGGGGTGGAGGGCACTGGCATGCTTGGTTGGCAGCTTTGGAGGTCCCAGAGGCCAGGGCAGTGGCTGTTTACCAGACAGACCCGGGTAAGATCTGGTTCCACCACTATGTCAGGCAGGCTCCTGCCTCTTTAGGCCTTGGGGTTTCCCCGTCTGTCCCTTATGGGGGCATTAATAGGAAGAAAATTCATTACTGCCTGGAAGGCCCAGCACACTGGAGGGGCTCATAAATGGTAGTGATTCTTACTAGCAGTGAGGGATCTCACTTCGCCACCCACAGGGCCCCGAGCCCCTTGAGGGCAGGGGCAGCTCCATGGACTCTGGGTCTCCATCCCTGGACAGGGCTCTTCTGCAGTGGGGGCAGCCCAAGCATGCCTGCCCTTGGAAGGACATATAGGAATTCATGATGGCTCACGGCTAAGGAGCCTTACGGGGAAGCAGGCTGCCCCGGTAGGCACGGCTACTCGGGGATCTCCTGCTCTGTGCACTCCTGGCAGGGGCGGAGACGTGGCTGTTTATATCTGCGCCAGGTGTCAGGAGATGGAAGCCAGGGAGGACAGAAGGACGCGGGAGCATGGAGAGCATGTGGGCTGCAGACCTGGGGGAGGATGGGCACCAGGATGGAGCTTGTCCTGACAGTGGTGCGGGAGGCAGTGAGCAGAGGCGGGGCTGAGAGGTCACTGGCGGCTTCCTCTTCTAAGGCATGACTGGCATTCCCTTCGGTTCATTAAAACCCATCAGTGGGACTGGCATGGTGGGTCATGCCTGTAATCCCAGCACTTTGGGAGGCCAAGGCGAGTGGATTACCTGAGGTCAGGAGTTCAAGACCAGCCCGGCCAACATAGTGAAACCTCGTCTCTACAAAAATACAAGAATTAGCCAGGCATGATGGTGGGTGCCTGTAATCCCAGCTACTCGGGAGGCTGAGGCAGGAGAATTGCTTGAACCTGGGAGGCAGAGGTTGTAGTGAGTTGAGATGGCGCCACCACACTCCAGCCTGGGCGATAGAGCAACACTCTGTCTTAAAAAAAAAATCCCCATCAGTGGCACCCACCTCCCAGCGGCAACAAGTGGCCCTTGAATGCCCATTCCCCACTCTCCTCCCCGTCGCCGCCTCCTCCCCCTCTTTGGACATTGTAATTGCAGTAAAAACCGGAGGCGAGCAGCGTCGCAGGTGGAGAGAGAGGCCCAGCTGTCAGCCATTCCTCTGCCAGCAGGACCCGCGGCTATTTTATTATTGCCGCCTGGCTGTATTTCAGGTACGGATTAAACATCATCAAACGCCACGTCCCTTTTGAAAAGCAAGAGCTACCTTGCTGAGGATGTTGAGGAGAAACAGGAACATTAAAATCTACGAAGCAAATGGCCCAGAATTGACATTTGTGACGAGAGCTCTGCAGCTTCAATTGTCAAAGGAGCTAAATCCCCTCTGGCAGTTGGCGGGGAGCTTTCCCCATGAGGGTCACAGGAAGGTGGGGTACGTTTGCCCGGGAGGAGACCAGGCAGCACCAGGGAGGGGATTCTGTGGGTCAGCTGCCTGCCTCTCAGGGCCTCCCTGGCCTTGGCCTCTACCGAGCCTCCTCTTCTTCCTAACGAGGAGGCAGGAGCCTTCTGGTGCCCATGGGACAGGGCTGGGATCAAGTCCTGCTGTGGCCACTTGCTAGCTCTTATGACCTTGGCCAGAATATACCTCTCACCTGAATCTCAGTTTCCTCATCTGTAAAACCAGGAGAGCGATGTCCCCTCTGAAGGCGGAGGATGGTGCATGCAAACACTTGACAAGTCATTGGAATTCAGTAAATGGTGACTACTGTCACCCAGGAAATGGGCGTGTGAGCTGGCATTAATTTTTACAAAAAACATTTACTTATTTCCACTGAAAAATAGGAACAGTAAAATTGAGAACCATTAAAACAGGAATAAAAAGAACCAAGCCACAGCAGGGGATGCTGAGCTGGGTATCTCCTAAGAACTGTGCTCCTGGTCCCACCTGGAACTCTGTGGCCTGGATGCCCTCAGCACATGCTTTCCAGGTCACCAGCCTCTTGCCTGGTTACTGGTCACAGCCTGCTGTCTGCCCTGGCACCTGCCACTCGATGCTGGTATGTGGCCTTCCGAGGAACTATGGCTCAAATCTGCCCTTGTAGTTTATACTCTTGATGGCTACTTGGGGGTATCTTGGCTCCTGGTATCCTTTCCTGACCCGGCCCAGATGACACTTCAAAACTAGGCTGAGTAAATCTGTTGCAACTGAATATGAAATGCAGCTTTGAGCTTCCCAGCAGCCACTGCAAAGTTTGTAACAAGATTTTAGGATCCTTAACTCCAAGCTTGGAAGTCAATTTAAATTTCGGCTGAATGCCTCCTTTTCTTTCTCCTCTTGGCCTTTTTTCTTCATTTTTCCTCTCTAGTATCCTCACCAACTGTTCTTTATCTCCCCCAAGGATGGTTTATCCCTTGCTCCAGAGCCCGTCCCAAAGTGCTCGCCCCTTACATGGCTGTGCCTCAGCTCGGGAGACCCCCCCGCCGCTGCCCTCCTATTTGCTGCTATTGACTCCCCTGTGTCGTGCTCACGGCGGCTGGCCTCTGGGCCTCTTGTCTTGCCCAGGCCCACTGGGTCTGCTGTTGCTGTTTCTCTCAGATGAGCCTGTGACTAATAAGGGTTGCCCCCGGGGGGCTGGCAAAATCTTTCCCTCCTTAATATCGGAGTTTAAAAATGTGTCACCATCGATTTGAAGGAAAGCCTTGTTCCTGCTGAGAAAAGCGGCCTGGAGATTCGTCTCGCCTTAGGAATCACAAAGGCGGCTGCATAAATTCAGCACCACAGAGAGCTCTCCATGCAAATGCTGAGATGCCCACTCTAGCCCCGCACCAGCCCTCCCCACTGCTCCTGGGGGCTGGCACCCCCATTTCCTCATGCCCCCGTCCCTGCAGAGACTTGGGGATGCCCCTGTGTGGGGAGGGGCTCCCTGGTTGGAAGATCCCCATCTCCCAATTCTCTCCACTTCTTTTCAGAGACTGAGCCCGTGGCTAATTCCACGTCACAATGTTTTCTAATCCCAGAGGAGAAGGAGGATGAATGACTTCCAGGCCTGGGGCTTCTGGAAGCCATCCGGGTCTCTTACAGGTCGGGTGGGGGGGTCCCCCTGACCCTCCTTGGTGGGTCTACCCTGAAGGCAGGAATGTTACCCCTGCAGGCCTTGTCTCCTGGCCTTTTTGCATCCTTGCCTGGAAAGGACTGTTGGGGTCCTTTGGTGCATCCCCCTGCTTCCAGGCAGGCCCCTCCCCTCTGGACGTTGCCCTCATACTGGACCCAGCTTTGCAGCTGCCAATGCATCCCACTGTCATCCAGCAACTCTCTCAGCCCAGAATAACCATCACAGTCATGGCCTGGGAGGTGGCTGTGGGTCCCACTTCTCAGGTTGGGAAGCTGTGCTATAGAGACCGTAAGTGACTTGTCTGGGATCCAGGAAACTTGAATGAATGAGGAGGTGTGGGCACACGGTGACCACTCTAGGTGTTGTTCTGGTTAGTGAACTTGGTGACAGCCCAGGATGGGGTGTCTGGAGGGTTTGAGGGAGGGCTGAGCTTTCTGGTCCCTGATGGATCCCCTCCCACTCTGCCATCGAGGTCATGGTGGCCATCTCTGTGGCAGTATCCTTTGTGTTCCCCAGAGGGCTCACCTGAGCGTGGTGGGGAGCAGGACGGTGGGTTTGACTACCTAGGACATCCACCGGGCTGCCCGCAGCATGGGCCGTCCCCTGCGCTGGCTGCAGCAGGGGTGACTTGGACCAGCTGGGAAGCTGTTCCAGGGGTCCTTGCAGGGAGCTTAGTGGGGGAACGGGAGAGAGGGCAGGCACGGGGTGCCAATGAGGCTTCCCTGGTTCTTGGGGAACCACACAGCCGTGGGCAGGGCATCAGGGAAGAGGGTGAGCAGGCAGTTTGCAGTCTCTCTGGCTGCCGTGGGCCCTCGGAACATGTGCTGAGTGGCCATTTACCACCTGGCGCAGGAAAGGCTATGGGCTGGCCCTGCGCTGCTCCCCTCCAGCTGCAGATGGGGGCCCCTAGAGGACTCCTGGCAGCCGATACTCCGGGAAAGGAGGGGCTTTATTTCTCCTCCTCCCTAAATGTTATTGCCTTTATAGGCTTTGGAAATCAGTTTTATGGCCTGCGCGTTTGTCCGCTGAAATGTGGGATGCTCTGGAGGGAAAATAAAATGCTGGGATGGTTCTGGCCCTGAAAGGTCAGGTGGCCAAGGGCAAGCGGCAAGGGCTCAGGTGTCTCCCACAGGCCAGGGTTGCTCTTTAGGGACCGTCGTAGCTGGAAAGGGGGACAGGGAAGGTGTGTGCCAGGACCGGGAGGGGGCCTGGAATTCTAGTGGGAGGGCCGGCCTGAAGCTTCAGGACCTGTCCCCTTTGTCATATGGTCCCCGCCAGACTGACCTGGGATGGCGAGAGTCATTCTGTTCTCCGCGATGCCCGGGTATGCCAGCTGGCTCCCCTCAGGTGCCATCTGGGGCACCTTGCCAGCCACTGGCAGTGTAGACTTCTCAGTGTAAGTGAAAAATAAGCCCTCTGGGTTTTGCCAGTCAGGATGCAGGCCTGGCAGGGGCTCTCACCTGCAGGAGATGCCTCATCTTTCGGCAGAGTTGGCTGATCGAGAGCCGGGCAGGGGGCAGAGATTCAGCAGGAGCACCCAGCAACCCACACAAATCTTCCTGCCTTCCCTGGGACCGAGGACCCTGGAGGGAGACTCTGAGGGCCCTGCCCTAGGAGAAGGCTGCTTCTCTACTCCTCTCTTAATACGCGAAGAGCTCCTACAAATCAATAAGAAAAATGGGCAAAAGATGTGGACAGGCAATTCCCGGTAGGAGAAAAACAAATGGGCAGTAAACAAGTGAAAAGATGCAGAACTTCGCTAGTAATCAAGAAAAAGCTAATTGAAATAAGAGACATCATTCTTCACCCACCAGAGAGGCGGGTGCTGCAAGTATTGGTATGCACAGGTGTGGCGCAGCCAGGGGAGGCTGGCGCTTCCTCAGGTGCTGTCCCCCACCCCTGCATCTCACACCAAACCGGCACTTAGTAGGTGCCTGGAAATACTTGCTTCATGCCAGATAAACAGGGCTCATCTCGGCTCACAGCAAGTCTCAGCTGGGCTGCTGCCGCCACTGCGTTTGTATCTTTTGCTTTCCCTCCTCCCTGTGGGTTCAGCTTCCAGTCTCACCTCTACCCCCCAGCTCCCTTGCCCTTGGGGTCCCCATGCTTCCTTGGCAGAGGCTGGGGTCTCTCTGGGCTTGGCCTCTCACTGGGGGAATGCTGCTTCCTGCTTCAGGGTTTCAACTCTCTCTGCAACCTCACGGCTGGTGCCAGGGGTGCACTGCAAAGCTCAGGGCAGGGTGGAGTGGCTGTGATGGACATGGGGACCTCCAGAGCTGGGCGGCCCTGGCTGTTATTTTGGTTTCTTTGGAATCCCCTGGCGTCCTCCACTGTAGGAAGCTCTAGTAGTGACCTCAGCCTTCTTGCCCTGATGGCCACCTCCATCATCCGGCCCCAGAACTTCTGCCTTTTCTCATTCATTCATTCCCTCTACTAACCTATCCATTCTAGCCGGGCTGGGTGACTTTGGGCTTTATAGCTGCATGTTGTGTCTCTGCTCCTGGCCTTTGCCTGGGCACTTACCTCTGCCAGGAGCACCCTCTCTTCCATTTCCTTGGCTGACTGACCATCCTCCAGGTCCCAGCTGAGAAACCCTACCCTCGAGGAACTTCCCCAGACCTGGGTTTGCCATCGCTCCCATGTGCTCCGTAACACATTCATTCATTCATTTCATTAATTCCTGCAGCAGGTGCTGGGGCTGCAAGGGGGAGCAAGGGAGATGTAGCCCAGGCAGCTGGGGTGCCCTAGGGTCCTGCAAGTCACCTGTCATGACCAGATCCCAGGGGAAAACCTGTCTGAGAGTCAGGGACGGGACAGGAGCCCTGCGGCAGCCCACTCTGGGAGTGGCTCAGCTTGCTGCACTGGGAAGGGAGGCTGGGGTGGGTGGTAGGGCCATGCCCATGGGGTCCAGGTCCAGATGTCTTTCTCTGCCTGCTCCACCTGTGTCCAGTGCTTTTGGAGCACAGGGGAGCTGCCTTTCAGGAGGAGATCAAGGGAGAGAACGCGAGCCATACTTCATACGGCCGCAGCCCCGGGCATCTGGCTCAGCCTCCTGCCCTCTCAGTTTGCATGTGCCTCCCTGTGCAAGGCAGCTAGCGGGAGAGCTCCAGCCTGGGATCCCCAGCAGTCTCCTCTCTCAGCTCCCTCTGTCCCTGTCCCCCATCTTTTGAGGCATAGCCTGGCCTATTCTGTGCCCCCGGCTTCCTGCCAGTCTTCTTTCCAGTTCCCCAAGCCAAGGTAGATGCAACCTTCCTTTCTGCATTCAAAGGGAACAAAGTGATTAAGACCCAGTCCCTGCTCATTGTGTAGCGGCGCAGCAGGGGCATAGCGTGGGGGCTCCGTGCATCTGTGCAGGAATCCAAGGTGCTGGGGGCTGCTCAGGGACGGCTTCCTGCGGGAGGTCTTCCTGGGGAGGTCTAGTTCCCCCCAGGGCGCTCTGGCTGGGGCTTATGGGTGTGCATTTCCCTCCAGCTCACTGACCCTCAGCCTGGTCTCTTCATGAGGCCTCATGGGGCCAGGACTCAGGGCATTGGGGAGAACCTGGACAGACCTAGTTCCAGAGCTAACTCCGTCACCATGGCCTTGGGCAAGCTGCTTAGATCTGGGCCTTGGTTTGCTGATTTTAAAATGGGAGTAAACCAGCCTGCCGTGCCTCCCTGCCGTGAAGATGAAGCTCGGTGACAGATGCCTGGCGCCTGGCACCACTGGCCCCCACTGCCTTGCCTCTCGCAGATGGGCGCCCCTTCAGGAAATCCCCCCTAATTATGAAGTTACAGATCTGGATAGTCACATGGGGAAGAGCCACATTCATTAGGAGACCCGGGCACACAGCCTGGACTGTGCCAAGCATCTCTCCGTGCCAGCTTCCTGGGGATCGTGGGCTCAATAGAGCACATCCCTGCATCTTCCTGGTGGCAGGTTCCATCTGCCAGGCCCTGAGGAGCCGCTGACTGGGGAGGGCCTGCTCGGGACCCGCCCATCCCTGGCGTCTGCCCCGAAACCCTTCACCCTGGGTTTGTAATCTCTGCTTTAAAGAGGACGCCGATCCCTTTCCCCTCCCCCCGCCCCACCCCTAACGACCAGGGCCCTGATCCAGGAGAAAGCTAATTAAAGAATTTCTGCTCTTGGCTCAGCCTGGACATAGAAGATTCCCCTTGGTCTTCCTGGAGTATCTGAAAACAGGTGGAGAAAGGGGGCGTCAGATAAGCCCCGGGAGCCTCCATAATAGGCTTAATCCCCCCAAAGCCAGCAGGTATCAAACAGCTCTCCTCCCAGCACCACTGAGAAAGGGCTCGAGAGCTCAGAGGATGCGGGGCTGTTCCCAACCCCATGGGTCCCAGACTGCAGGTTACCTTGTCCCCAGCTCCCCATGAATGGGAGACTGTGTTCCCCATGAGTTTAGATGGAGTATCAGCTGTTTCTGCATAGTTCTCCAGAGCGGGGGAAGGTGCAGAGACCTGGCCCCAGCAGCTCCAGCGTGGGGAGGCCCCACTTCCAGGGCTGCCAGCAGTCACTGTGATGACTGACAGGTAGCAGGTGCTCAGTCAATGCGCCCCTTCCTCCTGCTCACTTCCCTCCTGTTCCCCCTGCCCCCCTCGTCTTTCTTTCAAGGGCCTGTTTGCCTCTAGGAGATTTTCATCAACCAACCACAAATATTTACTCAACACGGCAGGCAGCACGTGAGCTCCACGGGGCAGGGGGCTCTCGGTCCCATTTGCTGCATGTTCCCCATCTGAATAGGGCCTGGCATGCAGTAGGTGCTCAATAAAGGCTTGGTTGGCAGTCACATCCTGAGACAGGGTAGTCTCTGCTCCCAGAGAACTTACACTCCTGCTGCCTTCAGAAAACATCCTGAGGGGCTGGGCGCGGTGGCTCACTCCTGTAATCCCAGCACTTTGGGAGGCTTAGGCGGGCGGATCATTGAGGTTGGGAGTTCAAAACCAGCCTGGCCAACATGGAGAAACCCTATCTCTAGTAAAAATACAAAAATTAGCTGGTTGTGGTGGCACACGCCTGTATACCCAGCTACTTGGGAGGCTGAGGCAAGAGAATCGCTTGAACCTGGGAGGCGGAAGCTGCCGAGATCACCTCACTGTACACCAGCCTGGGCGACAGAGCGAGACTCCATCAAAAAAAAAAAAGAAAACGAAGCCGGGCACGGTGGCTCACGCCTGTAATCCCAGCACTTTGGGAGGCCAAGGTGGGCAGATCACAAGGTCAGGAGATCAAGACCATCCTGGCTAATATAGTGAAACCCCGTCTCTACTAAAAATACAAAAAATTAGCCGGGCGTGGTGACGGGCGCCTGTACTCCCAGCTACTTGGGAGGCTGAGGCAGGAGAATGGCGTGAACCCGGGAGGCGGAGCTTGCAGTGAGCCGAGGTCGCGCCATTGCACTCCAGTCTGGGCGACAGAGCAAGACTCCGTCTTAAAAAAAAAAAGAAAAGAAAAGGTCCCGAGGGTCTTTGAGGGATCACAGAGTCCCCACACGTGGGTGGGGTGAGGGTCTTAAAGTCTGCCCTCCCCGTCACTCTGAGCTATGGCCAAGCTGGGTGTGACACTGGAGAGAGTCAGGGTGTCCTCACTCGCTTCAGGCAGCTGGCCCCCATTTCCCTCTGCAGTGCCTGGGGCGGGGGTGACAGGCAGCATTTAGACCCGCGGCTCCCTGCGCAGGGACCTCCCGGGGCACTCGCCTGCATCACAAGAATAAAAATGATAAAAACCTGCCACTGAATTCTGGGTGGCAGTAAATTACTTAACACCTGAAACAGGTTGAAATGTGGCCACCGTGGTTTTAATAAGCCCATCTCCGATGCAGTGCTTCCTCGAGGGGCCGGCCGGGTCTCTTCTCGAGGCATAATTTCATCTCGTCCCAGGCTTGGCAGCATTGCAAATAAGATTTCACTTCCCCTGTAAATCTCCGACGGGGGGAGTGCAGGATTTCATTTGTGCTGTCAGTTAGCACTCCAGAGAGCCTGTTTACTTTGCCGCAGGAGGAGAAGGTCCTCCGGAGGTGCTGGACAGGGTGGCAGGTGGGGAGGCGGGGAGGTAGCAGCATGAGTGGGGGCCCTGGAAGCACGCTTTATTTGGGGTGCCTGAAAGTGGATGAGCCAATGTCAGAACCACGGAGGCAGAATTTCAGGGCCGGCTGGGAGCCCTCCCATGCGTCCGGGACCCTCCTAGGCTGGGTGATAAGACTCAGCCGCAGAACTTGGGTGTGGGGGTGTGGCCTGGGGTGTTAGACCCCTCCCGGGTTTGGACGCCTCTTATCCAGGATGCTCGGTGAGGCCAGAGACTCCTCCTGGGAAGTAGGGGCAGGAGAAGGGAAGCTTCCAGAACCCAGTGGTAGCCAGGTAAGGGCAGTTTCCAGGTACAGGAAAGCAGCCATGGAGGGGTAAGGTATCACCCACTCTTTCTCCCGTTTGAGCAGAACTTTTAGTCCTGAGTCTGACAAAACAGATGAAGTCAGATACACAAAGCTGGAGCCCCGGGACTTGAGGTGCCGCAGGGCAGCCATTCGGGGGTATTACCCACACGTGCCCCTAATCTCAGGGATAATGTAAGTCCTGAGAGATTTGTGGGGAAAGAAAGGGCCCAAAGTGGCTTGGCTGGAGGGTGGCATGGTGGGGGCTGTAGCAGTGGTGGGGGGCAGGTTTCTCGGGGGACCACCCCATCTCCTGGCATCCAGCTGAAGACGTGGTATCAGGGCTCTTTGGGGCCAGCAGGTCCCCTGCAGGGCCTTTGAGGCACTGGCCAGCCCTGCTTGCTCTCCTGTAGGGACGGGAGGCTCACTGCCCCTCCGACCACCCAGTCCTCTTCAGAACAGGTTATGTTTGGAGGGTTTTCCTTCCATTCCTGAAACACAGGTCCTGGCAATTCCCTCCTGTGCGGCCCAAACCCGGCTGGGCCTCCAACTCCCCTGGGGGACATATTAAAACCTGAGATGTCCCCCACACCCACCCCCCGTCCTGAAGCCTCAGGCTGCAGCCAGCCTGTCATCCTCTTCAGCAGGCTGTGGACCTGGGAGAGCTGGGGGTGGTTTGGGGAACAGGCCCCACCCTGTACGGATGCCTCTCTGTGCTGGACCTGGGGGCACTTTGCTGCCTGGCTCCGAAGGTCCTGCCAAGAACCTGGGCCTCCCTGCAAGAAGTGCCAACCAGCTCAGCACCTGGTTCCATCCCTGGGGGCCAGGAATGCGGGAGAAACCCCCCAGGAAGCTGTGCTGGGGGTCGGGGAGGCCTGCACTCCCCAGACAAACTGTAGGCAACACGGCCTCCCATGCCCTCTCACAGAGGCTCCGTCACAGCCGTGGGGTCGGTGCGGATGGTTTCTGAGCTGGGCACTCCCAGTGGCTTTACCTGTGTCGGCCCCCCTCACCCTCCCAACAGCAGTCGGAGATGGAGTTGTTATCATGTACACACGGACGTGGAAACTGAGGCACAGAGAGGATGAGTAGCACAGATGGAAACTGGTGGAGCCCACGGGTCTAACCCAGTACCCAGGGACTCCAAGGCCCCGCCCCAGGAGGGCAATGGTGTTAATCCAGTGGTTCCCAAAGGCCTGTGACCGGGAACCCTTTCTGGGCAACACCTCTGTTAGCTCCAGGGACTGAGGAACACAGTATGAGAACACAGCCCTTCTTCCCTGGCTTCAAGGGCTCCGCAGGAGTCCCCAGATTTGTGGCGCTGCCACACATGGGGAGGGTGAGGTAAAGCCGGGAGCAGGACTTCCTGGGGGAAGGGTGGGTTCCCTGGGGTTGGCAAGGGCTGTGGTGCTTGGAGAGTCATCCTCCTTGTACTCACATGGATCCAGGAGCAATTGGCCGATTGATTTACTGTTTATTGACTCACTCTTCATTCCTGTTTACGGGGCCTCCTGGTGCCAGAGCAGTGCCCTCTGGGGATCTGGAGGTGTGGAGGGTAAGACCTGCCAGTCTGGGCCCACCCGAGCGAGGCGCTGGAAGGGGTCACCTGTGCAGGTGAGAAAGGACAGCAGAGGCACGGGGCCAGGGCGGGACAGCCAAGGAAACCAGCGCAGCATAGACCTGGAGTCTGAGCCACACTGGGCCTGGGCGGCGTCAGGTGTGGTGGGCAGAGGGTGAAGCTGCACTGGGGCTGGAGTCTGAGCGGGGCAACGGGGAGATGGGGGGACACAGGGCCTTCCTGAGTGGGGCGCAGAAGCGGACCTGCCCTCCTGTGTGCCTCAGGCAGGCGGTGTGCCAGGCCTTCCCCGTTGCCTCCTAGTCCTCCTCATCCATGGAAGCGTCCTCTGTGGAAACCTGGTTCCCCACAGAGCCTCCCCAGCCCCACCCAGGCTAGGCCCCCACTCAGCCACGGAAATTCCTCCCCACTCCTCCATGAGGCAGGAATATACCAGCCCCAGCGCATAGTAGGCCCTCAGTCCATATCTCCTGGCTGGCTGACTGACTGTGTTCCAGAAAGAGCCCTCGGCAGCCCCAGAGAATGGGTCTCAGGTGAGGGAGTGGGCACCTTTCTTGGGCACCCACTGTGCGCTGGGTCTGAGGGGGAAGTTGGAAGAACAGCCTGGGTCCTTTCCCGGGTGGTCACACTGTGTGTGCCACACTTCAGAGTGGTCTCTTTTGGGCTGCTCCTGTCCCGGCAGGATAGGAGGTGAGGATGGAGGAGGAAGGTGGCGCACAGAGCACCTGTGGGGCCCGCGTAACCCCACCCAGGGCCACCCGCCACCAAGAATTAACTTTGCTTCTTTGGAATATAAGGAAAAACCCGTTAACTGTATCCAGACATGAAATCAGATCTCAGGCAGAAGTAATGAGTTCTTGTTTTATGTTAAATTTAGCAGAAACTGCTATTGTTCTCATGGAAATTTTGTTCCTTCCTGTCCCCCTCCCTTTGGGGTGTGAGAGAGGCAGATGAGGCTCCAGAGCTGAGTGTAATGGGCACATCTAGGGGATGGGGGCGTTTGGGGTGGTGGCATAAGTTCATGTCCCCAAACACCCGGACAGTCCCACTTTTAGCCGGGAGCCACTTGGTTGCTGGAGCCTCTTCCAGGATAACCCACAGCTCCTGCTGACACATACTTCTCCATGTAGAGACCCTCTCAGAGTCTGCGTTCAGCTCTGGGTCCCCTCATGGTGACTCAGGTGTCAGTAGACCTCTGGGGCCTGTGGGTGGGGACAGAGGGCCCTTCTTCCTGCAGCGGAATCATTTTGGTTGGGACAGTGCCAGAGCGAACAGTCTCTATCCTGCCCAGCCACCGCCTCTGAGCCAGGGCACCCCAAGAACGGAGCTGACCCTCGGGGGCAAGGCCCGGGGAGGGGTGTGGGCCGCTGAGACCGCATGTGCCCCGGACACCTGGCCCCTGGCCCGTTGGGGTGCCAAGCCGAGAGTCAGCAGCAGAGATGACTGTAAAAGTTAAATCTTTCTATTTATTTCAAGAAAGAACAAGGCAAGTGGACTTGGACATTTTCTATGAAAACAGACAAACAGAAAATATGACCAAGTAGTTAATCACATTCATCTCAACATTGAAGTTTCAAGGCACCTACAAGAAGGAGGCCAAAGGGCGGTTCGCAGTGCACTTTGGTTTGTGTTGTTGTCCTGGTGGTGGGTGTTTGGGCCAGGTCAGCCATCCAGTCGCATGGCAGTGGGCAGTAGCTGGGGTGGTCAGGCCCGTCACTCAGGCCCCTGAGACCGCTTCCAAGAAAAAGAAAGGAGACAGTGCTATACCCGGGCGACTGACTCTGCAGGTGAGGAAGGCTGGGGGGCTTGGGAAGTGGGGGTACTGGCTCAGGAGCCCCTTGGACATCAGACCGGATCTTGGTCACAGGCTTGGGAGAGATCAGGCCTGCTCCCCAGACCCAGGCTTCCTGCCTTCTGTAGAGCAGAAGAAGGACCCACTCCATTTGCTAGGGGCTGGCCAAGGACCCCTCCCTGGTCCCCTCCTCCTCTTCAGACCACCGGGAAGGGGACGACGCTGTGTGCCACTCCAGAATGCTTTACGACGCTACATGAGATACAAATAACCTGTTAACATCTGGAAAGGGAATTACTGTTGGTGGCTCTTAAGACATTCCTCTGCCGTGTTTATAGGGGGTGCGGGCTCTTTTAGACAACTTTCATCTTTGGCCTCCCTGTTCACACTTGCCTCCTGGCTCCAGCCAGCAGAATCCCACAAGTGCCCCTCTCTCTGGCTAGCCTATTTCGACGCCACGTACCCACTCCACCCTCCGTCATCTCTCTCCCCACTTCTCTCCCCCTTGGATGACAAGCCAGGAACACTGCGCTGTGTGGCTTCCTCCCCATGGTGCTCAGCCTCTCCTTATGAGCAGGAAGGCACCAGGCAGGTTCCTCGGAAGCCCCTGGCCGCTTGCGGTGGGTGCCCGGGCGGGCTGCTGGCGGTATGGAGGTGTGTTGTGTTGGGGACAAACAGTCTTAGGCTAGTTTCGGGGTTTTGCGGGGGTGTCTTCTCACCTACGTACTCAGAACTTGTGAAAATGGGACTAGCCCGAGGAGGGGTGGGCTCAGTACATTGCAAGCCTGCGTTCCATACAGGGAAGGGGAGAGAGGCCTGGGGCCGCCTGGCTCCAGGGAGATGAGCCGGTGGCGGCCCCACATCCGCCATGGCTTTGATTGTCGGTTTGTGGTGCGTTTGTTTTTTCCCATCTACAGAGGAAGCCTGAGGAGTTCCTCCAGGTGGGTGGCTCCTGGTGCAGGGATTCTGCGGGGGCGGCAGGCAAGGCAGCAGGTGTTGCCTGGGATCTGGATTTCTTGCAGCGCCTCTGTGGGGCCCTCCCCCAGGTCTCTCCCCCTTGTCATCCACTCGAGGCAAGTCTTGAAGAAGGGAAACTGAGTCACCCACGCAGGTGGGGGCAGCCACCGGATCTCTCAGAGTGGCTACATTTCTCCATCTGGCTCACAGCTGGCAACGTGTGGATCCGAGGCGGGGTGGAGAGAGGTGCTTCCGAGAGGTAAAGCTGCTGAGATGAGCCCTTCTCTGTGCCAGCTGCTGGCGGGGCAGGTGCAGGACGAGAGAAGCCCATTTGTTGCCAACACTCATGCCTGGGACATCCTCACTGAGTGGGCAGATGGCAAGTGGGGAGGAAGTGAGAGGAGGAGGCGGCCTCATTCCATTGGTGGCGGAGAAAGGATTGAGTACCCCTGTGTGCCAGGCACTGTGCTGGGCCCCAGTGACCCTGGGAAGGGCAAGGTGCTGACTCTGACCATTTACCTTGATGAGATTTAGGGCTGGTGGCAGCAAAGACCTTCCTTCGAGGACTGTCTGGTCTTAGGCTTTGGGCTTTCAGGTGTGGGGAGGCGGGGGGCCAGGGCACTGTGCCCACTCAGATGGCCACAAGTGTTTTGGGGGCTGGCTTTGTTAGGATGTGGGGGCAGTCATCCCACCCACAGGGTGCCCTGTGCCCTCAGTGCCCCCACATTCTCTCCTGGCACAGGCCGGGCATTTCAGTGACAAGGGGTGGGAGGGGACAGTGACAATGATCTCAAAGAGCCAGGCCCTGGCCAGGGTCTCTAGCAGGTACCAGAAGCAGGAGCTGTCCCAGGCAGGGGTCTCCAGGGGAGACGTGGAGAAAAGATGAGGCTTTGGCCCTGCGCGGTGGCTCACACCTGTAATCCTAGCACTTTGGGAGGCTGAGGCGGGCGGATCACCTGAGGCTGGGAGTTCGAGACCAGTCTGACTAACATGGAGAAACCCTGTCTCTACTAAAAATACAAAATTAGCCGGGGTGGTGGCATGTGCCTGTAATCCCAGCTACTCAGGAGGCTGAGGCAGGAGAATCGCTTGAACCCGGGAGGCAGGTGTTGTGGTGAGCCGAGAGTGCACCACTGCACTCCAGCCTGGGCAACAAGAGCAAAACTCCCATCTAAAAAAAAAAAAAAAAAAAAAAAGACTAGGCTTTGCTCTGTGGCTTTGGGGGTCTCCAGGCACACCTGCACATCTATTTATGGTGAGAAAGGGGGCCTGACCCCCTCTTTTGGAATTTCCAAAACCAGGGAGAACCCACAGATTAAAAATGCCGAGGGAGGGGGAAGAGCAAAGAAAGGGGATGGAGAGCAAAAAGAATCTGTGAGTTTTTAAAAAGAAGCAAATATGGGTATTTCAGGCACCTACTTAGAACATTTCAAAAGAAACGGTAAATGCTTAAAACCACAGAGTGAAAAGTGCCCCAGGCGCCGTCCACCGGCGGTGATGGATGGATGGATACAGTGGCAGCAGCAGCATAGAGTGTGTTGGACTGCACGGGAGGCAGTCCTGGCTTAAGAGACAGGCCCAGGATGCAGTCCGGGCTTTGGAGCCGCAGGGCCCGGGAGGTGCTCTCCGTCAGCCCCTCCGGCGAGCCACAGGTGCTGAGTTTAGACTCTGGAAAGTGGGTGGCGCACATCTGTACTTTCTTGGTGCCTCTTGGACACTGAGTATAGGTATTTTGCAGCCTCTCTGCTGGCACAAGCGGCTTCTTGGTGGGGCTGGATGGTCTGGCTACAGGACTGCCCTGACTTGGGGTTTTCAGGGGATTCCAGTGACTTTGAGCAACACAGTGAGCATCTCTTGATATCTGCTCCCTTTCAGTGTCCTGGGGGATGAGAAAGCAAGGGTGGGAACCAGGATCTTCTAGTCAAAGCACCAGACCTTGGGAGGAAAGTATCTGCCAGGTCCCCATCTAGCGCTTGAATGCTCCCAGTGATGGAGAGCTCACTGCCTGCTTCCTTTGCTGGGCTAGAGTTTCTCTTCCCTGACCTTCAGTTTTCCCTTTGCCCACTCCCCTTTTACTGGCCACAAGGAGTGGACTGGAGACAGACCCACCCAGAAAGGAAAGTAGAAACAGAAAGGAAGTAGAAAAGCCCATGACTCTAGAGTCTACTCTCTAAGGACTGGATGGGCCACTTGTCGCAGAGGCCTGAGCCCCTTTCCCTAGGGCAGTGCTGGAGCCTCAAGCCTGAGTACTCTGACCCATTCGGTGTTGGTCTTCAGAGACCCTGGCTCCCCAGAGAGCCAAGCCAGGGCAGGTGCCCCCTACCTCGCACCCACCTCCCCCCCCCCGGCCCCCGCCACCCATCGAGGCCCAGGAAGTCCCTGCTGTGCAGATAGCCACTTGGGGCAGGTTCATAAACCACGAAAAGTCCCCCTTTCCCTTCACCTCCAAGGAGTTTAACCTCTCCTAATCAATTTAGCAGACTCCCTTGGTTGTAAACGGTAACGATTTGCATTTTTGAGCCTTTTTATCCCTCCTTAAGAAAAAAACATGCCTCCTCTCTGCACTCAGGAAGGCCGATGCACGGCTGCGAATCGCTTGTGAGTGCTCGCCCTGGCGCCCACCCAGGGGCAGGCAGCAGCCGCTGTCACCTGCGCCTATCGAGTATGAGGAGGCACGCGGATGCTCGCCACTGATCCTGGCTGTGTCCTGGCCCTGAAAGCAGGGTCTGGCCCTTGGGGGCACAGGTCCCTGCGCCCGGCCCCTCCTGCCAGCACCGCCCCTGCTCTCCCCGTTGCCCTCCCCGCCCCTTTACTCTCTGCCACATCCAATTCTCCTTGTTGTATTTTTCATAAGTGCGAGGCTCAGAAGCCCCTGCCTCCTCCCTGGCACGTTCAGCAGGAAGCAGGTTTCTGAAGTGGGCTGGCTTTGGGACTTGAGCTGCCATTTTCAAGGGGGAGGGTCTGCTCTTTCTCCTCCTCTCCTGGCTCCTTGGCTCCAGGGCTGGAGGTGAAGGAGGGAGGCACAGGTTTGGAGGCAGACTTGGGTCCCGGCCTGTCCTCTGCTCAGGCCCTGACCAGCCCCTCCCACCCTTCAGGGATCCCTCACCTGACTTGGGCCAGCTAGGACCTTTCAGCGCCAGCACTGGGGAGGGGCCCCCACTCGGCCTCTGGAGCACCAGTTTCCTGAGTGACGTTGGACCCCGCCCTAGCACACCCCCACTTTACTGAAAGGGAAACAGAGGCCGTATTCTCACCGAACCGTCTTTCCCTGCACCTCTTGGAAAATATCTCCCTGACCGCCTCCTCGGCTCTCTGCCTGGCTTTGTTCGGACAGGGCTGGGCTGGGCTCAGAGGGAGGGTTTCCTGGACCCCCAGGGGAAGGAGGAGACCCCGTGCCTGCATAGAGGGAGGGAGAAGAGGCACAAGGCAGGTGTGGGCTTTGGGCTTTGGGAGTGTCAGCTTGGGCCCCTCCCAGCTGCTGCCGTCTTCCCAGGTGCTATCCCCTCCCCTGCCAGAGTCACCCAGAGCCAGGAAGGTGCAATGCCCCAGCTCTTGGCTCCAGACCTGCATCCCGGCCCTGGGTCAGGGAGACCCCTGGCTGCCTCATGTACCATGTTAGCATGGAGGTGGTCTAGCAAGCCCCAGCCTATTTAAAGAAGATGGAGGCTGTGGCGGGAGGCCGTGGGGAGGGGGAAGGAGAAAAGGGAAGAAAAGCAGCTTTTGATGCATATCATGTCTGTGGAATTGAGTATGACTAATTAATAGATTTTATTTTTAGTAATCTCTTAAGCATTCCATACGTTGGGCCCCACGCCTGAGCTGAGCTTACAAGAGGCCTCATTCGCAAAATGCAAATGATTCCCGGCCTGCTGGTGCCTTCTCTCTCTCCTTCCTTGCCTTTTCTTTCCTTTCCTTTCCTTTTTTTTTTTTCTTTTAAGGGGAAATTTAAAGGAAAATTGCCATGTAATAGAAAAGACATTCCAATCACTACATCTAATTACCACGAAGGGTAAACCACTTAACCAAAGAAGTGTCGTGGGCTTTTTTTTATCTTTAACTTTAAACCTGCCTTAAATGCCACAAAACGTACTCATCAGTGCTGAGGCCACTGAGGTTGTTCTGGTTACTTAGAGGCTGTGAGGGTCAGCCCGGCCGAGGACGTTCCCTTGGAAATGTCGGCTGTGCACGGGAGCCCGGGAGAATTTAGACAGGCCCGGGGGAAGGCAGGGTGTCCTGAAACATCTCCTATCTTGTGGTGTGAGACCAGCTGGGAAGAGCTGGGCCAAGAGGGGATGGGGTTTCAGAACGGACCTAGCTTCTGGCCCCCTCCCTGGCTGAGGGGGCTGTGATACAGCAGATATATGGGGGCTTGCTCTGGGAAAGCCCAGAAAGGACCCTGGGAAGGTGTCAGGATTGCTGAGGGGCAGAAAAGATGAGAAAGTCAGCTCTAGAGCTGGGTCCCAGGGCCCTGACTGGGTGGAGCTTCCACCTTCATCCGCACTTAGAGCTCCGGGGGCGGGTGATCCCTGCAATGAGGCAGGCAGGGTCTGGTAAGAGGGGTCGAGCCCCGCACTTGCCCAGTTAGTGCAAGAACCAGGAGCCAGGAGACTCGTGTGGTCCTGGGGCCCAAGGAGCTCCTCTGGGGCAGCTGCCAGGGATCCTGCCTGCCTGGGCCCACTCTGTGCAATGCAGGGGAGGAAGGCTCATCACCTAGGCCTTGTCTGGGAGGGCGTGGCTGGGCACAGGCTGGCTCCCAGCTCTGCCTGCTCTCTAGCACTAAGTCCCCCGCACTCCTGCCCCAGCCAAGCGGGACCTTCCCAGGCAGCTGTCAGTCCAGGCCACCTACTGTCCCCAGATGCCTTCCTAAACACTAAGGGCATGACCTGACCTGTCTAGGGTAAGGAGAGGAGACAAGGGGACCTAGGTGAGGTGGGGACAGTGTGCTGGCAGCACCGTGTTGCAGATGGGTGGCACTTGGGGGAAGGCAGTGATCAGAGTGGTGCCCTTCAGGGAGGGGGGGCTCCTTTTAGAATCAGCAGAGACCTGGGACTTCTGTCCCCCATGCCAACATGGCACACCTCGGGCACTCTCTCCTCCCAGACAACCCAGGTGGGCCCTTCTGCTCGTCTCAGGGCGGGGGGGGGCCGTGGTCCACAGGGAGGGCCTCCTTTTTTTTTTTTTTTTTTGAGACGGAGTCTGGCTCTGTCGCCCAGGCTGGAGTACAGTGGCCGGATCTCAGCTCACTGCAAGCTCCGCCTCCCGGGTTTTTTACGCCATTCTCCTGCCTCAGCCTCCCGAGTAGCTGGGACTACAGGTGCCCGCCACGTCGCCCGGCTAGTTTTTTGTATTTTTTTTAGTAGAGACAGGGTTTCAACATGTTTGCCAGGATGGTCTCGATCTCCTGACCTCGTGATCCGCCCATCTCGGCCTCCCAAAGTGCTGGGATTACAGGCTTGAGCCACCGCGCCCGGCCTTTTTTTTTTTTTTTTTGAGATGGAGTCTCACTCTTTGCCCAGGCTAGAATGCAGTGGCACAATCTCGGCTCACTGCAGCCTCTGCCTCCCTGGTTCAAGTGATTCTTCTGCCTCAGCCTCCCGAGTAGCTGGGTAACAGGCGCCCGCCACCACGCCCGGCTAATTTTTGCATTTTTAGAGAGACGGGCTTTCACCATGTTGGCCAGGCTGGTCTCAAACTCCTGACATCAGAAGATTGCCTTGGCCTCCCAAAGTGCTGGGATTACAGGCGTGAGCCACCACGCCCGGCCTGGGGCTTTTACACAGACCTGACATTAAGGCCTGGGGAAATTTCTCTCTTGACCTTATTGTGTGAGAAAATGATTCAGGCAGGAAAAGGAAAAACACGTCTAGTTTCGAGTGAAAGGTGCCCACGCTGCTTGGCTGTTCCCCAGGGCTGAGGAGTGGACCTGTTCTGTGGGCTAGCTCCCCCGGGGCCGTGCTGGGAACCTGCGCCCGTCCTTCCACTTTCCACGTGGCTGTTGTGTCCGCTCCTTTCAGCCTCATCTCCTCACTGAAGGCGCTGGTCGGGCCTTTTAACGTAACCCCTGCCCCGCTGCTGCTTCTGCCTTTGCTTTCGCACGGCGGCGGAGGCTGTTTGAAAAGAGCACCACCAGGCGCTCCTAGCCCTCTCATCCTCCTGCCCTCGGACCAGCATCTCCTCTTTGACGTTCCTTTTCCTCGGCGCAGAACAAGCAGCACAGTGACAGATGGTGACCCGGGCTCCCCGAGTACTGGGACGCAGGCTCCACTCTTCCCCCCTCTCCGATTCGCTGTCATTATTTCATCATCGTTTTAATCTCATGGCTCACCACACTGCACTGTCAGTTGATAAATGAATGATAGCGACATGGATTCCAGAGAGAGGAAATAAAATCTTAACTCTTCTGAGGGCCCCAGCCAGGGCCCTTTTGGAGGCTGGCATTTTTAGAAAGAGATCTGGCCTCTCCCTCTCAAGAAACAGAGTCCCAGGGGTGGGCCCAGCTGAGTTTTCTACGTTCAGGGAGGGACTGCCGTCACCCAGGGCTTTTTTGAGAATTTTTTTGTCTCTTTCTGGGCTTTGTTTGAGCAGCCATGGAAACCAATAGGTCTAATCAGCTGATATTAAAAAAAAAAAAAAAAAAAAAATCCCTGCGCTAATTACCCGTCCTAGGAGGGAACATTCAGCACATGGTAAATGCTCCAAAAGTAGCTGTTAAGGTGATTGCACGTGGTGGGGGAGGGAGATGAGGACACTGGAATCAAATAAAGCTTTTATCTAGATCAGAAAGGAGAGCAGCCCAGCGCTGGCCAAGCTGAGCTAGGGTGGAACTAGAAGCCCCTGCTGCGACGCCTCCCTAAGCCACCCGTCTGAGACATACACGCCTCAGCCTTTAGGAACAGCAGTAGCCCCCAGAGACCAAGTCTCTTCCCCCACCTCACTCCCATCCCCAACACACCGTCTACTTACTCAATGATCTCTAGGAGAAAGCAACACTTTCGCAATTCTATTGTCTCAGGAAATGGTAAGAACTGACCCAAGGAGAACGGTAAGGACCGTGCATGTGGCTCTGTCTACCCATCTGTACTTAGAGACACTGCGACAGGGATAGACAGGCAGACAGATGCACCTCCAGGTGGCGGGGAAAGCTACGGCTTCCGCCGGGGCTTCTACAGGAGAGCGTGGTGCATGGAACTGAAGAGGGCTTCAGCCTAGGGAAAAACAAGTTTGTTTGTTTTTTAATCAACTACATGATTGTTCAAAGAATGCAGTGAAAGACGCCATGTTTCTGCAAATCTGCAAGGGAAATGGTATGGAATGAGCCAGGGGAGAGATTTCAGGTCCGTATCTCCAGGGCAAAAGATCTTTTCTTCCCTCTCTCCTTTGTGAGGAGCCTGAAAACCTTCCATCGCGTTGCCAGCGAGTGGCCAGCAGCGGGAGAGCTGCGTGGGAGCTTTGAGAGCCGGCTGCTTCTCCCTGGCGGTTCCTTTGTGACGGCCCTGAACAGAGCATGAGGTGTCCACAGATGTTGTACAGGTAGTATCCTTCCAGTTCAGGGAAAAAAAAAAAACAACAAAAAACCCAACCCAGCCCTTCCTGTGATATTATTTTTAGTCCTTCCCTCCCCAACTGGTATAACTCAGTATAAATTATGTCTTCAACAATGTCGAATTCCCCCTCCTGCCTTCTATTCTTTAAAAAAAAATTGTCACGGTTGTGTTCTACAAAATCGTCAGCCCTCCCCAAACTTTGCTTTCTGCGGGGGAAAGTCATCCGTGGAATTTCTCTTTCTTGCTCTCTCGGGTTGCAGCAGGCTGGGCAAAGCCACGTGGCCACGCCAGGGCAGCTGGGGCTGGGGCGAGGCAGCCCAGGTGGGCGGGCATCATGTGTAGGAGTAGTCTATGTCGGGGATGCCGCCGTCCCGGTAGCCCCGCGTGGTGCCGTAGCCAATGGTGTGCGTGGCCTTGCAGAGGCTGCTGCCGTTGGAGGGGAAGATGGTGTGGACCACGTACTCCTCTTTGGCGCGGTACGGGTTGATGGGCAGCATCTGCAGGCCGGGCCCACGGATTTCCAGGATGGAGTTGTCCTTCTTGGTCCCCGACTCCATATAGTCATCCTTTTTCCTGCTGCCCCGGTTGTAGGCCCTCTCCCGGGTCAGCAGTTCGCCCGCTTGGTGCACGTACCAGCAGACGGCCCCCAGGACCAGGAAGAGGAAGACCAGAGCCACGGCCCCACCGATGATGCCCGCCAGGGGCAGGCCCGCCATGGGGCCGGCATTCTGCTCCTGGTTGAGCGTGGTGGTAGGGCCGTAGCTGTCGGCCGTCTCTGCCTTGGCACACACGGGTGTCTCGTCAGCTACATAGGCATTACTGGTCTCCATGGTGACCATGCAGATGATGTAGGTGGACTTGGGCTCCAGGGCCGTCAGCAGGTACTCTGTCTTGTCCCCCTGCACCAAGGTCTCTGTGATGGAGCCCACGGCCGGGCTGTGGCCCAGGCGCAGCCAGCTGAGCCGGAAGGAGGAGGCGGGGAGCGTGGCCTTCCATGTGATGCGGATAGAATCTGCTGTCAGGGCCTTCACGTGGATGGCCAGGGTCTTGGCACCATCGCCCGTCGCCATAGGGTAGTCAATGTTGGAGTCGGGGATGCGTAGCCCCGGCCTTTTGGCCTTGAGGGTAAACAGGGAACCCTGGGGCGTGGTGGCGGAGGCGTGGTTGCTGGCCGTGGTCTTGGCAGCCGCGTTGGCCACGCCACCCTGTGACCCCGTCTCAAAACACTCGTCCATCTCGCTAGTGATGTCCTTGATGGCCATGCCTCGGACCTTCTCAGGGCCCTGGCACATGAGGCCCCGCACATTGACCACGGCCGCCCGTGCCTTCACCCAGTCCCGCAGCCACATGAGGTTGCAGCCACAGAACCAGGGGTTGTTCCTGAGCAGCAGCTGGGCCAGGTTCCCCAGGTCGTCGAACAGGCCACGGGGCAGCGTGGTCAGGTTGTTGTTGGACAGGTCTAGCCGCTCCAGCTCACGCATCTTGGCCAGCGTGTTGTAGGGGATGTGGCTGATGGCGTTGTCCTGCAGGTAGAGCTTCTGCAGGTGGGCGCTGGGCAGGTTGAGGGGTGGTGCGGCCAGCGAGTTGCGCACCAGCGAGAGCTCTGTGAGGTTCTGTAGGCGGCTGAAGGTATCGTCCGCGATGCGCTGGTTGGCCAGCAGGTTACCGTCCAGCACCAGGCGCCGCAGGCTGTTGAGGCCCTTGAAGGCATGCAGCGGGATGGTGGAGATGCGGTTGTCGTCCAGTCGCAGCTCCTCCAGCGTGTGTGGCAGCCCCGAGGGGATGCTACTCAGGTGGTTCCGGCTCAGGAAGAGCAGCTTGAGCTGTTTGCTGTCGGCGAAGGCGTCCTCCTCAATGCTGACGGTGGACACAGAGTTGTCATCCAGGTGCAGCTTCTCCAGCAGCGGGATGCGGGCCAGCGAGTCCCTGGCGATGGTGCGCACGTTGTTGTCCTGCAGGTGCAGCTCCCGGAGGGAGCGGGGCAGGTTGATGGGGAACTCGTCCAGGTCATTCTCGTACAGGTAGATGACCTGCACGTTGACCTTGGTCTTGAGGTCCTGGGGGATGCCGGCGTTGTTGATCTGGTTGTTCTGCAGGTAGAGGGTGGTGGCGTCATCAGGGATGTCTGCGGGGATGGAGGTGAGTCCCCGGTCGTTGCAGTAGATGAAGCCGTTGTCACAGCGGCACACCGAGGGGCAGGTGGTGCTGTCGATGACCTCCGTCAGGAAGGCGATGAGCCCGTAGCAGAGGAACAGCCAGTCCCGCAGGTCCATGGTGGACGTGGTCATCACGACAGTGGCCGTGACAGTGGCAGTGGTTGTGGTGGTGGTGGTGGCGGTGGGGTGTGCCACCACCATGGTGGATGGCTGGGGGTGTCCGGCCCCACCTGGCCTGGAGCCTGAATACCTGCAAGGAGCACAGGGCGGGGTCAGTGAGAGGGAGGAGGCGACAGTGACCCCAGGAATGAATCGTGCACCCCTCCCGCCTGCCAGCCTGTACAAGGGGTGGCCGAAGTCACCCAGGAGCGAATCGTGCACCCCTCCTGCCTGCCAGCCTGCACCAAGGGGTGGCCGAAGTCAGGTCCTGCAGGGTGCGGTCAAGCTGGAGGAGCGGCCTTTGTGCCAGGTTTATGCCACAGGTGATTGCTCCCGCCAAGGTCGGATTCTAACAACATCTGGCTAACGTTAAATCGTATCGGGAGCCAAGAGGTTGCCCATTAATGAGACGCACGCTGCCACAGCCCTCCTGAAATGTGATCCGGAGCCTCGGGGAGGTTAATTTAGTGAGAGCCATGCGGCAGGTTTGGTTTCTTCTCTCAAGACTTCACACAAAGCCAGTCTTTATGGCCAATGCTAAAGGTACCAGTCAATATGGATGGGATGGATTTAGGGCGTGTTTTATGGATTCACAGCCGCTGTTTCCCTGGCACCGCACGAGGAGCAGGCATTGCTATCTGGCTCGGACCCAGGGTTCAAAAGGAAAGCTTGTTTCTGGAAGGCCCAGGAGCTCAAAAGGGGGGCGTCGCCAGAACCTGCGAGAACGAAGCTGTCAGTGCCATCACTGGCGAGGAGTGCAGAGCAGGGAGCTTCATTGTCTGGTGTTAAAACAACATGTCCTGTTGTCACTCGTACATTCTACAGACAGAAGAATGAGGTGTCAACAGAATCACTTTCTCATGTATTTACAGAAATCTCTTTTCATCAGATGTGCCTCCCTGGCCCTGGGTTTCGAGTTGTGTGGGAAATTGTCCCACACCTTGCCCCTTTCTCAAATCATAAACAGACCGTTTTTTTTTTTTTTTTTTTTTTTTTTCCTGGAATAGCTGAAAGTTTAAAGGAATGAGACAAATAAAAGGAGGGAGGCATTTGTACTCTGAGGGAATTGGCTGCAAGGTGTAATTTCAGTTTTCACAAATGGAAAAATTGCAGCATAGATTTTTCTTATATTATTTTACTGTTCATAGTGGTAAAAAAATCAATTAAAGAGAAATTATCTTTCAGTCTCAGTGAGGAAGGTGTCTTCATGCAGCCAGCAAAAGTCTGCTGTAAAACGCTGGGTTCACGGAGGCTTTTCAATGATGGGACAAGATGGTCTCTCAGAGCCTGAAGCCCCAGCCTGGGAGGGCAGCCCTGGTGTACACAGCAGAGCCGGCACCTGCCCACTGAGCCAGCAAGGACCTTACTTCCATGCCGCAGGGACTGAACACCTGTTTCTCAACCAGGCAAAACTTTCTGTCTTCTCTGTCCTTCTCTATTCCTGGCTGCTTTTTCTTTCCATCACGCAAGTTACTCTTGCAGGACCCAGCTCAAATGTTACCTCCTCTATTAGGTTTTCCTGGGGCCCCAGATAAAGCTTCCCTCTGTTCTGCCCATCCATCTGTCCACCCACCCATCCACCTACCATCCATTCATCCATCTGTCCATCATTCATCCATCCACCCACCTAACCATCCATCCATCCATGCATCCATGCATCCACCTGTCATCCATCCATCCATCCATCCATTCTGGCATGCACCTGTCCATCCATCCCTCCATGCATCTACCTGTCCATCCATCCATCCATGCATCCACCTGTCCATCTATCCATCCATGCACCCACCTGTCCGTCCGTCCGTCCATCCATCCATCCATCCATCCATCCATCCATCCATCCATCCATCCATCCATCCATCATGCATCCAACAGAGCTTTATTGAGAATCTACTATATTCCAGGCCCTGTTGTAGCCACTTGGGATTCCTTTCTGATGGGATGGATGGTAGCTCAAACTATAATAAAGACTTTGCTGAGAACTTTCCTAATATTTAAGTCATTTAACCCTCCCAGCAAACATGAGGTCAGTGCCCTTAATCCCACTGAGCAGATGAGAAAACTGAAGCTCAGAGATGTTAACTTACTCAAGACTACTTGAGAAGCAGGTAGGAGGAACCTAGGCCATCTGGGGAGGAGGCCAGAATCTTGGCAATCTTGAGGCTGGAGCACTCTGTGGGTTGCAGGTCACACTGTTTGGTGACTGGTGTTTTCATGTCACCAAACTGCAAGGGCAGGGACTGTGGCCAAGTGTGGCTTTACATCAGTGGCCACCCGACGACAGAATGGGCCCCACCATGGTGAATGCCTCTGCCACTCACCCCTGCACACTCAAAAGCTCCCTTTGCACTTACAGGGTCTCTGCCCAGACAGCCACCACAGTCATCAAGGTGGCTGCCAAGGCCCTATGCAATCCTGTGTGGCACCCCCGTTGGCCTTGTCCGCTCCATTCCCCTCTCACTGACTGCAGCAGCCAGGCAACCCCTGGTATCCCCAGGGCCCTGGCACATGCTGTGCTGTCTGCCCAGACAGCTCATCCCCAGATCCATGCCTCCATCTCCTTCTGGTGAGGCCTTTCCTGGGCACCCTATCAAGAATTATAACTCCCAGATACTCCTCTCGGTTCCTTGCTTACCTATAGTATTTACCACCAACTAACACACTACATGTTTTATCTTTTTTGTTTTGTTTTGTCTTGTTTTGTGTTTTGAGATGGAGTGTTTCGCTCTGTCACCAGGTGTGAGTGCCATGGAGCCATCTTGGGTCACTACAACCTCCGCCTCCCGGGTTCAAGTGATCCTCCTGCTTCAGCCTCCTGAGTAGCTGGCACTACAGGTGCCCACCACCACGCCTAGCTAATTTTTTGTATTTTTAGTAGAGACGGGGTCTCACCATGTTGGCCAGGATGGTCTTGGTCTCTTGACCTCGTGATCCACCTCCCTGGGCCTCTCAAAGTGCTGGGATTACAGGTGTGAGCCATCGCTCCCGGCCCTTTTTTGTTTTCATTGTCTGTCTCCCCACTAGAAGGTACTCGCTATAAGGGCAGGGATTCGTGCATCTTACTCATGGTGTTTCCCACGTGGCAGATGCTCACTAAAGATTTCAGAGGAGAAACTGTGATGGACTTGTTCTGTAGATGAGGGAACGGGGGCACAGAGACCTGCCCATGGTCCCCTGGCAGGAGGAGGTGGGGTCTGGATTCCACCCCAGGGCTGTGTGGCTGCAGGACCCCAGTGCTTGACTCCAGATTGCTGAGGGCTGTGAGTCCCTGGCCAGCCCAGACACAGTCCTGCGGCCCAGGCTGAGCATTCTCAGACCTTCACGGAGGTACCCATTCTCCCGTGAGCCTCCTGCTTCCTTTGCCCAGGGCTATCCCAGGTTGCCCTGGCCCTTATCTGACCACCTCACCTTTCATTACACCGGGCACTGGGAAGGACACTGGCCCAGATCGTGGGAGAGGACGGGCTTGGAGGCCAGGACAGCATGCAGAGCTAGACACATCAGCCTCCAGAGGACAATGAAAAGCCTAGGCGGTGGGGTGACCTCTCTGGCCAGACCTCAGCCACTCCCCTTCACAGGCAAGGGTGCAGAGGTTGCCACCTACACACAGGTCCACAGCCCTCATTTCACAGCCCAGCAGCCTGAGACTCAGAGACAAGAGGGGCCCAGCCAAGGTCACAGTCAGCCCAGATTTCCCACTGCACGTCTGTCCCTTCTGCACCGAGCCAGGCCCATGAAGGTTATGGAGCCGGAGGTCCTGCCTCAAGTCACTTATGAGCAGGCAGGTAGCACAGGGCAGGTGCTAGAGACAGGAAGACACAGGCCTGCTCACAGGTCACCTTGCCTCCGTCTCCAGGGTCAAGTCTGAGTCTAGGAGCACCTCTGCCAGGGGCCCCCCAGCATCTGGCTGGAGGATTACCCCCTTCCCTGGTCTGTTGGCTGATGACTCCTGGCACAAGGGATACAGGTGGCCTTTGTACTCGGCTGTTCCTGAGCAGTGCCCTAAGTAGGGGGCAAACTTGTAAGGCAAAAGCCAAGGCAAACCACCGCATTCCCTGGCATGGACATCTGTTCCCAGTGCCCGCTCAGCTCATGGCCACGGTCCTCAGCCTCCAGAGGCCTCAGCATCATAATAGAGTCTAAATTGCACCTTTCAGAGATGCTTGATAGATAACCAAGAAGCATTTGGGAGGCAGGGACCCAAGGCCTTTCCGCTCCACTGTCTGTGGGCCTCATCCATCTTGGCCAGAGGCTCCCCTGCCACCCCCCGCCCCCCAAGGCCAGCCCGAGGCTGAGCCCTCTGGCTACAGGAAAATAGGGCGGGGCCTAGGGGTGGCGAGGAAGATGGCACACCTCACCAGAGGAGTCTTTAATTGCCTGGGTGCCTGGCTGCCTTTTTATTCCCTTGTTGTGTGTTTCATAGTTTATGCGGCCATCAAATTAAACTGGTAAATCGCCTGTCTTTTATGGGATCGCTTGTCGTCCTTGCGTGGATCCCTCAGACTTCAGCATCGTATGAGTTACGACCTGCCAGCTCCATGACTGACAGCCGGATCCTTGGCGGGCCACAGGGGTGGGGGAGGGGAGCAGTGGGATGGCTCCGGCTGTAGGTATCCAGGACTCCCCCCGCTTAGCTGGGGGCCCTGGGGCATTATTCTTGGCATTATTCTTGGCTCTATCAGTCCTTGGCCCCTGCCAGCCTCCAGGACAGAGAGGCCTGGGTTCAAGTCCTGCCTCTGCCACTTTCAGGTCATGTGATTTCTTTTTTGAGACAGGGTCTCACTCTGTCACCCAGTCTGGAATGCAGTGGCTCGATCATGGCTCACTGCAGCCTCGACCTCCCTGGGCTCAGGTGATGCTCCCACCTCAGCCTCCTGTGGAGCTGGGACCACAGGCGTGCACCACCACATCTAGCTAATTTTTGTATTTTTTGCAGAGATGGGGTTTTGCTATGTTGCCCAGGCTGGGCTTGAACTCCTAGGTTCAAGCAATCCGCCCACTTCAGCCTCCCAAAGTGCTGAGATTATAGGCATGAGCCACCACGCTGGACCTCAGGCTATGTGATTTTGAGCAAGCTGCTTGCCCTCTCTGAGCCTCGATTTCCTCATCTATAAATGTGGTCATAATAGGGGCCCTTACATGGGAACTTACAATTCAGGGTTCGCTGACATTTTATGTGCAGAGTACCCCCTCCTGAGTGCGATCTGGATGCCCCTGACGCATCCAGTTTAAAAGCTGCCACAAATCTCTGCCTCCCCAGACACGCGGCCTAGCTTCTGCAGTAGCTGCTTGTCTCTGTCCTCCATGCTCCAGTGGCCCATTCTCTACTCCCCTGCTCCTGGCTGCGCCTTCGGGACAGGCTGACCCCTTATCAGCCTCTGTGAAGTTGAGATGTTGCCCCCCCGTCCACCTCAAACTGTGTGGGTGCAATCCTGCACCTCCCCCAAGCCATGCTGGCAGCCTTGACCCTATGTCTGGGCCGCACAGAGCTGGTGGATGGGGCCATCAACCGTCCCCTCCTATGGGGCCGTGTCAGCCTCCTATGGGAGGCCCTCCAAGCTGGTGGCAGGGTGGAGGGGTTGGGAGAGGTAAGAGGGTTTTAAATGGGCCTTTGTCATCAGGTCACCTAGTGGCCAGAAATAGTTTCTTACCTCCTCCACGCCACACTCACTCCTACCCCTGAGAAGTCCTGAGGCTTCTCTCCCTCCCCTCTCTGCTCCCTCTGCAGCCCTCCCCAGAAGCTGCGCTCACGGTGCATTAGACCCTTTGTGGAGCTCCTGCCCAGTGTCACGAGTGGGGAGAAGACAGCAGCTTCCCAGGTTTCCCAGGTCTAGGGGAGCAGTAGGGAAGCTGAGTGTGGGTGTCTGCACCCAACTGCAAAGCCTTTACAAGCCACTGACACCGAGCTTCTTCCCCACCACTTGCGGTGGCTTATGGCCGACTGTCTGCTGCTCAGCCTTTGCCGGGGACCCCGCTGCTGGCTCCTGGCCCTCATGGAACCTGGGGATGCTATTTTCTATTCATAGGCATGTCCTAGGAGCTTCCGGAAGCCAGCAAGGAAACAGCTCACATCCCTGTCTGGCCTCGCTCCCGTGTGTCCTCTTTCACCTGCCCCATCCCTGGGATGGGGGCATCTCAGGCAGGGCCAGGTCAGGAGAGGAAGTGTCCTGCATGCAAACTCTGTATGTAGGAAAGACAAGCACATGCTCACGTGCATGGATGCTGGTCACGTCTCCCCCACCCCCACTCACCCCTCAGCCTCCTTCCTGCCTACCTGCCTGCCACTGTCCTTAGGAATCTGGCTGCCCGTGTAGCCTGGCACTGGTGTGTGGCTGCTGCAGACCCTGGGGTCCTCTGGCTTTTCCCTACTTCCCAGCCCCCAGGTAGGGTCTCTTGCAAGGGTCTTTCCCCTGCCAGTCCCTCCCTTCGGCAATAATTCCTGTGTTTCCCCTAAACCTTGCCAGGCCTTCAAGTCCTCACTGAGAATGCTGTGCAGGCAGACTGGGCAGAAGCAGTTTCTCAGCTCCAGAGCAGGAAGGGCCAGTGGGACCCCAGTCCCACCTCCCACTAGACAGGAAGCCCCACCAAGGCACAATCATCTCCAGCTCTGTGACGGGGCTTCAGCAAACCTTTGTTTAAATTAATGAGAGACCCCACCTTCCTGGGGGCTCAACTGCAAACAAGACAGCGGGAAGAGGGCCAGGAGGTAGACAGGGCAGGCCGCTGCCTCCTGGTGCTCAGGGAGACCCAGGGAGAGCTCCCCTCCTTCTTCCCAGGAAGCCCCTTTCCTGCGAAGGCAAGTAGACCTGGGGCCTGCATGGCTCAACCCAGCTGCTCAGCCTACTGTGGGGTGGCCTTGGGTCTCAAGTCTTTTTTTGAGACAGTTTCGCTCTTGTTGCCCAGAGTGGAATGCAATGGTACGATCTTGGCTCACCACAACCTCCATCTCCTGGGTTCAGGCGATTCTCTTGCCTCAGCCTCCCGAGTAGCTGGGACTACAGGCATGCGCCACCAAGCCCAGCTAATTTTGTATTTTTAGTAGAGATGGGGTTTCTCCATGTTGGTCAGGCTGATCTCAAACTCCCGACCTCAGGTGATCTGCCCGCCTCGACCTCCCAAAGTGCTGGGATTACAGGGGTCTCAAGTCTTTATCTGCAAAATGTGGCCATAAACTATCTACTTCCCTGGGCTCTTGTGGAGATAAAGTAAGGTTTCTTTCAATGCTTAGCAGAGTCGTATTCAGAATGAGGGGACTATTACTGTTACTAGCAATGAGCCGTGCTTCCCCGAGCCCCAGACATGAACTGCAAGAAGAGAGGGGAGCCTTGAGTTGTGTGAATGAGGCTTTTCCAAGCCCTAGTTCAGGCAGATGCCCCAGGGACTGCAGGCCCACCAGAGGCATCTCCTTAGGGCAGGGGCTAGATGCCATGGCCCTCAAGGGCTTTCTAACTCCAGCTCCCACCAGGGCAGGGTGCCAGCCAGCCACACCCATCACCCTAAACAACTTTGCTCTGGATCCCGTCCACTGGTATCATTTAGAGCTTCTGATGCATGGGGGCTGGGGTGGGGATTCTTTTAAGACCTAAAGTTAATTATTTTTCTAATTTCATGCCGCATGCATTATGCATCAGCTGTTATCACTAGCGGTAATTGCAGACAGGTATGCAAATCCACTATAAATGCACCTAACTGCATAGGCCGTCTGGGCGGTGCTGGTGCCAGGCGGCGGGATGTCCTGAACTTCAGAGAATGTAAATCGCTTTAAAAAAACAAGACTTTAGAATTGTGTCTTAGGAGGTTAATTATATTGATAATAGTGTTCGATATTAAACCATTCAAGGCCAGGAGGGGGTGGGGGGATGAAAGGAGACACGTGTAATTTTGTTCCTTTCTCTCTTGGCGTTATTTAATAAGATGCGCCTACACCTGATGTTTCTGTCTGTCTGTGTCCATTTTTAGTAAAGCTGCCTAAATTGAGACTTAATTCCTTTAGGAAAGGGAAAAAGAAAGCCCAGTGGGCTGGGCGAGGTGGTTCCTTGTAATCCCAGCACTTTGGGAGGCTGAGGTGGGTGGATCACCTGAGGTCAGGAGTTCAAAACCAGCCTGGTCAACATGGTGAAACCCGTCTCTACTAAAAATACAAAAATTAGCTGGGTGTGGTGGTGCGTGACTGTAGTCCCAGCTACTTGGGAGGCTGAGGCAGGAGATTCACTTGAACCTGGGAGGCGGAGGTTGCAGTGAGCTGAGATTGTGCCACTGCACTCCAGCCTGGGTGACAGAGTGAGACGCTATCTCAAAAAAAATAAATAAATAAAAGAAAGCTCAGTGGAGTTTCAGAGTGAAGGAGAGGGGCTAAAGGTCTTTATTTTGGGGGGCGAGGAAAAGGAAGAGCAGCAGCACCAGCAGGGCTGGGGACAGTCCCCAAGAACAGGGCTGAGGCTGTGGGCTCTGCGCCGCTTCCCTCCTCAGCCTCCTTTAGGATCCTGGGCCGCAGCAGAGGGCCTGGAGAGGAGCAGTATGACTAGGAAAGGCTGGTGATGGGCGACACTCACTGATCCTAGATCAGAGGCTTGGCACTGGGCTCTGAGGGCAGGGCCTCTCAGGGGCTGAGAACAACCCTGAGAAGGTGGGAGGCAGGTCCTGCTCCGTCATCAGTTTACGGATTGCCTCCTCCCCCTGGAATGTAAACTCCTACAGTTGGGACATGGTCTGCCTTGTGCCTGGCATGGAGCCTGGCACAGAAAGTACTCAGTAAACATCTGATGAATGAATGAACAGGGCCACCAAAAGGGAGGCCCCTGAACCTAGACCCAGGGCCGGGTGGTGGTAGAGAAGAGGGAGGCTGGCCTTCCTGCAGCCCACCCCAGGATGCCATGGTGACCCAGGGTGCCCTTACCACAGCAGCCCAAAGAGGCAAAGGGAAGGGTCTGGATTGTGCCACAGATGGCAGAGGGGTGGCCACAAACCCAGGCCTCAGACTTGATATCCGGAGCTCTCCCCTTCCCAGGTCTCCTACCACCTGTCTCAGCTGCCCAGTGGGACCTCTGTGGCCCCAAAGGGAGACTCTTGGCCGTCCCTACTCACCCCCACTGATATGGATGCTGGCCTGGCACTGCCCAGCCGCGTGTCTGTCTCCAACTATCAGAGGTGAGCCTCACTTTACTACAGAGGCCTTTTCCCCTCCCGCCCACCCCACAGATACACACACGGATGGAACTCGCCACTCAGGACCCTGGAATCATGAGATAAAGGACCTCAGTGATTGTCTGCTTTTTGCAGATGAGGAAAATCTGAGGCTCCGCATGGATGAGACGGGGTGGAGACAGAGCCCTCCAGCAGCTTGGGCAGCCTCCCCGCCCATCTCCTGGGGCCTTGGCGCCCAACTCTAACCCTTTCCCAGGGGTTTGGCACAGGGAGGGTGCTGGGGTACAGTGTCCCAACTCCAGCGGGGTCTCACAGGGGCTGCTCTTCTCCACCAGCAGGTCCACAACCCCTCACGCCTGTGGGCTCACTCACGCCTGTGGGCTCACTTACGCCTGTGGGGCCACTCACGCCTGGGGGGCCACTCATGCCTGTGGGGTCACGCCTGTTAGCGTTAGCAGTAGCTAGCAGGGCTGGGTGCTTGAGTGTTGGGCACGTCAGAATGCTCTCGCCAGCTGGCCACAGCCTGTGTGGAGGGGAGAGGCTGCATCCCCAATGCAGAAAGGGGAGGCATGCAGGGAGGGGCAGACTTGTCCAAGGTCACACGCTCACAACCAGAGGGCCAGGCCCCAACCCAGGTCTGTCTGCCCAGAGCGTTTGTTCCTTGCCTCCCTTTGCACAGAGCCACTGAGCAGATCTTCCATGGCAGCAGGCCTGGGGGGCAGCAGCTGCTCCCCTCCAGCTTCGCTACAACCTAGGAATGACCCCCAAGCCCTCCTAGGGACTGGAGGGGCAGTAGGGACCAGGGCTGGGCACTGGGAGAGGAGCAGCTGGGAGCAGAAGGGCTGCAGGGCAGGGGCCCAGCTCAGGCTCAGGCGCGTTCGCGGCCCCGCTGCCGGGCTGGCGCACTTTTATAATAAATAACAGCAAATAGCCCATCCGCAGGGCATCTTTCACGCCGGTGGCTAATAACACGGCTATTAATGCCCCCGCAGACGGCGTGCACGCTGTGCCGCTCTGACGAATGTCCCAGGCCCTGGTGCAATCATAAATCAACCCCTCTCCTGAGGAAGAGCGTGGGAAGTGTCATTTTCCATCTTGGTAATGAATTGGGGCTTCCCTGTCCTGCCCAGGGCACGGTGGCTTAAGGTTGCCTGGGATTTGTGTTTTCCGAGCTGAGGTGCAGCCTCTCCCTCCGGCCTCCGGGGATCCTTGGAGGAGTCAGCTCCACCTCAGTGGGAGGGAGCGCTCACCGCCTGCTGTGTGACCCTTGGGGCACTCGCTGCCCTTCTCTGGGCCTCAGCTGGCTCCTGTAACCAACAAAGAGGCTGAACTGGAAGCCAGCGCAGACGATGCCCAAGGGCCAACAGGAGCAGGACCTTGGGCAGTAGCTTTGGATCAACCCCACCCTGGGTCCCTGGCCAGACAGCAGGTAGCAGACCCTGCTACCCAGACAGCAGACCCTGATGTAGACTTGTGGACTCCCTCCCGTTCAAGGGCAGCAGGCACCAGGGAAAGTAGCCTAGGTTACCAGAGCTCCTGCCCACCACCCACCAGGCCTCACTGCCACCACCGTTAGGGAGGGGGCTCAAAATGAGATTTCCCCACCCCACTGCAGGGCCATTTACTCCAGGAGAGGCCACGCCGTTACATCCCAGGTCCAGCTGCTGGGTAAAGCCCAGCAGCACAGGGACCACCAGGTGGCAAATGATGCTTATGCCGGCAAGCAGAAGCCGCCAGCTGCGTGAACTGCGTGAGTGGGTGGATGGGATGGAGCTGCAGACCTGTGGAGACCCGTGGAGCTCTGGCCGGGAAAGGGGTCTTTGGAGGGCGGGACCCAGCTGTCTGGGCGCGAGGAACCCTGGGCCACCCTGGAGCCCTTCCCTCATCCTTGGGCCTTACCTCCTTCGTTGCTGCAGCCCAGGAGCCCTCTGGGTCCGACGAGTTGCTGGTCTGAGGGCACACGCCAAAGTCACGAAGCCGCAACTCGGGACACCGTGAGCTCAGATGGCGCTCACATTCCCGGCCCCGTGGTCCTACCAGGCCTTGCACCACTAGGGACACAGACCTCAGACCTGGGGTGACTGGGCAGTGCTGGGGCACCCCAGGGCACAGAGAGGGGATCCGATGCCTCAGTCTTCTGGTCTCCTGGCGTTCAGATGAGGCTGCGGGCCACAGTCAGCAGCATCCTTGGCACCCTAGGCCGCGGGCGCAGCTGGCTTCTCCCTGCAGAGTGAGGGTCCTGCGCACAGGGGGTACAGGGACACCCCTCTGGGCCCCAGGACTCCTGAGGGTGGCCTGAGGGGGTTCCGACTCCCTGTTCGTTGGGCATGCCCTGTGGCCTGGCACCCAGCCCCGAGCAGGGTGGCCTCTGCTGCTTGCTACCTCCACGGCCCTTTTCAACTCTTGCCCTTTTGTCTGCAGGCCGCCACCTCTTCTGAAAGGCCTCTGCGTGGCTTTTGGCTTTTAACCCTTTTGGTTTACCAAGGCTTTTTTTTTAAATCCCTTTAAGTCACTTGGCAGAATGGGCTGGGTGCAGAGAGCGTTCTTGCATGACAGAGCTGAGAGGGAGCCACTCTCCAAAGGCTCCGTATTCCTGTCACTCAGGCTGCGTCTCCGGGGGGAAGGAGGGGTCCATTACCCTGCTGAGGAGTTCAGATGTTCACGGTGGGGCTGGAGCTGCTGACACGTACAGCTGAGCTGTCAGGCCCCCACATGCCCTTCTTTGGGAAGGTGCTTGGGGGGCGAGGGCCTCAGTCCCGCTTGGCTGCTCCTGTTTGTAGAGGTTTCCTTGCTGGGAAGGTAGGGAGGATGGGTTATTCCCGCTTCACCCCCTGGTCTTGTCTTTCCAAAAAGGAATCCATCTTCTCGCCCACTGCCTGCTTCCTTACCTGCCAAAAACAATACCAGTGATTAAGCCCAGAGACATGAGGGACCGCATTGGGACAGCATCCATCAGGGCCACTGGGCTGCAGCCCCCTTTGCTTTGGATCCTGTTTTTTTTTTTCTTTTTTGAGATGGAGTCTCACTCTGTCGCCAGGCTAGTGGCGCGATCTCGGCTCACTGTAACCTCTGCCTCCCGGGTTCAGGCGATTCCCCTGCCTCAGCCTCCTGAGTAGCTGGGACTACAGGTGCAAGGCACCACACCTGGCTAATTTTTTTTTTTGTATTTTAGAAGAGGTGGGGTTTCACCATGTTGGCCAGGATGATCTTGATCTCCTGACCTCATGATCTGCCTGCCTTGGCCTCCCAAAGTGATGGGATTACAGGCATGAACCACCGCACCCAGCCTGGATCCGGTTTTTTTTTTGTTTTTTGTTTTTTGTTTTAAATGCCACTTGCCCATGAGCCGGGGAAGGGCCTGGGGTTATTCTCCCCATCTCCTGCCTCTTTCCAAATCCTGACAACAGTTGGCTATGCATAGTGCCCAGCCTTGCAGCTACCTGGTTTTCCCTCCCTGGGGGTGGAAGGACTGGGAAGAGAAAAATGAAGTTTTTTGAGCTCCTGGCCTTGCAGGGCCACCCGCCCAGCCCAGAGCTGGCTCCAATTCCCCCAGCACCTGCTCTTCTTGCTAAATGTCATTCAAAAGCTCCAACTGGACCGCCATGGCCTGGGCTTCCAGAACAAGCACTGCCTTTCCCCACCATGGGAAGCAGAACCGTCAGGGAACTGGGGAAGTTGGGTCTCCATGTTCCTGGCCTCTGTCCGGTGCCCACCCCACTTCCTAGGTGGGGGGTCAGTCCTCAACACCGGCAACCACCCTCCCCTTCCGCACAGACGGAGGGCAGGGCAGGCTGTTCCAGAATCCAAAACAAAAGCCCGAGCCCTCCCCAGCACCTCTCATTAGTGCGGCATGTGGAAAGGCCGTGGTGCCCTGGTGTCCGTATTCCCCCTGCAGGAGCCCCTCTTTGGAAAAGGGCTTTTATTACACATCTGAGAGTGCTCGCTCTGGTTTGAAATCAGATCCAGATGGGCTCAGCTGCATCTGGGCACTTGTCTTTGTAGGGCCTAAGGTGGCTGATTTGAGAAATGCTTGTTGGAGGCTGTTACAAATAAAAACAGGGATATTGGGGTTCATGTTTTAATAAGCCCAGCACCCAGATAGGGGGTGGCTGCCCACGGGACTCACAGCCTGGCAGGGAAGGCATTCGGGAAGGGTGTGTGCCAGCCAGGTGGTGTGCAGGCTGAGTCTGATGGGGTGGACAGGGTGGCGGGGGCAGTTTTCTTGGGACAAGCTGCCCTAGGAGAAAGGAGGTTTCAGAGCCAGCAAGCCCCATGGGACATCGATTCTGAATGGCCAGGCCCTGGTGAATACTACAGGTGGGGCACAGGCCCTGGAAGGGGCGCGGTGGGGCTTACGCAGGAGGGAAGATGAGGACAGAGTCCCTGCGTGCGGGGGAGAAGGCGGCCGGCTCCAGCACAAGCCCTTACTGCTATTACCACCCGCGTGATTTCATCCAATTATAAATTGTAATTTCTCCATGAAAGCGAGAGATGGAGAAAGTCCAATGAGGTCATCTGCCTCCCTGGCCGGGGCGCAGAAATTGTTTTATACCAGTGGGGGTGGGGCCGGGGCAGCAGGCTTCGGCATTTTGAGAGGATGACGGCCGTGTCCTGGGAGCCTAGAGGCTCCAGCCAGCCGTGGCCGCTGCCTCCCGATAAAGAGAGAAACCACTGACCTCTGCTTTTGAAATTAAGAACCCAAAAAGGAGGCAAGTTCATCCCACTGGTGTGTTCGCCTCAGACCCTTCCCATAGCTTCTCAGCTTTATCCTGAGAGTGTCCCATAGCTGTCAGGATAGAGGCAATGCTGCTACGGTAGTCTCCAAGGGCCCTGCCCAGCCCACCTGCCGTGTCTGCCACGACTGCCCACTAATGCCCTGAGCTGGCTGCAGCCTGGCCCTTCACTGTACTGTTCCCCTTCTGTAAGAATCCATGCAGACGTCATCCCTCCCTTCCTGCAATGGGCCACCCTCCCCTTGGCTTGTGTGGTCCTGTGAACCATGACAGCAATGACATAGCATGAGAAGAATTGTCTCCCTGGCTTCAAGGGAGGACCTGAGGCTGGATCCCCCAGCGTCTGGCTCAGTGCCTTGCACACAGTTGGTGCTTAATAAATGCACTCAGCGAACTTCCCATCTGCTTCCTCATTTAGAAAACCAAGGCACTAAGTGAGGCTCTTGGTGCCCATCCAGCTTTGTATGTCCTCAGTCCACCTTCCCTGCTGCAGCCCCCACCCCCACCTTCCCTGGGGCCTGCAAAGCCTCCTGGAACCCCAGTGCTGGGATACTGGGCTCCTCGGCGTCTGTGCCCTTGATGAGTGGGGCCTCTCAGGCTTCTGGGGTGTGTATTGGTTTTCCAAGTGAGTCTGGCTGGCAGTGGTTGGGAGGTGTGAGCTCTCCAGCAGCACTGTGGCTCTTCCCTTGTGTGGGTGCATAATGATGATCATTAGTAGCCACCTGCATTCACTGAACCAAAGGAGGCCCAAGAATAAATATGTAAATGCGTGCGCCTGGCAGACACCTCCCGCCAGAGCCACAGCGCCCCCAGTGGCCACCCTCCTGGCTCGAGTGAGTGGAGACCACGCCGTGTGAAGTTAGTGGTTACACTCATCCCCTTGGCCTCCCCTGTTCCCACAGGCTCCAGGTCTGGTCTCCGTGCTCAAAACCAGTAAACCATTTTTTGAGTCAACATCATAAAAGCTTCCATTTTGAGTAAAAGTACTTTGAGATGCTTACACCATTCTACTTTTGTTATCATCAATAACATCACCACTGTATTAAAAGAAATTTGAAAGGAGGGAGAGAACGCCAAGTCCCCAGTCTCACATCTCTGCATTACCCTCTGCATTTTGGCCGAATCTGCCCATACGTATATGCCAGGGGACAATGCACCTTGTCCCTTCCCAGTAATTTCTGCCTTGCCATCTTCCCTGAGCTTGGGAAGACAGCATGGCTAGCAGGTCAGGGAGGACCACCTCCATTGTGTGGACTAAGAAGAGGGAGTGGGACTTGTCCAGGGTTATACAACCTGAAGCAGAGTCAGGGCCTCAAACTCCAGGCCAATTTCCTTCTGGCTACACTACTCCTAGACAGCGCAAGAGAAACAGACCCTCCACCAAACACTGCACTGAGGGGCCCTGGGCTTCTCCTGAGGCTCTCTTGTGTACCCCTCCATCCATACATCCCTCCATCCTTCCATCTCTCCCTCCATTCCTCAATCCCACCATCTCTCAGTCCCTCCATCTCACCATTTCTCTATTCATCCATCCATCCATCCATCCATCTATCCATTCATCTCTCCATCCATCCATCCTTCCTTCTCATTTCTCCATTCACCGATCCATCTCTCCATCTGTCAACCCATCCATTCATCTCTCCATCCATCCTTCCATCTGTCTCTCCATTCATCCTTCCATCTCTTCATCCATCCATCCCTCCAATCTATCCATTCATCTCTCCATCCATCCTCCCATCTCTCCATCCTTCCGTCTCTGTATTCATCCTTCCATCCCTCCATCTCTCCATCAATCCATCTATTCACCTCTATCCATCCATCCATCTCTCCATCTTTTCATCCATCCATCCATTTCTCTATCTATCTCTCCATCTGTCCATTCATCCATCCATCTCTCCCTCTCCATCTATCCGTTTCTCCATCTTTCCATCTACCCATCTCTCCATCCAGCAAACATATTCTGAATCTAATCATGCTCCAGGCATTGTACAAGACATTGGGGATCCAAAGAGATGCCCCCATCCTCCAGGAGCTCACAGTCCAGTGGGGAGGGCACTGGTTTTCAGAGGGCTACAATCTGAGGTGCACACAGGGCAGTGTGGGAGCCAAGAGCTTTGAAGAAGATGATGCTGTGCTGTGGTTCTGGGGTACTCCCATGTCATGACAATCACATGTGAGCTCAGTGGCCATCCAGAGGGGGGCAGGTCTGGCTGGGTTTTCCCTTGACCACCTGCCTATCTTCCAGAGCCACTGCTCACCCTTGGCCCTCAGGGCTTCCTCCCGAAGTAGAAACGATCCTCAAGCCCTCAGCTTTACAGTTCATAGCTGCCTTAAAGATCAGAGCTCTCCGATGTTAATTCCTATATTAGCAATTAGCCCTCCTGTTTCATTTCAACCTTTGGCTCCTAGGGATGGATTTTTATGTATGTGTCATTAATCAGATGACTGGTATGTGCTGCTAGAAACCCAGGTGGGCTTTATGGCTGGTGACTTAGCGAAGTGGTGTTTTAAATGAACAACATGCCTGCCCCCTCCCTGGGCAGAGCTGCCCTGTGGCAAAGAGGGCAGAGTTTAGATCATTGTAAGCAGGTCAGAGCTGGTGCGAGCTAGGAGACCCAGGATTTTCTTTCATTTTGGACTTCCAGGCTGAGGTCAGCATCTGTATCTGACCTTTATAGATGAAAAGACTCTTTGTGACTCAAACTGGAGTTTGTTCCATGGCTGCTGACTTCCCCCTACCAGGATGGCTGTCCACAGAGCCCGTTCCTTTTTTTCCCATTGCAGAGAGCGGTCTGGGGGCTGCTTATTCCCTCTCTCCCGAGGGCACTGGAGACAGAAGGCTGCGGGCAGGGAGAGCATTGCTGTCTGGGGGCTAGGACCGCTCCTGTAATGGGCTCAGCATGTAGGGAGTGGGACGGGAAGAACATTTCAGGCTGAGGGAACATCCTGTGTGAAGGCTGGAGGGCTTAGTACAACGAGAGGTCAGTGTCCCAGAGCTCTGAGTGAGTGGAGGGCTGTGATCCGAGCTGAAGCAGGGCCCGGAACCTGGCTTTGGGGGTGCTCTGAATGCTGCGCTGAGGGGCCTGGTCTTCGTATGAGGGCAGTGGGGAGGCCGTGAGGGTGCCAGGGCATGGAGGAGTGTGACCAGACTTGCAGTTTAGAAAGAGCATTCTCGCTGCTGCATGGAGGCCTGGAAGGTGCCCAGGTGCACAGGAGAAGACCAGTGAAAAGCTGGAACCGCACCCTCAGGAAAAGGGGCAGGGACCTGGGCTGGGGACCTCACGCAGTGAGGGGTTGAAGGGAAGGGGCCAACTTGGGAGTCCCCCGGGCTTTACTCCCTGAAGACAGGCCTGGGTGCTGAGTGGGTTCCCACCTCCTTCTCCTCACTGGAGGGCAGCTGAGTGCTCCTGGGAGCACCATCAAGAGAGCCATGGACAGCCGGCTTGCTGTGGGTTCCAAGCCTGGTCCTGATCTGCAGCCCGCAGCCCCGGGCCTTAGCAGGAGCAGGAAGGCCTCTGGAGGCTGTGCCTTCTGCTCTGTGAGATGGGCCCACCCCATTCCCTGCCCACTCTCTCCTGGCCCCCAGGCTTGGCACCACTGCATGGCACCCGAGTAGCAGGGTGAGAAGAGGCGGAGGCGAGAGCCTGCTTGTGTGGTGCGAACCCTCCCAGCCTCCGCTCTGCTAATTAAACCATCTCCTGACAAAATCCAGACTTTCAGGGTATTTGCGAGAGTGCGAGCCAGGCCGTGGGTGGCTTCAGGAGTCTGTTCCGCCCGGCCAGCAGGCCTGGGCCTTTGCCAGCGCCCACCCTCAAGATGGCCATCAGAGAAACTCAGCAGGCAGTGCCCAGAGCAGGGCCCTCCAGGGTTGCGGGGCCCACTCGCCCGGGACGGAGCTTCTCTTGCCACGGGACATCTCCCCTTCTTTATTCTCTTCCTTCCTTCCCTTCACACGTGGGCAGCTGTGGCCAGAGGTGGCCTGGGAGTTCACCCATCCCCTGGTGCTGAGTTGGCAGAGAAGCCCAGCAGGCCAAATTGGGCACAGACCGTAGCTACCTGCCGCTCCCTACCTGACCCACTGGACCCAGCAGTCCCTCCCTGCACGGTCTGGGGGGTCTGGAGGCCCAGTTCTGCCAGGCTCAGGGTGCTGCAGAGGGGAGGGCTCCCTAGCTGAAGCCGCTGCCCTCACAGTGCAGCTGAGCAACAGGGGACCTAGAAACGGCTGCCAGCGGCAGGGAGACAGGAGCAGGCAGGCGCCTGAAGAGTCCTCATCCGCCTGGAGTGCTCTTGTGCCTTTGAAATCTCCTCCCAGCAAGGGCAGGCAGGAATTCCTGGGCCCAGACGCTGAGAGAGTGGGTGAGGGGGGGACCAGCAAGGGCCGCTCACACCCACCTCACTGAGGGACAGGCATTGGCTCTCAGCTCTGCGCGGGGAGGCCCTCGAGGGGACGCAGCCGGCAGTGTGCTTGGAGGGGATGGGGACACGGCAGCCCCGCACAGGCCTGCTCTCATGCTCTCAGGGAGGCACACTGCAGCCGGAGCCTGCCCCTTCACAGAGCAACTCTAGGCACAAAAGGAGACAGGGCAGGGTGCGGTGGCTCACACCTGTAATCCCAGCACTTCGGGAGGCTGAGGCAGGCGGATCACTTGAGGTCAGGAGTTTGAGACCAGCCTGGCCAACATGTTGATACCCCCGTCTCTACTAAAAAAAAAAAAAATTAGCTGGGCGTGGTGGCAGATGCCTGTAATTCCAGCTACTTGGGGGGCTGAGGCAAGAGAATCGCTTGAACCCAGGAGGTGGAGGTTGCAGTGAGCCAAGATCGGGCCGCTGCATTTTAACCTGGACAGCACAGAGAGACTCAGTCTCAAAAAAAAAAAAAAAAAGGAGGGGACAGGAATGACCGCTTGCCTGCCTGCTCTACCTAGCAGACCTCACTGTGATGCATTGCCCGTGCCCATTAGGGCCTGTGTCCAGCCTAGAGGAAGCTCAGGGGGTGATGAACCTGGCGCCACCAGCCAAGGCCGGAACCTCTTCTTTCAGGAAATTGGCCTGCTTTTGTCGGCAGAACAGTGGCTGTTCGACCCCCTGCCTGCCCGTCACAGTGCTCTTGGCTGCCCCTTGGCCGAGGCAGGTGGTGGAGCCGGCAGGCAGCCCTGGTCCGCTCCTGGCCTCCAGGGTCTGGGCACTCTCACAGCGTCTCCTGGCAGCCTGGCTGTGAAATGGGCCCCGCGCTGGAGCTCTCGAGTGGCAGTTTGAGGCAGCACTGTGCTGACTGCAGCACAACACATCCTGCAGGCTCACGGGCCCCTGGGGGGTGGGGGACCACTGCTGGAGACTCCCCAGGGAGAAAGCTGAGGAGCTGTCAGGGAACCCAGGCTCTGCCCAAGGGCCATCAGCTCCCTTCCTCAGCTACCCCTTCCCCAGACCCTCCCCGCAGCCTCGCACTCCACCATTCAGGTCTCGACCCCTGACTTGGAGCCCCTCCTGGCCTATTTCAGGAGCCCCCTGCCCACCTCCTTCCAGGGCTCTGTGCTAGTGCTGGGGGTCCAGCGTGCACCCTCAGGAACTGGCAGCACCTCCCTCCGCCTACTGCATCTAGAAACCCAGCCCTCCTTCTCAGACCTCCGCTGTGAGCTGGGGATTCCAGGCCACATATGCCATCATCCGAGTTACTCAGGTGCAGCTGGGGGAAGCTGCCTTTCCTTCCAGAAGCATCCACTAGCAACCTCAGTTCACTACTTCGCTCCCACCAGCTCTGCCAGCCTCTGGCCCCCAGGGACAGGTGCCCTCTCACTCAGCTCCCAGCTCTCTGGTTTCCCTGCACCAGCAAGAGCCTGTGCCAGGGGATTTTCTCCCTCTGTGTTGGAAATCTCCCACCCTTCCCTCCTTCCCGTAAACATGCTCTCTGGCCGAGAGCAACGCTTCGCGCTCGGCCCAGGCGGCCAGACTTTGTTAATATTTACAGCGAGTGGCTCAGGAAGCTATTAGCTTCCTTTTCTTGTTGTTAATTGAAAGAGGAGAAAATGGTTGTAACACTTCAAAAGAACTTAAAGCGCAGCCTGAGAGACTAGCTGAATTGGGAGGAATGGGGGAAAAGAGAGAGACTATTTTAAATAAATAAAGCAAGCAAGCCAGCCCACACCTCACACGAGAGTGGAATGTCATTCCTTCCCCATCTTTGCAGACGCCTGGCTTTCCTCTGAGGTTTCCTTAGTGCCTCTCATTGTATATTTTCCTTTTCATTCGGGAGCCTGCCTTAAGGAGAGAAGGAGGAAGAGAAAGGATTCGCAGCACACTTTTGTTAATCACGAGGCTCTTTGAAGCTGCAGCTAACGAGGCCCCTGGTACCTTTGCTCCCGGAGCACACGGGGCTGGGAGACCTGTGGCTACCTCCCCTCCTGGGACACAGGCCACTCCTGGGCCCCCCAACCTGGATGCGACCTCTGGGAAGTGCTTCGGCCTCCATGCCCCTGTGAACCCCAGGCACAGCCAAAGATGCCCTGGTCGTGGGGTGGGGGGTGATTTTCTGAATCCTGGTAGATAGGGGCCAGCATTGAGAGGCCTCTGACCTCTGTGGCCAGCCTCCCTGAACCACTTTTCCCAAAAACAAATGATCCTGCCCACAGCAGCCGCACACTGAGCTTCCGGAGTCTGCCCCATGACGTACGCGACCAAATGGCTCTGCCAGTCACCCTGTGGTTAGGCAGGGGCAGGAAAGGATGACTCAGGAGGCCTTCACTCCAGGAGCCTGCCATTCATTTCTGACTGACAACTGTTTCTTCCTCCAGGAAGCTTCCCTGACCCTTCCTTGTCCCCAGCCTGCTTAACTTTGTTTTTTGGGATTTTTTTTTTTTTTTTTTTTTTTAGATGGAGTCTCTGTCACTCAGGCTGGAGCGCAGTGGCACGATCTCAGCTCACTGCAACCTCCGCCTCCCAGGTTCAAGCAGTTCTCTGCCTCAGCCTCCTGAGTAGCTGGGATTACAGGCGCCCGCCACCATGCCTGGCTAACTTTTTTTGTATTTTGAGTAGAGACGGGGTTTCACCATCTTCCAGGTTGGTTTTGAACTCCTGACCTCGTGCTCCACCGGCCTTAGCCTCCCAAAGTGCTGAGATCACAGGCCTGAGCCACCGTGCCCAGCCTAAGTTTTATATTTTTAATAGAGATGGGATTTCACCATGTTGGCCAGGCTGGTCTCAAACTCCTGACCTCAGATGATCTGCCTGGCTTGGCCTCCCGAAGTGCTGGGATTACAGGCGTGAGCCGCCGTGCCCAGCCCCGGCCTGCTTAACTTTGGCCTTTCAGGCTCCCCTGGCACCCTGCTCTCTGTCAGCCGGCTCCTCTCCTGCTGCGGAGCAAGGTGGCTCACTGTACCAGACACAGAGGGACAGCCTGCCCCCAGCTTCTGGTTGCTGCACAGGCTGCATTAATGGAGGAATCAATGGCATATTGAAGGAGGTGATCGCTACACCACCTCCTCCCTCCTTCCACCCTGGTCACGCCAGACTAGAACACTGTTCTGTTCTGGGCACTTAGAGACGCACAGCCACACTACAGAGCAGGCGGCCTAGTGGGTGGGGAGTGACCTTGGCCATGACCAAGAGGGGGTGGGGCTTGTTCAGCCAGTCCGGGAAGAGGGCAGTCTCCTGTCCTTGGCAGAGAAGGAAAACGGACCTGTTCTGGGAGGCCCAAGAACTGGAAGGACTGGGAGGGAAGTACTGGGAGGGATGGAGTTAAGAAAGAAATCTATACCAGGTGGAGATGCCCAAAGGTGGGCCAGGCTGCCCCCACCAGGGGCATCCATACCTAGTCTACATGGCCACTGGCAGAGATGCCAGGCAGTGGTGAGCACACCAGGTGGAGGCCTGGCTTCCCGGCTCACTCAGCCCTTGCCCTCTCCACCGGGGAGTATAACTGTCTTTTCCCAATGGGCCGTGAGCTCTTAAGGGTAAGGACTGTGTCCTCAGCATGACAACACCAGCACCTGACTCAATTGAGCTCTAGATGGCCTAGGCACACAGAGCTGAGATGTTGATGTGGATAATAATAATACTAACAACAACAGTAGTGGCCACCCTGTGTTGTGTCCGAGGCAGACACTATTCACACGTCGCCTCACTGAAGGCACAGGCACTGTTACTACCATTCCAATTTTCCACCTGAGAAAACAGATAGTCAGGAGCCTGCCCAGGGTCCCACAGGGGGTCTGCTTCAGGGCCTGGATGCAAACTCACTCCTCTCTCCACTCTGGGTCCTCACGGCCACACCAGCCACTCCTGTGTGGCCACGGACTAAAGGTCAGCTCGCACAGCAGGAGGCTGCAAGCCCAGCTCCCTCTGCAGGGTCACAGGGCGCATTAGCAAATTAAAGGCACTGAGAAGTCCTGCGGCAAAGATGCCGATTGAAGTTTGTTCACTCCAGCGGTTACCAACTGACTTTGTCTTTGGTGGCACCTGTTAACCTCCCAGCATTCGTGTCTTCTTCAAACCATGCTTGGGGAGATGCTGAGGGTGTTCATGTACCCGTTTACTCAGGCTTTTGGTAAGGGGCTGCTGTGTGCCAGGCAGGGGCCTGGTGCTGGTGACATGCAGTGGTGAGGACAGGCCTGTCCCTGCCCTGTGCCTCCCTGGTGCCCAGATGGTGGCTAGCACACAGTGGCACACGTGCCTGCAGCAAGTGAGGGCTGAATGAGAGTGGGAGTGGATGGGGCAGAGGAGCCGGGCTGGGCCATGGGAAGCCACTGTCATGGCCACATGTGGTCTCTGAGCCGCCCCCATCTCCTCCCATCGTGTATGCTGTGTCAGGACCTCTGGCCACACCCAACCTCAACCTCTCCAGCGGCATATAGGCCCCTGGGAGGCCCCACCAGCCCTCCATTGGCAGGGTCAGAGCCCTCTGCCCCCACCCCAGGACCCCTGCCTGGCCCAGCACCTCTTCCCTTCCCTTCAGGCCCTGTGTCTCTGGCCTTGACATTCTGATCACATCCACTGGCCTGCCTGGAATACTAATTCTCCCCAGATGAAACCATCCATGTTTAATTTTTTTGAGAGGCAGACAGAAAGACAAGAACGGGGGAGACGTTAGTGGGTAGGAACTGGAGCCGTCTTTGGAGCCCTGAGACTGTGCAGTGACTCCAGCCACTTGGGATGCCACAGCGACCCTAACACAGGCCAAGCTCGGAGGCCAGGAAGGACAGTGGCCTTTTGAATACACCAGAGTGTGCTATGGTCCCGGCTAGGATTGTTTTTTGGGACCCTCAGGAGCTGAGATCACATGGGGATAGAGGGCCGGCAGCCCCGCTGTCCTCCGTGCCACCTGAGAGCCCAGAGTGACCCCACCGCCCTCAGTATGCTTCCTGCAGCCCCAGAGAGAGGCCTCGGGACACAGAGAAGAGTGGCCAGATGCTGGGATTGGCCCAGCAGCCGCTCTGGTGCTCCTGCCTTTGGCTGTTCTGGGCCTCAGCAGCCTCCTGGGGGACTGGGGTAGTGGCCCACTGTCAGGAGGGCAGTTGTGGGAAGAACAGGTAAGCCTTGCTGGAGGGGACAGGACAGTGCTAACGGCCGGCGTCCAGGTGGGGAGTTGGGGCCCCTCATGCAACTTCAGCAGCTGCGCCCCTTGGGCCAAGTGTCTTCTGAACATCAGTCTCCTTATCTGTCAGATGGGGGGGATGGTGGCAGCAACATCCTAGGCTGTGGTGAGGACTCCAGGAGGTGCTGTACGAATGCCCAAAGGACTGGCCCAGCTCTCCCTGGGCATGCACCTCAGCTACTGTTCTAACCCACCAGCCCGACCCCACCCCAGCCTTACCCCTGCAGGCTCCTCCCCCACATCCACCTCCCTGGCACCAGCGCAGCCCTGGGGCAAAAGCTACGATGGTGCCACCCGCCCCCCAACCTCCCAGCCTCGCATCCTCATGTCCCCGGAGGAATGAATGAGATTGTAATGGCAGGAAACTTGACAGAAAATGAAACGTGATGAAATCAGCTACATGAATGATGAAATCCAAATCCCAGCCTCCTTCTGAGGCGGGGTGAATGCTGTCCCATGCTCCGCGGGCTGCAGACCCTGCAGTGGAGCCTGCCACTGCCCCTTCCCTTGCCCCAGGAGCTAGAGTCTTAGGCCCCCTCCCCATCCCTCTTCTATCCTCCTCCCATGCCCCCTCCCCATCCTCTCTTCCCTTCTTCTCCCCTCCCTCCTCCCCTCCTCCTCCCATGTCCCTCCCCATCCTCTCTTCCCTCCTCCTCCATCTTCTTCCTCCTCTCCCTCCTCCCATTCCTCCTCCCCTCCCCTTCCCATGCCCCCTCCCCATCCTCTCTTCTCTTCTCCTCCCTCCCTCCTCCCATGTCCCTCCTCGTCTTCTCTTCCCTCCTCCTCCATCTTCTTCCCTCCCTCCCTCCTGCTCTCCTCCTCCCATGCCCCCTCCCCATCCTCTCTTCTCTCCTCCTCCCCTCCCTCCTCCCTTCCTCCTCCCATGTCCCTCCTCATCTTCTCTTTCCTCCTCCTCCGTCTTCTTCCTCCCCTCCCTCCTCCCCTACTCCTCCCATGCCCCCTATCCTCTTCACTCCTTCTCCCCCCCTTTTCCCCTTTGTCTTCTCCTCCTCCTTCCATGCCCCCTCCCCATCCTCTTCCCTCCTTCTCAGCCTCCTCCCCTTCATCCTCCCCTCCTCCTCCCATGTCCCTCTCCATCCTCCCCTCCCTCCTCCCCCTTCTCCTAGGTATAGCCAGCAGTCAGTGACCAACTGACCCAGAGGTCAGAGGTCAGTGCTGCAGATTTGCCAGTGCCCCTTGCAGAGCAGACCAAACTGAGACTACCCTGGCTGGTCCTCCCCCTGCCCTCTCCTGCTTTACTTCTTCCCTCAGGGCTCCCTGGGAGTGCAGGGCTGGACCCAACTCAGGCTCTGCTTCTGCAGAGCCCCAGAGACAAACCCCAAGTGCCTGGTGGGGAGACACTGCCACCCCTGCCCCCATTTTAGTCTCGGGACGCCCCTGCCTCAGAGAAGGGGTCTGTTGGTGGCTGGGACAAAGCCTGGCACTGCGCAGTGCTCCAGCTGGGACCCCTCCTGCGGCGATGGCTGGCCACAGCCTCCACTTCCTGCCTCATCCCGCAGCCTCCCGGCCCAGCCACCTGTGAGCGGCAGAGCCGGTCAAGGGAGGGCCGGTGGAAGCAAATGTGGTTATTTGGCCTCCTCCTCCTCCTCCACTTCCGGGGCTGCCTCATAAATTATTATCGACCCACCGCTGCCTGGGCTGGAGGCGAGCTGAGGAAATAAAGCACCGGGCTCAGTAATTGTGCCCTGCTGCCTGAGTTTACTCATTTGTGGCTTTCCTACCCACTAAGAAACGAGACAATAAATAACTGCTGACTATTAGGTCCCAGACGGGAAAAGCACCGCACGATGCGCTTCCCGAGGATGAGCAGAGGCTGGAGACCCACACACCCGTTGGCCTTTCCCACACCCTCTCACCCTGTGGACTCAGGCTGTTCGGGGCCTGAAACCTGGGGCCTGGGAAGACAGGCAGAGGCTGAGTCCCCAGCCCTGTGGGGAGAGGGTGCATATCTTCCCCTCTGCCAGCCCCATTCTGGAAAGTTCTGGGCTCAGGATGGCACGGCTGTTGAGTCCAGTCACAGGCTTTGTGTTTCCCTTTTGTTACTTGGATGGAGGGCCTTGTCGTAAGTGCTGAAAGAATGAAGACGCCACCTTATCCAGCCCTCTCACTTTACAGGGCGTGGGGGGCAAACTGAGGCTCAGAGAGGTGAATGCCCTGCCCAGGGTCACACAGGGCAGAGCTGGTCTCAACTCCAGCACCATCATCCTCCTCATTCTTTCCCTGGGGGCAGGACACCTATGAGCGGGCACAGAGACTGGCATCAGGGGCCCTTACCCTCCTCTCAGCCCTGCCCCCACGGAACTGGCAGCTTCCCTGATGGCACCATCTCAGGGCCTCTCACCCTCCCTCAAGAGCCCCACTTTGTCCAGGCCCTGAGCTGGCTTCTCTCAAGGCATCACCTTCACCCTAGGAGTGGGGCCAGGTGGGGATTGGGGAGTTCCTTGCTCTGAGAACAGTGTCCCCAAGTTTTCAGCCGCTTTCTCTGGTCCGTGGCTGCCGACCTGGCAGCTGGGAAGGAGGGTGCATGGATAAGAGAAGGAGGCTGGAGAAAGCCCCAGGGGAGTCAGGGGAAGGGGCTGGACCCACACCCGTGCTGAATCCCACCCCTGCTCCGTGAGGTGACGACTCTTCCATGCTACGGATGGGGAATCTGGGCTCAGAGATGGTGGGCCTCCTGCCCCAGGTCTAGGGAACTCGCGGGCCCTGTTTTGACCGGGACTTTCCGAGTTTGGGTACGAATCCCTGGCACACTGGGACACTTGGCCACCCTACCCGAGTCTCACAGCTGGTAAACAGCAGCACCAAGCCCTGCTCTCCCACCCAGAGCCCGGGGTCCTGACCTCTGCAGCGCAATGCCAGCCCCTCCGCAGAGCACCTTGCTCCATCAGATCACTCCCCAACCCGCCCTGTGCCTGCAAGGCTGCTGGTCACCAGTGGGCTCCTGGGCCCCTGCCTTCCAGCTGGGTTCACAGAGGAGCCAGAGCAGCAGGTCAGAGGGAGGGAGGGCAGCCGGGGGGCATGAGTCCCTGAGGCGTCCCTCTCTTGTCAGTGGCCCTCCCAGTGGCTTCGGTGGCTCTCTCTGAGTCTGGTAACCGCTGCTTCCTCCTCAGCCTCCATGGTGACAGCTCCCCACCTTCCCCTGTTGGTTTCCTAACCCCACCCATGACTTTGAACGGTGCCTTCGATACACCCGATTCCGCCTGCGATCCTGCCTAGTGCCCCTGCCAAGTAATAACACAACAGTCGCTCCCACCCACCAAGAGCCCACTGTGTGCCAGGCTCTGTTCGGTCCCTTACTGTCTGCCGTCGCTCATGTCGTGCTCTTAGTGACCTGGGGAAACACACGATTATCCCCATTTCAGTCTCGGGACGTGGTGGAGAGACACTGCCACCCCTGCCCCCATTTTAGTCTTGGGACGCCCCCGCCTCAGAGAAGGGGTCTGTTGGTGGCTGGGGACAAGGCTGGGGCTGCGCAGTGCTCCAGCTGGGGCCCCTCCTGCGGCGATGGCTGACCACAGCCTCCACTTCCTACCTCATCCCGCAGCCTCCTGGCCCAGTCATCTGTGAGCAGGCAGAGCCGGTCGAGGGAGGGCCAGGGCAGCCGAGACCCAGAGAGGCCGAGTGACTTGCCATGGGTCACACAGCCAATAAGGGTGGCCTGGTTGTGTGTGCTGATGGAAAAACAAAACCCGGGGAGGAAAAGGAGAGACCTGCTCCAGGCCAGGAGAAACAAATTATAAAGGGTGGTGCCACCTGCCCGTGAGAGGACAGTCAGCTTCTGCCGTCCTGGGTGAGCAGGAGGAGGCCAGGCAGCCATCTCCTAAGCACCTGCCCTGCCCAGGCCCGTGGCCACACCTGCAGGGCCCACAGGGAGGGCACTTGTGCCAGCCTTCCACAGGAAAGGACCCCGAGGCTCCCAGACAGTCACGCCCAAGGCCCCAGTGTCCCCTGGTCTGTGCTGCCCCTCCCTGGCCCCGCCTGGTCACCCAGCCTAGTGACTTGAGGTCCCCTCATCTCCTGGCTACGGCTCCCCTGGGTGTTTGCCTGGTCCCTCCCGAGGGGAGGCAGCGACTTTTACCAACCTCCCCACCCTACGCCCCTGGAGGAGTCTGGCTGCCCTGGGTCCCTGCGGGATTCAACTTTATTTTTGCAGAGCACTTTCTGAGTAACAGAACCCCTAGGGCCCCGGGGTGGAGACAGGGGGCCAAGTGCCTATGGGAAGAGCCAGGAGAGGCCCAGAGAGCCAGTGACAGGGCCACCAGGGCCTCCACCGCTGGGGTGTTTCCACACCGCAGCCCCTCTCGGGGCCCTCCCAGCTCTGGCCCCTGGAACAGCTGAGGAGGCCCAGCCTCCCCTCCTGACACAATCCAGGCCTCTCCACCTCTCCCCTGTCGCAGAAAGGAGCTAAGCCCTGTGTACCCGCTGCCTTCATCTCCTGAAACAGCCCCCAGGAGAGTGGTCTGTGGACCCCAAAGTGCAGAGAAGCCAGCCCTGGGCAGGCGTCCAGCCTCCGGTCATTCGGACACACACAGCGTGCTCTGTGTCCTGGGTGGACAGGGTGGGGGACTGCAAGGGCCAGGCCAAGCATGCGGCATCATGAGATCATCACAGGAGAGCGAATATAAGGACAAGGACCCGTGGCTGCATGTCCTGCACGGTGGCTGGGGCCGCGGGCAAGGCCAGCCTTGCAGGCCACAGCGAGTGAAGCTGCAGGATGCTGGTACCAGCTGTGCCCATTTCCCGGGGACTGCATCCCTGCCTCCAAGCCCAGAGCTCCAGCAAGGGGTGGTGACTGTGGAGAGGTGTGGCCAACTGGACTCTGCCCAGTCTGGTTCCCAGAGAACCCAGCTTTCTTGGGAGGCAGATGCACCCCAGAGTCCCCTCGGGCTGGGGAAAACCGGCCTGTGGTCAGGGCTGGGCAGGACCTACAGCCAAGGCAGGGGTGGCAGGGTTAGGTTGAGGTCTGGGTGGTGGACCCTGTTCCCACATCCGAGGTGACAGGAGCAGGTTGATTTCCCTGCACAGAGGCACGGAGCTGGGGCGGGGGGCCCAGGAAAGCAGTGGGGGCGCTGCGCAGGCGCACTTCTGCCAGACCCAAGAATGAGACCTCACTGAACTGGCCGTCATTTATTTTAATGCCTCTGTGGCCCACATTTGGGTGCAGGTGAAATGTGGCCCCACATCATTTACTGGTGGGGATGTGAATTGTGCTTTGCTGTGGGGGGACAAACACATCAGTGGGGGGTGTAGGTCACTGTGACAGCTGCTCAGGGCAGCCGCGTGGCTGCTGTGTGGGTGGAGGCCGGGGAGGGGTCCTCTCCCTGCGTCGAAAGGCTTCTCTTCGTACCCCGCCATCAAGGAGAGAGGCAGTGACAGCTCCTGCCAGGACAGGGAAGGGCTAGCAGGCTGCCTGCTACCTCCCCTCCCAGCTCCATCCCCAGCCTCCATCCCCAGCACTGCCTGTGGAAGTTACGGGCTGGGTGGAGGAGTGGATGAGGGCTCACGTCCCGCTCCACAGCTGCTTGGGTGATCTGGGTGTGTCCACATCTCTGTCTGTACTGCGAGCACGAGAACCTTCCTTCCTCGTGCCCTTCTCCCCTGTCTCTCTTCCCTGAACATACAATGTGAGTCCCTGGAGCCTCAGACAGAAGTGGGGCTGCAGGAGCCGGAAAAAGCACCCCCAGCCGCAGAACCGCACGTGCAAAGGCCCGGAGGCAGGAGGAAGGCTGACTTTGTGGATGTCCTGAGATAACTCAGCCTGGGGCAGCGCGGTCAGCTAGGGGACCTCAGGGAAGGGCCTGGACTTCCTCCTGAGGGCATGGGGAGAGGAGAGGGACAGGTTTGGACTTGAGAGTAGAAAGCTGGGGGTAGGGAGGGAATGTTCCATCCTCTGAGATCGGGGTAGTCACAAAGGCACCATATGCACATGTAAAATTCCCAGGTCTTAGAGCTGCATACCCCAGGCTATGCAGGTGACCCGTATACTCTTCCTCCTAAAACCACAATTCAACAAAGGAAGCCTTCCTCTGGCCCCGAACGCAGGGCCTGGGGCAGGGTGGGCTCTGAGCTAAGCCCCTCCTCCCCACCCCAGCCCTGGGGGACCCCACTATTGAATCCTGGCTTCCTCTGAATGGATGTGTGTGCGTAGCTCCCCACCCCACCAGTGCTGAGTGCTCATGGCCTGGCCCAGCCAACTCAGCTCATACCCCCACAGGGCTCTGGAGGGAGGGAGGGAGGGAGGGCAGAGACAGGCTGTGGCCACCTCCACCCCCACCCTCCCTCCCTGAGCCTCCTTTAAGGCAGCAAGGCCACTAACCATCTGCTGAGGCAGGGGCTGGGGGCGCAGGAAGGGCACCTGAGCCTCCCCTTCTGAGGGGGTGGGATGGCCCCTGAGAAGAGCCCACTTTCCTCGCCCCCCAGGACTTTATCTGCATCATCTCTTATTCCTCCTGCATCCCTGCTGGGGATGCTGTTATTCCCCCACTTGCCCAGCTGAGGAAACTGAGGCCTGAGAAGTTAAGGTTGCTGGGAAAGTGAGAGCCCACCCATGCCCCCACTGGGGCCCTGGCCCAGGCCTTCAGGCCCCTAATGGACAACACTGAACTTCCTCCTGGGACAGCCTGCAGGTCGCCCCCAGGCCTGTCTGTGGGTGACTGTCCCACCCTTCCCAAGGCAGGTAGGCCCAGCCTCCCTGCAGGCACGTGGGGCAAAGGAACAAGGCTGTCGCTGTGCTGGCCCACGCTGCGGCCCAGAGTGGACCCGGCGGGCGGCAGGGGACGTACTTAGTGGAAGATTTATAAGCTGGGTTAAAATTTAATTTGGGTGGACAATCCCAGTCAGCCAAGCTGGCCGCCCCAGACACATGGCCTGGTCCCGGCAGTCCCGTGGTTGGGCCTGGCCCCCCTGCCAGTCTCCCCCGCCTTCCGTCCCCGGAAGGCAGGCAGCCCGCTGCCCGCAGAGAAATATTAGCATGAATTCGATTTGGGGCGGTAGCAGTGGGCACTGAGCCTTGTTTGCACTTCAGTTCAAAATTGAACAGGACAGAATCAGCTTTGGCCAGGAACCACCTCCGTGGTGCCCAGGGACAGCGTTGCTCTCCAAGGAGCCCCGCTAAGCCTTGCAGCTCCCCACCTGTTCACTCGGGCATGCCCCTCCAAGCTGCCCTCTGACCTCAGGCCCCATCCTCTGCCCAGCACCCCCAATCCTCCCTGGTGCCCCACTGCCTGGGCTTGAAACCTAGTGATACATTGGGGGATCTATGCAATGACTGAACCTTTCTGAGCCTCAGTTTCTTCACCTGTAAAATGGGGATAATAGGACCCATTGTTATCATAACACAGAGTTAGAACTGCGTCTGCACGTGGCCTCCCCATAGACGGAAACCCTCGCTGTGGGAGGGCAGCACCAAGGCTGGCTGAGGGAGCAGGGGGACTGCAGAGCCCCCACATGCACAGGTCCCCCCATGAATGCTGTGGTCTTGCCCCCCTCCCAGGCTGGGACATTACCTCTTTGGACCTTGCGGCTACAGTTCTTGGTTGCCCAGTCTGGGCTGGTGGGCGAGGGAGAATGCTGGGGTCGCCAAGGCACGGGGTGTGGCCTAGGGCTGAGCCGAAGCAGCACGGGCACGCGGACAGCCCTGCTCCCTCCTGGCTGGCCCTGCCTGACCTACCCATCACTCTTTCACCCCACTGCCATGCGCTGGGTCCCTTCTAGGTGCTTTCCTAAGTAGGTACTGTCCACCCATTTCACAGAGAAGGAAAGTGAGGCTCAGAGAGGCAAAGAAACTGCCTCGGGCCTGTAGCAGCGATGACTCAAGCCCAGGCCCCTTGACCCCAAGGCTCACTGTCCTCCCACCCCCACTGCCTCTTCGCTGCTGCCCACAATGCAGGGAGGGGGCTTTGCAGGGAAAGGCAGGCAGCTCAGGCAGCAGGGGCAGAGCAGGAAATACATGTGGGCAGAGCATGTGCCAGGGGCTCCTCGAGGCTGCGGGACGCATCCGCCACTCTCACACATGTGCTTCTGCTGCCTCTGGCCAGGATCCAGGCCTGGAAATAGCCATGTCACCTTCAGAGGCTGAGTCCCTGTCACTGCTTTGCCCCAGGCCTGGGAGGGGGCTGAGAGGAGGGGGAGGCAGCATCCTCCAGGACTGCAGAAGGCGTGCGTGCCATGCACTCATGCACAGGTATATCTGCATGCACACCTGTGCACACGCTCACAGATGCACACACAGGCCCGTGTGCAGGTTGGCGGGGACACGCTATGGACACCTCAGTCTCTGCCTCACCACCACCTCCACCTCCTGAGGGACCAGTGAAAGGCCTGAACCCGGCACCTGTTCCAGTTGTGTAAATGGCACTCTGCATGTCAGCCCACAGCAGCACCGGGCTGCCGCACATGTGCCCCTGCCCGTGGGGCCGGCCGCACACCCGCCTGCACACTGCTCACACTCGCCCAGCACCCCCCAGGTCAGCGCCCCCCACCGGCCCTGGCAGATCTGTCAGTCTATCGATGCCGACCCCTGCTGACTCACCCCTTGACCTTGGGAATTTGGAGCTGGGGCCCTTCAGGAGTCACCGAACCCCCATTCCACACACTAGCAGAAGACCCAGTCTGGTGAGTCCCATTCCTATTTTGATACCAGGTCCTAGCTCTGACCCGACGTCGGCATCTTACTGCGGCCTCTCATTACTCACTTGCATGCTTATTTATTTATTCCCAGCTTGTTCTCGAAAGGATTTGTGGCAGCTTACAGAAATACAACATAATACGAGAGGATCAAGAGGAGGGAGGGAGATGGGATGGAAAAAAGCCAGACATCCAAAGCGGACAGGCTGGGGTTCAAATCCCACCATTTTCTTATTCTATTTTTTGGAGACAGAGTCTCACTGTGTTGCCCAGGCGGTGTTGCCCAGGCTGATGTACAGTGGTGCAATCTCAGCTCATGGCAACCTCCACCTCCTGGGTCCAAGAGATTCTCCTGCCTCAGCCTCTGGAGTAGCTGGGACTATAGGTGACCACCACCATGCCCTGCTATTTTTTTTGTATTTTAGTAGAGATGGGGTTTCACCATGTTGCCCAGGCTGGTCTCAAACTCTTGAGCTCAAGTAATCCACCCACCTTGGCCTCCCAAAGTGCTGGGATTACAGGAATGAGCCACGGCACCCGGCTCCATTTACGTATTATACCGCTGTTTACTCATTCATCTTTGGCCTATGGAGTCACTTTGCCCGCCTGAGCCTCAGTTTCCTCACCTGTGAAATAGGGAGGATGATACCCACTGTGTGGGTTGCTAATGGGATATGAGAAAACGCCAGGGAAGACTAAGCCAGCACTTGGCACACGGGAGGTGCCAATGGCACACGGCAGCTGCTGCGACGAGGAAGGAAGGCAGAGAGAGGTCAGGGCGGGGACAGATGAGGGCAGAGAGGCAGGGGCCCTGGGCTGGAGCAGGCACAGCACTGTGTATCTCTGTGTGTGGCGCCGTCTGGGTCGCGGTGGAGTCTGAGCTGAAGAAAGCAGGCGAAATGGGAACAGATGGTTTTCCGGGGTCCCAAATCCAAGGCCCAGGAATCCCCTCCGAGTCCTCTCGGAGGAGGACGCTCCACATTCCTTGTGTGAGACCCAGGAGCCTGCAGGGTGGAGCAGGAGGGGGTCTGGGGCTCCAGGCTGGGGGTCCCCACCCTCCCACCTGGTGCCTGCACTCAGAGGTTCGGTCTTCAGCCCAGGGACCCCTGAGCTGCACCTGAATCCGAACCCCACTTCCACCTGGAGCTCTGACTCCCGCGGCCACCACCGTTAGGCACCGAGCCTTGTTTCACCCCCTTGCCAGGACCAGCTCTTGGCCCCAGCCTGGCCCTCAGTCCCTCAGCCCAGCCCCCAGCTGCCCCCAAGCTCCTCATCTGTCTGCCCCTCACCTTAGGGTGCCCCCACTTCAGGCTCCCTCCCAGCCATCAATCACTCCAGCCATGCTCCTGGCCCCCATCCTGCCTTCCATGTTCCCCCCGAATCATCCTCTACCCAGCGTCCCCACTGGCTGCTCAGAGCAGGAAGCAGGATTCTCTCCATCCCCCAGACTCAGCCACCCGCTGCTAAGCAGTGACCCAGTGCTGCCGAGAGCACCAATATTTAAGGGATGTTTCAGGCCTGCTCCTGGCGGTGGCCTCCCTCCCGGGGGGGCTCCAGGCACAGCCACAGGAGGGCCTGGGGAGATGGGCACAGCCCCATCTGTTCTCGCCACGGCCCCTCTGCCCCAGCCCAGGACGCTGCAGCTCACACACTTTTCAACCCTGTCATGGGATCCGGTGCCTGCTCTGTAAATGGCTGATTTATTGACACAGCTGTGGGGATGGCATGTCCATTTAGAACACAGCAGGTGGAACGCGGCACTCCAAAGCTGGGAGTCCAGAGGGCTGCAGGATGCTGCCAAGCCCCAGCCCCACCAGCGAGCAGCCACTGGAACCGTGGCCTCAGTCTTCATGTCTGTGAATTGGGGAGAATGGACCCGGACCTCTCCCTGGCAACTCCAGGAGGCAGTGAAGGGGGGCTGTCAGGCTTGGCTCTGGACCTAGAGTTGGGATGCTGTGTGGCCAGCCCCCAAGCAGGAACAGGCTTCAACCGCACGCCCTCACCTGCATGGTTCAAGCAGAAAGCATGTCTAGGGCGCCGACTGAATACCAGACAGAGTCTACACCCAGAGTGGTCCCCTCCCTCTCCTCGCTGCCTGTCCTTGGCCTGTGCCTTCAGCCGCTGCTCTGATAATACCCATGATATGTGTGGTTTGCGGTGGGGGGGAGGGGTGAGAGGGGTGGAGGGGTGTGACACTGATGTTCACAGAACCCCACGTACCAGGCAGGGCCTGTCCCGAGCCCTTGCTGGCACTCTGCCAATCCCTGTAGGAGGGTCACAGCTGGGACAGGCCTCAGGACCACAGTGCTGCTGTAACATCCCTGAGCACACCCAGCACTCTAGACACCTCAGGATATGCGAGTTCACGGTCATTGATTTCAAAATATGAAGCGTAGGCCGGGCTCGGTGGCTCACGCCTGTAATCCCAGCACTTTGGGAGGCCGAGCTGGGCGGATCACCTGAGGTCAGGAGTTCGAGACCAGCCTGGCCAACAGGGTGAAACCCCATCTCTACTAAAACTACAAAAATTAGCTGGGCGTGGTGGTGGACGCCTGTAATCCCAGCTACTCCAAAGGCTGAGGCAGAAGAATTACTTGAACCCGGGAGGCAGAGGTTGCAGTGAGCTGAGATCACGCCACTGCACTCCAACCTAGGGACACAGCAAGACTTCGTTTCAAAATAAATAAAATAAGAAGTGTAGCCTTTGGGGGAAGATGGCAGAATGTTCCCTCATTAAACAGATTTCAACAATGTCACATAATCCCAACAGAGTGGAGGGACTTCAGGTGCAGTGGGGATCCCCTCAAGGTCTCCCTGCAGCCTGAGTCCTCAGTGCCAGAAACAGCCACTGATGGCTGCTCAGGGCACCTCTCCCCTCCCCATCACCCCAAGAGTTCTCCTGTCACTAAGCCCGAGGACACTGCTGGTCTTCTCTGAGCACCACTGGCTCTAAAAGTCACCCCCAGATCCAGCCAGGGGCCTGTCCCCTCCACACGTCCTCCTTCCCCAGTCTTGGGTCTGAGAGGTCCTCAGTAGTTGAGGTCTGTGTAGTGGACGCAGGGAGGGGAGGCTCCCCGGGGCCATCTAGGATGGAGACATGGGAAAGGGCCATGTTTCTGGATTATAAACGTAACCCTCCCTTGCTGAACGCCTACGCTTCGGGCACTGTACTGCGTCGGGCACTATACTAGGTGTCTTGTGTTCAACCCTCGTCACCTCCCTTTGACTTAGGTGCTTATTTTTGTCCCCACTTGACAAATGATAAACCTGACGCTTCTTTTTAGGGGATGAAAATGTTCTGGAATTACGTAGGAATCATGGTTGCACAACCTTGTAAATACACACAAAAAATCCACTGAATTCTACACGTTGAAGGGGTGACTTTTATGGTATGTGAGTTATATCTCAATGTTTAAAGATGAATTTGAACTAAGCTTATAAAGAAAAATATTCAGCCAGGCACAGTGGCTCACGTCTGTAATCCCAGCACTTTAGGAGGCTGAGGCAGGCGGATCACTTGAGGTCAGGAGTTTGAGACCAGCCTGGCCCACATGTTGATAGCCCTCTCTCTACTAAAAATACAAAAATTAGCCAGGCGTGGTGGTGTGCACCTGTGATCCCCGCTAATTGGGAGGTTGAGATGGAAGAATCGCTTGGTCCTGGGAGGCGGAGGTTGCAGTGAGCAGGGATGGTGCCATTGCACTCCAGCCTGTGTGACAGAGTGAGACTCCGTCTCAAAACTAAAATAAAATTCCAGGCTCGGAGAGGGGAAGCAACTTGTTCAAGGTCTCAAGTAAATAACACAGCTGAGGCCTGATCTCAGGTCACTTTGTCTCTTCCCGTGATACAACCCTGCTTCCCTCATTTACGACTGAAGACAAGCTTCTATCTTGGTACTCCCTCACTCCGGAGCTGTCGCTGGCTCCCTGTGGCTCCTTCCTGGGGTCCAAGTGGTCCCCAGGCCCAGCTATACCTCCAAATGGAAGTGCCGCCTTCTCCCTTCTTACCTCCACTCCACATTTCCCTGTGTGCGCCCCACTCTCTCCCTGCACCCAATCCCCAGTCCTGCCTGTCCCCAACACCACCTCCTCCACCTCCTCTAGGGGTCTCGGCTCCCACAGGCTTTGAGTGAGGGGCCTCTGGGCCCAACTCTGCCTCCGTCTAGTCCATCTCCCACCCCACGCCCAGGACCCTGGACTCCTCTCTGTGCCCGTGATGGCTTCGGTCTCCCTCACCTCCAAGCCTTTGCACTTGCTGGTGCCTCTGCCTAGGGCACAGTTCCTATCACTACCCCATTCCTGCCCCTGCGTGCCCAGCTGACTCTGTGTTCCTTCCTTGGATCTTGGCTTCAACATTCACTGTCTTCTGCACACTCCCCCTCCCCAATGACCCCTTCCGTCCTATCATCTCTTGCTCCAAATCTGTCTACCTTTAAGCGTAACCTCCCAGAGGGCAGACCCCTGTCTGTCTCATTCCCAGAGGCATCTGCAGCACCAGCTGCACACAGCATAGGTGGGAGCCCCTGTGACCCCTCAAGCCACATGCCAGAGCAGGAAGGGGCCGTGGGGCTCCCTGGACACCCTCTTCCCTCATCCCACACACAGTTGTCAGCAAGTCCTTTCCAAATCCTATGAATCCAACCACCTCCCTCCGGTCCACCGCCCCCTACTACACCATCTCTTGCCAGGAGACAGCAGCGCCTCCCCACCGCCCTCTAGTCTGTCCGCACAGCAGCTCAGCAAGCCCGTGGGAACCCAGTCCCATCACCACCCTCCCCTCAGAACAAATCCATATTCCTTGTCGGAGTCTACAGACCTCTGTCCCTGCCATTCACCACCCTTAACCACACTGGCATAAAGATATGTCCTGGAACCTGCCAAACCCCCACTCTGAGTTCTCACTGTCCCCTCTGCCGGGACAGTCTCCACCGCCAGCTCTGTGTCCTCAAGCTGGCCCCTGCCCCCACGCCCCCTGCTCAGAGAGGCCTCCCCCGCTGCAATCACCTGCCTTTCGGGTTTCCTCGTGGCCTGTCTCCCCAGTTTGGGGTGCCCTCCCTGAGGGCAGAGCCTGGCTCCCCCTTCACTGCTGGGGCACCTCGAAGGTCGGTGAAGAGCACATATTTGTAGGACAAGGATGCCGGAGCCATGATCACCTCGGGAGAGGGCCAAGCAGTCCTGTGGCCAGCCCCCCTGCCGTGGGACCCTGTGGGGCACAGGGCCACGCTCACACCACTGCCCACCCAGACAGCTCCCCTCCCGGGTATCCCTCCGATGCTGCAAGGCGAGGCCGGGGAGGAATAACCAGATTAGCCTAAGCGGCTCCTCTTGTTTCCTGGCGTAATTGGATTGAGGCCATGTTTTGGTGCAGCTGCATTTAATATTGTAATTCTGCAGCCGCTCAGCCCCCTGAGAGCAGCCGCTGAATGCAGACGGGCCAGGGACTGGGAAGGGAGGAAGGCCTGCAGGCGGGGGTCCAGGCTGGAGAAGAGGCGAGGGCAGGGGCCTCATGCCTGGGACCTGTGCTGAGAGCACACCTGTCCACCTCCATCCTGGAGGGCATGTCCTACTGGGCATGGCCATGGCCAGTTCTTTCTGCATCTCCGAGCCAGGCACGGAGCTGGGCACAAGGAAGGTTGAGGGTGGGAGGAAGGAAAGGAGCGCTGCCTGCAGCCCCGAGCCGGCAGGTGCGCAGGGCAGCGTGATTGTGAAAGGGAACGCATTCCCGGAGCTGCCGTGGCTCCCTGCACCCTGATGCCTGAGTCTTGGGCACAGGGAGAGCATCCTGGATCCCCGCTGAGGAGGAGGCAGGGGAAAGAAGGCCAGGCTGAGCACAGGCCCATCAGGGCTTAGCTGGCTGCAGGCCGCAGTCCCCAGAGGGTCTAAGGGCCTAAACATATCAGCTGTTGCCACCAATCGGGGGCCCTGGGCTCCTGAAGCCCACCCATAAGCCAAAGGAGGCTCCTCACCCAAATGTCCGAGTGGCGGCCGGAGGCCCAGCCACAGCCCAGTCCAGCCACGGGTTGGGGACTCCTCCCTCGGCAATGCAGTGAGGGACAGTGACCTCCTGAGACCTGTTTGAATGCTGGTGCCCCCAGAGACCAAGAGTGCACGGCAGGTGGGGGCGTGCCAGCGTGTGCCTCTGAGCCTCCGTCTGTGAGTTCTGTTAGTGTGTGCCTGTCAGTCTGTGTCTAGGCAGAACGTGTGCGCATGTGCACTGGGAGTGAGGGAGCCCCCCCACGCCCACCCCTCACCTTCCTACATGCGGCCTGAAGCCCAGTCTGTCTCCACAAATGCCCATCAGTACCTGGGTCCTGAGGCCAGGCTGATGGGTCTTTAAAAACCAAGAAGCTGGGGGGAAATATCCAAGGACGGGCACAGCTAGGGAGGGACAGAGGGCAGGGCAGTCCTGTGACAGGGGCCTCCACTTCCCAGACTTTGCTTCTGGAAGCACAGCCCCGGAGAGATGGTGCTGGCCTCCCCGACCCCCTGGATGCAAACATTTCCGGCGGGCTGGCTGGGGTACCTGTTGGGCAGATGAATCACTGGGTCCCTGTGGCTGGTGCCTTTCCAGGTAGCTCCTCCTGGAGGCTCAGACCAAGTTCTGAAGACCTCGGCTGCAGAACAGTTTCTCCCCCACCAGGGAGAAGGGGTTCAGGCCTACCCGGGGCTGGACTGAGGTGGAGGGCACTGGGCTGAGGTCTGTGGGGTCTGGGGTCTGTGGACCCCCCTACCCTGCCCTATCTCCCTCCCTCCCTTCTGCTCCCCACAGCTCAAGGGCCTAGCGAAAGCTCCCATCCATCACTCAGCCCTATTTTTAGGAGGTGATAACCCAGCTGTGAAAATTCTCTCCATGCTGATCCCTTCCACATGAGGAAGTCTTAGCCCCAAGCCCATGAGTGGCTGTGGGAGCTTGGGAAGGCAAGGGATGGAGGCAGGAAGAGGCTTGCAGGAGGGCCGGGGGCTGCTCACAGAGTAGGAGGGACGGGAGTCCAGAACCTGGGTCCCACCTTAGCTCTGCCAGCAACAACATGCTCATCCCAGTGTTGGCCTGGATCAAACCTCCGGCTCCTGAAAACATGGAGGACCAACCTCTTTCCGAGCTGTGTGTTCTTAGGCGACTTCATCTCTCTCTGTGCCTCAGCTTCCCGCTCTGGAAAATGGGGATAGTGATAGTATCTGCCCAATAAGGCTGTTGTGAGGATGACGTGAGCCAACACTGGCCGAGAACTTAGAGAAGCAACTATGTCTCCAGACCCCAGTGCCAGCACAGGGCCCAGCACAGATGAGACATACATCCATCCATCCATCCATCCAGTACAGCTGACCACCTATGATGTGCCAAGCACTGCTGTGGGCACTGGGGACTATCAGGGTCTCCAGGCTGCTCTGGCCACCAGGGAGCCTCCAGACCTGTCCCTGTCCCTAACACCAAGTCAGAGTGTAGCATATGGGGTCTTTTGACCCACGGAGTGGAGGGTCATGGGGGCACCTGGTAAGGGTCGGAGGGTCTTGCTAAGGAGGCAGGACCCTGCATGGTGAGAAGGAGGGGCAGGAGCACAGCAAGGGAAGGGTGATGGGTTGGGAGCTGGGAAGGTCGCTGGGGTCAGGGCAGGGGCAGGTGACTGGCAGGGCCAGCCTGTGCTTTAAGGAGAGGCCTCTGGCTGCAGGCTGGATCCTCCAGGAGGCTGTGGGAAGGAGGGATCGAGACTGCGACTTGGCACCAGGGCTTCCTTCACCCCAGCCTGAGGGAGCAGTGTGCCAAGAAGACAGGGCCAGGCCGGGCGTGGTGGCTCATGCCTGTAATCTCAGCACTTTGGGAAGCTGAGAGGGGTAGATCACTTGAGGTCAGGAGTTCGAGACCAGCCTGACCAACGTGGTGAAATCCCATCTCTACTAAAAAAAATACAAAATTAGCAGGGCGTGGTGGCTCACGCCTATAATTCTAGCTACTTGGGAGGCTGAGGCAGGAGAATCACTTGAACCTGGGAGGTGGAGGCTGTAGTGAGCTAGATTGTGCCACTGCGCTCGAGCCTGGGCAAGAAGAGTGCAATACTATCTCAAAAAAAAAGAAAAAGAAGCCAGGGCCAGATTCAGGGTCCCCCTTCTTCTTGGTCAGAGCTGTGTAGGTTGTCACTCCATATCAGGATGGAATGGGACAAGGATTTGGCCGCTGAGGGGAGGAGGGCAGCAGGCCGGATCATCCCTCCACCTCCACCTGTTCCTTCGGTTTGAGCGCGGCTGGGGCTCTGCCATCTACTAGCTGGGCAGCTTTGGGCAAGGTACTTAGCCTCTCTGAGCTCCGGTTGTTTCCATCTGTAAAATGGAAACAATACTGGACTGCAGTGAAGAAATGATGGGTATAAATGAAGAAATGATGGGTATAAAGTGTCGAGCTTGGGATGGTGCTCAGGGAACGGCTTAGACCCAGAAAGATGGGTTCTGTCTAAACAGGATGATGGGACGTCACCTGGAGGGAGGGGCCAAAGACCAGCCAGGCAGGTCCCAGCCTATCTAGACATGGTCCAGGAGTCCCTGAGAGGCTGGAGCTGGCATGTGATTCAGAATGGTCCAGGCTGATGGCCTCAGACCCTCACGCACTGCCCTGTGGGGTCAGCCTCACCAACCGCTTTCTCCAAGTGAGAGAAAGAGGCCCGGAGAGACCAAGGTGCTTCCTGAAGCCACAGTGGAGCCCAGGCCTGCCCCAAAGCCAGAGCCCCCTGTCCCCACATAGGTGGCTAGGGTGGGGTCTTGAATTCCTGGACCTCCCTTTTCAACCCTGAGGAGAGGGGTACAGTGGTCAGGAGCCCAATTTGATTTGATGGGAAGTGACCCCTTTGGCCCCAGGGTGGCACCTCCCTGACCCTGCAGGAGGCTCCCAGATGGAAAGGGGGTGTTCAGGATCCCAGAGCGAGGCCAGAGATCACCAGGCAGGCCACAGGCTTCCCCACCCCAAGCCCCAGGAACTGGGGAGTGACTCCATTGAATAACCTGCTTGTTTCATGAGAAGCCCAGAGCCTGGTCACCCCTGGGCCTCTGGGGCAGCAGCTCAGGGACCCACAGGGCAGTCTGATGGTTATCTGGCTCCTGGGAGAAAGGCGGTCCCACTACCTGGACATGCCATAAGGGCACAGCACCCCTTGGGGAAAGCCCAGTTCAGCAGTGGGAAAAGGGCTGCCACGGAGGGCCTGTGGGGACACGGAGGTGACATCGGAATTGCTTCTCCACACGTTATTTGCTGCGTGACCTTGGGTGAGAAACTGAACCTCTCTGAGCTCTGTTCCTCATCTATAACATGACAGGTCCTCCCTCCCACGGCTGTTCCTAGGGTCACATGGGATCCTGTAGGTGGACCACACCCCTGGAGCTCAGCACACGAAGCTGCTATTAGAAACTGCAGAGGTGAGAGGGCAGTGGTCGGGAAATCTTCCCAGAGCGGGGCCTTGCAGAATGCATAGGAGCTCGGCAGCTAGGAAAGGTGGGGAAACCTTCCTCATGAGCCTCACACCCTGGGAAAGAGGAAAGAACCCCACAAACTGCATTCTGGGGCCTTGGGGAAGCCCTTCCTTTCTCTGTGCCTCAGTTTCCCCATCATAAAAGGAGACCATTGCCCTGAGCCAGCTTCATGTCTACTTGTGACATTCTAGATGACGCTTGCCTTGAAGGGAGGCAAGGCCAGAGTAGGGAGGGAGTATTCCCCCTACCCCCATCCCCAGCTGGCTGGGCTGACAGTGGCCCTGGAGCAGATATGCTGGGGACTCAGGGCCTGGTCAGATGCCTCTCCCTTGTGCCTGGACCTCCAAAGCACCCCCAGGGGCTCAGGGCCCCAGCCTCCCTCCCTGACCCTCAGCCCAACCAACCCTCCAACCCCAGAGCCACTAAGTGGCTGGGCTGGATCTGGGTCCCCAACTGCATCTCTGACCCTGCAAGGCCCTGGGGGCTCTGGACCGCCCTCCCCAACACAGGGCTGGACGCGGCTGCTGGGTTTCTCAGTGGGAAGCTCCAGTGTTTACCCTGCCGAGGCCCAGCTTTTACTCCCCAAGGAGTGTGTTTGGGAGGCGAGAACCCACGCGCACACACGCTCTCGCATGCCATCTGATGCGCCAGACCGCACAGGCTCCTGGCCCAGACGCAGATGTGCACCCCCAGCAAGGCTCTGGCCTGTGCCTGCCGTACCTGGGCCAGGCCGGTGACCTCAGCACAGCAGGCAACTGGCACTAATTTTGAATTAGTAAGTTAATTAGTAAGTGCCAAAGAGGACCTCAGCTAATCCTTCCACCAACCTCCAGTTTCATGCTGTCCACCTGACAGGTGCCCAAACTAAGGCTCAAGGGAGTTAAGAGTAGAAGCCAGGGCCAGGTGCAGTGGCTCACGCCTGTAATCCCAGCACTTTGGGAGGCCAAGGTGGGCGGATGACGAGGTCAGGAGATGGAGACCATCCTGGCTAACATGGTGAAACCCCATCTCTACTAAAAATACAAAAAATTAGCCAGGCATGGTGGTGGGTGCCTGTAGTCCCAGCAACTCGGGAGGCTGAGGCAGGAGAATGATGTGAACCCAGGAGGCGGAGCTTGCAGTGAGCCGAGATCGCACCACTGCACTCCAGCCTGGGCAACAGAGTGAGACTCGCCTCAAAAAAACAAAACAAAACAAGAGTAGAAGCCAGAATTTGCAAGTGGGGTTCAAAGACAGATCTCTGGGATCCCCAAGTCTGGTCTGGGTTGCCTCAGAGAGAAGCCAGGATGGGCATGGGGGGAGTAGGAGTCTGCTGAGGGCACAGGACACTGGCTGGGTGACAACCCGTTGATCACAGCCAGCTCCATCAGCACACAGCGGGTACCCAGAAGTGTCTCTGAAGAAACCGATGGCCGGATGAGGGGGTAAACTGAGGCAGAAGCAGGCAGCCCTGGGAGTCTGTGCCTGGTGCCCTGTGGCCCTCAGAAACACACGGTGGGGGTCTCTGGCCCCCTCCGCAGCCTCTCTGCATGTGGCTGGGCACCCTGGAGCAGGGACAAGTGGTTCTGTACCGTCAGGAGCTGGGTCTGCAAGCTTTGCCTCTGGCTGCCTGTGGGTGGGTCCCAACCCCTCTCTGGGCTACAGGACCCTTCAGAAGACTGGGCAGTTAGAACAGATCAGAGGGTTCCACTTTGGGGAAGGTCACCTTGAGAACCTGACTCTTGAGAAAAAATAAAGCCCCTGCCCCACACTTAGGTTCATGTGAGAGTCGGGGCTCAGAGATCCTTAGACGCTTAGGTTGGGGACCACTGAGCCACATGCAGGGTGGAGCTGCAACACAAAGCAAGAAAGAGATCAACCCCAGATTCCAAAAGCAGTTGCTTCTTAATGTATTTCTAGTGCTTTAAGACGTTAACTCCCCTAATCCCCAGAACAGCCCTATAACCAGGGCATGCGGGGTGATGGGGGCTTTGTTATCCCCATGTGATGTTTGTGGAGACCAAGGCCCCAGCAAACATGCCCAAGGCCACACGTCAGGATGCAGCGCAGCTGCTGTGTTCTTAGTTTCTGTGGTTGGTTCACGGGTGCCTGGTTTGTCATCATGCTCGTAACTTATGAAATGCCACATGTACGTTTCATATTTATCCAATGTTATGTAATTATTTTTGTTTTTTTTAAAAAAATGAGCCGGGTCAGCTGACCTTCTAATTTTGGCTTCTGGGATTCCTTCGTTGCTGGCTTCCACGGCCTCTGCCAGAGGCAACCCCTAAAGGCTCACCCTGGTGCAGCCACAGGCTGCTACAGTTCTGGGGCCTGGCTCCGCCGGGCCAGCATCACCCGTGTACCTGTGGGTTGGGTGCAGAACCAGCTCCCCCGTCCCACAGCAGCTGAGGATGAAGCAGACCCTGCTCCCGGCCCCCACATCCCCCCAGGCCCAGCCATGGCTCCCACTCACTCCCACCCCTGGCTGCCAGCCGGGGCAGGGCCCAGCGGTTATGAGTTCAGCAGTCGATTCGATTCGGGCTCACATCATCTTGTCTGCCGGGAGGATTTAGTGCGCGCGGCGGTCAATAGTGCGTTTGTTTTGCTATCGACCTGCTGGAGCGGCTCAGGAGCTGGCCTGTCCCCCTCAGCAGCTGAGGCCTCTCCAGGCTGCAGAGCCGGGACCTGGAAGTGTCACTGGGCACATTGGGGGGTGCTTCTTGAGGCGCCTTCCCAGGGCTCTCACCACTACCACCCCCAGCCCACAACCTGGCCTGAGTGAGTCTCGATGCCCCTTAAAGATCCATCCCCACAGGCCCTGAGGAGGACGGGGCAGGCCAGTCTCCTGCCATCTGTGACTTTAGGGCCTCCTGCTTGACAAAGGGCCTTGGTCTCATGACCACCCCATAACCACCAAGCTGGGGGGCTCTGTGGTTCCCACTTCACAAATGGGGAAACTGAGGTCTGGAGAGGTGATGCGACAGAACTTGTAGCGGGAAGAGCAGTCATTTGGGGAAGGAAACTAAGGGGCAAGGTTTCCCACCCTGCCCAGAGTGGGCCCCTGGTCTGGGATGGGCCCCAGGATGGCTCCTGGGAGAGCTGGCCCAGGGGACGCTTTCCTTGGCCTCAGCCCAGCCCCAGCCCTGGCCATACCAATTGAGGGGAAGGGTAGACACTGGGTCTCCGTTGGTGAGTTTCACTCATTCATTCAACAAACATTGCTAGAGAGCTGCTCTGCGCTGGGCCCAGAGAGTGAGACCACAGGTCTGGGATCCCAGCTGGAATCAGGGAGCACCTGAGTACCCCCTACGGGCCTGTGCTGGGTGGGAACCCTGTGGGTTCCCTGAGAGAGAGAGGCACCTGACAGGGTCTTAGGGAGGAAGCCTGGGAGGGTGGCTTGCAGCTGGGGGAAACCAGGGGCCTTACAGGAGGTTTTTTTGAGGGGGCTCTGGGGAAGGATGAATAGGATTTTGACAACAAAGGCAAAAAGCCACCCCAGGTGGAGGTCCCAGCAGGGACAGAGGCCTGGTGTCCCCAACAGGTGTGCAGAAAAGAATAAAGAGATGAGTCTGGCCACTCTGTGAACCGTGGAGGTCTGAGGATTGAATGGCAAATCCTTCAGAGCCTGGAATAAAGACAGCCCCTCCTTGGTCTACTTAACCAACCCCTAGAAGACGTGGACCCATGGGTACCCCTTCCCCAAGTGTCCCGGAGGGGGCCCCCCACTCACTTCTCCTTCCTCTTCTCCCCACTTCCCAAATGAGAAAGAGCAAAAAACTATTACTGTTCACGCCTCATCTCCCACCAAAGTTATTAAATTTCATTCCACGAACAAATAAATCCATTTTTATTGCAGCGGGAGGAGCAGGCAACGGTTTTGCTGTTTTACCTTTTTTATTTTTCCAAGTCCTGTTAAATCTGCCCCAATCAGCTGGGAGGCCCCTGAGGCCCCAGGCCTGCGTTAGTTATGGTGCTTTCTCCTCCTTGGGGAAGGGTGCCTCTCCGGGGGAGCGGGGAGGGTGAGGCTGGATCCCACCTGACTTGCTCGGAGCTCTCGAGCTCTCTCTCGGGCAGCCTTCCCATGGCCTGCATGCCTGCAAGGAGGGTCCAAAAGCTTCCCACCAGCTCCTATTTGTTTGGCGTTATATCCCTCACATTCCCTCCCCGAGGCCTCTCCTGGAGAGGCGTGGCCGGCTCTATTTCCTGGGAGAGGAAGCTCAAGCTCAGAAGGGCCCAGAGGATCGGTAGAGTTCTGAGTCACAGCTCCGAGGGCCCCATGGAAGGTGAGGAGGCTCCGATTCCTTCCCCAAGGCTGGGCTGAGGACTGGCAGCCCAGGTAGGGCTCTGATCAGCAGACCCAGACGCCCCACTTGGTGCAGCAGGGATTCACCTCACATCTCTGTCACCCAACCAGCTGTGTGACCCTGAGCACACGACCTGGCCTCTCCGGGCCTCAGTTTCCGCATCTGTGTAAGGGGTATAATAGTGATAACAGCATCCATCTCTCAGGCCGTCCTGAGGATTAAGAGGCTGCAGGGAGTGCTTAGCACAGAACCTGGTCTGGTGGACACCTCTCACTATCCCCGCCAGTCCTCCCGCTTCCTGGCCCCCTGCTCTGCCCCCTGCAGAGGGACATAGATCCCACTGGGGGCAAGTCGGGCTCAGGGTGACATGCGCCTTCACAGTTGAGGTCTGGGAGGGGTGCCCAAGATAAATCCTCATCGAGGCTATTTTTTCTCCCTGAACCATTTACTAAAGACTTAATGACTGTCGATAAGAAGCCTGTTGCGTCTGCTGCGTCTGCAGTGGCCGGCAGCACGCGGAGGTTTCCTGGCGAAGCATTTAGGTGACACAGCTGCCGGGGCCTGGGTGTCACCGGCCCCGCCACTGCCTGCATACAATAGCACAGCTCTGCCTGTGCCCCTTCAGGGAGGCCGTGGAGGGGCTGCCTCCCCATGCCCAGGATGGGCTCAGGCCACTGCAGGAGGCATCAACAGCCCTGGCCCCCTCTACACCTGGCCCTACAGCTAGGGGCACCCCATGGGCAGGGAGAGCCCCTCCCTCCCCACAAAGGCTTCCTGTGGCTGTGCTCGCCCCTCCCCCACCCCAGAGCCAGAGGCTAAAGGGGACCAGACCGGCCAGCAGCTTGTCCTTGGGGAGTGGGCTGCAAGACCCCCAGGGTCGCTGAGCCAGATGGCGGGGAGAAGGTCTGGCTCCTGGGGCTTTGGGCCAGAAAGAGACCCCACTCCTCTGGCAGCCTCCTGTGCCCCGCAGGCTCTTCGGCTGACAGCCATGCCTCATCCAGGCCTGGCAGCACCTTCCCCTGCGGTTCAGAGCTGTCCCTGGTGTCAGGTAGAACTGTGGTTCCAGGTGAAGGCGCCCACCTCGGCCCCCCAGCCACACGCAGCGGCCCTCCTGCTCTGCTCCCCCCACCTCCCCCTCGGCCCCTGCAATGGAAGGTTGGGAAAAGGGCTGGCCACCCTCACCCTCACACCCCTAACCAGTTCTCAGGGCCCCATCTCCTGCCCCCATCCTGCCCCACCCCCACCTGCTACTGCTTCTGGGGGAATCCCTCTTCTTTTCTGTCCCAAGCTGATTAGTGAGTGGCGCTATCAGGACAGGCAGCTCTAGATAATGTTCCCAGTGCTGTCTGTTGGCACCTGGGCCACTCTGGGGTGGGGGTTCACATGGGTGCCCATGTCCCGCCAAGCCCCCACACTTCTGTGAACCTCCGGGGAACCCGAGGCTGACTCAACCAGGGTGGGAGGGCTGCTCAGGAGCACGGGCCCACGAAGGATGGGGGGGGCATGCCCATGGGGGTGCCGCCAGGTTCTGAGCCCATTATCTGAGCACCCAGGCTGGCAGCTGGCCCAGCTGCAGCTTCTCTGCCCTCAGCTGGGAGAGACAGACGTGAGATCAGGACCCTTGGTGCAGGCTGGAGGGGTGGAGACAAAAGCCCCTCTGCACACGGAACCCTACCTATTCTGCCTGGGCCTCCCTGGCTTCAGTTTATCTGCCAATCAAATGGGAATGCGGGGCTCTGTAAGAGTCAGTCGGCAGTAAATATGTGCAAGGGAGATAACCATCGTTATTCTAGGACCTCATGCTTATGGAGGGCTCCAATCTGTGCTAGCCCTTACCGTCCCCAGTCTCTTTTATTCCTTGCTAGCAGCCGGTGAGGTCAATGCAGTAGGTATCTCCATTTTACAACTACTAGGGCGTGCAGGGAGCTGGGCCTGAGCCTGCCAGGGCCTGGTAGGCGTGACTGTCCCCAAAGGCGGAAGAGTGGGACAGGTGGGTGCTGGGTGGGGTCGGGGTGGCCGTGCCACCAGCTCCCCAGTGCCTGGGACTGAAGGGGTTTCTGGCACTGCTTGGAGGTGCCACGTCACCTGAACAGAAGGCAGAACCGTTGCCAACACTCCCGAAGCATGAGTCCTGCCAATTCGAACGCCGTATCTTAACGCCATTAATTTACATTTTGATTCAACTTTCTTAATTTTACTTTAACTTCGCCCGGCTCCGGTTTGAGAATCATTTTAATGTATTTATCTGTGAGGCAATTTGTTAAATAACCCCCAAGACTCGGCGGTTTTCCGTTCTGAGCTTTTATTGCAAGGCTGTTTTAAATTAAATTAGTTGTCAGGGTCCCTGAGTGCATTGTGACGGGGATGGGTTCACCGCCAGCCCCCTCCTAAAAGCCAAGCGAACCGCTGGCTAAATGGACGGCAGCAGGAAGTGGGCCGCTCAGCTCCTCCCCAGCCCTCTCGTCACCATTTCAGGAATGTGGAGGTGGCACAGCCACCCCTCAGTCAGGGAAAACAAACAGCTCTGGGGCCACTCCCAGTTCATAAGCTAGGGGTGGCAGCCTGCGGTGCCTCGCAAGGTGCACATCCACGATCACTACGGGGTGCAGCTCCAGGCACCTCAGCCCTCCAGCTGCCTGCTTGGGGACCCTGTGTGTGCACCGGAGCCCACGGGCACGTTGGCGCGTCACCCACCTAGGTACAGGAGGGAGGCAAGCCTGGGTCCTGGTCCCTGCTTTGGTCCCTGAGCCCCAGGGAGAAGGGCTGGGGAGTTGGGGAGGTGCGTTCTGTCCCTGTCCCCAACCTATCTCCTCCCTTCTGTTATCTGAGCCGGGCGTCTGTGCTGGCTGTCACCTGGGCCAGGGGCATGATTTGTGAGCTGAAAGGCACAGGTATTGAATCTATATTTCATTTTCACGTCAGCAGCTGCTATTTTGCCCGATAATGGATTCCCCCCTCACCATCCTCCAGGAGAGGCTGAGCAGTGGGGAGGAGGCCATGTCCTGTTAATGATGCTCCTTCCCTCCCTCTCATGCCTCACAGGCGGGAGTGGGTGCCATGCAAGGCCTCTCCCCACCCCTCCCATCTGCCGTCTCCTTGGAGCCGCACGTGCCTACAGGTGGGTGTGGCCGGCCTCCCACCCCCACCAGCCCTGCCTGCTTGGCCCTGGCCTGTGGGGTAATGAGAATGGCTTCCATTCTGCCAGGCCTTAGTTTACCCAAATGAGCCAGGACATTGGGCATGGGGAGTCACTGAGCCCCTCATCCAGTCTCCCCAGGGGCTGCCCAGCGCGAGGGCAGAGGCTCGGGATGCCGGCTAGGCTCTGTGTGACCCTCTGCAGCGCGCTGGGGTGGGCAGGACCGGAGCTGGGGCGTGGGCTCTGGAGCTATAGCCTGAGCCTGAATCCTGGCTCTTTGGCTTCCAGCAGCCTGACCTTGGCCATCTGCTTCACAGTCTGCGCCTCAATTTGCCTCTCTGTCTAATGGAGTTCTCATAGGATAGTTGTTAGGATTAAGTTGATCAAAGTACTCAGAAGGGCCTAGAAGGTAGGAAGGAAGCCTCATGCCTGGGGGCTCTCATCATATTCCCACCTTGCAGGCAGACATCTCAGAAGGAGCGTGATTATTTACATTCATCTTTTTTTTAAATTTATTTATTTATTTTGAAGATAGGGTCTTGCTTTGTTGCCCAGGCTGGAGGCTGGAATGCAGTGGCTATTCACAGGCAGGATCGTACTGCACTGTAGCCTTGACCTCCCAGGCTCAAGTGATCCTCCTGCCTCAGCCTCCAGAGTAGCTGGGACTACAGGTGTGTGCCACCACACCCCACTAATTGTTTTAAAATTTTTGTAGAGATAGTGGGGCTCTTGCTTTGTTGCCCAGGCTGGTCTGAAACTCCTGGCTTCTGGTGATCTTACCACCTTGGCCTCCTAAAGTGCTGGGACCACAGGTATTAGCCACCACACCTGGCCTGAATTCATCTTTTTTTTTTTTTTTTTTTGAGACAGAGTCTCGCTCTGTCACCGAGGCTGGAGTGCAGTGGTACAATCTTGGCTCACTGCAACCTCCGCCTCCTGGGTTCTAGATTCTCCTGCCTCAGCCTCCCACGTAGCTGGGATTACAGGTGTCCACCACCATGCCCAGCTAATTGCTGTATTTTTAGTAAAGAAAGGGTTTTGGCCGGGTGCAGTGGCTCAAGCCTGTAATCCCAGCACTTTGGGAGGCCAAGACGGGCGGATCACGAGGTCAGGAGATCGAGACCATCCTGGCAAACACAGTGAAACCCCGTCTCTACTAAAAAAATACAAAAAACTAGCTGGGCGAGGTGGCGGGCACCTGTAGTCCCAGCTACTTGGGAGGCTGAGGCAGGAGAATGGCGTAAACCCGGGAGGTGGAGCTTGTAGTGAGCTGAGATCCGGCCACTGCACTCCAGCTTGGGTGACAGAGCGAGACTCTGTCTCAAAAAAAAAAAAGAAAAGAAAAGAAAAGAAAGGGTTTCACCATGTTCGCCAGGCTGCTCTTGAGCTTCTGACCTCAGGTGATCTGCCCGCCTTGGCCCCCAAAGTGCTGGGATTACAGGCATGAGCCACCGCGCCTGGCCTAATTCATCTTTATAACCACTTGGCAAGCTTCTTTTTGTCTATCAAGACCCATCCAAAGGTCACCTCCCCTGGGAAGCCTTCCTTAGGCAGGATTAGTTGTGCTCTTCTCCCTGCCACCCACTCTGCACTGGGGTGAATGGTTGTTGCGTTCTCCCGCCTGCCTGGCTGTGCATGGGGAGAAGGGGAGTCTCCTTGTTCAGCTTTTAAGTCCTCTGTAGCTCAGGACAAGCACACACCCTGCCAGGCTCTCTGGAGCCTCAGTAAATGTTCTGTTTTGGAGAGGAGGTAGGGAGGGAACTCTTTGTACATGACAAATCTGTGAAGACCTGGCTTAAAACCCTCCAAGGCCCCAGCCGCCCTCAGAACAAAGCCTGGCCTCCTGCACGTTGAGGCAGCCGACGCCTGCCCGCTGCCTGTCGGATCCTGCCCACCCGCCGCCTCACTGCTCCGATCGCTCAGCACTCCACCCGCTCTTCCTCTCTGGGCCTCTCTGACCCCAGGCCTCTTCCTGAAACTGTCCTGCACCCGTTTCCTGGGCCATCTCTACCTCACTCCAGGCCCACCTGCAGCCCATTCTCCTCTGGGAAGTCTCCCCGAGGCTCAGGTGCCTGTGCTGGGCCCTGCTGGGCTTCTTCACCCCTGCTCATGTCCCTAGCACCAGCACTGCCCACCTCTGGCTTGTTCCCCCAGCTAGCCTGTGCTCTGGAGTGGAGGGACAGACTCTATCTCAGTCACCATGGTGGCCCTCCTGCCCGCTGCCTTGCCTGGCACGTCATAGGTGGGCTCTGGAAGCACTCATCGAATGAATGAATGAATGAATGAATGAGGTCCTTGTGAAACTCTAGCCTCTTGGCCACTGGGTTCCCAGGTTTTAGTTGGCAGCGTCCCTTCTGCTGGCCTTTGCCAGATGGTGGGTCTAGGCCTGGCTGCCTGCTGGGGGGCTGGCAAGGAGGGGAGAGGAGAACTCAGGGAGGGCCCCCCTCCCTCTATCTCAGTGCCGTTTAACATCCTGCCAGAGGCCCCTACTCTGCATCCTGCTCCGATGCTGTCAGGATACATGCTGGGTTTTAACAGGGCGAGGAAAGAAAGCCAGCTCCGTGTCAGCCAGCAGGCAGGACTCCGGCAAGGACCACGCCAGGCACATACATACATATGCACCCTGCCTGCGCACCCATCCAAGGCAGGCCTGAGGTCTCCGGTTCTTTGGTCAAGAGAAAACAGAGATTGCCTGCCCAGTGCCGAGAGGAGCTGGAGTCCCGCACTGGCCCTGAGCCTGCTCCGTCCTCCATCCAATGCCTGTGGCCCCATAGGATCTACCTGGACAGGCAGGCCCCTCCTCTGATGAGACGTCACTCCCCTACCTGCCGCCTGAACAGGGCTGCACGTGGAGACTGCAGTGTGGCTTGGTTGCTTTTTGTCCCCAACCCTAGGCTGTGCAGTTTGGGATTTTTTTTCCCCTACACTGATGTTTTATTCATGTAAACCCAGCCTGCATCTGTCCTCAGAAGACAAGAGAGAGAAGATGCTGAAAGAGAGAGTGGGAGAGACCGAGGGGCTCGGAGGGATAGGGGGCGCAGAGAGAGAGACCTCGGGTTTGTGTGGGTGTCGCTGTTCAAAGCCGGCTAACCTACAAAGATCCAGTGAAGATGCGCTCTCTCCCTGCGGCTGCCTGACAAGAGGAGCCGTCACTCGGATGCGATTCATTGTCACCTCTTAGTCTATCACCGGTTCCTTTCAAACCTCTCCACAGCTCACTGGGGAGGGCCCGGCTGGTCCCCCTCCGCCACCCTCTCTGGGGCCGGAGGAAGCGGGAGGCATTGTCTGTGCTAATTGCATTGTTAGAGTGAAGGTGCTCCTGTTCGGCTGTCTCATTTGGGGCCTTTATTAGGCATGATTGCTGGCTGACAGCCGGGCGAGGACCGCGTGGCTGCCCAAGGAGGGGGGAGTAGCTTTCAGCACCCGCTGAGGTGTGTCCCTTGACACCCCCAGGCTTCTGCCCATCCAGCACACACTCCCACGTCACCCAAACCCCACTTCTCCAGAGGTGGTTTCATTCCTGCGTGAGCAGGGACGTCAGGGAAGAGGCTGCATTGAAGGTTGCTGGCTGCTGGGCAGTAACGGAGGCTTTTGGGGGCACCTGGGACTTTGCCAGGATGCCCTTCCCCACCCCTTGATGAACTGTTCATCCTTCAAGAAAGTACAATTCGCCATCCCTGGAAGTCCTCCCCTCCCTCCATCGCTCCTTGGGCTTCCCTGACGTCTGGCATGGGTCTCTGCTGGATTTTCAGTTGACACGTGTGTGGCACCTCCCCGCACCCAGCAATCCTCTAGGTGTTTTACAACTGTTAACTCATTTGGCCAATATGAACCCTAGGAAGAGGGCACTAGTATTGCTCTCCATTGTTCAGATGAGGAAACTGAGGCACAGAGAGGGTAAGTGACCTCTCTGTGTACCTTAAGCAGGGCACACAGAGCCGTGACGCACCCAGCTCCTGCATCTGTGCCTTTGATCACCATAGGGTGGCCTCTCCGCTGCCCACGTTGCTCTCTGAAGTCTCCATTTGTATGGAGACTAAACTAGAACGACTATCACCAGGCATAGTGCTTTTGCTCGAGTCATCTCACTGAATCCCTCACAGCTTGGAAGATGGGCCAGGAGCCCTGTCCCCTTGCAGCTGTGGTGTCCCAGCCCCAGGCCATGCTGGAGCATGGGGGTGGCTCAGGTGTTTGTGGGGAACAAAGGGTCATACTGAGTGCAGGGCTGGGAAGGGCTGGCCTGGGACGCGGATGCGGGGCCAGGGTGGAGGTGCCCGCGCTGAGTTCTGTCCCTGCCGTGTGAGCTGTGTGGGCAGGCACCCCAGCCCTGCCTGGCCTGGTTTTGGGGTGGGCATCTGGGGCCTTGGCCTGGGTCAGGCTGCACAGGGCAGGAGGGGCACACTGGAAGCCTTTAGCACTCTGGCTTCCCTGAGAAACCTCGCTGCAGAGCGGGAGACTGAGGCAGGGCCATGCGCCTTTGCTGCTCCATCCCTGGCACCCAAGACAGCGCCTGTACACGGTGGTGTTCAGGAAACAGAGACTGAGCTTGTACAAGAGTCTCACGGTCACCTCTGTTTGGGTGCCAGAGTGCAGCCAGATTGGCTGAAATCTGTGATGCCTCCTTCAGCCCTGTGTGAGGTGAGGCTTCCACCTATGTCCAGTTGGTCCCAGGGTATGGGCAGAGGGCTAGGCAGACATAAGACCTCCAGGTGTGGGAGAGCCTCTGCATATGCCTGAGCCAGCCACAGACCCAGGACTACCTCTGGGAGACACCCAAGGCTCATCACTCACTGATTCATGCATTTACTGAGCACCTACTGTGTGCCAAGTACTATGCAAGGCACAGGGGCTACTCCGAGAAGCAAAGGGGAGGTGGAGCCCTCATAGTGTGGCAGGACCAGGCCCCTGTGGGTGCTCAGCCAGAGGAATCCCTGTCTGGGGAAGTCCAGGAAGGCTTCATGGAGGAGAGGGGCATTTCAGCACAGCTAACCAGACATCCCTCAGGCAGAGAAGGGGCAAAGGCATGCCAGACAGAGGCTTGGGACAGGACAGAATCTCAGGACAGGATTTGTTTGGAAAAGGAACTAACAAAAGCAAGTAGAAAGGGGCAGGGGGGTCGGGGGGCGTGGTAGTGGCAGAGGCCCAGGAATTTGAGTCCAGCCTTGGCAACATCACAAGATTCCATCTCTACCAAAAAAAAAAAAAAGCCAGCGTGGTGGCACACGCCTGTGGTCCCACTACTTGAGAGGCTGAGGTGGGAGGATGGCTTGAAGGATGGCTTGAGCCCAGGAAGTTGAGGCTGCAGTGAGCTGTGATTGCACCATTGCACTCCAGCCTGGGTGACAGAGTGAGACCCTGTCTCAAAAAAAAAAAAAAAAAAAAGTCCCATTTACTCCTCTAAAAATTAAACTTGGACCTTGATAGTATATCAAAAGTGCCCTGGCTGCCTAACTTGGAGCCAGAGAGAGGCATGCAGACTCAGACCCCATCTACAGATAACCCAATGCAGCAAATCGGGGGTGGTGCTCAGGACCCTGAATTGTGAACAAGGCCAGGTGATCGCAGTGCAGAGCTGGGGAGGGGCTGCCTGGGGGGACTGCGGGGTCAGAGGCAGGGGACTTGGAAAGCCCACGCCGCTGTTGGGCGCAGGAGGCACCCCAAGGTCCTGGGAGACCGGCCTGGGGTCTGGGCAGGCCAAGGCCATTCCTCTTGCCTAGCAGAGGACCCTCACCTCCAGGCTGCGGGCTGGGGGCGGAGGCTCAGCGTGAAGGAAGGGCAGACGGCGGCAAAGTCGGCGCGCGGAGCATCCATCTGCCCTGACAGCCAGCAATTACACCGCGTGATCGCCAGATTACTCCAAATGCATTTATTACAGGGGTTAGAAGCGGGGGACTTATTTACTGGCAAATCCATACTCATTACAAGACTCAGCCTAGCCTAGACTGAAAACAGCTCAACTGAAACAAATAATTACCAAAGTCCTTCCAGCGCGAGGCTCTCAGGTGGTTGGGAGTAGGGGGGACGCCAAGCCCTTTCCATCAAGACAAGGGAGGAGGAGGCCGCAGTTGAGGATGCCTGGGTCAGGGAAGGTCGACGCCGGCCCGCGCCGTCGCCTGGCCGCCCGGGAGCCCCGCCGTCGCCCCGTGCGCATGCCCGCCAAGGTCATGAATATGCAAAGAGCCTCGGGGGCGGGGCTGATACGTCGGTCCTGGAGGGTTTTGGCCCAGTTCACACCCGCCGGCTCCGGGACGCGGGCAACCCGGGGGCTGCAGGACTCAGAGACTGGGCATTCGAGAGGTAGAAATGACAGTCTCGCATCTTCCGGTGAAAATACATTGGGCTCGGCACAGAGCACAGCCCCGAAGTTGCTGAATGAATGAACGAATGAACTAAAGAGAAGGGCAGACAGGCCTTGCCCCAGGTCACAGCGTCGGGAGGAGAACCCAGTTTCACCAGTTCTAATCCTCAGGCTGGGGACCCACGGGAGGCCACTGCCCTACGTATCCCCAGGCTGGGGTCTGCTCTGGGTACCCCTCACAGCACACACAGCTCCGACCTCAGAGCTGCCAGGCATCTGGAGTCGCGGGCTGCTCCGACAGGGCCCCCAGGCCCCACATGCCTCCCGCACCCGCCTGGGACTTTAGGGATCCGGAAACAAAATCAATCCGAGGCCTTCTAGGTCTGGCAGAAAGACTGGCGTTCTGCTGGACTCCTGCCCCCCATTTTACAGATGAGGAAACTGAGGCCCAGGTCGGCCTGCAGGCGGAGGAAGAGCTTCCGCTGCTCCCGGAGCTCTGGGGCCTCCTGGGCGCCCGCGTGGGGAGCTGTCAGGCCGCTTGAAATGTGGGCCCGGCCTTTCTGCCCGCTGGGCAGATGTTGGCACCGCCGTCCGCGCCTTAAATATTCATTCACTTGACAGATCACTAATTAAACAAAGTAAGGTGCATTATTACTTGATTAAATTTTTTATTGGCAGCTTAATTGGTCTGTTAGTTGCCCCTTAGGGAGTTGTTCGCCGTTCCCCCCTGCGGTGTGGGAGGGGGGCCCCTGGACGTCCCACACCACCTTTCCCAGCCCGCAGTGCCACTGGCTGCCCCGGCCCCCCAATAACCCCCAAGCACCCCAGCTGTTCAGGAAGTCGCGGTTGCCAGCCTCGCCTAGCCCCCTCCGCCTTCAAGGTCTGGACCCTATTGGATCAGTAGCAACCAATCAGCGCCTAGGGGCGGGCCTCTCGGGGTCAGAACCCTTGGAAGACCCAAAATGAGTAACTGAGACACTCAGGAGAGGGAATAGACCCGGACTCTGAGGGGAAGACCTGCGTTTGCCTCAGCTGGAAATAGCTGAGTGACCTGCCCCTCTCTGTGCCTAGGCCTCAGTTTCCCCATCTACACCACTGCAGGGCTGGGCCTTTCAGAGAAGGTGGAAGCTCCCCTATCACTGGTCCTACCCCCCTTGCCAGCCGCCCTCTCCATGCCTTCCCACCCTCCAGAGAGGATCCAGGCCCTGGCCGATGACAGAGGAATCGTCTGGCCACCCCAGAAGCCGCCGCTGGCAAGGTTCCCCGAGACCCCTGCGGAGGCACATACACCTTCCTGCCCTCGGCCTCTGAGCTGCCTGTTCCCCAGATGAGAATGGAAATGCCCTGCAGGCAGGGATGGCCTGGGGGGCCTGGGTACCCAGGGTCAGCCTGTGGAGGGGCATGGGATGCCCTCTCAGAACAGGTGGGCCCAGCCTTCCCTGTCCAGCCTCCAACCCTGGGGGGTGCATCTCTTCCCACCCCCACTACAGGGAGCAGGGCAGCCTGCTGGGCTGCGAGCCTCTTGGGATAAGCCCACAATGCCTCCCATGTGGTTGACTACACACATCCACCTTCAGTGGAGCCAGGACCTGCGAGACCCTCTTTGCAGGGCAGCACCTCTCACTGGTTTCTCCTCCCCCTACGCCTGGCAGGACGAATCTGGAGCCAGCCTTTGCCACTTTTAGATAGGCTGCCCCTCCCCACTGCTCCCCAAGTCTGTCCTCTGGGGGAAACACAGAAGAGGAAAAGAAGGACCAGGGGCTGTTCCATCCTTTCAGCACTGGTCAGATCTCCATGTGGGCCTCAGTTTCCCCCAGTGCAAACTGGGTGCTCATCCATCCTCACTCCATCCAAAGAGCGTCAGGCACTCCTCAGCCCATTCAGCAGACAGCGAGCCCCTGTTCTGAAGGTGGGGGCAGAGGAGGAAATGGGGCCCTCCCAGGGTGGCCTGGGTCCATGTGTCACTCACCCCCATCTCCAGCTCTGCCCAGGTGTGGCCCAGGCCAGAGTGAAGATGGAAGCTCCCCTATCACTGATCCTACCCCCCTTGCCAGCCGCCCTCTCCATGCCCTCCCACCCTCCAGAGAGGATCCAGGCCCTGGCCGATGACAGAGGAATCGTCTGGCCACCCCAGAAGCCGCCGCTGGCAAGCAGGAGGCGAGGTAATTGGCATCGCCGGCCAGGGAGCAGGAAATGAGTGGTTGCAGCCGGCATGGAGCGGGAAGCTGTTCAGTGTCATGGGCCTTATCTGGGAACAGGCTGCCCAATTACAGGGCCGTGCCCGCTGCACCAGGCAGCTGCGGCTCCTCCACCACCCCCTCTTCAGTGTCCTCGTGGCATCTCCCAGGCCTGGGCATCTGCTGCCCCTTCCGAAAGGCACGTGGCAGCTGCCTGGGAAAAGGCCTGACCTGCTCTTCGCCCACCCAGGTGGCAGCTACAGGTGCCCCCTCGTCAGGCCTGGCATACAGGGGACCCCCCCCCACAGCCCTTCTCACCTGCAGGTGACCGTCCGGGTGGAGCCCTGCCTGGGCTGCCTCCTCTAAGCATCCCTATGGGTGGGGGCTGAGATGGGCACCAAGGGCACAGCAGAGCCGAGAGTGGTCCCGAACTGCTCATCCGAGAGCACCACTGGGACAGGAGCAGGTCGCCCTGCTCAGATGCCCACCTCTCTACCAGCCCCAGAAAGAGAGGATTAGTCATTTCGTGGGTGGACAGCATTCCACCGTCTATCCCAGAAACGTAGTCGCTGGGGGCTGCAGTAAGGTGTCATGGATTAGGAAAATAGGCCTGTAATGGGTTCGCATTGTTCCTAGCGCAGCCCAGTGTCGCAGATTACATTGCACATTACTCGGTGGCTCACAGACGGTGGCAGGCCGGCTGTCCGAGGAGGCTGAGCACAAGGTGGGGTGGCAGTGGCAGAATTGTCTTGGGAGCCCAGGGGTGGCACAGTGGAAAGAAAACTGCCTTTGGGGTTGGACCCACATGAGTTCAAATCCTGTGACCTCACGAATTCATGCCTCGGTTTCTGCATCTGTAAAGTGGGGGTGCTGCTGCCTGCTGGACCCCCAAACATGCACAGCACTGAGTACAGAGCAAGCGCTCAACAAGTGGCTGTCCCCTTTCCTCCTCCTGGGCCTTGTCAGGCAACCCTTTGTGGCAGGGTCTCCCTCAGGTCTGTGGACAGATAGAGTAGGGGAGCAGACACCCTGGGGACCCTGTAGCCCCCTCTCCTGACTTTGACCTTCAAGGGGTCTAGGCCCTTGGACGTAGGTCTTGCTCGGGCAGTGACCAGCCAGATGGCCTCAGGATGCCAGCTCCTCTCTCATCTGTAAAATGGGCGTGGCAACTGTTTGGCCTGGAGAGCTGGGCTTGCCTCCATGCCAGCCTTCCTGGCTGGCTGGGGCTTCCTGAGGGGAGGGACTGGGTCTGGCCCCTCTCTGTCCTCGGAACTGGCATGAGCTGGCACCATGTGGGTCACTCCCCATGAGGTTTTACATCTGTGTTGGTAGGTGAAACTGTTCACCAAGCAGGAGCTGTGCACATACAGGGCAAATGAGGGGTGCCTGCGGCCTGAGCAGAGGGACCCCACCTGCTCTCAATCTGCAGGGAGGAACCACCAATGGGCTGTCCCATCCCCTGCCCTTTCTCCCAGCCTTATAAACACGGGGCTGGCTGTGGCCCAAAGTGGCACAGGGGCACCCAGGTCCAGCAAGCACTCAGGGAGCCGATGAACACACAGGAAGCCCTGTTTCGTGAGAGCTGGTGTGACACAGGCTGGCCTGCAGGGAGGCCCGAAGCCTGGGAGCCCAGGGCATGCCTGCTTAGGGGGGTGACACAGGCACAGAAACTGAAAGGAAGGCCAGCGCTGTCCCCGGGCTGGGTGGGGAAGCTGGGGGCAAAGGAGGGGCTATCCTGTGGCAGTGAGCCTGATGGGTGCAGACCAGCTCCGACCCTGGTACCTTGGGTCTAGGGAGTGTAGATGAGTTTAGAAGGCAGAGTGGGGGTCATCCCGGGGGTGGGACAGGACTTCCACCAGCCAGACCCCTTCCTTGAGCCCAGGGTTCACACCACCCCACCCCACATCGAGGGGTCCCCAGGATGGGACTCATGCACCTGTCGGGTTCTCAGCTGTCCCCTGTGAGTGCTGCTGGTGGGCACAGCCCCGGGTGGTGCCTGTCCCCCATGACCTGTCGGCCATGTTTCTCCATCACAACCAACACTGGCTGCTGCCATCCAGACTCGGGGCCGGCCACCCTGGCCACAGCCTCTAGGGTGTGAGGTTTGGGCCGGGCCCCCGGCTGTTGCCTACAGATGGAGACCCAGGCTCTGTCTCTTCGTCCGTCTGTCTTCTCTCTAGTAGAGCCTCCTGTTCCTGCAGCTGCTCCCCCTTCCTCCCTACCCTCCTCCCCACAGGCAGCCTGGTTGGGCTGTGGGTGTGAATTTCCACTAGGAGAGGGGACCTGTTTGTTCTGGCACTGAAGCAGAGCCTGGGCGGGGGTGGGGGGTAGCGGGAGGAGCAGGAAGCAAAGCTGGGAGGGGCTGCGGCAGGGACCCTGGAGACAGGCTGAGGCCCAGCTCCCTCAGCCTCTCCTGCGGGCCCACCTGCTGCAGCAACTCCAGGAAAGCCAATGGGCTAAGACACCCAGGCATTTTTGCCTGCACAGCCCAGAAGATGGGAGCAAAGTGGGTGGGGGTCCCAACTGCCGAGGCTGCGTATTGCCAGCGGGTGGAGCGGACTCCAAGCTCCCTTCCTCCTCCTGTCTTTATACAGCCTCCTGCCAACCCTGGCCCACAGGGAGGACAAACTGTGCTCCCATTCTGTGGACAGGAGGCCCGAGGCCTAGAGAACCGACAGCGTGTCCCTCCCGGGAGCTCCCCAGGCGCTGACACGGCTGTCGGCTGCAGGCAGCGTGGCATCTGTCCCCAGCCTGCTGTGCCCTGCCTGCCAGCAGCCCTGGAGGGACAATAGCAGACCCAAGAGTCACCGGCCTGGCCTGGCACTAAGAATGGTACCCAGAAAGAGGCTGAATCCCACCAACCAGTGTCCTCTGTATGAAAGGGGAAACTGAGGCAGTGCAGAGGAGCAGGGAATCCCCCTGCCACTCCCTCCCATGGCCCTCCATCCATCCATCCATCCGTCTATCCATCTCTCCACCCATCCATCCATCCAAGGCTATTTATTACTGATCTAACATGCAGGCCCCGGGAAATAGAAGCGAGAGACGAGGTCCCTGCCTCTGCTGGGCTCGCTGCCTCATGGAGGGACAGAGAAAGTCCCCTTGTGCTCCATGCTGGAAAGGACACCAGTGAAAGGTTCCCCAGCTCCTCTTTAGCCCCCTAGTGGGACAGGGGAGCCACTTAGGATGGGGATAAGCAGACCCTGGGCTCCAGAAGCTACCTTCCCCGCCACTAGCTTCCGTCCTGGCCTGTGCAAAGCACTCATCCCCCATGGTTTCTTGTGAATGAAGGGCAACTCCACCCACCCAGAAACCGGGCTGCTTCCAGCTGGTATTTAAAGAGGTGTCTCTGAGTGTGATGATGGCATTTGTTCCTGTCTCCCGCCCACTGCATGGTGTCCCGCTCACGGCAAATTCGAGGCAAAGCTATTGGCTGCCCGTCACCCTGCTCCCGGCCCAGAGGAGAACCTCCTGCAGGCTGGGCTCCATGCCAGGCCCTGTGCTGGGCATGGTGGATCTAGGGACAACTAAAGCCCAGGGCTGCTCTCAGGACACACAGGTTGGTGGTGATGAGGGTCACCTTCTGGACCAGGCTTAGGGAATCTGGGAAGGCTTCCTGGAGGAAGGGCTGTCAGCATAGGAAAGAAAGCAAAAGACTGACGGAGTCTGGATGGTGGTGGGGTAGGAAAGGGCTGGTAGGAGATGCTGAGCCATCCTGAGAAATTCAGCGGTGAAGGGCAGGGGAGAAAAAGGGCAGTCACCAAGACAGGAGTGCGGGTATTTGTCATGGGAGATGCTAGAATTCCCGTAAAAGCTGGCTGGAAAGTACCACCCAAGGAAGGGGTGGCCACTCGAGGAGACAAAATGAGTGACACAGGAGGACCCGTCGAGGCAGGAAAGGGCTGGCCAGCTGGGGGTTCAGGCAGGAACAAGAAAGTCTGTTGATTCGGCAGCGAGATGGAGGGGAATGTCTGTCTGCTTCCTAAAGCGGGAGGTGAGGCTCTCTCTCCTCAGCAAGCACTCCACCCACTTTAAAGATGAGGAAACGGAGGCCCAGGAACCGTGGCTTGCCTGGTAGATGGACCAGCCTGGGGCCGGCTGGCTGGCTGCCACTCTGCACCCCATCAGGCACCTCTGAGCAGAGAGAAGATGCAAGGGGTGAGGGCTGCCGAGGGCGCCACACAGCGAACCCAGCACCCACTTTGTTGATATTTACTGGAAACACCCTGGATTTATAGTGTGGTGTTTTGCAGAAGAGCTCAAAACCTATCAGGCTGGCTGCCGAAAGCACTCAGTCTCCTGGAGAAGTGGCCGCTTCCTTCCTTTGCAAACTTGTTAATAATCCCTGTTGTCAGGCAGTTCCCCCTCTGTCTAACCTAAATCTCTCCTGTCATGACTTGAGCCAGCTGTCTCCTGAAGCAGGCTGTGGTCTGTCCTCTCAACCCCAGGGAGACCTAAAGACGTCCCCAGGGAGGTTGGGGCCTCCTTTCCGCTTCCCTGCCCTGACCCTGGCTAGCTGTGGGGCTCCTCACTCCTGCCTGGTAGGAGAACTCAGGGACCGTGGAGCTGGGCTCCTCATCCCCCTTCACAGGTGGAGGTGACAGCTGCTTGCTGCCACCAGGGCCAGAGCCTCACTTTCTGAACCACGCCGGAGCGAGGAGTCAACTAGATCGCAGTGCAGAGCGCCCAGCACGGTGCTGGAGCCCAGGAACGGCTCCGTGCCATGCAAGGATGACTCCTGGCCAGCAGAGGTGGTGGGGGGATGACAGGGAAGGAACTGGAGATGCGGCCTCGCGTCTTAGCCCTGCCCCTAGCTCCCATGTGACCTGGAGCACTCCCCTCCCCATCTGTGGGCAGGCAAGGGGCTCAGGAGGCTGCTATAGGGCTCAACCCCACTGGGCTAGAAGCAACCAAGGCCCAGCAGCCCCAGAGAGGGGAAGGCAAGGGAAGGAGAAAGTAGGGGCTCCAGGCCCCCCAAGCCCCTTTCCCCAGGCAGTCATACCTGCTGAGGACCCGCTGAGCCAGCTGCCCCCTCTAGATCCCCAGGGTAGAGGCCCCACATCCCTCCCGTTTCCTGCTCCCACTCTGGCCCTTGTGTGCTGTGGTGTCTGGGTCCAGGGTTGTCCCTACAGCCTCAGACCAGCCTTGCCTCCCCAACCCAGGCCTGGGTTCCTGGCCACACTCCCATAGGGGCCACATACATCCCCGGCCCAGCCTGACCTCAGTGCCCCTGGAGGGAGGGCTGGCCTCTAAGTCCAGATCTGCAGGAAACCATGGGCTGTGACAGCCCCAGTTAACAGAGCCCAGCCTGCTTAATCTGCTTCATTAAAGGCACTAATTAATTGGCTTAATTAAAAGAGTAACCTCAAAGCCAGGAAAACTACCTCCTAACGAGGCCCAAGGTGTACTGAGGCAGCCAGCCTAGCAGCTGAAGAGGGGTGCCTCACCCCACCCTGCTCCCCAGCATGCCTGCCCCAGGGCCACAAGCCCAGCTCCAGCTCTCAGCCTAGGGCCTGCATCAGCCTGGGGACTGCAACTTCTTGGTCCCTGCACACCCCTCAGGCAGGCCCAGCGTGCTGGAGGGAATCGGAAGCCCCACATTCAGAGGCTGCAGTGCACTGTTTGGCTGCGGTTGAGAGCCCGGGGTATAAGCGACCGAATGTAATTAGACCCAAGCACAGGCAGGTTGCAGCTGGGGGTGGGGAAAGAGAGATGGCTGTGACCGTGAGGCCAACCCTGGCCATACTGAGCCTATCTGGAGGGTATCTGGGTAGAGTAGTGGTAGGCTCTGGCAGGGGCATATTTAAGGCTGCTGGCACCACAGCAGAACCCCACCTGAGCAAAGGGCCCCCTGGTCCACCAGCTTCCATGATCACAAAGTTCTGCTGTCAGGAGAACCAGGCTTACATCACAACTCCACCCCTCGGAGCTGGGAGGTTGTAGCAGGCTACTTGGCTTCTCTAAGCGCCATTTCCTCATTTGCAAAACACTATCAGGGATGCCCAGGTTGGTTGCCTTCCCAGGTGGACCCTCCCCGGACTCAGCAGGGACAGGGCTGGGATTGATTAGCCATGTCTGCCAAGGGCAGCAGGTGAGAAGTAGAAGCTCAGATACCATCCTGCTCCTGACCATCCTGCCAACCTCAGAAGGGCTAAGTCTGCATGTCAACATTTAAACCTTCCCACGAGCTAGGCCCAGGCCTGTCCCTGTAGTCCTAGCAACTGGGGAGAGAGACTGAGGGGGAAGATCGCTTGAGGCCAGGAATTTGAGTCCAGCCTGGGCAACCTAGTGAGACCCCCATTTCTTTAAAAATAAAAAAATTAAAAACTCTTTCCAGGGTCACACAGCTTCTCACATTGTTTCAAGGCCTCACAGCTCAAAAAGTTCCCACCCCCCGACAGTGCTGCTTTGGGCTTCCTGCCATCCTCTAGATTTAGAACTGAGCATCCCTGGTTTGGCACCGGGGCTCTGGGTGCCTTGTTGGGAGCCATCCTCTGGCCCCAAGGCCACTCTTTCTCACTACAAGGAGGAGGGCCAGGGCTTCCTCCAAGGCATTTGCTCCAATGCAGGGACTCTGCCTTCCTCCTTCCCAAAATGCCCCCATAGATGCCAGCCAAGTTCATTAGCAAGCCCCCAGCTCTCACCTGGACCCCCTCTCATTCAAGCAGGAATGGCATAAACACTTAACACTGGCCGGGCACCCGTGGCCTTGGAATATCCAGTCTCTACCTCTCTTGCAGCCCCCCAGAGAGGAAAGGCAGGGCCCCATGATGGGATGGGCATGGCCCCCGACATCCAGAGGATCCCAGCTAGGCCCTGATGTCCCTGGGGGTGGACAGGCAATGAAGCCCTGGGCAATGGGCACCCTCAGAAGTTGTCCTGAGAAGGACTGGGCCGCAGGGCTATCTGGCCAGCCCACTGTTCAGGGAGGAGCTCACCAACCTGGGCCCCTGCCCCTACAAGCTCCGGGCCGTGAGCTCGGAGAGGGCTGATGTACACACTGCCACCCACTCCACACAGCCCACCACCTGCTCCACGCAGGAATGGCAGTGGTGGCACAAGGCCGTCTGATAGACCCGGACAGATTTAGTCTCTGCACAAACAGCTGTTAGCCTGCCCGGCTGACAGCTCTGCCCAGGAGCCAGGAGCGAGGCTTCCGAGAGGGTGCCCCCACCCCACAACGATGAGAGTCAATCAGCGCCACCCTGGGGAGGGTGGGGCCGCCATCGCTGTCACCACTGAGTGTCAGGCCAAGCCGCCAGAGTCCCCACTGCCTCCCCAGCTCGCAACCACATGTACCCACCCCACCACCACATCAGCACCCAGAGGGCCGTCAATGCTGGTGTCTGCCCAGAGCTACTTCAGAAGAGGGACCAGCCCCTCCCCTCCCCTGATTGGGTACCTACGTGGGGTAAGGCTGCTGCCCACATCATTCTGTCTTAGCACCCCCGGCCCCATGTCACAGATGACAAAACTGAGGCCTAGCGAGGTGGCTAGGTGAGTGGTCATGGGGCCTCAAACCTGGGATTTTGGGGGCTGCACCCACAGGCAGCATCCATGGAGTGAACCTCTCCCCCAGATGGGTGGGGCACAATACTTCAGCCCCAACCCTTGGAATTCACCAGGCTGTCCCCCTGGGCAAGGCTGGTCCAGAGGATTCAGGAGTGGGGCTCAGGGGACAGGCCTGGCTGCCTGCGACAGGAAAGTCTTAGAGGGTCAAGAAAAGCAAGGCTGTGGCCGGGCGCGGTGGCTCAGGCCTGTAATCCCAGCACTTTGGGAAGCCAAGGTAGATGGATCAGCTGAGGTCAGGAGTTTGAGACCAGCCTGGCCAGCATGGCAGAACCCCATCTCAACTAGAAATACAAAAGTTAGTGGGGCATTATGGCACGCGCCTATAATCCCAGCTACTCAGGAGGCTGAGGTAGGAAAATTGCTTGAACCTGGGAGGCAGAGGTTGCAGTGAGCCATGATCGCGCCACTGCACTCCAGCCTGGGTGACAAGAGCAAAAGTCAGCTGGGCCATGGTCACCACTGGGTCACGATCACTGCTGGACAGCCCTCACTGTGTGCCAGGCTCGTCCTCAGTGCTGTGAGGGAGGGCTGTCCTCACCAGGTGACCCTTGGGAATGGAAGCAACAGAGAGGGTAAGGGGCTGAAGCGTCCATGGCCGCAGAGCCAGGAAGGGCCAGAGTAGGAACAGTGCCTGGGCGTCTGGGTTCCCACCACTGTCACACTGAGGGTTGGCCAAGGGCCTGGCCCCAGGACCCCTACGTGTCCAGCTGCCCCCAGGTAACCTGCACATTTCAGAAGGGTCAGTGGGAAGAGCACTAAACTCAGTCAAGCTCTGGGCCTCGTGGTAGCTGTGAGTCCTGGGGAGCCCCGCATCTCTCAGGGTCTCAGGTCCCTCCTCCTGTGGGGATGGGTCATCGGCCCTCCCTGTGTCCCCAGGCTGCGGTCCAGGGAGGGAAGGGTGGGAGCGGCAGGGTGAGGACAGAGCCTGCACCCGGCTTCCCTGGGGGGTATAAGGACCGAGGGCCTGGTTTCCCAGCCTCTGGAGAGATCTCGAGGGAGGAGCAGGCCGTCATCCTCATCATCACTTTGCCAGACCATTTCTTATTAATATTAATAGCATTAATTATTTATAATCAGGCATCCAGGCCCGGGCTGGTCCTGTGTGATCTCTAGGCCAAGAGAGCTCTGAGAGAGGTTTGGCCTCCTCCCCAGGGCCACAGCGTCTTGGTCTGGGACACAGCCTTTCTAGAACAGAGCTGGGGCATGGTGGGGGGTGGGTCACAGCTCAGCCAGGTCCCAGCCCTAGCAATAAGGGAGTCTGCAGAGACAACTTCACTTGTGGGTGCCCCACAGGCCTGGCGCCCATTTCACAGATGGAGAAACCGATCCCCCTCAGGATGAGAAGGCAAGTTCAGCAGCAGGACACTGGGCTCTGGGGTGTGCAGCCTGCCCCGCAGATCACTGAGCTGTCTGTGTGCACCCCCAGCCCACACCCTTCAGCAGGCACCTCCAACCCTGAACCATCAGGATGCCTGTGCGGGAGTCAGCAGGTCCTGCAGGACAGGAAGCTGATAGAACCAGCTGAGCTAGGAGACCAAGCCCGCTCGGGGAGGCTGACCTTGGAGGTGTGGCCTGGGGAAAGGGCCTCAGTTTCCTTGTACCTCCCCCATAAGGTTGTGAGGATGAAGCGAGTCATGCTGGTAATGCTCAGACTGGGCTCGGTGCACAGGAAGTGCTCAGGAGGCCTGCTGACCTCCCTGCCCAGGACCAGCCATGGGCACCACTGTGAACAGCACAGCCTTTGGGCATCGGCAGGACCCTGTTCAATCCCCAAGGCGTTGGGGATCCTGGGCCAGTCCCTTTTTCCCTCTCTGTGCCTCAGTTTCCCACTACACAGTGGGGTGTTAACAAACACAGTGGTCTCTGGGGGTCCTTCCAGGAGTGGGACTATGAACGGGATGGCTCAGCCCTAAAGTCCCCCAGACCCCTCAGGGGCTCTGTCACTTTTCCTCCACTGTTCCCCACTCCAGTGAACGTGATACCTCACCCACAAAGTGCAGGCAACGGCCCCACCACCTGAAAGACAAATATGTGATCTGCCCATCACCCACACGCAGGGCAGGAGGCAGCCGGCACCCCAGTCTGTCTCTCTGAGCATCAGTTTCCTTGGCTCTAAAATGGGATGACAGGCTCTCCCTCACACCAGACTGCTTTGAGGGTCTGACGAGCTGGCTGGGAGCTCTGTGGGGACAGGGCAAGGGCGGCTTTGGGTGTGCCCCATAGGATGGCCCTGGTGCCCGGCCCACCTCGGGTGCTTGGCGGGGACAGCAACCCCTGGGGCTCAGAATGGGTTCTGGAGTGGGATCCAGCTCCGCCCTTAGAGTTATGGGATCTGGTTCGAATTTCCTAACCCTGCAGAGCCTTGGTTTTCTCATCTCTAAAATGGAGCAAATAACTACAGGCACCTTGTAGGGCTGCTTTGAGGAATCAGTAATAACGCACAAAGTGCTTAGCGGCAGGAACAGTGAGAATTCTGCTGGGGCCGCAGCCCCTGCTGCCATGACTGTTATTAACCATCCTGCTGGACTTCTGCACCTCTCCAAGCCAGAGTCAGGCCAAGGGCCAGCCCCTTCTATGGCTGGATCTGGGAGCTGGAGGGGCTCCTGGGTCCCTGGCAACCACAGCCTAGCAACACAGACCACACCCGTCCCAGGCCAACGGAGGGTCCAGGGCAGCCCCTCCCCAAGGGGGCTCCCAGCCTCCACAGACAAGGGCCTCTGTCCTGCTGACCCCGGTCAGGGCAGGGACAGTGCACTGGCACAAAGGCTGGGCTCTGTCTGCACCTCCCATGGGGGCAGCTGCCCATGGCGGACTCTCCTGCCACAATGAGGCCTTTGAGTAGCTGCCGGCGGGAGCTGAGCTCTCCTCGAAGGCCCCCAGCTCTCACAAGCCCTGTCTGTCTGAGAGGCCAGTGGGCCAGAGAGGCAGCTGTCGTGGGGGCAGGGCCCCTGCCTGGCCCTGCTCCTGGGCCCACTGCCTCCTGCTGGCCAGGGCAGGCTGCAGGCCTGAGAGTCAGTTTGGGCCTCAGATGGGCAGGGCCTGCCAGCATCCCCACTCTGAAGTGGTGGCTCAGACCCAGCACACAGGGCGCTGGGAAAGCCCCTGTCCACCATCAGGGTCCCAGGAAGTTGCTGCAGGGCTGGGGCCTCCCTACTTCCTTCCCTTTTTTTTTTTTTTTTTTTTTGAGATGGAGTTTCACTCGTGTCACCGGGGCTGGAGTGCAATGGCACGATCTCAGTTCACTGCAACCTCTACCTCCTGGGTTCAAGCGATTCTCCTGCGTCAGCCTCCTGAGTTGCTGGGACTACAGGCACCTGCCACCACGCCCAGCTAATTTTTGTATTTTTAGTAGAGATGATGTTTCACCATGTTGGCCAGGCTGGTCTCGAACTCCTGACCTCAGGTGATCCACCCACCTCGGCCTCCCAATATGCTAGGATTACACGCATGAGCCACCGTGCCGGGCCTTCCTTCCCTCTCTTAACCTCAGTTTCCTCATCTGTAAAATGGAGCCTCTGAGTACATCTGGGCACTGTAAAGATTAAATGTGACCATCCGTGAACGCCAGGCAGGTGACATGGGCTCAGGGAATGCCAAGCTGGTCACTCCTGCACCTGTTCACGGCTGCTGGGGGTGAAACGGAACAGGGCAGGGACCCCATGGCATGGACCTGGCTTCATCTCCTCCGATTGCTGGGTGACCTTGGCCCAGTGTCTGAACCTCCCGGAGTCTCAGGTTTCGCCTTCTTAAAATGGGCTCACGCTACGCACTCCCAGGGCTGTTGTACAAAGAAAGCCATTTATCATCGAATCTCGGGCCGGAAAGGCTTGCTGGGAGGAGTTGAGGAATCTGACTGCTTCCACCGTTCAGCAGCACCTCTCTGGGGCAGGGGAGGGGAGTGGGGGGCACCACAGGCAGGTGGAGGCAGGCAGTGCCGGGGAGTGAGGGTGGCCTTCCCGACACAGGGAACAGCACATTGAAGACTCAGAGGTGCGAGCCTGCTAGCCGGGGGAGGCACTGGGGTGAGGCTGGTGCATCAGGCCATGCTGGGAAGGTCTGAAATGCCAGGCTAAGGGCACTGGACTTGACTTCTCAGGAACTAGGGAGCCAGTGATTGTCTCAGAGCTAGTGCGTGACTTGACTGAATTCAAGTTTTTAAAAATGTCTGGCAGTGTCGGGCTAGAGGATGGGGAGAGGCAGGGATGGGGAAGATTTTGCATCACACCGTGAATTCCTGCCTCCACAGCTTAAAGAACGGGCCAGGCCAGGCGCAGCGGCTCACACTTGTAATCCCAGCACTTTGGGAGCCTGAGGTGGGCGGATCACCAAAGGTCAGGAGTTCGAGGCTAGCCTGGCCAACATGGTGAAACCCTGCCTCTATTAAAAATACAAAATTAGCTGGGCATAGTGGCACATGCCTGTAGTCCCAGCTACTTGAGAGGGTACAAGATCGTGCCACTGCACTCCAGCCTGAGCGACAAGAGCAAAACTCCATCTCAAAAAGAAAAAAAGAACAGGCCAGTCAGGAGTGTGCATGAAGCCAACGTGAGCTGGAGCACAGCGCAGGGTCCCAGACAAAGGCCAGCACTGTCTGGGGTCCAGGGCAAGGGTAGGACCCAGCTCCCTCCTATCCCCTTGGGCAGCGTCGCACCCCACCATAGGGGACACTTTGGGATCGCAGGGCCAGCCTGGCTCCACCCTGCCTTTGTCACCTCTGTAAGCCTCTGCTTCCTCATCTGTGCCCCACCAGACTCCTATGACAACTAAGTTGGCTACTAGAAGGTTCTACAGGAAGTGGCCCCTGTTCCCTCTTCTGGGGCTTCCTCACTTTGGAAGAGAGGCGCTGGGGACCCAGTGGGAGTCGGCTGCTCCAGGGGACAGAGGCTCAGGAGGCCAGAGGCAGCACCCATGCTAAAAGAAGCTGGGTTTCCATCCTACCCCTGCCGCTTAGAACCTGTGTGACCCTGGCTGCGGGTAACTCAGTTTCCTCATGTGTAAAAAAGGAATAATAAGAGTATCACTGCCCACTGATGGGGATTAAATGAGATACAGTACTGTACGTGACATGCTTAGCTTACTGCAGGTCCACAGTGAGTGCTCAGTCATGCTAGCCAGCATCACTGCTGTTACTGTTTTAAGAGATGGGGTCTCACTATGTTGCCCAGGCTGGTCTCAAACTCCTGGCCTCAAGCCATCCTCCTGCCTCAGCCTCCCAAGATGCTGGGATTACAGGTGTGAGCCACCACGCCTGCCTGTTATTACTATTATTGTTAGTTCTGAATTCCTTCTCATCCCCCAGAAAAGTGAGGTCTGTTTCAGGTTTTTGGTGTCCAGGGGTACAGTGGCTTATGCAACCACATGGCTGGCCAGCAGCAGGGATGTGTGCCTGCCCTTGAGACCCCAGGAGCAGTCTGTCCGATCTGCACCCTCAGGACCCAGCAAGGCGGCTACCTCCCAAACCCCATGAGCAGGGCGGGCCGGGGCTTCCACATCAGAGCTGGAAGCAGGGCAGCCAGAGGTCTACCCCAGCTGACCCCCACTGGTCCCTCGGCAGACCCTCACCCCTCCCACCGACCAAATTGGGTCCCATAAGTGACCCAGAGGCTGGGATGGGGTGGTAGAGCCCCATCTCCAGCTGCCCTGTGACAGGGCCCGCGCTGCAGATACCAGGCTGAGTAAATGATGACGTTTCCTCCTGTCTCCGGCGCTCTTCGCCCCTTTCCTTTCCACAAATAAATTATCAACATGCCCAGGTCCCGGCGGAGCAGAGCATAACGCAGGGAACAATGAAAAAGCTTTTAATAGGATTCCAGGAGCTGCTGCCACTCGCTCACGGGCCCTAATGGAGATTGCTCCGTGACCGCAGGCCGCCAGCACCCTCGCGGGCCCCCTCACCCACCACCCACCCCGCTCCTCCTAAGGGCACCAGCGGGCAGTGAGGCCTGGCGGGGCCACCTGCTGACGTCACCGGCCAGCGTCTGGGCTGGAGAGAAGTGCTCGGCAGAGGCAGAAGCACATGCCACTCACCACACGCACCCAGGCTGCTCCCCCTCGGCCGGCACAGGCCTGACCACTCGCAAGGCCTCTGCCAAGGCTGTTCCCCTCCAGGAATAATGCCCTTCCGCCTGGCTCCAAGGCGCAAATGACACCTCCCCTGTGAGGCCTTCCCTGATTCCTCCCTAACACATGTGTTAAATGACATCACCTATTGTCAGTACCAGCCCCAGGCCCAGCACACAGTGGGGCCTCAGGAAACGAAGGCAAATCCAGGCAGGGAAGAGGAAGCATGAGGCTCTTAGACCACAGGAGACAGCCCAGAGGTCCCCGGCAGGTCCCCAGCTTGGGGAGGGGTCTGGTGAGGGGGGAGCATGACAGATACCAAAGCTCAGGGTCTGGTGACCTCGGGCAGTTACCTGCCGTCTCCATGCCTCAGTTTCCCATCCTCCTTTGTAAAGGACCCAAGTTCGCCCTAATGAATGTGGTTCCCCTTCCTCTATGTGACCTTGGGCAAGTCACTTCACCACTCAGTTCCTCAGTTTACCCCGGGGTAAAATCAGGATAATAATAGTGCCTACTTCAGAAGTTGCTGGGGGATCAGGAGCAGTGGCTCACACCTGTAATCAGGAGGCCAAGGCAGGAGGATCACTTGAGGCCAGGAGTTCAAGGCCAGCCTGGGCAACATAAGGAAACCCTATCTCTGCAAAATTAAAAAATTAGCCAGTGTTGTGGTGCACACCTGTAGTCCGAGCTACTCGGCCTGCTGAGGTGGGAGGATCACTTGAGCCCAAAAATTCGAGGCTGCAGTGAGCTATGATTGCGCCACTGCACTCCAGCCTGGGTGACAGAGCAAGACTCTATCTCAAAAAAAAAAAGTTGGGGGAACTGCCAACCATCAGGTACATAGTAAGTGTGATATAAATGTCAGCTACTACTGCTGCGTCGATTACTCTCATGTGTTGGGGGCTGGGGGGGTTACGAGCATATGCTTTAAGATGCCATGTCCTGGGCTGGGCACAGTGGCTCACACCTGTAATCATAGCACTTGGGGAGGCTGAGGCGGGTGGATCACCTGAGGGTCAGGAGTTCGAGACCAGCCTGGCCAACATGGTGAAACCTACTAAAACTCTACTAAAAATACAAAAATTAGCTGGGCATGGTGGCACATGCCTGTAATCCCAGCTACTTGGGAGACTGAGGCAGGAGAATAGCTTGAACCTGGCAGACGGAGGTTGCGGTGCACCCAGATTGTACCATCGCACTCCAGTCTGGGCAACAAGAGTGAAACTCCATCTAAAAAAAAAAAAGATGCCATGTCCTGGCTACGTGACCTTGGTCCAATCACTTTATCTGCCTGAGCCTGTTTTCTCTTCTGTGCAATGGGGCTCTTGTAAAGCCTCAGTGGGATTCTGCAAGGTAGAGTCCTTAGCATGATGCTCTGTGAAATACAGAGTATGCAGTAAACACTCAATAATGGCTACAATGACCTCTCTGCCACCCTTAGTGAGCAGGTGACATTTGAGCCCCACGATTTCCCTTTCCATGATTTGACCTCTAGCCCCTCCCACACCTGCTGCCTCCTAACCCTTGCTGCTCTCCCGAGCCCTCCAGAGCTCAACTCTCCCCAGCTCCCCCAGGAGTCACCCACACCCCAACTTGCCCTTTTGTCACAACCGGGCAATTAGAGTCCACTGCTCCCTGATGCATTCCACCTGCTACTGCATGGGCCCCAGATGTTGGGGCTCCGCAGTGCCACACACGCCTTCCTGCCAGACAGGGTGGGGTCCTGAGGGCGGAAAGCTAGCCTGTACAGCCCCTCTCCAGCCCCTGAGCGCCTCAGAGCCCTGAGCAGTGTCATTATCCCAGCACGTTTCTGGTGGGGCCTGTCCAATGATCCAAAGTTAACTACTGGTTCCCACAAAGCCCTTCTGTGGACACAGTCACATGGAGTCTTCCTGCTAACCCTGGGATGTGAGCACGTGTGCCATCGACCCGTTTCACAGGTGTGGAGACTGAGGCACAGAGAGGGGACGTGAGGCGTCCAGGGCGCTCAGATGATAAGTAACAAAGGTGGGCTTCGAGCCCAAATCCGTTGACTCGAGCCTGGCATTTTCATTTCACAGCCCTGCTGCCCCGGGGTATGTCCTGACTACCACATGGCATTGGACAGGGCTGTCTCCACTCTGTGCCTCAGTCTCCCTGCTCTCACCGTGGGAAGAAGATAAACCAGGCAGAGCTTGTCAAGCCAAAAGCCCCTGGAAACTGGGGTGTGGCACTGCCCAGTCCCTCTGGCTAGCCCAAGCCTAGTGGGGGTCTCAGGGCTCAGAGCCATGGTGCTGCTCTGAGTGGCAGCTACTAGGGACCTAGTGGTCCAACCCCTTGTCCAGAAGTAGTGGGAAACTGAGACATGGAGGGCCCCACTATCACTGGGGGGTCAAGAGAGTGTTATATGGTCTATCTCCCTGGGACCGGTGGACAGCCTAGGAGGCATGCAGCCCCAGTGAGGCAGGGAAAGGCTTCCAAGACCCCCACAGGCCTGGGCACCAGGCCAGCCCCCCATTGGCTGGCCAGGGGTGCGGCCCTACCCAGAGCCCACTTGACTGCTGGCTCCCTGGGGTGAAAGGTTAGGCTGCAGGGCTGACTGTCACAGGGCCTCCTCCATTGGAACAGGGCTTAGGGGAGGGGCTGTCACTCCCACCTCTCATTCCTTCATACACACCCATTCCCCAGAGAGGGGCCCAGGCCTGGGCAACAGATGGCCACTGTCTGGGGTTAGGAAGGGCAGGGGACTGCACGGGAAGGGTGAGGCAGCCACTCCAGCCCCTTCCTCGCGGCAGCTCCCAGAGGTGGAGGTGAGATGTGGGCTTCATTCACCTCAGAGTCTGGCTCAGCCTGGCTCAGGGAAGGCAGGGGAGGAAGGTGGGTTAGGTGTGAGCATGTGTGTGCAAGAGTGTGTGCATGAAGGTGCATGTGCGCCCACCAGAGGTGTGAGCGTGATGCAAATCTGTCTCCCCCTCCCGCCTGGTCCCACTGGACTGGGCTGCCACCACCTCCCCTGTAGCCGGCTCCAGGCCTGGCCCACCGTGGCCGCTGCCTGAGAGAGTGAGTGGGCGAAGAAGGAAGGGTAGGCCCCTAACTGCCCCCCACTGAACCTAAGTCCCCACTCAGGGTGGGGCAGCCCAGCCCAGGCTAGGAGCCCAGGGGCTCTCAGCCCACCGAATCTCACTCCTGTGCTTTAACTGGGTGGGGCACCCTCAGCCTTGAGGTCAAACTCCCGTGACCCTCTGTGACTTGCTGTGTCCCCAGGGCCAGACGCCCACTCCCTAACAGCCAGATTCCCTGAACCAAAGCCAGGCCCTGTCTTGTCCGACCAGAGAGAAGTGGAATTGGATCCAAGACCCAAGATGCTATGTCGCTTGAGAGACAGCTCAGTCCCGCGGATTTTGTCCCTAGGAATCCTGATGGGCAGGCTGGACCCTCCACTGCTGCCACGCCAGCTCCCGAGGCAGTCATTCAGTCCCGGCTACACCCTTTTTTCCATTCATTCATCCGTTCACTCACTCTGCCCTACACCAAGCCCCTGCCATGTGCTGGGCCCAGCACCAGGCCCTGGGGCTGCCGCAAGGAACCCCATAGACAGATCCCTGCCCTCAGCCATCCCTGCCTCTCGCCAGGCCTCTGACCCCCTCATCCCCAGCTCTGCCACCACTCAGAACCAGCCAGGCGTCCCCCCACACACCCTCCAGAGCAGCCCCCTGAGCTCTCCTCTCCTCAGCAGCCTCTGGCAGACCTCCCCCAGGAAAAGCCCATCCTGGCTCCGGCACCCGGCAGCATTTTTGAGGACATTTTCCCCAGCAGCATTTCCCAGGCGTCACAGGGGTGGGGGGCTGAGGGGCGACAGGGACGGTTCAACAAGAGCAAATTGCTTCTGGAGATAAACGCCGGCTCCTCACGGAAGGCATTCCTTCCTTTCTTTTCTCTCTTCCTCTCTCGCTCACGCTCGCTCTCCCTCTTTTTTTTTTTTTTTTTTTTCTTACAGTTTGCTAAATCTGTTGTAATCTGGTGCCAACGATTAATTCAGGCAGAAGGAGGGAAAGGGGCGTGAAAAAAATACTGCCACAGAGCTGCCTCTAGAGAGTGATGCGGGCAGGAGTGGCCAGGACTAGCATCCCATGACCCCAGTTTTAATCCCAGTTTCAATTAAGTATAAGCCATCCCCAACCAGCCCAGCCACTGCCTCCCTGCCAGCCAGACCAGAGACCCCTGGCTGCCCAGGAGGATGCCCCTCGAAGCAGAGCCTGCCGCACCTGGGGCCTAGCCGGGCGTCGGATGCCTGGGTCCTGGCATCCTGGGAGGCAGTGTCCCCTAGTGGCTAGCTGAGCCCCATACAGCCGGGTCCGGGGCCCTTCAGGCCATAGCCCCTTCACTCCCTTCTCCCTCTGGCCGGCACCCCAGCCCTGCTTCCCTGCACCGGGAACATTCAGGGCTGGGGAGGGTTTCTGTGTACTCTCCTTCATCACTAATAGCTCTCGGTCCACCCAGGGCTACCGCCCCCATCATAAACACGCCCACATTTGTCTCACAGCCCATCAGATGTGCTGAGGCAACCTGTCTACGCAGGTGAACACACAGCTCTCAGGGCTAGGAAGCCCACTCTTCCAGAGGCCCGCCTACAAGGACAGGCAGAGGGTCCCTGAGGCAGACCCAGGAATCCTGAGAGAGCCGGAGATGGATGGGCCGCAGAGACCCAGGGAGATAACCCCCCAGCCCCCGCCCTGGCCAGGTGCCTCGAGCCCCTCTGCCCTCCTGCCAAGGGGTCTCCATGCAGCCCTCTCCATCCATCCTGTCCTCCAGGCCCTTGTTTCTGTCCCTGCCCTTCCCTGGCTCCAGCTCACTCTTCACATCTTAACTCAAGCACCCCCTTCCCTGGGAAGTCCCCCTCAATCCCACCCCCCAGCAGACCCCTCTGTTACTTGACCTCACCACTTTGCACCTTCAGAGCCAAGGCTTCACGGGGAAGAGGTAGACCTGACTAATGTCTGACACCACATCTGACTGGAAGCGCCCTGAGGGCAAGACACCCACTGCTTTTGCTCCCCACTTTGTCCCAGAGCCCAGCACTGTGCCTGGCAATAACTAATGCTCAGTGATTATCTCAAGAATAAATGAATGAATGAATGAGCGGGAAAGGAAGGAAGGAGTGAGGGAAGGGAAAACAGAAGAGCCAGGGAGCCAGGGGTGCCAGGGGAGCACTGGTGGGCCAGCCCATTTATCCTCCATGACTTCAGCCCCAAACTCCCACCCATCCTCCTCCCTGCCCTCTCCCCAACCCTCACTAGCCCCCAGCTCTGCAGGGTGTCAGTTTAAAACCCAGGGCTGCAGAAATCCAGCAAACAACCTCCACAAAGCAAGGAGAGGCCCCCAAACCCTGACATCATCTGCAGAGCCGCTGGCCCGGGGGAGCGGCAGTGCTCTGGGGGCCTCGAGGGATGGTAAACAGGGAAACACAGGCCTGCACAAACACAGCCTGCTCCGTGGAACCCTCTCGGTGGCTCCAGCTGCTGCCAGAGAACTCCAGGCAGGCTGTCCGGGGGAGGAGGGCAAAACAGGGGTGCTATCCTTTCCCCATCTCCTTCCAGTCATCCAGTCTGCCCCACACCGCAGCCCTGGCCCTCTCAGGGTGAGTGTCCCATGGCAGAGGACAGAATGCAGCTGCCTTGTGAGCCAGCCAGAGCCTGAACTTTGTCTCCAGGAGAACAACACAGGTTCTGAGGAGGACCCCCCTACCTCAAACACACTTGGTGGGGCAGCAGCCAGGGCCTGGGGCCTGGGCCTCCCAGAGGCTGGTGCTCTCCTCTGCCAGTAAGCACGGAAAGCTACCCCCTGGGGCAGTCACCACCCACCCCACTGTAGGCAGTTAGCACCCTCACCACACCCACACCCCTTCTTGTCCACCCACGCTCGCTTGCCCATATGCCTCACACACCCCAGGCTATAAGGGGCCTCAGCAAAAGCCCTCCAGCCCCCCGCTTGCTCTGGGGCATTTCCCACTGCCCCTTGGGCTGGGTACCAGAGTGAATGGCCCCTGCCTGCAGGGGATGAGGGCCACATCCGTCCTCCCTGCCACCCCAAGGCCTGAAGAAGCTGAAAGCCCTTGGCCCACAATGAATGAGGGGTGCAGACCAGGCAGGGGCCCCACATTGCTAGGCATGAACTCTGTGCTAGAAACCTCATATGCATCCTCTCAAAGTGGGTATCTCTCCAAGGTAGGTACTGCTGTTACCCCACCCTACAGATGAGGAAGGCGGGTCACACTGAAGGTCAGCAGGCCAGTTAGAGAAACCCTCCCCAGGAACTGAAAGTCCTTAGAACCCTGGGGTGGCATTCTAGTGTGCCAGGAACACGATCAGCAGGGATGACTAGGTGGTTGATATCATTTCCAGACTCTAGAGCAGAAGGGCCAGCACAGCCAGACCCACACAGCCCCAGACAGGCCCCATCTCTGAGATCAGGCCATGTCCAGCCCTGATTCTGGGGATGTCTGGCTGGCTGGGGAGGGGCTGCTAGCCCCCTGACTGGGCAGAGGTGGCTGTGCCCAGCTGACCCCAGAGGCCTCATCCTCCCCCTGCACCAGAGCAGCCACTTGACAGCTGCCACTGCACTGGCCTCTGGGCTCTAAACCCACCTCTCAGTCTTTCAACACCCGCAGGGTCAGGGCCACCTGGAGCCCCAGTCCTCTCAGCTAACTTTGAAGCGAGCACAGACACCACCTGCTCATGTGTGCACCACCCTTCCCTGCGCCCACACGCAGAACTCCCAGACATCCTCTCTGTGGGGCAACTGCTGTAACCCCCTGCTCAGGCAAGGAAGCCGTCCGAGAGGGGAGGCTGCAGGCCCAGGGTCACCCAGTGGATGCGACACAGGCTCAGCCATCAGGCATCAATCTCTACAGAGCTGAGTCTGTACAGCCCTGGCAGTGGGTGACCAGTGGGGTGGCAGCACCCCCTCCCCGTCACCTTAGAAACAGGCTGGGCGGATCTCCCAGGGGCTTCCATGGGAGGCCTCGGAAGTGGGGAGGAGGGGACACGGGGCGCTGCCACCGAGGGTTAGCGTGAGGATGAAGTCCAATGACAGCACACTGACTGGGGGCGGGAAAATCTGACCGCCTGACCCTCTAAAGTCCCTGTAGGTACCCTCAGCCCTTGAGAATCCTCCAGTCCAGGAGCAGGACTACTAACAATATTTGTCAAATGCACTTACAAAGCAGCCCCCCAGCTCAGGCGGTGGCACTATTAACCCCATTTTACCAACAAGGGAAACTGAGGCACAGGGAGGTGGAGGAATCAATAAATGGTAGAGTGCGGACGCATGGACCCAGGTCTAGCTGAAGTCCAGCAGGCCACAGCTGCCTCCGGGGTGTGGGCTATGGAGCCTCCATGATGGGGTCAGGGTGCTTTTTACTGAAAAGCGTCCAGTCTCTGTGTCTGGGTAAGAACATGGGACCGGGGGCACACATGTAGCCCATGTATGTGCACACACACACACCCTGTGCCCATGGTCGACCCTTCAGCCAGATGTGACAGCCCTCAGCTCTTCCTGACCCTCACACCTACCAGGGCCCCCTCACTGCTGGCCCTGCTGGTCAGCAATCCCTCCCAGGCACTGGCCCCGTCAGCTCAGGCCATTTCCATTTTAAACCTTCTGAGGAAGCCCTGAACAGTCGCCCACGGAGTCAGCACCAGCTGACAGGTGATGTCTGCGCCTCTCCTCCCGGGGCTGGCGGAAGAGATGCAGTAGCTTTCAACTCCAGAAACTGGAGCCTGGAGCCCCCGAGTGCGGCTGCCTCCCCCACAGCCGCCGGGCAGAGACGGGGTGCCCCAGCCACCTCCCTCCACAGTGGCGTCTTGGGTCCCTCACACAGGCAACCTCCTTCCAAACTCCTGAGCCACCTGGGGAAGGGGATGTGGAGGGACTGGTTTCTATGCAACCCGAGGGCGTAGGGGCTTCGGTGAGGCAGGGCTGTTCTCAGTCACCCCTCACCTCCGTTCCCAGCCTTGGCTGTATTTATTCACATCAGAGCTCTGGCTTGGGCCTCGGGGGCCTGACACACCCCAGCTGGGCTGTATTCTCTCAAAACTGCCCACCCTGGAGGGCCTCGAAGGCCTCCTGGCGCCACCGGGAAGGCTGTGGCAGCTCCCTGGTGTCCCTGCTCCACAACTTTCTCCTCCTCGGGGAGCTCTGATCAGCCACGGTTCCCTGCAGCTGGGCGACAACACTCCCCAGCCTTCCTCCCCGGGGCCTCCAGTGCCCGCGAGGAGGGGCGTGCGCCACCGAGTCGGGCCGCCTCCTTGTCTTGAGAGCTGGGGGATGGGGGGTGCCCGCCGCCCCCCGCCCGGGCACCGTGGTCTCACCGTTCCAGCCACCAGGTGCACGGCCCCAGCCCCTGCCCGGCTCAGGGCTGACGGTCCACAGGGAAGTTGGAGGCTGCTCCTGCCCCCCTTGAAGTCGTTTTAAAAATAAAACCTCGCTCCAACCGTGACTCACGCGGCTGGTGGGGACGAGAGCGCGGCGCCCGGGCCGGCCGGCTGTCCCTGGCCGCGCGCCCTCCTCCGGTTCCCGAGTGCGGGAGCTGGGACCCACATGACCGGCCTGACGCCCCCCACGGGTCAGGCCCCCTCCCTGAGGGCGCAGCGAGGGCTTGGACTAGAGCTCCAGCTGAGCCCCCGCCCTTTCCAGCCTCGGCTTGGGAGAGCGGAGCCGCCGGCCGCGCACCCCGCGCCTCCCCGCGGCGGGGCCAGCGCCACCGCCACCAGCGCGTAGCTCTTGACTCAGGGACCCCCACCCCAAATCCCAAAGGCTGGGCGTCCCGTCTCCCGCCGCTCTGGGGCAAAGCCAGGCTGCCTGACCCCGTGGCGCCTCGGTGCCCCCGGCCCCCGCCCCGCCGGCCCCAGCGTCCTGTCCTGGACGCGCGGACCCCGACCCCCGCCCGGTGCAGCCAGCCCTACCTGCGCAGCGGCCGGGGAGGCGGGTCTCCTCGGGAAACTTTGCGGTGACGGCTGAAGCCTCAAGGGTTATTCCAAGGAGCGGGCGGGAACCAGAGCCGGAGGGCGCCCAGGGGGGGCCGGGAGAGGAGCCCCCGCCGCGCGGCAGAGCACGGTGGCGGGCCCGGAGCTGGGGGCGCGCGGCGGCGCATCTGCCCGGCTCGGGCGCCCGGCGGAGCCGCGGGAGGAGTGCGGGGGATGCGTCCAGCGGCGGGGTGCGTGTGCCCGGGCGGGTGCGCTCGGCGGGGCGGGGGCCAGCGGCGGTGCCCGCGCGAGCGGCGGCTGCGAGCAGGGCGCGGGGAACCAGGCTGTGCGGCCGCCTCTTCCCTCGCGGCGGCAGCGGCGGGGGCCGTGCGTGCAGGCGCGGAGCGGGGAGGGAGGGGGGGAGGAGGGGGAGGCAGCGGGCGGGGAGGAGGCGGCGGGGGCGGGGGCGCCGCGCTGCGCACTGGCCGGCAGGACCCGGCGCGGGAGGCTGCGCCGCCGCGCGGGGACTCTGGCCCAGCCAGGGAGAAGCGGCCTCCGTGCCCCCTCCCCCGCCCTCAGCTAAACTGTCTGGGGGGAGAGCGGGTGGGAGAGCGGGTGGGGGAGCCGACCCCTCTGGGGAGTGGGGGGAGGGAGGCTCCCAAAGCCAGCCTCCAGCGCGGAGGAAGAAAGGGGTTCTCGCTCACGCGCCGCCTCCCTAACACCCTCCTCTCTGCACCCACTCATTCATCCATCCCTCCAGCCATCCATTCATTCATTCATTCATCCGTCCACCCATGCATTCATTCACAAACAGGTACCCACCGCCTACTCTGCATGCCAAGGTAACCCCTTCCTCCTTGCCTGGCGCCCCTTCCCTGGTCAGACCCTCTCATCCGCCGCGTGCTGTAAACACCCAGGCGCTCCCCAGCAGTACCTCTCCCACCTGTTAAGGGGGCAGCGCCAGGGTCCCATGCCAGCGCCCCCTCCCATCCCCAGCTGACTGTGACCTTGGCCAAGTTGCTGAACCTCTCCCAGTCTGTGTCCTGGATTGTGAAATGGGAGCGTTACTACCTAGCTCCAAAGGTTACTGTGAGAGATGAAGAAGACCTTGAATGGGAGGGTGGCTGGCCCAGTGTCTGGCACCCATTAGAGACTGGGAAGATGTTCATGCCTATGGTGTGGCATCTGGGTGGGGTGAGGGAGTGTTTAGACCAGATAGCCTCCTCTTAGCCTGAAAGTCCCAGTGCTTTTGGCATTCGCTGGGACACTAAGTAAGGGACTCTCCCATATACCCAGCCTGGCCTGACCTGGTCAGACCTCATCACCTTGTCAGTGGCTGCTCTGAGTACCAAGCCTGCCCAGAGCCCCCACCAGGGTCCCAATGCTCCTGATCCACCCTCAGACCGCCTGCAGTCTGGCTAGGACCCCCTCTGCCAGCCCTGCTCTTTGCTGTCCATTGAGGCCTGGAGGCTACCTCCCCTCTGGGATGCCCTCCCAGATCCCCCTGGGGAGGGTCTCCCCACAGAGCACCTCTCCCCCTCCTTTCCCTGTGCAAACCCAGCCCTCTTGCGCCCAGCCCAGGGACAGACTGGGGCCTGGCCTGAGGCCACCGCCTCTGTGCGCTCTGCACGCGCCTGTCTTTGCCCTTCCTACCTCTCCCTCACTTCACCCTTCCAGATTTCCCTCCCCTTAACTCCCTTTCTTCCTTCTCCCGATTTCTACTCAATTCACCAAACAGCTATTTTTTCCTCCCAATTTTTATTTATTGCCCAAACAGCATTATACCAACAATAAAAGAAAGAAAAATCACCCACAATGCCACCGCCCTGTGGCGTCAACAGCTTCCGTTCCTCTGCTCCCTTCCAGGCTTGTCCATGCAGAGACGGCTGTAATTTTTACAGAGCTGTGGTTTCCGTTCCGCCTCCCCAGACCCCCAGATGGACGTGTGGCCCTGGGGCTCCGTCATTTCTCCGTCACGGCACTTGGCGTGTGGCTCAGGAATTACGTTCAAGCCTTCCTCCTCTTTTGAACCAAATGTCTTGAAGGAGAGACCCCTTTCTATCCCTGCCACCCCCACGCCAAGCCACAGAGCTGGCACAGAGCGCAGACACTCAATGCCTCGCAGTGGAATGGATTGTATGATTGTAGCTCTGTTTGACATGTTCCACTTAGATATCAAAATGTTATCGTCGAGCCAGCCATGGTGGCTCACACCTGTAATCCCAGAGCTTTGGGGGGCTATGGTGGGATGATTGCTTGAGGCCAGGAGTTTGTGACCAAAAAATAATATACAAAAAAATACAAAAAAATATATATATTTTTTGAGATGGCGTTTCACTCTTGTTGCCCAGGCTGGAGTGCAATGGCACAATCTTGGCTCACGGCAACCTCTGCCTCCCAGGTTCAAGCAATTCTCCTGTCTCAGCCTCCCGAGTAGCTGGAACTACAGAAATATGCCACTAAGCCTGGCTAATTTTTGTATTTTTAGCAGAGATGGGGTTTCACCATGTTGGCCAGGCTGGTCTCAAGCTCCTGACCTCAGGTGATCTGCCCACCTCGGCCTCCCAAAGTGCTGGGATTACAGACATGAGCCACCGCACCTGGCAAAAAATAATTAAAAAAAAATTAGGCACCTGTCACCCCAGCTACTCAGGAGGCTGAGGTGAGAAGATCACTTGAGCCCAGGAAGTCGAGGCTGCAGTGAGCTATGATTGTGCCACTGCACTCCAGCCTGGGCAACCTTGTCCCTAAAAAACAAACAAAAATCATCTTCATAATTGTGGTTTTAACAGCTGCACGATATTCCACAAAGCTGATGGAGTAACTTGCTCAGCCATGCCTGGTGGCTGTGCACAGTTCAGGGGATGTGGCTGGAAGTCCACTGTGTGCCAGGCGCTGTTTAGGGCACCAGGGACCAGAAGTGAATCAGGCCCTGCTGGATCTTGCCCTGGCAAAGCTGGAACTCCAGCATGGGGGCTGGGCACCTAGACAGTTATGGCTTAGCAAGATCTTGCTGAAGTAGGCATTACCTCGTGACCCCAAGACACAGGGCCAAGTCGATTTTGACATCAGCTTCCCCAGGGAGGTGCCTCTTGACCTGGGTCTTGGAGGGTCAGGAGGGATGTTCATGCAGACAGCAGAAGCTCACAGGTGCTGTGACATGAAACAGCCTTGGCTTTGAGACTCAAGAATTCTTGGTTACAGTGGGGGACAGAAGCCGGGGGACCATAGTGGAAGATGAGGTGGCTGGTGTCAGCCAGGATGGGTGTGCAGGGTCTCAGACAAACCTGGAGAGCCTGGATTTTATCTTGGAAGGAGTAGGGCACCACAAGGGAGTGTCATTCCAGGAAGGGGACAGTGGGCTCTGAGAATCAGAAAGATCGCTGTTCAGTCAACAAACCCTTGCCGAGCTCCTGGGAGCTGTAGCCTCCAGGAGGACGCAGGTGACTGGTAAAGGCAGTGTGGCCTTGGCCTGGAGGACTGAGCTAGTCACTGCTGGGCACTCATGGGGGATGCACTCAGCCACGAGGGCAGCTCAAGTCACCTGACGATGATTTGTAGTTTCAACCTTGAGCTCGCCAAGCCCCAGCTCCCCGGCTCCCAGGGCGGCAGTAACCCATGCAGCGTGGTGGGGTGGGCCCTACCACCGGGCAGCCAAGGTCACCCTGGCCCTGCCCGAAGCATCCTTGCCTCTCCAGCTGCCATCTACCCACTCTGGAGCCCCTAAATCTGGGTCCTGCTCGCCATCCTGTAACTCACCAGCCATCGGCCCTGGGCACCATCCCAGCCTTGCTGTGCCCCCATTTCCTTAACAGGGCCATCTTAGACCTCCTAGGGCTAGCGAGAGTCCAGTGAGGTCCCAGGAGGAAAGTGCTTCATATCCTGTGAAGTGTTGTAACAATACGACTCACCATTATTAGACCGTGGTCAACTAAAGCTGGGCCACCCCTGGCTTCACTTGGGCCTGTTCTCAGCTGGGGGCAGGGGAAGGAGGTGACTTGACTCAAGGGAGGAACAGGGTCTTCCCCACTGGGAGGTGGGGTCTGTGGTCATCATCAGGGACCCTTAGCCCCAGGCTCTGTGCTGGGCATCCAGGCATGAAGCCATGCCAGGGCAGTGGTCAGGGGTTGGCACTAAGACAACAAATTGCAGATATTCAGAGGGCACAACTCTGGCCTCAGCCTTCCCCACAGGCCCCAGCCTGGGCATCACTTCCAAAGAGGGTTGGACTCCCAGCCCGGGGCCCCAGCGATGTCCCAGTATACTGTGGAATGTTCACATGAACGCATGGATATGTCACCTGTGAGTAGGCAGGCTGTGTGCACCACTTCAGGGACACCTGGCCAGCACACATCAGAAAGCTCCAGCGGCCGGCTGCGGTAGCTCATGCCTGTAATCCCAGCACTTTGGGAAGCCGAAGCAGGTGGATCACTTGAGGTCAGGGGTTCGTGACCAGCCTGGCCAACATGGCGAAACCCCGTCTCTACTAAAAATCCAAAAATTAGCTGACGTGGTGGCGGATGCCTATAATCCCAGCTACTGTGAAGGCTGAGGCAGGAGAATCACTTGAACCTGGGAGGCAGAGGTTGCAGTGAGCAGAGATTGTGCCACTGCACTCCAGCCTGGGTGACAGAGTGAGACTCCGTCACAAAAAAAAAAAAAAAAAAAAAAAAGAGGAAGGAAGGAAGGAAGGCTCCAACAGCTTTTCTGATCCAAGTTCTAACTCCACCGTGCTCCCTTCCCACCATTATGCACAACACAGAGGGGCTGGGGCTTCTCCCCTCTAAGCACAAGGTCTAGGACCAGGAGGGTGGGCCTGGCACAGAGCTTCAGGGAGAGCCAGAGAGCAAGACCTCCAGCCCAGGAGGAAAGTCCTAGAGAGGGTGCCCCAAGGAGCAGGCACAGAAGGGACAAAGCCAGGTAGGGTGAAGTCAGCAACCTCCAGGACTGGTGCTGGGAGCAGGGAGGGGCCCAAGACAGGTCAGACCAGGCCACTGGCACTGGCACTGGGGAGGCTGCCAGCCGGGACAAGAGCACCCCTACAGCCCTGCTCCAGTGCTTGCCTCCATCCTCGTCCTCACCCCTCCCCTCAGCATGCTCCTGCCCCCAGGCCCTGAAACAAGGGTCTTACTTCTCTGCACCCTTCCACCTCTCCAGTCCTAACCAACTCCTCCTCATCAGCCCAGGGCCTGGCCAACCTGTCATCAGAGAGGCCTCCCTAAACCCCACATCCCCACCCACCCACCTTCCCTTTTTTTTTTTTTTTTAAAAGAGATAGGATCTACTATGTTGCCCAGGCTGGATTCAACCTCCTGAGCTCAAGCGATGCTCCCACTTCAGCCTCCCAAGTAGCTGAAATTGCAGGTGCACACCACCATGCCCAGCTTCTAACCCCACCTTCCCGATTAGGTCACCTTCTTCTGTCTCCCTCCTCCGCTTCTGTTTTGTAGCACTCAGCTCGTTGGTGATTGCTTACGATTTCTATGACTGCATTTCGCCTCTACCGGCCAACATGTCCACATCTCTAAGATCCGGTGTGGCTGATTTTTTTCTCTGGTGGTGTGTTTGCTTCTTGGGCAGTACATATAATAGTAGCGTGACTTAGAATCACAGGTCCCTGTGTCCAGTGATGTGTATTTTGTTAGTATTCATCTCTCCACCAGACTGTGGGCACCTTGAGGGCACAGCCGGGCCTATTTGGGTTCCTGCGTGTCCCCAGCCCCTGCTACAGTGTCCAGCATGTGAGGACAGCATGGTCAGGCATTGGTGAATGTGGCGAATGGATGAATGGACAGAACATTAAACAGGAGTGAGCATCAGGCTGACAGAGCCCTTCAAGGTAACAATGACAGAGCTGTCCCAAGGCCAACCATGATTCATAAAACTGGGAATTGCCCAAAGATGATGGCTCCTGGGGTTCTGGGGGGCCAGATGCACATCCAGCTACTGGGGAGTGGGTAGAGTCTGGGTGTGAGTTTGGGGGGTGATGGGGATATGACGGGGGAGATCAGGTCTAACCAGCTGCCCCTAGGTGGGTGGGGAGACAGACTCCAGAGAGGGTGGGAATGCAGGCCTGGGCAGAGGCAGGACTATGTCACCCAGGGGGTGGCGGTTCCACTTGTCAGCTGGTCAGCCCCCAGCCCCAGCAGGACTGAGGCGGTTGGTGGCCAGGCTTCTCTCATGAGCCCCTCTTTCCCTTGGGAGTTTTCTCTGCTCCCCACCAGTGACATCACCTCCCCTGCCCCCATCCCTTCCAGACAGTCAGGGCTGCCTCTCCCAGCTCCCTGCCTTCTCAGCCATCATTCCCAGCAGAGGATATGCTTTTTGCGGTGATTTAGACCTTCCTTTACTCCAGCTGTCATTCACCTGTTACACACATCCCAAGTTCAGGAAGGAGATGTGAACCGTGTCCTGAAAGAGCCCTGTGGAGACACCAGGCTCAGCCAGGGCAGGGAGGGCTGTGTGATGAGCAGCTCATGGGCATGGGTCCAAGAGGAGGGTGGGGGCGAGGCCAGCTGTGCAGGGTGGGCTGGGAAGGGCCTCCGGGAGAGAGACTGGGTCTTCTGGCCGTGCAGAGTCTGTGGCAGGTGGAAGCAGATGGGGGCTGGAGCCTGAGACAGTGAGGAAGGGGATATCATTGGGAGCGAGAGGTGGGGCCTGATCCAAAGGGAGGGTGGCAGCCCCAAGACATCGGGGAGCCAGGGGACGGGGTCCCTGTGACTGCCCGAGGTCGGGGATGCAGGAGGCTCTGAGATTGGTGCCTCAGAGACCTCTACTGGGGATCCCCCAACCCTGTCACTGTGCCTCTTCTGCCAGCCGCCAGATTCCGGTTTCAGGGGCTTCAAGCTCTGCAGCCCCCTCATCTCCCCTCCCGTTCCTCTGCCCCAGTGTGAGCTGCTTTATGGCCTTAGCCTCCTCCACAGCGCAAAGGCTCTTGAGGCCCATCGTCCACATCCCAGCACCCGGCTGAACCAACCACAGCAGGTGGCCACTCCCCACTTCACTGGGAACTCAAGAGGCTCCTGGCCCTTCCCCTTGGGTTGTCTCTGTCCCCCAACAGACCCCAATAGAGCTAAGGCCACTGATGGTGCCCTGGGGCGGGGAAGTCGGGATGGGAGAGTCTGAGGTGGGGTGCCCTGAACCCAGGGTCCCTCTCCCAGAGTCCTGGGGCTGCAGAGCTGGGGTTGAGGAAACAGATGGCATCTTCTGGGACCCCTCACCTGCCCTCACCTGCTGGCCTAGGTGCTCCAGAGGCAGGGAAGTAAGGAGAAAGAGTGTCCTAAGCCCAGGGTCTCCCTCCCTGAGTCCTGGGGGGCACAGCTGTGGTCCAGGGCTGGGGCCGGTGCCCCCAGCAGCCAGGCCTGGCAGGTTCTGAGCTGGGAACACCAGCGCCGCTGAGGCTGGGCACTGGGAGGAGCTGCGGGAGGAGGGGGAGGGGAAGAGGACCAGCGCCAGCGGCAGGGGGCGGGGCGCGATGGGGTTGCCCAGCAACCAGCACGCTGCCGCTTCCAAGGAGGGATTCTTAAAGAGCTGAGCAGAAAGGCTGGGGCGCGGAGCGGAGGGGCTGAGGCTGAGCCTCGCATACCAATGGCTGCCACACTGACCTCCTCCTGCCTCCTGCTCCTTCCTCCTGCCTCCTGCCTCCCACCTCCCACCTCCCTCCACCCTTCTTCCTCCTCCCTCTCCCTCCTCCCTCTGCAGCGTGGAACCCAAGCTGGGAGGGCAGGGGAACAGAGAGGAGGAGGCGCCCAGGCCAGGGGGGCCCTAAGGTAGGCAGGCAGGCAGGCAGGGACCAGGCTAGGGTCCTCTCGTGTCCCCACAGGACAAGGCCTGGGAGGGGTAATAACACAGGACAAGGGGCACCCTCGGCTGCAGACCCTCAGCACAGGCCCTGGCACTGGGGACAGCAGGGAACTAGAAGTCCTGGTCCCCACCCCACCCAGCCCTTCCCATGCACCTCCCGGGCACTCCCCACTGGGGAAGCACTAGTTTTAGAGTCAGACAGAACTGCTTCTTCCACCAACCCAGCCCCGCATCCTGAGAGTCCTGGGCAGCCTCAGAGAGTGAGCAGCCACTGGCTGCACAGAGGTGGCGGGTGCCTGGCAGGCACACAGGATGGTGCTTCCTGGGGTCTGACTTAGATTCCCTGTGCAGCAAGTGGCTGCTGCCTTTCCTCTGTCCTTACTGAGAAGGGAACGGTTTTGGACTTGGCGCAACACTTCGTATTCCAAAAAGCAAAGTGACAATTCAGCTGTGCCACCTTATTCCAGTTCCTTTCCTTCTAGGGCCATGGTTTCAAATCTGTTTTGGGGGAGGGGAATATAGGTCAAGGGCACCTTGCTGGGGGCCCCGAGAGGATTCTCCCATGGAAATTCTAGGAAATTGTAGGCCAAGTGTAGTGTTCACAGGCAGAGTCTGGGGAAGTGCGCAGAGCAGTCACTGGGGGCCAGAGGGAGGCGGTAACCTCAGAGGTTAAGACCTGGGCCTCTGGGTGGGCTAGACATGAATGAGCCCCTCCCAGCTTCCTGCAGAGGGTGGTGGAAGGCAGCATGGGCAGGAGGGTGGGAGGGCTCCAGCCGCCACTGTGTCTTCACAGACGATGTGCTCTTCCATTGACTGGATTGAGGCACAGTTCTGAGCCAATCCCATCCTTGATCCAGTCCTATCTCCATGGTCTTCTCTTTGGTCCCATGGGCTGGGTCATGCCGCCTCTCCCAGCCCTCCCTCAACCCATTCTCAGCCACCATCATCCCCGCAGCCCCTGCCTCCAGGCCCACCCCTTCAATCTGCTCCCTTCCCCAGCTCTAAAGAGGGTCTTTCTAAACGGCAAGACCAACCCTGCTGCTCCTAGCTTCAGCACCCGCCATGACACCCCATGACTGTGGGAGAAGGATCAGGGAGGGCCCCGTGGGCCTAGCCACCTCCTCTGCCCTCGTCTCAGCCACACTCCCCTCTGCAAAGCCCCTTCCCCACTGCTCACCCTCTCTGACATCCATGGCCTCATCAATGTCTGTTGAATGAATGAGTAGTCCTAAGAGGAGCTCTTAGGTGCCATGCCATGCTGGCCTTTGGGATCCAGGAATGTACAAAGCAGAGGAGGTCGTCTCCCCACAGGCTGCCATGCTGTTAATAAACCAGCAAACACATCAGAGGATGAGGTCATTATGGGCCCAAGGTGTGGGCTCCAGAGGAAATAAAGAGGCTGATAAGAGGAATGGGGCAGAAGGCCTTTTAACTGGGTGGTCAGGGGCGGGCCCTTAGAGGAGGTGACATTTTCATTGAGTCCTGAAGGATAAGAAAGAGCTCCGCTTGGGAAGAGCTGGAAGAAGAGTGTGCCAGGCAGAGGGACCTGTATGTGCAAAGGCCCTGAGGCATGAAAGAGCCAGCCCTATTGAAGGAAGAGAAAGGAGGCCAGGAAATTGTGGGGGCGGGGTGTGGGATACAGCCATGCCTCCATGGAGGGAAGCATGGATTTTATTCTAAGTATAATCGGAAGCTATTGGAGAATTTTAAGCAGGGAAGTGACATGATCTAATTTATATTTTAAAGCGATCATCTGAACAACCACTTTGCAGAGCAATTTGGCAATAACTAGTAAAGTTAAGATTATGCGCACTCCACAACCCAGCAGCCCGCTCCTAAGCATGGACCCAAGAGAAATTCTGGTGCATGTGTGCATGGGGTGTGTAAAGATGCTACTGCCACTGTGTTTGCATGAGACAAAACCAAGCATGCTTGACTGTGGGTCAGTGGGAGAATGGGTGGCTTGGCATGGGGTAGTTCCACCATGGAACATTAAACACCAGTGAAAAGGGGCCCACGAGGCCGAGCGCAGTGTCTCACACCTGTAATCCCAGCCCTTAGGGAGGCTGAGGCAGGAGGCTCACTTGAGCCCAGGAGTTCAAGACCAGCCTGGGCAACATAGGGAGATCCCGTCTCTGTGAAATTTTTGTTTGTTTGTTTTCCCGAGACAAAGTCTTGCTCTCTCTCCCAGAGCTGGAGTACAATGACACGATCTTGGCTCACTGCAACCTCTGCCTCTCAGGTTCAAGCAGTTCTCCTGCCTTACCCTCTTGAGTAGCTGGGATTACAGCCATGCACCACCACACCCAGCTAATTTTTGTATTTTTAGTAGAGATGGGGTTTCCCCATGTTGGCCAGGCTGGTCTCGAACTCCTGACCTTGTGATCTGCCTGCCTCAGCCTCCCAAAGTGCTGGGATTACAGGCATGAGTTACTGCGCCTGATCTGAAAGTTTTAAAATTAGCCAGGAGTGGTGGTGTGTGTCTATAATCCTAGCTACTTGGGAGGGTGAGGCAGAAGGATCTCTTGAGCCCAGGAGGTCAAGACTGCAGTGAGCTACGATCCCACCATTGCACTCACTCCAGTCTGGGCAACAGAGCGAGACCATCTGAAAAAAAAAAAAAAGAGGTGCGGGGCCCATGAGAGCAGTGTGGGCCTGCCCAGATAAATCTCACAAGCATTGCAATGAATGATAACAGCAAACCGGGAACTCCTGTTTATACAAAACTCAAAGACACTGAACCTGTCTTACCTTATTGAGGGGCATGCATAGTAAAACTCTAAAGAAAATACATGAAAATCCAGAATAGTGGATAGCTTTGCAGCTTCCACTGTTTTTGAGGTTGATTTCATGCATGCAGGAAATGCATGGAAAAGGCTCACCAGTTGCTGGGAGAGGAAGGCATGGAGGGGTGAGGGGCAGCTGAGGAGCCGCCGAAGTAGGAGGCCACAGCAGCCAGGCCTCCTGGGATGGGGATCTGGGAGTCAGAGGGAGCCCAGCCTGGCCTGGCTGTTCAGAGCTGGTGCTCACTCTTTCCTCCTGCAAACCCCTGTTTTGTTTTCTATTAAAATAGCTCCGGCTAGGTGCGGTGGCTCACACCTGTAATCTGAGTACTTTGACTTGAGGTCAGGAGTTCAAGACTAGCCTGGCCAACCTGGTGAAACCCAGTCTCTACTAAAAATACAAAAATCAGATGGGTGTGGTGTTGTGTGCCTATAGACCCAGCTACTCAGGAGGCTGAGGCCTGGCAGAATCTCTTGAACCTGGGAGGCGGAGGTTGCAGTGAGCCCAGATAGCGCCACTGTACTCCAGCCTGGGCGACACAGTGAGACGCTGTCTCAAAAAAGATTAAAAAATTAAAGAACAATAAAATAGCTTCTGGTTTTGTCCTTTTAGAAGAAAGCTGAATCACAGAGAGGCAAGGGGCTTTCTGGGGTCACCCAGCAAGCTGGGTGCAGAGGAACCCATGACCCTTCCTACCGGGCAGTCGGGCCTGCCCAGCTGGGGCTGGGCCTTGACCTTTCCTAGGGTTCAAGGCTGCCTTCAAGACCCACCCGCTGAGGGGTCCGTGGCCGTTCTAAGGCCCCCCAACTCCTCCCTCATCTTCTCTGATGCCCTCCGCCTTCCCACCCGCCAAGGCTCCCTTGATCCCCAGCCCCTCATTCCTGCAAGGATGGAGACTGCCCGGCTGGCTGGGGCCCAAGCCATCTCCTGGTAATTGAGTTTCAGGGATGCTTATGGTTATGCTAATGTGGGATGCTGAGTGCCTGCCCCATGGCGCCCGGGGGAGGGGAGGCCCAGGCAGCAGCTGGGGGTCCAGCAGCGCAGCAGCTCAGTCCTCCCATGGAAGCCAGACAGCCCGATTCAGACCCAGCTCCCCAGTCCCCAGCTGCATGACCTTGGGCAAGTCACTCAGCCTCTGTGAACCTCTATTTTCTCATCTGTAAAGTGGGAAAAATCACAGGACACCCTCAATGGGCTCTTGTCAGGAGGGCGAAATGAAAGAAGCCACTGGAAATACTTGGCCCAATGCATAGCACGGAGAACTTGCTTGATAAATGTGTCATCAGCTATTTTTTGTTTCGTTTTAAAGTCTGGAAGGTCCTCCAGGGCCACGGGAATGGGGTGAGCCGAATCTGCGCCCTGAGCAAGCCGCTGACTTGCATTTCTCTTGTTTTTATGTTGCATGCTCGTGGTATTCCATTTGGTGGAATGAACATGAATTTCTTACTTAGCAAAATACCAGTAAGTGGAAGGTGCCTGGGGACAGGGCTTGGAGAGGGGGTATTGAGGGGGACCTCCATGTTGCCAGGGGTTTAGGGGCCAGCTTGGGGTGAGACTGGCCAGGAGATTGGGTCTCCAGGGGCCCAAGCAGCCAGGCAAAGACAGAACCCTTTGGGAGGCCGAGGCGGGCGGATCACGAGGTCAGGAGATCGAGACCATCCTGGCTAACACGGTGAAACCCCGTCTCTACTAAAAATACAAAAAGAAATTAGCCGGGCGTGGTGGCGGGCGCCTGTAGTCCCAGCTACTCCGGAGGCTGAGGCAGGAGAATGGCGTGAACCCGGGAGGCGGAGCTTGCAGTGAGCCGAGATCGCGCCACTGCACTCCAGTCTGGGCGACAGAGCGAGACTCCGTCTCAAAAAAAAAAAAAAAGACAGAACCCAAGAAACCCAGGCAGGAAGCAGACAAGAGAGGCCCAGGCCAGCTGGAACCGCAGCCACGTCACCTACTTTGAGCTTTAAACAGTGAACTGCGAGGCTTTTATGGGGAGAGGCGTGGGGGTGGGATGCCTTGATTAGACCAGGAAGAGGGGCTGTAGAGTGGAGTGGACATGGGTGAACGGGCAGGGGGCATCTGGAGGTGTGTGGGAGTGAAGGAGACCGCCCTGAGGTGAAGGGGAGTCGGGGGAAGGAGGGCCTGGAATGGGCACGGTGAGAAGAAGGAGACCGAGGGGAATCTAGTGGGGAGGCACAGCTGGGTGCCACCCCTAGCAGCTTTGAGCAGCTCGCAGGCTCCTGTCAGAGAAGACGTGGTGAGGGGCTTAGCCCTGGACCCGCGGGGTTCAAATCCTTCTCCCTGACTTACCAAGGATGCTGGGACCTTCCGCCCCCAGGAACCAGCACCCCCAGCTTTGGGGCCCAGTGCCACAGTGAAGCCCTATGAGGCTGTAGGTTTTACAGGCATTTTTAACTTTATCATCTATGCCTCACAAGGGCCTCAGTTAAATGATCACCCCACCATACGGATGAGGTGGGGCAGCTGACCCGAGATCACAGCTGGGGGTTTCAGGACCAGGGCCGGCAAAGCATAAGGATGTTGGCTCCTCCCACTGAAGCCTGTGGCCTTGGGCAAGTCATTTCTCTTCTCTGGGCCTCAGTTTCCCCATCTGTAAGTGGGGCAGGAGGGTGTGTGCACACATGCAAAGATGATGGTCAAAGATCCATGTGGAGGTCGGGCGTGGTGGCTCACAACTGTAATCCCAGCACTTTGGGAGGCCAAGGCAGACATCACTTGAGATCAGGAATTTGAGACCAGCCTGGCAACATGGTGACACCCGTTTGTACTAAAAACAGAAAAATTAGCCCGGCATGGTGGCACACGCCTGTAGTCCCAGCTACTCGGGAGACTGAGGCAGAAGACTCTCTTGAACCCGGGAGGCGGAGGTTGTAGTGAGCTGAGATCGCACTACTGTGCTCCAGCCTGGACAACAGAGCAAGACTCCATCTCAAAAAAAAAAGAAAAAAAATTCCATGTGGAAGCTTGCTGGGGATGCACTTGGTGCCCACAAATGGGGGCCCTCACCCTCCAGTGAGGTCCCTGCTCCCCTGGCCCCCCAGCCTGGGGAATGTCCAGGAAGCCTCCCACCTTCCACCTGGGCCGCCCCACCTCGGAGGACAGTGACCTTGGCCTGGGGGGACAGAGCTTGTCAAACAAGCAACTGCTCTCACAGCTTGAGATGCCTTTGAAGTCTCTTATTTTATCTTCAAAATCCAGCACATTTCACATTTTATTCCATCTGCGGGGTGTTTCTAATCTAAAACATGTTTTAAACGACTCGCCCTCAAGTCACACGGATACCCACCGCTGGCCTGCGGGAAATGGGGCATCGATTTCTCAAGAACAAAACCCGCTCCCCTAAGCCCCCTGTGGGGCCAGGCCTGCCAGCTGGTCAGATGGTGGGACAGTTGGCAGTCACGGAGCCCCTTGGAGGTGCCAGGCTCTGTGCTGATGGCGGGGATCTGGGCTCGGGGAGGGCAAGGGGGATGCTGGGGAACGCACTTGGTGGGAGCACCAAGGAGGCTTGCTATCCCCAGGGGAAGTCTGAGAGGCATCCCGGAGGCAGGGGTCACCTGGACACTGCAATAGCCAGGAGGCCTCTCCTGCCACCACCTGTGCCCCCAGTCCCTTCCCTGTGTGGTTCATCTGTCCTCTGTGTAAACCCCCCAGCAGCTCCCATTTCTCACTAAGGCTCTCAAGGCACCCCAGGGGCTGCTCCTGCCTGACCCCCCACTTCTGTCCTCCCTCCCTGCTCCTCACTCAGCCCCCGAGGCCTCAAGGCCTTTGCCCCTCGTCCCCCACCCCTGCCTGGCTGTGCTGCTCACAGCAGCTCCAGGGTTCAACAGGACCCGCCCGCCCCTCCAGACCCACTGCCCGCCGCCACCCCCACCCCTTGCATTTCCTTCGCGGCCTCTGGCACTCACAGGGATTCTTGTGCAAGTTGATTCTCGTGCTGTCTTTCTTGACGATCTCCCGGCCAGCTGATGCACCATGTGCCAGCAGGGCTGTGCCCATCCGTGTCCCAGCACCCGGCACACGGTGGGGCTGGCTGCACAGTTGTCAGAGGACAGAAGGCTGAGATCCGCCTCACAAGGGGGAGGGGAGAATGAAGGTCAGGCCAGGACACTGGGTGACTTAAGGGAGCAGCCCCCAGGCCCCCACTCCTGGCCGGGGCCCCTCCAGGCAGCTGAGGCCAGGGTGAGGCACAGAGCAGCAAGCAAGGGGAGTGGAGGCGGCCTCCAGGGACTTGCAGGTGGGCTGTGCCCGCCTCAAAGTCACCGCTGTGCCTGCTCGCCCGGCCTCTCCCTGGCCCAGGAACCTGCTCAGCGCTTTCCTCGGGTCACTGCGTCTCCTCTGATGTCCCAGCCCCCGCACAGCGCCCCTCACCACCCTCAGCAGCCCCCCTCCCTGGGCTGGAGGATTTCGTCCCTGTCAGAGAACAGCAGAGGCAGCTCCTGCACCTGAGCACCTTCGTGGCTCAGGCCTCCTGCCACTGCCCTTGGAGCAGCCCCTGTCGCCTACACAGCTCCCGGCCCAGGTCCTGCCTCCCGAGGGCCCCCGGCCTCGGCCCTGGGATGGGCTTCTCTGCATGGCCCATGGTAGAGAGCTGAAGCTTGTGAGTCAGTCAGGCAGGCAGACCCAGCTCAAATTCAGCTGAGTGACTCTGGGCACCATCTGTAATGCCCATGGGCTCCTTTAGGAACTCATTAGTGGGCACCTGCGTGAGCCAGGCACTGTGCTGAGAGCTGGAGAAGAACCGTGGGGGAGACACCTGAGGGCAGGAGTGGGGGTATCAAGATAGGCACCTGGGGGCCGGGCGTGTGACTCACGCTTGTAATCCTAGCACTTTGGGAGACAGAGGTGGGTGGATCATCTGAGCTCAGGAGTTCAAGACCAGCCTGGCCAACATGGTGAAACCCCGTTTCTAAAAATAAAAAAAAATGAGCCAGGTGTGGTAGCTTGCACCTAGACTTTCAGCTACTCAGGAGGCTGAAGTGGGAGAATCGCTTGAACCCTGGAGGCGGAGGTTGCAGTGAACTGAGATCCAACCACAGCACTCCAGCCTGAGCAACAGTGAGACTTCATTTCCAAAAAAACATAGGCACCTGGGAGGGGATTCTGGAGGCAGTGATAATGACTCATGGCCCCCCAGGAGAGCATCACTGGGGACCAGGAGACCTGAGGAGGTGGGGGATGATGAGGGCCGCCTCCAGGTAGAGGTGCCATGGCAGAGTCTATGCAAAGGGCCTGGGGCTGGAGAGCATGGGGCAAGTTTGAGGACCATGTGTACGGCAGAGGGAGAGGAGGAGGGGAGGAGATGGTCTATGGGGCCTGGAGATCTGCAAGGAGCCAGTCTTTATCCTAAGAGCAAAGGGATTTCTCTTTTTTTTTTTTTTTTTTTTTTTTTTTGAGACGGAGTCTCGCTCTGTCACCCAGGCTGGAGTGCAGTGGCTGGATCTCAGCTCACTGCAAGCTCCGCCTCCCGGGTTCACACCATTCTCCTGCCTCAGCCTCCCGAGTAGCTGGGACTACAGGCGCCCGCCACCGCGCCCGGCTAGTTTTTTGTATTTTTTAGTGGAGACGGGGTTTCACCGTGTTAGCCAGGCTGGTCTCAAACTCCTGACCTGGTGATCCGCCCGTCTCGGCCTCCCAAAGTGCTGGGATTACAGGCTTGAGCCACCGCGCCCGGCAGGGATTTCTCATTTCTCACTAAAGCTCCCAAGGCCCCCAAGGCTCCCCACCGCCGGGGGGGTGGGTTTCATGGGGCAGCTAGGGCCAAATAGGAGATTTTATCTCCTCTCCAAATATACATTGTGAGAGGATCACTTTCCATGGCTCGGCGTCCTCATCTGTGAAACGGGTTTGTAATCGCGTCTTCCAAACAGGGAAAGGATTGAGTGAACTGTGCGCGCACCAAGCTCACCCAGCCTGGGCCCAGGCTTTCCACCTGGTTCGTCCCTTTCCTCCATCACAAATAAGTTATATTTTATGACTTGGTTAGCGTCAAGACAAATGTATTAATATTTTATCTGATAACATTGTCTTTGACCTAAAAGTTCATTGTTTTCTTCTGATTTTAAAAGAACTACAACATCTTTGTGGGCCCCTAAAAGTGTCATGGGCCTAAGCACGTGCCTGCTGTGCCCAGCGGGGAGGCTGGTCCTGCCTGGGCCCTGGGAGACTGGCAACGCCCTCTCAGTGAGGTGTTGGCTGGTAGGGTGCCGTCCTCATGCACGTCCCTGTGCCCCTCCCTCCATGCCTTCTTATCCCTCAAGCCTCAGCTCAAATGCCACCTCCTCCGAGAAGCCTTCCCAGTCTGCAGACTTCAGCAGATCCCACACACCCCCGTTCCCCTCGCCATACCCGGGGCAGCTCTCAAGTCTGCTCCCAGCTACCCCTCCGGTCAGGACTGGAAGCTTCCAAGGCCCAGGGACTACATACTGTTCTCTTCTCTGTGCCTGCTGCCCAGCACAACCCTGGCACCCAGTTGGCACTGAATTCAAATGTTTTGTGTGGAGCATGGAGGAAGGGCTGGGTGCCACCTGTGCCTCAGGCCTCCTGTGACCTGTCATGACAGTTTCCAAACACTCAGGTCTGGCCCTCTCCCTTTCGCTGGGCAGCGGCCACCTGCCAGCCTCTAACTAGACTGGGAGCTGGGCACAAACTGGGGAGCTACTGCGCCCTGCCCTCAGGGACGGCAAGTGCTGGGGCAGAGGAGGGCCGGGAGGAGGGGTGTGTGGGAGATGGAGACTGAGACTTCCAGGCCCCCAGTCCCCAGGGACCGTCAGCAGGGGACAGAGGACTTGGCAGTGACTGGCATTGAGGGGTGCCACCCCAAGGTCACAGGCACAGCACCGGGCTGGGAGCCAGTTAATCAAATCCCAGGGAGCATGGCACAGGCACATCCTCGGGTGGGGGGAACCCGATGGGGCCGGGCTGCCTCCGCCTGCAGACTCCAAGAGCAGACTGCAGACCGGGGGCCCCACAGCCTCCAGGGTGTGCTTGCTGCTGGGAGGCCCCACCCCTACCCAAAGCCAAAGCAAACTGTGCCCCTCCAAGCTCCCAGGGCCAGGCTCGGGTCCCCCACTCAGCCCCACACAGCATTCAAAGACCACTGCTGGGGGAGCAGGTCTGGGTCCCTTGGGTGGGGCCGGGTCATGAGCCCCAGCTTGGACTCGCAGTCCAGTGCCCATCCCCCACCTCACGCGGCCACCGCCTGCCCGAAGTCACCATGCCTTCAGCAACAAGAGCCTTTCGAGACGGGCATGTTGGGGGTCAAGAAAAGGAGCTGTAACAACCAGTGCTCCCGGGCCCAGCTCCGTCTTCCCCAGTCCCCAGATACTCTGTGAGCCTCAGTTTCCTCCTCTGAAACTGGGTTGATGACTTGTATAAGGACCAGAACCTCCCAGCAAACTGAGGGGGGTATGGGATGCAGTAGAGAAGGGACTTAGAGGCTCAAGCCGGTGCCAGGGACTAGCTGAAATGAAAAGGGCTGGCCACGGACCAAGATGTTGGGGTGCACACAGGCCTGAGGAGCAGGGAGACCCGAGAGGCCCTGCCCTGGGCTGGGTGGCTACACCCGGAAGGCTGTCTGTTGGCATCGGCTGGCACAGCCGCCCTAGACTCTTCTCCGCAAGCCCCCAGGCCACTTCCCTGCATAGCCTGGTCCAGCTGTCAGCCTTGGAGGCAGCTTTATGGAGGCACCATGTGGCCAGGTGTCGAGGCCCAGGGGAGGCCACCAGAACGGGGGTCCGGGGAAAAGAGGAGCTGAGGAACGGGGTCCCAGGCACCAGGTCAGCCACCTGCCCCCCGGAGCCCTCACCCATGGAATGTCAGGCAGGGGGATCGGAGAAGGGGACATAGCAGACTGGCCTCCCCAGGCACCCACTGGGTGTGGGTCAGGCCTGGGACCAGGTCCTCTGTGCAACCGAGTCTGAGCCCCCAGCACTGGGCCGCAGCCACTCTCTCCTGCCTGTGGCAAATCACATCTCCTGGCCTGGCCTCCCCCACCTCCACCCAGTGAAGTCTTCCCTCTGCCCCCATTCACCCCTCCTCAGGCTCTGGCCAGGTTACTATCAGGTCAGTTCACCCCACTCACCTTGCCGGGTGCAGTGCAGGCCACAAACAGTGGAGTTTGGGGGTGCCAGGTGGGCAGGGGGATAGCATCACCTTCCCACAGGGGCCTGCAGAATGGCAGGTCAGCACCCCTCCCCTACCATCCCTTTGAGGCTCACTGCCAACCTATTTGGCATGGTGCCGTCTTTGAGCAGGAGCCAGCTCATTTATGGCCGGTGTTAATTAAGAGAGAGAGGTGATGGGGGGATGTGGGGAGGGGCCAAGGAGGGCAGCTGCCAACCACTGCCAGGACTGCCCAGGCCGAGGGGCCTGGAGCTGGACCGAGACCTGAGATGCCCCTCCTCCCTCGCTAGCTCTGGGGTGGCGCTGCCCAGACGCCCAGCCCTCGCCTCTGCAGCTGCACCTGCTGGGGTGGGGAGTGGGTGGAGGCTGCATCTGGGGCTTGCAGGGTGCTCTGCCTGGTTTTGAGAAGGCAGGCCCCACCCCTGGCCAGGGAAAGGCAGTCCCTCTGACCGACCCTCAGGCAGTGTCGCTGGGGTCAGCTGGCTTTGTGGCTTGGCTTGGAGTCAGAAAGACTCTGTTCCAATTCTGCTGCTGCCATCCCATGACTCAAGCTCCCTGAGCCTCAGTCTCCTTCTCTGTAAAATGGGAACCATCACACCTCCCTTGTGGCTTTGTTATGATAATAAATGGCCCCATCTGTGCACCAGTCTGTAGCACCCAGTCTACACCCAGCAAATAGTCTCGGTCAGCAGAAATGTACATTCGTGCCCAGGCACAGTGGCTCACACCTGTAATCCCAGCACTTTGGGAGGCCATGGCGAGTGGATCACTTGAAGTCAGGAGTTCGAGACCAGCTTGACCAACTTGGTGAAACCCTGTCTCTACCAAAAATACAAAAAATTAGCCAGGTGTGGTGGCACATGCCTGTCATCCCAGCTACTCAGGAGGCTGAGGCAGGAGAATCACTTGAACCTGGGAGGTGGAGGTTACAGTGAGCCAAGATGGCGCCACTGCACTCCAGTCTGGGCCACAGAGCCAGACTCCGTCTCAAAAAAAAAAAAAGAAAGAAAAAAATGTGCATTTGTGGGCACAGGCCCCACCCAGAGTCACTGGGGGGCCCGCCCCTCTGCAGCCTGTCCGGGGCCAGCCTGGGCACCCCATTGTGGTCTGGCTCCCTGCTCTCCCTCCGGCTCCGACTGCGGCTCATGCTCCCACTGCCTCACTGGCACCACTCAGCTCGCCTCCCCCTCACTTCCCGCGGCCCCCACCCCTGCTCTGGGAGCGCCCAGCCGCTCCTCGCCTCTCCATCTTAATTAGCTGCTTGTATTAATCTCGCAAGTAACGTGGCAACTTGCAGCCTTGGGTTTTCGGGCTGTGGAATTAATTATTCCCCAAGCGAAGAGCTGTCAGCTCTGGGAGACCAGCCACTCGGAGCCGCCCGACACCACTTAGCAGCGTCCATGCCATCCTCATGGCATCTTGGGCCCACAGCCTGGCTGGCCCAGCTTGGCTCTGTGTCCCCCCATCCTTCCTACAGAAAGGGTTGCAATGGACTGGGCAGATGGGGTGGGTGGCAAAGCCGTGTGCAGAGCTGAAGGCCCCACCTGGGAGCCAGGACTCCTCAGCAGAGGGGCGAGCACAGCTGGCCTCTCACTTGGCCAGCATCTGGGCCTGGGCAGCACCTGCCTGGCCTCGCGCGCTGCTTTCCCTGATGAGCTCTGACAGTTACCACAGACGCAGGCTGCAGGCGGGAGCCGGAGCCCAGGCTGGGGGCAGCGTTGGCATGCACAGCTCTGGCATTCCTGCAGAGACGGGCTGCCAGCCTCACTTTGCCCCCGTGTCAGCTGCATGGTGGTGGGGGGCAGCCAGCCGGACAGACTGAGACGGACAGGGCTGTGCAGGAAGGTGGCAGCCACAAAGCTGTCAGTCCAGCTCTGCCTGGCAGCGCCACCCCTAGTCCGAGGAGGGGGTGGGGACCCAGGCCTTCCTGCAGCGGGGCTCAGAGCGGAGGACCCCTCTCCATTGGCCTTCACACCACCCGGTGAGGTGGGGCTGTTCTCCCACATGGGGAAACTGAGGCACAAGGCCACATGGCCTGTCACCCCGCTGTTGATCTGGCTTTGGCTTCAGTGGCGGTGTTCCAGGCCCTTACCCGGCGTGCCTTGCCCCTCTTGCAGTTGGGCGCCTTGCCCCCACCCCCGCCCCCATCTGCGCGCCCCAGCGCTGCCCCGAGTTCTCAGTCCTCCAGCTCTGGCCCTGGGCAGCGCTTAGCCCAGTTGCAAAGGTGCAGTTGCTTCCTAGTGGCTTCCAGGCTGTGCCCTGCCGGAAGCTGTGAGCCCTGGGGACAGGTCCTTTCCTCCCCACATCTCTGCACCAGGCCTGGCGCTGACCGGCCTTAGGAGATACTGTGGGCAAAAGAGCAAAGGAATGAAAGGGCCATGGCAGGGGCCATCCGCTTCTCTGGACCACCCATGCACTTGCATTCGGGTGAGCGGGCAGGCCCTGGTAACTTTCCTGTGTCCCCAGCCCCACCACCCTACAAACCCTAGGCCCACGAGGAACCTCCTCCCTCTCCACCATCATCTACCACCGCCCCAGAGGGCTCAAGTCTGAAGACCCAGCTGGCAGCCCACTTCCATCTTGACCTCACCCTCCCCTCGGGGCTGATACTCCCATCGCAGCCCCTTCCCCACTGATCTGCCTTTGTCTCTCTCTCTTGCAGCCAACAGCTCCCTGCTCGGAGGCGGTGGCGGTGAGTGGACCTTCTGTCTTGGTGGGGGTGGGGGTGCGGTGTGGCATCTCCCCTGCCGAGTCTGTTCCTCCCCTGCCCCTCAGCCCCGGCGCCCAGCTCATTGCCATCCACCTTCCCCGCTGTCCTCACAGGGTGCCTCCCTCCTCAGAGCTGGAGACCTGGATGGCAGGCCTGGCACCCTCACCACCAGGCAACCCGGGCCAGCTCCCCACCCCTCTGAAGGCAGGCCTCCTGCTCTGTAACTGGGCGGGGGCCACAAGTGTGGTGGAAAAAACCCAGCCCTGACCTTGATCTCCCTGTGACCTTGGGCAGCTCTGTCCCTCTTGGCCTCAGTTTCCCCACCTGTGAGGGCAAAATTATCATCTCTGCCCTGCTGTTGGACCTCGGGCTCTGCAGCCAGGACAGGGAGAGACCTGTCAGCTCTCAGCCCTGGGACGTCTCTGTGTTTGCCATTGTTAACGAACACAACGGAGCAGGGGTTCTGGCGGGGCCAGGCAGGCAAGCAGGAGGTCAGAGGTCAGGGTGGACCTGGCCGCAAGCGATATAGGCCAGGTCACAGGTACCAAGTGGGGGTGTCCCTGTACCCCCAGCACCTGCCTCATGGCCAGCCCACCCAGAGCAGACCACATCAGCCCCTTAGCCCAGTCCCTCAGCCCCCCAGCTGGCCGGGCTGCCCGCTGTCTGCACAGGCAGCAGGATGATTGGTGAGCCAGGGGCCAGGGGTTAATGCGCCGTCGGATAAATCCCGGGGGCCGTGTTTACGGCAGTGGTGGCGGGGCCCAGGCCAGGTTTTAAAAGGGGGAAAAATAAAAGGGGCATGAAGGTCAGGAATAAATAAGAGCAGCGTTAAGAGCTGTCGGTGACCAGCCAGGATGCAGAATGGGGGTCTGTTTGTGGCTGAAATGTTTTCCCTCCTCCCCATTCTCCTCTAGCTGTCCCCATGGAGGTCACAGCTCCCTGGAGGCCTCACAGAATAAGGGGCTTTGCTGGGGACTGTGGTCCTGAAAACAGGCCACCTAGGACCCTCTTCCGAAGCCTGTCCTTTTGGAGGACACTTTGCAGACCTGACACCTGCGTGTCCCACCCACAGCACCCTGCCCTTCCTCTGTTCATTCATTACCCTTGTGTGCCAGGCCCTGAGCTGGGTGCCGGGACAGGTACTGCCGGGCACAGATGGGCCTGGCCTCTGTCCCGTGAGCTCCCAGTGCAGATGACAGCACCACCAAGACACAGGGTGATCTGTGGTGTGGGCTTGGGGGTGGGAGTGGCACCGTAAGAGCTTGATGAGGAGTGCCTGTCCCTGCTCGGGCATCAGGAAGGCTTCTAGAAGGAGGTGGTGCCTCCACTGCAATCTGAGGGATGCATCGGCGTGAGCCCAGTGAAGAGTGCTGGGAAGGGTGTCCCGGGCAGAGGGAACGGCGCAGGCAAAGGCCTGAAAGTGGAGGAGAGGGAGGGGAATTTAGGGAGGCTCTGACACAGGAATGGCTGGAGCCCAGCCAAGAGGTGCAGAGACGCGAGATGGCCCAGGAGCCCAGAGAGCCTGTGAGGAGCGAGATCGTTAGCTCTTCAGTTCAGGAAGATAAAGGATCACAAAGGGGGTGGCCTTTCAGTCCCACACCAGCTCATCAAGTCTCTTCAGCCACAACCCTGCCAGGGTTCTCATCTCACTCAGGGCCTGGGCCAAGTTCCTTAGCATGGTTCGTCAGGTCCCCAGTCACCTCTGACAGTCACCTCCACGCTGCCACCCTCCCCACTTTGCTCCGGCCACCCTGGCCTCCCTGGACAGGACCCCCCACTCCTGCCTCCGGGCCTTTGCCCTGGCAGTTCCTTCTGCCTGCAGTGCCCTTGCTCCAGTTGTCCACGCGGCTGCTCCGTTCACTCTGACAGGCCTTCACTTGAATGTCGTCTCTCAGGAGGGCCCACCCTGGCCCCTAGCTGAAATTGCGGCTGCCTCCCCTGCCCCATGCTGGCACTCCCTCGGTCCCCGCCCTGCTCTGGTTTTAATTTTTCTGAGCACCTGTCTCCTTCTAACGTGCTATATGATTTACTTATATATGATGTTCCTTGTCTTCTACCCCTGAAAATGAAAGACTATCTCTTGCACCCAGAACCGGGGCTGGCACTTACAAGTGCTCAATAAATGTTTGTAATCCCAGCCTGTAATCCCAGCACTTTGGGAGGCCGAGGCAGGAGGATTGCTTGAGCCCAGGAACTTGGGAGCAGCCTGGGGAACATAGTAAGACTCCATCTCTACAAAAAAAAAAAAAAAAAAGAAAGAAATCAACCAACTATGGTAGCACGTGTGCCTATAGTCATAGCTCGGGAGGCTGAGGTAGGAGGATCACTTGAGCCCGGGTGGTTAAGGCTTCAGTGAGCTGTGATTGTGCCACGGCACTCCAGCCAGGGTGACAGAGTTAGACCCTGTCTCAAAAAACAAAGAACAAGGGGCCAGGCATGGTGGCTCATGCCTGTAATCCCAGCAGTTTGGGAGGCCGAGGCAGGTGGATCACCTCAGGTCAGGAATTAGAGACCAGCCTGGCCAAGATGGTGAAACCCTGTCTTGGCCGGGCGCGGTGGCTCAAGCCTGTAATCCCAGCACTTTGGGAGGCCGAGACGGGCGGATCACGAGGTCAGGAGATCGAGACCATCCTGGCTAACACGGTGAAACCCCGTCTCTACTAAAAAATACAAAAAACTAGCCGGGCGAGGTGGCGGGCGCCTGTAGTCCCAGCTACTCGGGAGGCTGAGGCAGGAGAATGGCGTGAACCCGGGAGGCGGAGCTTGCAGTGAGCTGAGATCCGGCCACTGCACTCCAGCCTGGGCGACAGAGCGAGACTCTGTCTCAAAAAAAAAAAAAAAAAAAAGAAACCCTGTCTTTACTAAAAATATAAAAATTAAGGCTGGGAGTGGTGGCTCACACCTGTAATTCCAGTTCTTTGGGAGGCTGAGGTGGGCAGATCACGAGGTCAGGAGTTCAAGACCAGCCTGGCCAACATGGTAAAACCCTAAAATACAAAAATTAGCTTTTTCTACTAAAAATACAAAAATTAGCTGGGCATGGTGGTACACACCTGTAATCACAGATACTCAGGAGGCTGAGGCAGGAGAATTGCTTGAACTCCATAGGCAGAGGCTACAGTGAGCCAAGATCGCACTACTGCACTCCAGCTTGGGTGACAGAGTGAGACCCTGTCTCCAAAAAAAGAAAAAAAAAAGTTTATTGAATGAATGAACTACAGGTAAAGGTGGGTGATCTGTGGTGTGGGTGTGGGGTAGGAGTGGCACCGTAGGAGCTTGATGAAGAGTGCCTGTCCCTGCTTGGGCATCAGGAAGGCTTCTAGAAGGAGGTGGCACCTCCACTGCAATCCCAGGGACTCTATGCATTAAGCAGCGACCTTACCCAAGGGCAACCAGTGGAAACCACAGATGTTTTGGCAAATCAGGAGTGGCTCACAGATGGCCAGTAACCTCACTCTAGGAAGTGGAGGGGCCCTGCCCTGGCCACTCAGGGGCACCGTGGAAGCCTCTCTGGTTCCCCTTCCAGCATTTAGGGGTGAGGAGCGACTGGCACAGGCCTCTCACACAACCCGACTGATGCAGAGATGGACGGGGCGGGTGCCCCTGGAGGAAGTGGGCCCAGAGTCCAGCCTTTTAACACGGGCTGAGATTTATGGAGCCGCCGCTAGTGCTTGCTGGGCCTGTCACTCTGCTAATGTGATTGGAACACAGTGGAGGTGGCGGGGAGGGGGCTGTGGTAGGGACGAGGCTGGGGCTGGAATGGAGCCCAGCCTGGGCCCCGGAGATGCTCTGCCCTCCCCTGTACCCTGCTCCTCCCACCATCCTTTGAGTTCATCCAGCCCTAGTCCCCTACCTGCCCAAGTTAGACCCCACCTGACTCTGCCCAGACACACCCATCTTCCCCTGGAGTCCCTGGACATCCCTCCTACATGAGTTCAGGCCTCTACCCACGTCCCTCCCATGACCACCCACCCATTGTTCGAATAAGCACAAGGGCCATCCTGCCTGCCCCAGCCACTCTGCCCAGAACCCTGACACACACCACTGCTCCGTGTCTTCGTCCCACAGCCCTGGTTCCCTGCTTGTGTTTTGTGTTTGTTCTTCATTGCCTGCTTCCCCACCATTCCGGTGGCCATTCCGGAGTCCATTCCGGACTCTCCCTGAGGGCAGGATTATGGGAGATTCTGAGCCCCTAGAAGAGCTTCCTGCTTTGAAGTAAATAATTAACATCTGTGGTGCAGTGAGTGGCACCCTTTGTGTGCCCTGGGAGCTGGGAACACAGCTGTCAGTCTGGCACCCTCATCCCATCCCCTCACCCTGGGGGGGACTGCCAGCCTGCCAGTCCCTCAATGGAGAGGGGCAGTAGGCAACACCCTGGCCAATACCCCAACCAGCATTCTAGCCAACACCCAACCAGCATCCTAGCCAATACCCCAACCAACATGCCAGCCAACACCCCAACCAACACACCAGCCAATACACCAACCAACACACCAGCCAACACCCCAACACACCAGGCAATACCCCAACCAACACCCCAACCAACACCCCAGCCAACATGCCAGCCAATACCCCAACCAACATGCCAACCAATATGCCAGTCAACACCCCAGCCAACACTCCAGCAACATGCCAACCAACATGCCAGCCAACACCCCAGCAACATGCCAACCAACATGCCAGCCAACACCCCAACCAACACACCAGCCAACACCCCAACCAACATGCCAACCAATACCCCAACCAACATGCCAACCAATACCCCAACACCCCAGCCAACACACCAGCCAACACCCCAACCAACACGCCAGCCAACACCCCAACCAACACACCAACCAACATGCCAGTCAACACCCCAGCCAACACCCCAGCAACATGCCAGCCAACACCCTAACCAACATGCCAAGCAATACCCCAACCAACACCCCAACCAACATGCCAACCAACACTCCAGCCAACACGCCAGCCAACACCCCAACCAACACGCCAACCAACATGCCAACCAACACTCCAGCCAACACGCCAGCCAACACCCCAACCAACACCCCAACCAACACCCCAACCAACACACCAGCCAACACCCCAACCAACACACCAGCCAACACCCCAACCAACACCCCAGCCAACACACCAGCCAACACCCCAGCCAACACACCAACACCCCAGCCAACACAACACCCAACCAACACACCAACCAATATGCCAGTCAACACCCCAGCCAACACCCCAGCAACATGCCAACCAACATGCCAGCCAACACCCCAACCAACATGCCAGCCAACACCCCAACTAACACCCCAAGCAACACCCCAACCAACATACCAGCCAATGCCCTGGCCAATGCCCCAGCCAATACTCCAACACCCCAACCAACACCCCAAACAACACCCCAAACAACATGCCAGCCAACACCCTGTGCAACACCCCAGCCAACACCCCAACCAACAGCCCAGCCAACACCCCAACCAACACCCCAGACAACACCCCAACCAATACCCCAACCAACACCCCAGACAACACGCCAATGAATACCCCAACCAACACCCTAGGCAACACCCCAGTCAACACCCCAGCTAACACCCCAACCAACACCCCAGCCAACACGCCAGCCCATACCTCAGCCAACACCCTGCCACCCTGGAGTTCCTGCCAGTAGGGGCAGGCACAACTGGGGCTCAGAAGATGGGACTGGGCCTGGCCTGCAGGGCTTTGGGGTCCAAGCCCACTGTTTTTACAGCAAATGTGCAGTGATTCATAGCAAGAGAGGGCTGCAGTCTCAGGGGAGCAGAGACGGGAGTCTCCCAGGCACCCCCAGTGCAGTGAAAGCCCCAGGGGCTGCTGGGGCTAAAGGGATTTAACCTGGAGGGCACAGGAATACTGTGCCTGCCTCACTCTGGGCCTGAACCCCCACCCACCAGGCCCTGGTGCTGAACTAGATGGTGCTGGCAATGCAGTGAGTCCCGGGGAAGTCCCCCTACTCCCCTACTGCCCATTCCTCCCTGGGGCTGTCTCTGAGTTGAGGGGGCTATGCCAAATGCTGGGACTCAGCCTTCAGGGAGACCCAGTTTGGTAGGAGGCTTCCCAGCAGAGGGAGCATTTGACTTGGGTCCCGAAGGCTAAATAGGAGTTCTGCAGGTAGAGCAGGATGGAGGGCCCCCAGGGAGAGGGCCTGTGTCAGCTTCAGGGAGGCCTGATGGGCTTGGGGCAGCCACCAGCCTTCCCGACAGACCCTTTGGCCTGGTGACTGCCAGGCCCCCTCCTCTCTCCCACCTCCCTCCTGGAAAGCTTTTACTGGCTCAATAAAAACATTTTTAAAAACACTCTCCTATTGTATGGTAAGAAGGGAGGCAGGTCCTAAATCAGGATGGGAATCGACAGGGCCCTGACGCGTGTCTCTCCTGTTTATTAGGACTGAAATGTTTACTCGGCGATAAGGAGCCCGCTTTCTCGGGGAGATTTGTGCGCTCTTTTTCAATTACCCCTCGTCTTTCTCTGCCACTTTTGCACTAAAGGGATAATAAATGTATCGGAGCGTTTCAATTATTCATCTAAATCATGACTGCGCCTGCCACGGCCAAGCTTTAGTGACAGATTAATTCAGGGCCGCCTTCCTCTGGCTGCGTGGCCGCCATCTCTACTCCAGCCTGGCCAGCGCCCCAAAGGGTCAGCTCCTGGGGTGGGTGAGAGGGAGTCAGGCAGATCCCCGGCAGGCGGGCAGGACAGGATGGAACCCCATCCCCACCCTCCCCACATTCGGTCTGGGGCCTTCCTGAGGTCAGCAACCCCACCCAAACTGCAGGAGTGGGCCTGCCTGTGTGGGTGCAGCTGCCCCTGCCCCCATGCCGTCGCCCCTGAGCACCCCTGCACCCTGTGCCCGCAGGGCAAGTCCGTGTGTGTGTGTCCCCTACACCCGGGCCCAGCTCCTTCCCACCCAAGAGAAGCCAGGGTGGCTGGGCTTCCCTGGCTGTCTTCCCGTGGCACCGGGCATTTGCACACGCTGCTCCCGGGCCCGAGTGCTCCTCCGCCTCCTGTCGCAACCCTCCCACCTAGTTTCGCCTTCCCATGTCAGGGCAGCCCCTCCGACACCCCCTCCACTGCTCTGTTTAGTGAAGGCCTGCCATGTGGACAACGCTCCCTGTGCCGTGCCCGCACCCCAGCCCTGGGCGCCTGTGTGTGCGTGGAGCACACCTCTCACCTCTCCCCAGGCCCCACCGCAGACTCCCTCACCTGCTCAGAAGCCGCCACCCACGGCCGTCCCTCCTCATACACATGCTGGGACCTTGGGGGCCAGCCGAGCACTCTCCCCTGCAACCCTGCCTCTCTCCATCAGGTCTTTCTCTTGCCACTTCCCTCTCTCCCTCGTTTTCTCCATTTCTCCCTCCACACTTTGCCTCTGTCTGGCTCCCTCTCCCTTCTCCCGTCGTTCTTCCTCTCTGGCTCTGACTGGCTCTCTGCTCCTAGACGGGCAGGCCCGGGAGGATTCGCCCAGGCCTCTAAGTATTCAGCACTCGACTCCTGCCCGGCTCGCGAGCGCTCCGCGCCCTGCTCCGGCGCTATCTCCCATCGCCCGGCCGCTGCTAATCCGTGATTGGTTCCCGCCGCCGCTAGGAAAAGGCTCAGCTCCGGCCGCTCCGATTAGCCGTGGCCTTGCTCCACCAGCAGATAACGTGACCTCCGTGACCTGTGGCCAGCCTCAGCCCTCTGGAGGCGGGACTGTGTGCGGCCCTCCCCTCCCCAGCAGGGCTGAGCTCAGAAGAAGCAGGCAGCCCAAGGGGATGGGCAGTCCCCGCACCTGTCCCTGTGCCAGTCTCATGGGTGTTGTGTGTGCAGGGTGGGCGTGCCAGGACCCTCTGGCATGGGGCTGTCTGGCAAAGGGCAGGGGTAGGGGCTGTGCTTCAGCATAGAAGGGAAGGGCGTGCCAGAAAGAGGGAACAGAAGAGGGCCCAGAGGCCGAATCAGAACACATCCCTCCACTGTTGGAAACTTCCCACCGCGCTGCAACCAATTCCCGGTTGCTCGATTCCTCGCACTGCCCAGGAGGTCCTGTAGAGGCAGCGCGCCCTCCCAGCCTCACCTGCTGGCCTGTTCCTGCCACAGGGCTCTGCCCTTCCGGAGCCTCCCACCTGACTCTCATCCGGGACTGTCCTCCCCACCTCCTTCCAAAGCCAGTTCTTTCTCATTACTCGGGGCTCTGCTCAAATGCCACATCCTGGGAGGGGCCACCTCATCCTTTGAACAGCCTGCTCCTCCCTCCTCCCTCTGGTCCAGCTCCATTTTCCCCTTCTCCTTTTTCACCACCGCCACAACTTAGAGCTGCGTGTCCTGTCCCTAGAACTGCGGCCACAGGACTCCTGGCCCTTACATAGGGCTGGCATGTGGCACGCTGACCCCAGCCCTCGTCCGCATTTTTTGAATGGTGCAGAGTTTGAGCCAGTAGGAGGGGCACGGGAGGTAGCGAATTCATCTGAGGGGGAGGCTGCAGGGAGTCCCAGAGAGTCCTTGAAAGCTTTGTTGGAGTTGAGGATTTTTTTCCATTTTTTTCCTTGGGAGCCATGGGAGGTTTTATGACAGGTGGCGCATGCCCTTCCCCAAGGAAAGGCCCCCAGGCCTTCCTGCCACCCCTGCCTGACCCCAGTTGATGATGATGGTGCCAACAGCAGCCAGGCATTCTCAGTACTCATGACATGGCCACCAGCGCCCTTTGAACCTCTCCCTGCAGAATCTCACACACCCTCACCCAGCCCTATGGGAGGCATCATTAGCATCTTCATTTTGCAGATGAAGAAACTGAGGCACTAAGTCCCTGGAGCTGAAGCTCACTTCCCACCCCACCCCGCAGCTGGCCCCTTGTGTAAGAGGGATGCTGGGACTTGGGCCCCTGTCCCATGGCCACAGCTTTGACCAGGCAGGACTGTGGAGCTCCTGCTCTGCCCCCCAGCAGGCACGATGCCACCAAGCCCCTGCATGCAGCTGCCATAGGGATTTTTAATAACGGGAGTGATTTTTGCATGATGAATGAGGCACTGCCGTTGTGTACATAATGAAGCCCTAATGTTTTCAAATCCCCATTTAAGGAGCTGATCTCACCCCGTAATGAATTTCAGATCACATCACAGAGCTGTTGTCCATCCATCTTCTCCCTGGGGCACCCACCCGCCTTGGCACCGAGAGAGTGGGGCCTGGTGAAGATGGGCTCTGCACCCCACTGGGCTGAGCCCAAGCCTAGCACAGAGCCGGGGCTGGCTAGGGTTTGTTGATTAAATGGATGACCAGGAGGGTGTGGGCAGAGGCAACGATGGTTCGGCAATGGGCTGTCACTCAGGGTCTTGGCCTGGGAGTTGAATAGAAGCCAGAGGTAGAGAATGAGGAGTGGGCTGGGAGAGAAGAGAGTGCAGGACCCTTGAGTGGGTCACTTATCCAGGCTTTGTGGCTAAACCTTCCCTCTGCAGTGTTTGAAGCCTGGGGCAGCAGGTCAGATGTCTGCCCTTGATGCAGTTGGTACCCTCTCAGAGACTCAGTTTCCCCATTTCCCGGGGAGCCTGGCCCCTTTCTGCCTTAGCATCTGGTATTTCTGTAGCCCTCCTCCGGAAAGGGAAACCAGCACGGGCTGCACCAAGGCTCGGCTGCCAATGCCCTGCAGGTTGTGCCTAGATGTCCAGGCGGAGTGGTCCCTGGAGCCCAGACCCCTGGTCCTTCCTGGGCTGGAAGGGAAGCACCCCTCCCCCAACCCCCAACTCACACCTCTGCCTCCCCAAGGCCCTCTGTCCCCAGCCCCTCCTGCCTGCCTTCTCAGGGGCACCTCTACCCTGGCAGTGCGGCCCGTCCCTGGGGTACAAGGCCCCCAAGAGCATGACGGGGCAAAGGAATCCCCTGCCTGTGAAGTCCGTGGCTGAGCCTCAGCCTCCCATCTGTAAAAAGGGGATCCCCCCACACAGCCCCCGAAAGCTCTTTTCAGAGGCGTGAGGTTGAGCTAGAGAGGTATGAGACTCGGCACCTGAGAGGCAGGGCCAGACGCTGTAGTCACAGGGCAGGCCGGAGACCCAGCCAGCCCAGGCCCCACTCACCCTCACAACCAGGCCCCGCTTCCTGCTCACCTCCCTACACTTGGGGCCCACAGGAGTCTAGGAAGGTGGGGACCAGGGGCGAGAGCTGCCCAGGCAAGGCCTTACACTTTGCTGTGTGGCTCTGGGAAAGTGACTTTCCCTCTCTGAGCCCATCACTACTTCTGTAAGATGAGGGTTAATAATGTGAGTCTTGGTCAGGCACGGTGGCTCACGCCTATAATCCTAGCACTTTGGGAGGCCGAGGTGGGCGGATCATGAGGTCAGGAGTTCAAGACCATCCTGACCAACATGGCAAAACCCCATCTCTACTAAAAATACAAAAATTAGCCATGCATCATGGCACGCACCTGTAATCGCAGCTACTCAGGAGGCTGAGGCAGGAGAATTGCTTGAACCTAGGAGGCAGAGGTTGCAGTGAGCCAAGATCATGCCATTGCACTCCAGCCTGGGCAATGAGCAAAAACCTATCTCAAAAATAAATAAATAAATAAATAAAATACTATAGATCTTAGTTTCTGCCCCTGCTCTCACTGTTGGGCCTTGGACAAGTTGCTTAACCTCCCTGGTCCTCAGTCTCCCGAATCCTTGACACCTCCCAGCATATCTTAGTGCTCCCCACCACTTTTTTTTCTTTTTTTTTGCGATGAGGTCTTACTGTGTTGTCCAGGCTGGTCTCAAACTCCTGAGCTCAAGCAACCCTCCCACCTCAGCCTCCCAAAGTGCTGAGATTACAGGCATGAGCCCCCCCTCCCAGCCCCCACCACTCTCTTGAGGCCAGAGCTCTGAGACTCAGAGAGGTTAAGTGACTTGCCCCAAATCACCAGCAATCTCGTGGCCAGGAATTCTGGGAAGAGAAATCCCAAAGAAGGCACACCATAGGCCAGCCCCACGGGATGGCAGGGAGAACGGGGGAGCATAGCGAGACCAGGGGCAGGTCCAGGCCTGCAGGTTGGGGTGCCCTGGCCTCAGCAGGGGCACAGCTGCCCTCCTGGTCCCCCGGGCCACAGGCCTCCTCATGTTCCTGTAAATAATTAATTAGCCCCTGCCTGCTTGTTTGTTTAGCATGAGGAATGCTCTCCCACTGAGACGCATTTATTGCTGAATAAATTTAAATATCTAATCTTCCCTTCATGAATATTACAGCACCCTAAATAGCGGCCAACTCATCCTAAGCGCTTTGGTAGATGGCCCCACTGGAGCCCGCCTGCCTTCCGCCTCTGCTGGCTCTGAGGACAGCCTGGCTCCAGCTCCAGCCTGCCCACTCCTGGTGCCCTCCACTGCCCCAGGAATGCCCAGGGCCATGGGCAATCACTCGACCCAGCCCTCCTTCCTTCCTCAACATCCTTCTATGGGAGGCGCACACAGAGGCCGGGCGGAATGCAGGCAGGCAGGGCTTTACCACAGCAAAGCAGGGACATGCCTAAGATGGGGCGGAGGGCCAAGGGCTGCTCAGAGGCCAGGGCTTGGGGCAGAGAGAGGTTCCTCCAGGCTCAGGTGAGGGCAGACGCGGCATTTGAGGAGTAGCCTGAGGAACGAGAGCTCACGAAGGAGATGGGAGAGCCCGCTGGATGGAGGGAGCCGTCCGCGCTGGGGGCAGCCAAACCATCCAGAAAGACAGTGGCCTCAGAACACTGTGCAACAAGAGGCCACCAGGGCAGCCCCTCTGCTGGGAGAGGACGTACTGATGTGGGGAGACACTGCCTCCCGAAGAGCGTGGACCGGGGGCCATTTGAACCAGTCAGCCAGAGTGGTTCAGGGTGAGGCCCTTTGATGGTCCCAGAGGAAGCAGAGCCACCGAGGTTGGGAGCCCAACCTTCTAGCTGTGTGGGCAAGTTTCCCTCTCTGTGCCTCGGTTTCTTCTTCTATAAACAGGAAAAATTTTAAGACAGCGGCTGTAAATCACCACGCAGGTGCTTACCCAACAAGAGGGCTGACAAATGCCATGGGGGGTGAGTAATACCACCTACTTACCAGGCTGAGGCAGGGCAACATAGCAAGAGCCTGTCTCAAAAAAAAAAAAAAAAAAAAAAAAAAAAAAAAAAAAAAACAGACCCGCATGTGTAATCCCGGCATTTTGGGAGGCCGAGACGGGTGGATCACTTGAGGTCAGGAGTTCGAGACCAGCCTGGGCAACATGGTGAAACCCCGTCTCTACCGAAAATACAAAAAATTAGCTGGGCATAGTGGTGCGCGCCTGTAATCCCAGCTACTCAGGAGCTGAGGCATAAGAATCACTTGAACCCGGGAGGCAGAGGTTGCAGTGAGCCAAGATTGTGCCACTGCACTCCAACCTGGATGACATAGTGAGACAGAGGGCTGATGTGAAGGAGCCAGATCAGGGGAGCTTAGACGCAGAGGAGGGAAGAGGGAAGAAGGGGCTGCAGGGAGGAGGCAGAGGCGTGTTAGGGGCCGTCTTCTGGCCACAGGTGGAGGAATGCTTCATCTTTGACCTGGTGGAGAAACATCTCAGGGGGGCCCCGCCACCCAAGTGGGCTCTGTCTCCCCAGGAAAGACCCCAGGTTTTCTGGTGACTTGGGGTGAGGGTTGAGCTGGAGCCTGGAGTTGGTTTTGGTGGCTGAGGGCCCTGGAGAGGAGACTGAGGGTTGGTCAGCTCCTGTGAACTGGGAATACCCCACCTCCCACCACGTAGCCCCTGGGACCAGGGCTGCTGGTCTTTTCCAGCTGCCTTGGGGTGGGAAGAGGGAAGAGGGGAGAGGGAAGGAAGGGCATCTCCCCTGAATGGGACCCCGGGAAGCTTGAGACTCTGGGACCTAGCTTAGCCCCAGGTAAGAACCAGGACAGGGCCTGGAGGGCAGAGCTAAGGGGGCTCTGGGAGTGTGTGTGGGAGGGGTCCTTTGGGCCTATGGCTAAGGACAACAGGGTGCAGGGGTTCCCCTCTGCACTGGCAGGGGAGAGAGCAAGAAGTCTGGTGTGTGGACAGGGAGGGACACACAGGCAGGAGAGGCCAGGATGCACTCTAGCTTGTTGGGGTGAGGGTGGGGCAGCAGTGGGCTGACAGTGACCTGTCCCTCATCTCTGCTTTAGGGGAGCCCCTCCCCTAAAGCCCCTGGGGCCCCTGCAGAGCCATCACCTGGCCCAGGCCCTGTTCTGGAACTGCTGGCAGTGAGGAGGGGGCATCCGGCCTGAGCCCTCTGCTGGCATTGATTCCAGCTCCCTCCAACTCCCTCATGCCCCCAGGTCAGCCCCAAAGGCCTGGCGGCAGGCCCATCCACTTCCACAGGAAACATTAAATCCCTGAAACACTGAGCTCCACTTCCGAATGGCCCCCACAGCTGGCCGAGGTCGCCTGCAGGGGGGTTAGCCCCCAGAGACCATGAGCACCTGGGTGCCAGGTGGCTGAGGCCTTCAGGGCAGGGTCCGGGAGGCTCCTAGGAGAGCCAGCTCAGACAGGTCCCTGGGCTCACCCCACACACTGTGAACACCCTGTGCGCACCCACCTCCCATCACACGGATGTACACATACCCGAACGTGCCCACAGTCACACTGTTGTAATAACAGGATACACTCACATCACCTCCATTCTTGCCAAATACTGCCTCAAGCACATTACAAAGTTAACTCAATCCTTCCAACAGCCCAATGAGCTCTGAGGTGGGTGCTGTTATCCCATTTTCCAGATGAAGCAACTGAGACCCAGAGAGGTTAAATGATATGTGAGGGGTCATACATCTGTGGCTGCAGAGCCGGGATTTGAACTCAGGCTGCCCAGCTCCACAGCCAAGCCACAGCACCCCATTCGGAACACTCACTGCCCAGCACTGGGAGCTCTAGCCTGGAGGCCTGCTCTGGGCCCTGCCTTCTTGCTCCATCTCAGCCTCCCACTGGGCTACAGTTGCCTTCCTCCCTGCAGAGGAGAGGAGCAGGTGGGAGGGATCCAGGCCTGAGCCATTCTCAGAGTTCCCCTAACCTCTCTGCCCACCCATCCCTGGGACTTTCTGGGAAATTGCCTGGTGCCAGCTCTGAGTAAAGTTGCAGAATGAGGTTTAATTGTGCCCCTAGGGCACAAGAGAAAACAGCAAAAGAAAGGGGCGTGAGCCAGCTGGCATCCCTGGAGCTGTGCTGAGACTGAGGTGATGAAGGAGAAGGGGGCCTTAGTTTGTCCATCTGTAAAATGGGGAATGATGGTCCTCTCTTGATGCCCGCCTGTGAGCACCAGGCAGCTGGTGCCTGAGGAGCTCCTGGTGGGGGCGATCAGAGCTGCCAAAGATGGGCCGTGTCCTCCCGGCCAGCACGCGGCGTTTTCCTCTGTGGGAAGGTCGCTGTCCCGGTATTCCAGATGAGACAGTGGACGCCAGAGAGGGGAAGGGGCAGGATCTTACAACCGATGAGGGGTGAGCCCGGGCTGGACCCAGGCCTGCCTGAGGCCGCGCCTCTCCTGCGGGTGCCCTGGCGAGGTTGGGCTGCTGGAGCGTTTCCTCCACGCCTCCCGCTGCGCCCGGGTTGTTTATCTGAGCCCGGGTCCCCAGAGTCGCTCGCGAGGCCCTGGAGCCGCCCTCGGATAAACAAGCCCAGGCGGGGCCGCAATTAAGCCGGATGCGCTAACGAGGCGGCTCATTAACCAGCAGGAGTTTGTGCGCCAGGAGACCCGGGCCCCGGCGGCGTCGGGTTCACCTGCCCGCGCGGCTGGAAGACCCAGGCTTCAGCACCAGATCTGATCACCTTGTAACAAGGTGGCCTCTGTTTCCTCATCCGCAAAATGGGTCCTAGGCTTTGCCGCCGCCCCGTAGTGGGGCGCCGCCTGGGGAGGTGGGCCTTGGGATCGCACCGACGCTGAGGCCCGGGCGGAGGCAGGGACTGGTCGCAGGCCCTGCGGTACGCCCGGGACAAGGCTAGGGAGGGACGTCGGGGAGGAGGGTGAAGCTTCCCCGTCACCTCGGCTCGGGCGGCGGTTCCTGCGCCGGCGGACCCCGCCTCCCGGAGCCGCCCTGCCTGGGCCCTGGCTGCGCGGCCTGGAAGGGACAGGGTGGGCCGGGTGCGCCCCCTGCCGGCCTCCTTGCGCCACTTCCGCCAGGCCCAGGGCAGTCCCGCTGTGCGCCTCGGTTTCCCCAGATGTGAAACCCTTCGGGCGGGGTGGAGCCAGCGGCCGGAGGCCACGGGGTTGGGGCGCGGCGCCGCGTGGGTCCTTGCACCAACGAGGGGCTTCTCGGGACTAGGGGTGCTCAGCCCGGGGCCGCAGCCTTCTTTGCCAGGCCAGCTCAGTTCCGCCCGCCCTCCCTGCAGTGGACGGCTGCATTCACCGGGCCGCCGGCCCCCTGCTTACCGACGAGTGCCGGACCCTGCAGAGCTGTGAGACTGGCAAGGCCAAGATCACCGGCGGCTATCGGCTCCCGGCCAAGTGTGAGTCCCCAACAGGGGGCCCGTGTGTCACTGGGACATCAGGGGTGCGGCCCCCACAGGAGTGCTGGGGACCTCCTCAGAGGGCCCTTCTTAACCTTAAGGGCCAAGACCCGGCCCCCACCCCGCACCCCCCAGGAAGCAGATGGGGGAGACCGTGCGTGGAGGCTGGGGAGGGAGCCGGGGGGCAACGCCTTCGTGCCCACACTCGCGCTCGGGTCTCAGCCGTACCTATACAGATATGGGGAGGGGGCGCTGTGCGCGTGCGGATTCAGGCTCGAGGGGGACCACAGGGGTGGGGGCCTTCGCGGAGGAGGCTCAGCGCTTGGGGGGAAAGGTGTTTCCTGCCCCCTTCTGCCCAGGCCGGCAGGGGAAAGCGAGGGAGCTGAGGGTCGCGTACACCCCGCCGGTCTGACCCCGTCGCCCCCCGTAGACGTCATCCACACGGTGGGACCCATCGCCTACGGAGAGCCCAGCGCCAGCCAGGCTGCCGAGCTCCGCAGCTGCTACCTGAGCAGCCTGGACCTGCTGCTGGAGCACCGCCTCCGCTCGGCGGTGAGGGGCGGCCCGCGGGGGAGGGCGGGAGGCGGGGCGCAGTGACAATGTTCCAACCCCCTCTCACCCCTCCCCGCCCAGGCGTTCCCCTGCATCTCCACCGGCGTGTTTGGTGAGTCTGGAAGAAGTGCAAGGGCCAGGAGTGGGAGGGGCCGGGGCGGACGGGGAGTGGGCGGGGCCTGGTGCAGGCAGGGGGCGGGGCCAGAGCCCGAGACTCACTCCCGCCATGCCCGCCTCAGGCTACCCCTGTGAGGCGGCGGCTGAGGTCGTGCTGGCAACCCTGCGAGAGTGGCTGGAGCAGCACAAGGACAAGGTGAGTCCTGGGCTCGGGCGAGGGTGGGGTCCGCATCCCGGCCAGAGTGACCAGCCCCCGTCATCGCCCAGGGAGTCAGGGTGCAGCAGAGCGCAGGGCCAGGCCCGCCCTTTCCTTCCCTGTTTCTCCTCCGCGAGGGCGCCTGGCGGTGGCGAGATGGGGGTGATGGCACACAGCCCCGAGCCTCTGTGAAGGGCGTGGGGCCAGGCAGGTGAAAGCCTGCACCGGGGCGGGCAGTCACAGGATCCTGGGTCCAGGCGTGGCGGCCCGGCCCCGGCTGAGCAGCCCCTGGCGCAGGTGGACCGGCTGATCATCTGCGTGTTCCGCGAGAAGGACGAGGATATCTACCGGAGCCGGCTCCCCCACTACTTCCCCGTGGGTACGTGCCCCGCGCCGCCCCACGGCCCGCCCCTGCCCCGGTCCACCCTGGGGGCGGGCTCTCACTGTCCTCTGCCTTCCAGCCTGAGGCTCCCGCAGCCCACCCTGACCGGGACTGGTAAGCAGGGCCTCGCCCCGTGCGGCGGCCCCGGCCCTAGACTAACCCGCTCACTAACCCCCGCTCACCCCCAAGCAGGGCGGGAAACCACGGGGCAGCCTGGGAGGTCGGGGACGCCCACAGACACCTCTGACTCTGCTCTGCCCTCAGACCTGCCTTCGGGACCCCGCTCCCAGCTCTGAGAGGTCGCCAAAGCCTGCAGCCTGGCCTGGGCCCGGCCAGCCCTTCTTTCCCTCCGCGCCCCGCCCGAGGAGCCTAATAAAGATCACGCTGTGGCAGCTCCTACTGTCTGAGCTCTGACTGGGGGAAGGAGGCGGCCCAGGTGTTGGATGGAGCCCCTGGCCAGATGCTTTCGCTGAAAAGGGCTGGCAGGAGCTCTCGGTGAGCCAGGCGGGCGGAGGCACAGGCGGACGGCAGAGGCGGCAGCAGCAGTTCACATTTATTGAGGGCCTGCCCCCAAGGAGCTCACAGCCTGGGGGCTGAGACCCCGAATGTGCAGGGGGCGGGGAAGAAAAGAGGTGAAGGCAAAAAAGGCAGGCAATGCAGACACACCATGGCCCAAGCAGAGGGGGTGCAAGGCAGGCACAGGCAGGGGGCCTGGGGGCGGATGGGGGAGTGGAGAACCGGCAGCCCTGCCTAGACCTGAGGACTGTGGACCCCGCACGTTTGAAGGCTGCCCTCCTCCACCAGGCTGGCACTGCCGGGGCACCCTGTGGGAGGCCCAGCTCCTCCACCTGCCCTGAGCCAGGTCCAGCCTCACAAAGGCCCCTCCACCCAGGACTCCCGACCATGCAGACCCCTGGTGGAGGGCAGGAAGCTGGGGTCTGGGACCCAGCTGGGACGTGGAGATGGGGCCTGTGAGGGAGCAGATGAAGTGTGGGTGGCCCTGGGACCCTGGGCAAGTCCCCAAGGAACTTCCAGGATCCCATATAAGCCCCTGAGCCAGCTAAGAAGTGAAGGGGGGCCTTAGGGAAGGAAGCAGAACCCAAGGAAGCAGGAGGAGCCTCCAAGAGGCCTGGCCCCTCAAACCTGCTCCTGTTGGGGAAGCTCAGGCGTGGATGGGTGAAAAGCAGAGGGACCCACCTGGGGGGAGGGGGCAGCAGACAGAGCAGCCAGGCGGGCAGCAGAGCAGGGACACGCACACACGGCTCACCACCAGCACCCCCTTTAATAAAACATGGGGGGTCGTGTGACAGGAAGAAGGGGGTGAAATAGGACCATTTACAACCACAGAAAAACCTCTGTACATGTCTAGCGCCTGGCAGAGGGGGGCAGCAGGGCAGCAGCGGGCCGGGGCCAGCCCTATTTGTAGAGGATATCGTAGTGTCCAGGCCGGTAGAGAAGGTAGACCTTGGGCTCGGAGCCCTCAGGGAAGATGTGCGGGTTGGTGGTGCCGCCCTCGCCGCGGTCCATGTACTCCACCTGGATGGACACGCTGAGGGCCTGGGCCAGCGCGATGATGTGGATGTGGTCGCTCTCCTTGCACATGGGCTCCACCTCCTGTGGCACAGGTGCGGGTCAGGCCCCGGTCTCCGCACCCCGCCCCAGGCCCTGTGGACCCACTGCACTCCCCAGGCCAAGAGAAAAGGGGAGGGGGATGGCACCTGCTGGCAGAACTCCTTGACAGTCCGCCCACCCTCGATGAAGTGCTCGAAGAACTTGCTCTCGCGCTGCAGGTAGCCTGAGGTGAGCAGCCGCAGGTAGACCACAAGGTAGTCGGAGGTGCTCTGGTCATTGAAGGAGGCCAGCAGGTCGGCGACAGAGGTCTGCTTCTCTACCTGCTCGATCAGGTCCATGAACTGCAGCCACGGAGGGAGAAAGGGCAAGATGAGGGGGAGGAGATGGGTGGTCCTCACCAGGGGAACCCCTCCACCCTGGCCCAGCCCAAGACAAGTGCCAGGGCTCACCGTGTTGTGGAAATCCTCAATTGTGAATTCAGTGAAGCCCTGGGACACCAGGTCCTCCTTGCTCTTGGCAGACACAGCCTTAAACCTGGGGGTGGGAGGGAAAGGCGGGCCCAGCATGGGCTCCTCGACCAGCCCAGACACCAGGGCCCAGACAGCACCGCCCCGCCTGGCAAGGCCAGTGTCCAGCCCATCGCCTGCCCTCAAGTGGAGCTGCACCTCCTACTCGCCCAGGGAGGAGGGAGACACCCACCTGCCTCAGTGCCCAGTGCCCACCCTTCTCACCGCTGCAACTCCTTGCTGTCATCCAGCAGCGCCTCCAAGTGGGAGAATCCAAAAGCCCGATAGAAACAGTTGCCGTCAGGCCTGGTCTTGCGGATGTACGAGTACTTTTTGTGGAGGTCCTGCAGAGACAGCCCCACCCTGACAGGTTAACATCAGGCCAGAACTGGGGCTGGCCCAGGAAATGTCCCCCAGCAAAGGTCACACTACAAAAGATGGCGACTGAGTTCCCAGCAGCCACCTGCCACCCTGGGCCCCTGAAACAGGCTGCTGAACATAGTAATGGGAGCAGCCCACTGCCCAGAGTCCTCCCAAAAAGCAGCAGGAAGCTGGGCACTTAAGGACAAACTAGCTGCATGGGTCACTAAAGTGCTGCGGGGCCTGTACAACAACAGGTGAGTGAATCTGTCCTTCACCAACGTGTCTTCTCCAGTCTTTCAGCCCAAGAGAACTTTAGCGAAAGCAAGTCAGGGCCAGGGTGGAGTGCTGGGCTCCACGCCTCTGCCAGGTGGCTGGGGCCCTCTGCACAGCCCACCTCAGCCCCGCTCCCACCACGCTGAGAATTCCCCCACCTCCAGGCCTTGCCCACAGCCCTCCTGGGGCTAGAAACAGCCTCCCTCCTCTACTTGTTTTTTTGAGACAGAGTTTTGTTCTTGTTGCCCAGGCTGGAGCGCAGTGGCACAATCTTAGCTCACTGCAACCTCCACCTCCCGGGTTCAAACGATTCTCCTGCCTCAGCCTTCCAAGTAGCTGGGATTACAGGTGCCCACCCACCACGCACACTTCACCTGGCAAGCACACTTCACTCCCCTGGCCTGGGGACCCTGCCCATCTTGCTCCCACCCCCAGCTGATGACCTTGTCTTTTTTCCTCAGCCCCCACCAGCACATCTGCCCTTGGCCTCCTCCCACAATCCTCAGAGGATCTGTTCCAGCTGCCACCTAAGCCGCCTCTCCACTCCACACTAGCCCACCCCCACCCTCAGGCTCAAGCACATCATTCCAAGCTGGGTGCCATGGCTCACGCCTATAATCCCAACACTTTGGGAGGCCAAGGTGGGAGGACTGCTTAAGCCCAGGAGTTCGAGACCAGCCTGGGCAACACAGTGAGATCCCCGTCTCTCTCTAAAAAAAATAAATAAATAAGTGGCTAGGCATGGTGGCTCACACCTGTAATCCCAGCACTTTGGGAGGCCAAGGTGGGTGGATCACCTGAGGTCGGGAGTTCGAGACCAGCCTGACCAACATGGCGAAACTCCATCTCTACTAAAAATACAAAATTAGCTGGGCATGGTGGTGCATGCCCGCAATCCCAGCTACTCGGGAGGCTGAAGCAGGAGAATCGCTTGAAACCGGGAAGCAGAGGTTGCAGTGAGCAGAGATGGCGCCATCGCACTCCAGCCTGGGCGACACAGCAAAACTCCATCTTGAAAAAATAAATAAGTTAGCTGCACATGGTGGTGCATCCTGTGGCGCCAGCTACTCGAGAGGCTGAGGTCGAGGACTGTGTGGGCCCAGGAGGTCGAGGCTGCAGTGAGCTGTGATGGCACCACTACACTCTAGCCTGGGTGACAGAGTGAGACCCTAGCTCAAAAAAAAGAAACATCAACCCAGTAAGTCCCCCGATCATCAATTTTTCCCTCCCTACTGGTTTGGACCCAACAGCGTATACACATTCAGCTACTTCTTTAAAAGGAAGGGAATCTTGGACTTTACGTTTCTGTCTGGCTACCCTTCAATTTCTCTACTTTCTTTACAGGAAAACTCCTAATGAAGTTGTCCTTGCTGCCTCCACCTCTTTTCTCCCTTGGGAGGCTTTTGCTTTAGCCAAGGTCAGCTGAATGCCCTCAATAAGAGGGGCAAACCCAGCCCCGCACCCCCACTGGCCCCTTAGCAGAACTGAGGCCACTGGCCGTGGCCCTGCCTAGATGTCTCCTTCCCTGGGCTGGCGCCTCCACCCTCTCCTTGTCGTCCTCCTGCCTCCACTCCTCATCTCTCTAAGTTCTGAGGATCAGGGATGCCACCAAACCATACAGCACCCTTCAAGACATGGTGTGTCACGTGCAAGAAAACAGTCACTGAGGCCGGGGTAGTGGCTCACGCCTATAATCCCAGCACTTTGGGAGGCTGAGGCAGGCAGATATCAAGGTCAAGAGATCGAGACCATCCTGGCCAACATGGTGAAACCCCGTCTCTACTCAAAATACAAAAATTAGCTGGGCATGGTGGCACATGCCTGTAGTCCTAGCTACCCGGGAGGCTGAGGCAGGAGAATCACTTGCAAGTGTCGCCTGGTGACAGAGCGAAACTCCGTTCCAAAAAAGAAAAAAGGAAAACAGTCACTGCACACTTAGCCACTGTGCCTGCCATGTGACCACAGGCGTGAGGGCTGTCTCCCGTGTGCCTGCCCCACCCTGCTCAGGCCTGGGACAGCTTCCACTTTTCTTTTTTTCTGGGCTGGAGTGCAGTGGCAAGATCACGGCTCACTGCAGCATCAACTTACCAGGCTCAAGCGATTCTCCCACCTCAGATTTCAGAGTAGCTGGAACTACAGGTGTGCACCACCGCGCCCATTTAATTGTTGTATTTTTTGTAGAGACAGGATTTCGCCATATTGCCCAGGCTGGTCTCGAACTCCTGGGCTCAAGTAATATGCCTGCCGCAGCCTCCCAAAGTGCTGCACCCGGCCAGCTTCCTCTTTTAAACTACACTCACTCCCATGGCCAGGTACAGTGGCTCACACCTGTAATCCCAGTTTTGGGAGGCCAAGGTGGGAGGATCAAGTTGAAGGCCAGCCTGGGCAACACAACAAGACCTCGTCTCTACAAAAACTTAAATTATACTTGCTCTCTTAACGACGTCAGTCTCAAGCAATTTTTTTTTTTTTTTTTTTTTTTTGAGACAGTTTCGCTCTGTTGTCCAGGCTGGAGTGCAGTAGCGCGATCACGGTTCACTGCAACCTCCGCCTCCTGGGTTCAAGCAATTCTCCTGCCTCAGCCTCCAGAGTAGCTGGGATTACAGGCATGCGCCACTATACCTGGCTAATTTTTTTGTATTTTTAGTAGAGACGGGGTTTCACCATGTTGGCCAGGCTGGTTTCGAACTCCTGACCTCACTCCCTAGCCAAAGTCTTCTCAAGGATTTAAATAGCCCCACGTGTGAATCTCAACTCGCAACTCCAATTGCGATCCTCATAATTACCAGCCTCAGCACACCTCTTCTGAACTGTCCAACAGGTATTTCCACTGAGTGCAGCTGAGATCAACCTCTGAACAACTGCTCCTCCCCAAGGCTGCCCCACCTCAGTCACCCACAGCACCTAAAGTCTTGTAGTCACTGCGGACTCCATCACCATATCCATTCCTTCAATGTCTGGTATCCAACTGCTTCCCACTCTTCACCTCCACCACCCGCTGCCCACTTCCAGCAGATTTTACTGCACAAGCCTCCTGGCAGTGTCCCTGCCTCCACCTCACCCTCTGAAGTCTATTCTCACCCCAGCATGAGAATGGCCAGGGTCGGCTTAGCGTGATGGCTCAGGCCTGTAATCCCAGCACTTTGGGAGGCCAAACTGGGTGGATCATTTGAGGTCAGGAGTTCAAGACCAGCCTAGCCAATATGGTGAAACCCCGCCTCTACTAAAAATACAAAAATTAGCCGGGCATGGTGGTAGGCATCTGTAATCCCAACTACTCAGGAGGCTGAGGCAGGAGAATCACTTGAACCCGGGAGGTGGAGATTGCATTGAGCCGATATGGTGCCATTGCACTCCAACCTGGGTGACAGGGCAACACTCTGTCTCAAAAAAACAAAGTGACCAGAGTCACCTGCTAGATGCACCCCATCTCCCTCAGAGTCCTTTCTCTTGCCACAACACTCCCCCCCACCCTGCTCAGTTCCCCAGCCCCAACCCCTCATTCTGCACCAGCCACACTGGCCTCCATGCTGGTCTCAAACCATCCAGGTGCCCTCTTGCCTCGGGCCTAGGCGGGCACTGCTCTCAGACGCCTGGGACTCGCTCCCCGGCCTTTTTCTGTTCATTACTCAAATACCACCTCATCAGCAAGGCCTTCACCAAGCCCTGTTTAAAATGGCAAATGCTCCCACTCCCAATCCCCCCTTTTTTTTTTTGAGGAGTTTTGCTCTGTTCACTTTAGACTGGAGTGCAGTGGTAAAATCTCGGCTCATTGCAACCTCTACCTCCCAGGTTCAAGGGATTCTCCTGCCTCAGCCTAAGCAGCTGGGATTACAGGAATGCACCACCACACCTGGCTAATTTTGTAATTTTAGTAGAGACGAGGTTTCACCATGTTGGTCAGGCTGGTCTTGAACTCCTGACCTCAGGTGATCCACCTGCCTCAGCCTCCCAGAGTGCTGGGATTACAGGCGTGAGCCACCGTGCCCAGCCCCAATCCCCATTTCCTTTTTATTTTTCTCCATAGCACTCACCGCCTTCTGATACCCCACATGTCCTAGAGCCCTCTTTGGCTTATCATGTCTTTCCACCCTGAACTGTAAGCTTTGTGAGGGCAGGACTTTTTCGGTTTAGTCATCACTCTATCTTCAGTACTTAAAACAGCACGTGGACCACAGTCCGTGCTCAATACATGTTAAATGAGTAGCACACCAGGACCACAAAGAGCCCAAATCATCGCTGCTACTGTAACAGCCACCATGGCCATTCTGAGCACACGCTCTGTGCCAGGCACTTGGCACAGGGCGAATAAACATTCTAATTGATCCTCACAAGAGCCCATTTATAGAGAGGGGAGCTCTCTGTAACCAGGCCTACTTGGGCTCTGCTGCCACAGCTGTCTCTGCCCAGGGAGAAAAGGTGGGCTCAGGCACAGCACAGAATGCGGGTGCTGGAGGACAGAGAGAGGCCTCTTAGACAGCATGCTCTGGACATCCAAATGTTTGATGACTCTGTGGGAAGAACCTGGGGCCCAGCCTGTCCACTTTACCAGGGTGGTCTAGCACAACTGGCAGGCCTTGGCATGGGTGTCCCACTGGAGGACAGTGACATAAGAGGAATGAATGAATGAAGCTCACCCCCTGTATGGGGAGAGGAGGGGATTTGCAACCCGCTGCTTACAACCCGTGGGGTAACATCTCCTTCAACCCTCACACTTGCCCGGTGAGGAAGACAATGTCCCTGCCCAGAGAGAAGAGAACAGGGGATCCAAGAGCTTCAGGGTGTTGCCCGAGATCACACAGCTCAAAGTGGTGAGGCCAGGACTGGAACCCAGGCCCATGGGCTCCAAGGCCAGTGCCTTCATCTCTCCACAGGCACCCTGAGGAAATCCAGTTCCCTAAGGAGGGGGTCTCAGTAGATCACAGAGCACAGACCTCACACAGCTGGATCTGGCCTGCAAGTGTGTTTGGCCCACACATTTAAAATTTGAATTAGCTGCCAACTGTTAGATGTCAGGAGCTGTGGTTACCTCTGGCTTCTCTAGGAAAAACAGATCTGGAGACAATGGTGTTACAGGTATGGACACTCCCATTTCCCCCAGGGGCCTCTGCTCTCTATTATTGTCTGGCTGATACTGAGCTGTGCTGCCCTCCTTGTTCACCACCTGACTTCCTGGCCACCTTCAATCACCTGGGTTACCTACCTGGCCACGGAGGCCTCCCCTACAGGTAGAGGATTCTAAGCATCTGTGATCTTTCACGGGAAGAGAAACACTTACTAAACACCTACATTGAGCCTACCAGATACTATTTCCACACACCCATTGTCACATTTCTTTTTTTTTTTTAAAGAGACAAGTCTCACTGTAACCCAGGCTGGAGTGCAGTGGTACAATCGTGGCTCAACTTCTTGGGCTCAAGTGATCCTCCAACCTCAGCCTCTTGAGTAGCTGGGACTACAGGCATGTGCTACCATGCCCAGTAATTTTTTGATTTGGAGAGACAAGGTCTCACTATGTTGCCTGGGCTGGTCTTGAACTCCTAGGTTCAAGCGATCCTCTGGCCTCAGCCTCCCAAAGTGCTAGGATTCCAGACTCAAGCCACCATGCCTGGCCCCACTTCACATGTCAACCTCCCAGCTCACAGACCTGGAAAGTGGGTGGTGAAGTTTGCCTCCGTTTGAATGATGCAGCAGGGCCCTTCTGGGAAATCTGTGGCCCCTTCGCCCCACTGCTGTCTGCCTCTCCACAAAGATCCAGGAGGCAGGCTATGGGAAACAGCCTTCCGGCAACCATTCTGCCCCCCTGAGCACCAGCCTGTTCAGCCCCCGTAGAGGCACCGAGATCATCAGCTTCTGCCCAGCCTGCACCTCCGGCAATCTCACAATCACCCTACGGGAAGATGCTTTTTTTTTTTTTTTGAGATGGAGTCTTACTCTGTCACTCAGACTGAAGTACAGTACAGGATCTCTGCTCACTGCAACCTCCGCCTCCCAGGTGCAAGCAATTCTCCTGCCTCAGTCTTTCCAATAGCTGGAACTATAGGCGCTCACCACCACTCCCAGCTAATTTTTGTATTTTTAGTACAGATGGAGTTTTGCCATGTTGACCAGGCTGGTCTCGAACTCCTGACCTCAGGTGATCTGCCCACCTCAACCTCCCAAAGTGCTGGGATTACAGGCATGAGTCACCGTACCCAGCCAGAAGATGCTTTTATTGTCCCTGTTTTATAGATGAGAACACCCATTTTAGAGACACTAAAGGACGTGCCAAGGATACAGCTGTTGAGTAGCAGAGTCTAGATTTGAATCAATGTCTTTTTTTTTTGTTTTTTTTTTGGTTTTTTTGAGACAGTCTTCTTCTGTTGCCCAGGCTGGAGTGCAGTGCTGCAATCTTGGCTCACTGCAACCTCCGCCTCCCAGGTTCAAGCAATTCTCTGCCTCAGCCCCACGAGTAGCTGGGATTACAGGCACCCACCACCACGCCCGGCTAATTTTTGTATTTTTAGTAGAGATGGGGTTTCACCATATCGGCCAGGCTGGTCTCGAACTCCTGACCTCAGGGGATCCGCCCACCTCGGCCTCCCAAAGCGCTGGGATTACAGACATGAGCCACCGTGCCCGGCCCCCCCTTTTTTTTTTTCCTGAGATGAAGTTTTGCTCTTGTCACCAAGGTTGTAGTGCAATGGTGCAACCTTGGCTCCCTATAACCTCCGCCTCCAAGGTTCAAGCAATTCTCCTGCCTCAGCCCAGGAGTAGCTGGGATTACAGGTGCCTGCCACCATGCCCAGCTAATTTTTGTATTTCTAGTAGAGATGGGGTTTCACCATGTCGGCCAGGCTGGTCTCCAACTCCTGACCTCAGAGGATCCGGCCACCTCCTCAAGCACTGGGATTACAGGTGTGAGCCACCGTGCCCGGTCCCCCCTTTTTTTTTTTTTTTTTCCTGAGATGAAGTTTTGCTCTTGTTGCCCAGGCTGGAGTGCAATGGTGCGATCTTGGCTCCCTGTAACTTCCACCTACTGGGTTCAAGCATTGAATCAATGTGTTTTTGAGGCCCCAGCCTGCGCACTTCAAGAACCAGCAAGGCCGGGCGCGGTGGCTCACACCTGTAATCCCACCACTTTGGGAGGCCGAGACGGGCGGATCACAAGGTCAGGAGATCGAGACCATCCTGGTTAACACGGTGAAACCCCGTCTCTACTAAAAAATACAAAAAATTAGCTGGGCGTGGTGGAGGGCGCCTGTAGTCCCATCTACTCAGGAGGCTGAGGCAGGAGAATGGCATGAACCCTGGAGACAGAGCTTGCAGTGAGCTGAGATCATGCCACTGCATTCCAGCCTGGGCGACAGAGCAAGACCCGTCTCAAAAAAAAAAAAAAAGAACCAGTAACGAGAGGTGTCCTCCAACACCCCATTCCCTCAGACCCAGCAGGAAGCAAGTCTGAAGCAGGCACCCTCCTGCCCCATCCCCAGGGTGCTTCCCACCCACTCTGGCCAGGCTCCCACCTTGATCTTCTGTTGATAGACGTTGTCATCTTCGGCATACTCCTTGTATAGGACCGAGAGCTCCAGCCGCTCTGACACCAGAGGGTTCTGCACAGCAATCTGGAGGAGGCAGGGATCCGTCATGTCCCAGCAGGGAGATGGAGTGACCCATGCCTAACAGTCAGAATAACTACAAAAGGGCTGGGCTGGTCACCCAGTGACACAGCAACCCCCAGAAAAGCACCAGTACCTAGCATAGCCTAGGGAGGAAGGAGCTTCCAAAGTAGAGACAGACAACAGGCCTCAAGCCCAGCCTATGCATTTCCACAATGGGGCTGCTGGCCACTGCCTCCCTTGCCCACTGCAGCCCCTCACCTCTTGCTGAATTCGGTCCTGCTGAGCCATGATGGCTTCATCGTAGGCCAGACAGTTAACACCTGGGAAAAGGAAAAAAGCCAAAGATTACAGGAGGTCCTGGCCGTCTCCACTGCAGGCAGCTGGGCCAGGGACAACAGCAGCCCAGGGGCAGGACGACAGGCTTCGAATCTGGAAACAGGTGTGTTACATTCTGCTCCACCTCCACTGTGTCATCTTGGCAAAGTCCCTTCCCCTTCTGGGCTTTCATTTCCTCATCTTTAAAATGAAGGGGCAGAGGTGCACTGTGGTACCCCTAACGTGCACTCTTCCAGCTCTGACACCCCCTTCCTCGCGTTAACATCACTTCCCAGCAGCCTAGGAATGTTCTGGGGCCAGGCGTGGTCTCTTGCAGAAAGTAGGATGAGGAGGCAGAGTCCTGGGCTGGAGGAGAGCTTCCTGTGAGCCTGCACTTTACTCCATCACCGCCTTCATCCTCTTGCGGTGCTGGATATTGCTAATGGTGCCCATTTTACAATTAACAGAATAAATGCAGAGAGGTGAAGCAATCTGCCCAAGGTCACAACTAGCAAAGACCTGTGGTCAAACCCAGGTTGGTCTAATTCCAGGCTGAGCTCTTCAGCACAATACCTATCCTTGGCTACCACATGGCTGAGACCTTTCCTCAACTGTAAAATGGGGCGAGTACCCCCGCCTTTCTTAGAGACATACCAGTACGTGCTCTAGGATTATCAGTCAGCTGGGCAGCTCCACCCTGTCGACCCCACTGTGAGCAGCTATCGGTGAGTAGCCAGGACACCTGAATTTGAGTCCTGGCTCTCTCTCAATGTCATCGTGAACAAGTCCCTTCCGGGGCCTAGTTTTCCCACTTCTCATTCCCACAAGTGTTCGGTGAGAGTGAGGTGTGTGTGCTGAATGACTTTTAAGGTCAACCCTTTTGGGGCTCGCCATCCCAAATTCTTGGCTGGGCGTCGACCTCCCTTTTTCGTACTGCTTTGCAAAAGAGCTGTCCCTGCCACCCAATGACCTACGCGGTCCCCATGGCCCAACTCACAGGCGGGAAAAGACAGTGGGACCATTTTTGAACGGCCCATCTCCTCAGGAGACTAACAATGCCTAGGCAGGTGGAAAGGGGCTGCAAGGCCAGAAGTGGCGGCTCTACCAGAAAAAGTCGCAGGCCTCAGGGACAGATCCCGCAGCCCCTCACATCCCAGGGCCGCCTGCGACATCCCGAACGGCCCGCCCGGACGTTTGTGCTCTGTAGCCCAGCAAAACTTGAGGCCCTCAAGGCGCGGGTCGCCGCTGGAGCAGGTCGGGGGGCTCGGCCCTGGCCTAGGCCTCAGCCTGACTGCGAGGACCGGGGCGGGAGGGCTCGGGGCCCCTGGAGCCGGGAGCCCAGGGGCCGGGCAGAGGGCGGGGCGGCCCAGGCCCCGCCCCGGGCGCGCACGATGGAGAAGGGCCGCCGGCCTTGGCCCGCCTCGCCCGTCCTCCCTCCCGGCCGGGGGTCGCTGCGGTAGCTCCTTCCATTGTGAGGGGGAGGGGAGGCAGCGGAGGTGGAGGAAGGGACCCCCCGCGCACCTCGACCCTAGGGCCGGCGGCCCTGTCTCCCCTCCCTCCTCGGGAGCAGCTGGCCCGGCATCGCCCCCACTAGCCTGGGCCGGACATCCCTCATTGGAGCTGTACCTTCGGAGTCGCTGCCCAGCGGCTCCTGCTTCTGCTGCTGAGGTTCCTCCGCCGCCATCTTTAAACAGCGCCGCACTGCCGACCGCTTCCGGGTTGCCAATTGCCCTCCTCCCGGAAGTGAGCCCCTCCTCGTGGCCCCGCCTTGGCAACGGCCCTAGCAACGGGATCCCCTTAGGCGTTGTCAAGGAATCGGCTTCCACTCCGGTGGCAGGTGCTAGCACGCCAGGCCCACCGACCTGAGACCTGTAGGAGAGGCCGGCCGCCCCGGGTCCGCATCTCCACCCCACACAGTGGTTTGGCTCCATCTTCCCAGCCTCCCAAAGTTCCCGGTGGTGATTGCAGAGCCTCCTGGAGCCAATTCCGTTTTCTTTTCCCTGGAGTTTGAAACGCGGATCGTGTTATTGAGAGAAGTAGGAAGGTGAAATTAAAATCACCAATGGCAGCATTCCTGCTGCGGGCTTCGGCACGCACTGCATGCGACCACTGCTGCAGTGCGGAGCAGCATCTGGCCCAGGAGACAGGAAGTCGGCCAACGCCAGGGCGCCCGCGGAGCCCCACATCAGTGGCCCCGCGGAGCCTGGGTTCTCTGCCGGCTTTGGTGAGCTGCTTCCGGCAGGGAGGCGGCGTCCCTTGGTGTCGAGGCCAAAGCCTCGGACCTAACTTTGGGCTCTGTGTCCTTCTGGTTGTGACAAAGCAGGGCCTTTAAAAAAAAAAGAAAGAAAGAAAGAAAGAAATAAGGAAGAAAAGAAAGGGTCTCACTATGTTGCATAGGGTAGTCTCGAACTCCTGGGCACAAGTGATCTTCGGGCCCTGCCTGAAGAGTAGCTGAGATTCCAGCCACGAGCCACCACTAAAGCAGGGTTTTTATAAAAGCAAAGACTTCACAAAAGAGAAAAATAACGGTTGCCAAGAGTCAAGCAGAGGTGCTGGAGGGAAGTGGATGTGGCTGTGAAAGGGAAAGTCTGGATTGTTGCGAAGGTGGAAATGCGCAATACCCTGACTGTGTCAGTAGTCTGGTGTAGGCTTTACTACATTTTTGCAAGATGTTAGTGGGGGCAGGGGAGACTGAGTAAAGGATACATGGAATCTTTATAATTTATTTAAGTTCCCTGTGAATTATCTAAAAATTATGTTTAATTTTTTTTTGTTTGTTTGGGTTTTTTTTTTTAGAGAGTCTTGCTGTTGCCCAGGCTTTAGTGCAGTGGCGCTATCTCAGCTCACTGCAACCTCCACCTCCCAAGTTCAAGCAGTTCTCCTGCCTCAGCCTCTCGAGTAGCTGGGACCCACGCCCGGCTAATTTTTTGAATTTTTAGTAGAGACAGGGTTTCACCATGTTGGCCAGGCTGGTCTCAATCTCCTGACCTCGCAATCCGCCCACCTTGGTCTCCCAAAGTTTTGGGATTACAGGCATGAGCCACCACGCCCAGCCACGTTTAATTTCTCAAATGGCAAAGATGGCTGGGTCTGGTGGGTTATGCCTGTAATCCCAGCATTTTGGGAGGCCAAGTTGGGAGAATTGCTTGAGCCCAGGAGTTGGAGACCAGCCTGGGCAACACAGGGAGACCCACCCCTGCATCTCTACAAAAAATTAAAAAAAAAAAAAAAAAAAATTGGCCGGATCTTTTTATGACCATCATCCTTTAGCACTTAAGGAGGCTGCCTCAGGCCATCCCAAACAGCCTCATCGGGTCCTGCAAGGACAGGAGTGGAGTATGACCAAGCGGTTTCATTAGTTGGCGCCAGTCCTGGAGTGGATGCAGTTGGTACCTGGGTTCACCAAACTCAGCCCACCCTGACCTTCTCACAGCAAGGTTTCTCACACAAGCAAGATGTAAAATGCCACATCTTACACATTACGCAGCAACATCACACATTACTATTTATTGGGTCATTAGATCTTTGGGGTTGCTTCCAAACTCAAGAAAACAAAAGGTCCCTCCATGTGGACCCCATGGCTATCAAACCGTTCATTCCTTTTCCCTTTTCCCTTTTTGAACCATGAAATCCATAACCGCCAGTCAGACCCGCAACCAGCAGGAGAGAAATGGTACCAAATGAAGGGCAAATATTTTGATAACAAAGATATTTATTTCTATTTGGCTTTTAAAAATCTTCAGAATAGCTCTATCCCTTCCCCCCTTACCTGGACTAGGGGGTCCATGCAGTGGAGCTGGGATTGGGACTAACGACAGGACAGGGAACAGCTGCTCTAGAGAGTGGAAGGGACGCCCTGTGGTGGCTCAGTGCTGGCCCGCAGCCAGGCTGCCAGTGCCAAGTGAATGCCTCCTCCTACTCAAGGCTGTGGGTCTTTTTTTTTTTTTTAGTTTTTTGAGATGGAGTCTCACAGGGTCATGCCTGTGATCCCAGCACTTTGGGAGGCCAAGATGGGCGGATCACGAGGTCAGGAGATTGAGACCATCCTGGCTAACACGGTGAAACCCCGTCTCTACTAAAAAATACAAAAAACTAGACGGGCAAGGTGGCAGACGCCTGTAGTCCCAGCTACTAGGGAGGCTGAGGCAGGAGAATGGCATAAACCCGGGAGGCGGAGCTTGCAGTGAGCTGAGATCCGGCCACTGCACTCCAGCCTGGGCGACAGAGCGAGACTCCGTCTCAAAAAAAAAATAAATAAATAAGGCTGGGCGTGGTGGCTCAAGCCTGTAATCCCAGCACTTTGGGAGGCCGAGACGGGCGGATCACGAGGTCAGGAGATCGAGACCATCCTGGCGAACACCGTGAAACCCCGTCTCTACTAAAAAATACAAAAAACTAGCCGGGCGAGGTGGCGGGCGCCTGTAGTCCCAGCTACTCGGGAGGCTGAGGCAGGAGAATGGCGTAAACCTGGGAGGCGGAGCTTGCAGTGAGCTGAGATCCGGCCACTGCACTCCAGCCCGGGCGACAGAGCGAGACTCCGTTTCAAAAAAAAAAATAAAATAAAAATAAAAATAAATAAATAAAATAAAATAAAATAAATAACTGTTCTCTTATCCCCATTCCATCTGTCCTGTTAATTTTACCATGTGAGGATTTTGGTTCTCTATCCTGAAGCATCTAAATCCCACCTGCAGGCCGAGCACGGTGGCTCACACCTGTAATCCCAGCACTTTGGGAGGCCGAGGTGTGTGGATCACCTGAGATCAGGAGTTCGAGACCGGCCTGGCCAACGTGGTGAAATATAAAAAATTAAAATATAAAAAATTAGCCGGTGTGGTGGCAGGCGCCTGTAATCCCAGCTGCTGGGAAGGCTGAGGCAGGAGAACCGCTTGAACCCGGGGGATGCAGGTTGCAGTGGGCCGAGATCACGTCACTTCACTCCAGCCTGGGCAAAAGAGTGAGACTCCACCTCAAAAAATAAAAAAATAAAATCCTTGGCCAGGCACGGAGACTCACACCTGTAATCCCAGCACTTTGGGAGGCCGAGGCAGGTGGATAATGAGCTCAGGAGTTTGAGACCAGCCTGGTCAAGATAGTGAAACCCTGTCTCTACTAAACACAAAAATTAGCCAGGCACGGTGGCAGGCGCCTGTAATCCCAGCTACTCAGGAGACTGAGGCAGGAGAATCACTTGAACCCAGGTGGCAGAGGTTGCAGTGAGCCGTGACTACACCACTGCACTCCAGCTTGGGCAACAGAGTGAAACTGTCTCAAAATAAATAAAGTAATTAATTAAATTAAATTAAATTAAACCCACCTGCAGATTTGCCAGGAGCCCCTGGCACAGCCCCAGACATTTGTCTCTGCTCCCCAATTTGCCACCCTGGAAATGGTTCCATGCTGCTGGTCCTGGCTGTCAAAGGCCTGTAATGACACAGGCAGCACAGGCGCTTGGTTGAGGCTGCATGTCGGAGACAGTCACAGAGGTGACAGGCAGCAGCCAGAGTGCCAACATGGCACAGATGCCTCCTCACAGCAACCTGCCAGACTGGTACCTGCCCAGGCCCCACATCCATGTCCATGGGATTCCATCAGGTGGAGGGAGGGGAGGAGACCCCATAGTTGGACTCAGGGACTGTGAAACCTCGGCCTTAGAGGAAGTTTACACAACAGCCCAGAGGCCCCAAAGGGCCACATGGCTCCAGACCCACCCGATCTCTTCTGCCTCTGCCTCTCAGGGAAGGGAGCCAGGCTGAACGGACTAAGACAACAGGGGCATGGCATGGGCCCTGGAACAGCCACAGTCCTCACAGGAAGGCATGACCAGCCAAAAGCCTTGAAGGGTGGGCCACCCATGGGGGTTAGGTGACCATTCTCAGTGCAGGCTTGGGAGCTGGGCAGCTGCCCAGACAGCAGGAGTAGGGGCATGCTTGGCCCCCACATGAACCTTGCATCGTACCCACAAGAGTCCCCAGACAGCAGCCCCGAAATCGTGGTCTAGGGAGGTTTTGATGGCAGCAAAGGCTGATGCGGCAGAGCAGGGTCTGTACCTCAGGGCCATCAGTTGAGCTGTGAGTGACCTGCAAGATTCAGACCTTCTAAGGCCAAAAGCAAGCAGAGGGGCAGAGGCAATGCAGGCAGAGCCCCTCCTAAGCAACTCACAGCGCCCCAGTCCTCGCTGGGGCACCCACTGTAGGTGCTGTACGTTCACTTCACTCTCCGCCTGCAGAGGGTCCCAGCAACTGGTCCCAGCCCCTCCCCAGGGCCTCACAGCACCACATGATGCATTACTTTCCTTATTGCTTCGGTAACAAGTCACCACAAACCTAGTGGCTTAAAACAACACAAATTTATTCTCTTTCAGTTTTTTGGTTTTGTTTGTTTGTTTTGAGACAGTCTCGCTCTGTCCCTCAGGCTGGAGTGCAGTGGTGCGATCTCGGCTCACCACAAGCCCCGCCTCTCGGTGCATGCCATTCTCCTGCCTCAGTCTCCTGAGTAGCTGGGATTACTCGTCTCAAAAAAAAAAGGAAACTCAAGATAATGGGCTGGGCGCGGGGGCTCACGCCTGCGATCCCAGCACTTTGGGAGGTCAAGGTAGGAGGATCACCTGAAGTTAGGAGCTGGAGACTAGCCTGGCCAACATGGTGAAACCCTGTCTCTACTAAAAATACAAAAATTAGCCAGGTGCGGTGACGGGCGCCTGTAGTCCCAGCTACTCAGGAGGCTGAGGCAGGAGAATCGCTTGAACCTGGGAGGCGGCGGCTGCAGTGAGCCAATCATGCCACTGTACTCCAGCCTGGGCAACAGAGCAAGACTCCATCTCAAAAAAAAAAAAAAAAGAAAAGAAGAAGGCCAGGCGTGGTGGCTCATGCCTATTCCAGCACTTTGGGAGGCCGAAGCGGGTGGATCACCTGAGATCGGGAGTTCAAGACCAGCCTGACCAACATGGAGAAACCCCATCTCTACTAAAAATACAAAATTAGCCGGGCGTGGGTCCCAGCTACTCAGGAGGCTGAGGCAGGAGAATCCCATGAACTCGGGAGGCAGAGGTTGCAGTGACCCGAGGTCGCACCATTTCACCCCAGCCTGGGCAACAAGAGCGAAACTCCATCTCGAAAAAAAAGAAAAAGAAAAACTCAAGATAATACTTTTTCCAGTGCCACGTCCTTGCTGTGTGCAGCCCCATGGCTATGAGACCAGCACCTCATCTGTGCCCACAGCCAGAGGAAAGCAGCCCTGAGTCAACCAAGGGCCAGGCCACTGAGGGCCCTCTACTCAGGAAGTGCGGGCCTGGGGAGAATGCCCCGGCCTCCCACACCGCAGTGGCTGGCTGTGGTTGGTCCCCAGGGCCAGTGAGCTGCCAGCTAGGCCAGGAGATGGGCCTGAGAGGACAGGCAGGGGGCGCTCAGGTCCCACCTCCACAGGGACTAATGTAAGCAGAAAAGCCTCCCAGAACCATGCACAGAACAAGGGGTGGTCCTGTTGTGTGGGAGATGGCCATGAGACCCCTCCATCCAGAAACAAGGGAGTTGTTGAGGTACCTGTATGTGGCAGGTGGATTCTCCTAGGTCAGTACCCCATCCTGGCTCCAGATCCAGCACGGACTCACTTCTCCCTGGCTGATGCTCCCACCGAGCACACCTGCAGCATTCTGAACCCCACCACGGGCAACAGGTCCAGGCAGCTTCTCCCTGGCCCTCCAGCCAGGCCCTGTCCCTTCAGCCTTAGATACAAAGTCTGGCTTGTGTGGAAGGAAAGGAGCCACCTAGGAGGCAGAGGACAATTTCCTAACACTCGGGAAACAGCTATAGCAGAAGCTGAACCCACTACAGTATCGGGCACTGGGCCCCACAGGCTTCCCTGGGCATCACGCAGAAAAGCCAAGCAAGACCAGACTACGGCAGGAGAGTCGGGTCCACCCTCAGCTCTGTCAACATAAATCAGGAAACAGCCTGCAGAACAGGAGCTGGGAAGACCTGTGTTCAGACACCCAGGGCCTGAGGCCAACCACAGCCCTCCCCTCTCACCTGACATCTTTGCCCACTATTCTGGGCACAGGCGTCCTGGCAGCCTCAGCTCCACAGGGGAGACTGAACCTGTGTCTGTTCAGAAATCAGCCGAGTGACCCCAGCAAAAAGGATGCAAAGGAAAGGTAAAGCCATGTCTTCCTCGAGGCTGGAACCCGGCAGGTCTGTGTTTCTTCCAGCTGCTGGCAATCAGGACTCCAGCTCAGTGCAGTGTTTCTGAACTTCGCCCCTGCTGAGGTACTTCCTGCCCCTCACACACCAGGAGAATCACTGAGGAAGGACTCCTGGGGACGGAGGAATGGTAGATTCCCCAAGTCAAACAGAGGAGGAGAAAGGGAAGCTGGCAGATAGAACAAGGAAGGCCAATTAGTCCACAACCATGTATGGAAAGTGTTGGAAGGAAAGGGGCCCCCGAGTTGACATTTAAAAAGCAAGCAGTGGCCGGCAGCGATGGCTCACACCTGTAATCCCAGCACTTTGGGAGGCTGAGGCGGGCAGATATTGAGGTCAAGAGATCCAGACTATCCTGGCCAACATGGTGAAACTCCGTCTCTACTAAAAATACAAAAATTAGCTGGGCGTAGTGGCACACGCCTGTAGTCCTAGCTACTTGGGAGGCTGAGGCAGAAGAATCACTTGAATCCAGGAGGCAGAGGTTGCAGTGAGCTGAGATCGCACCACTGCACTCCAGCCTGGCAACAGAGCAAGACTCTGTCTTTTTTTTTTTTGAGACGGAGTCTCGCTCTGTCACCCAGGCTGGAGTGCAGTGGCACGATCTCAGCTCACTGCAAGCTCCGCCCCCCGGGTTCACGCCATTCTCCTGCCTCAGCCTCCCAAGTAGCTGGGACTATAGGCGCCCGCCACCTCGCCCGGCTAGTTTTTTGTATTTTGTAGTAGTGAAGGGGTTTCACCGTGTTAGCCAGGATGGTCTCGATCTCCTGACCTTGTGATCCGCCTGTCTCGGCCTCCCAAAGTGCTGGGATTACAGGCGTGAGCCACCGCGCCCGGCCAAGACTCTGTCTTTAAAAAAAAAAAAAAAAAAAAAATGCAAGCAGCCAGGCGCAGTGGCTCACGCCTGTAGTCCCAGCACTTTGAAAGGCTGAGGTAGGAGGATCACTTGAGCCCAGGAGTTTGAGATCAGCCTAGCCAACATTAAGACCCCATCTCTAGGCCGGGCGCGGTGGCTCAAGCCTGTAATCCCAGCACTTTGGGAGGCCGAGACGGGTGGATCACGACGTCAGGAGATCGAGACCATCCTGGCTAACACGGTGAAACCCCGTCTCTACTAAAAAATACAAAAAATTAGCCGGGCGAGGTGGCGGGCGCCTGTAGTCCCAGCTACTCGGGAGGCTGAGGCAGGAGAATGGCGTGAACCCGGGAGGCGGAGCTTGCAGTGAGCTGAGATCCGGCCACTGCACTGCAGCCTGGGTGACAGAGCGAGACTCCGTCTCAAAAAAAAAAAAAGACCCCATCTCTACAAGAAAATTTTTTTTTTTTTTTTGAGACAGGGTCTTGCTGTGACGCCCAGGCTGGACTGCAGTGGCGCAATCTCTGCTCACTGCAACTTCCGCCTCCTGGGTTCAAGCGATTCTCCTGCCTCAGCCTCCCCAGTAGCTGAGATTACAGGCGTGCACCACTATGCCCAGCTAATTTTTTTTTTGTATTTTTAGTGGAGACAGCGTTTCACCATCTTGGCTAGCTGGTTTCAAACTCCTGACCTCAGGTGATCCATCCGCCTCAGCCTCCCAAAGTGCTGGGATTACAGACGTGAGCCACTGTGCCCAGCCAAGAAAATGTTTTAAGAAACTAGCCAGGCATGGCTGGGAGCAGTGGCTCATGTCTGTAATCCCAGTACTTTGGGAGGCCGAGGTGGGTGGATCACGAGGTCAGAAGTTCGAGACCAGCCTGACCAACAGGGTGAAACCCCGTCTCTACTAAAAAAATAAAAATTAAGCCGGGCGCGGTGGCTCATGCTTGTAATCCCAGCACTTTGGGAGGCCAAGGCGGGCGGATCACAAGGTCAGGAGATCGAGACCACGGTGAAACCCCGTCTCTACTAAAAAATACAAAAAAAAAAAACTAGCCAGGCGAGGCGGCGGGCGCCTGTAGTCCCAGCTACTCGGGAGGCTGAGGCAGGAGAATGGCGGGAACCTGGGAGGCAGAGCTTGTAGTGAGCTGAGATCCGGCCACTGCACTCCAGCCTGGGTGACAGAGCGAGACTCCGTCTCAGAAAAAAATAAATAAATAAAAATAAAAATAAAAATAAAAAATAAATAAATAAATAAAAATTTTTTAAAAATACCATTAACTGGGCATGGTGGCAGGCGCCTGGAATCCCAGTTACTCAGGAGGCTGAGGCAGGAGAATCACTTGAACCCGGGAGGTGGAGGTTGCAGTGAGCCAAGATTGCTCCAGTACACTCCAGCCTGGGCAACAGAGTGAGACTCAGTCTCAAAAAAAGAAGAGGAAGAAACTAGCCAAGCATAGTGGTAGCACATGCCTATAGTCCCAGCTACTGGGGTATGACCTGTAGTGGGAGGATCACTTGAGCCTGGGAGGTCAAGGCTGCAGTCAGAATTCAAGGTTACAGAGCTGTGATTGCACCACTGCAGTCCAGCCTCAAAAAAAAAAAAGGGCTGGGAGCAGTCTCTCACACCTGTTAATCCCAGCACTTTGGGAGGACGAGGAGGGTGGATCACAAGGTCGAGTTTGAGACCAGTCTGGCCAACATGGTGAAATACCATCTCTATTAAGAATACAAAAATTAGCCAGGTATGGTGGCATGCCCTGTAATCCCAGCTACTCAGGAGGCTGAGGCAGGAGAATTGCTTGAACACCAGAGGCAGAGGTTGCAATGAACCGAGATCGCACCACTGCACTCCAGCCTGGATAACAGAGCAAGACTCTGTCTTTAAAAAAAAAAAAAAAAAAAATGGCCGGGCGCGGTGGCTCAAGCCTGTAATCCCAGCACTTTGGGAGGCCGAGACGGGCGGATCACGAGGTCGGGAGATCGAGACCATCCTGGCTAACATGGTGAAACCCCGTCTCTACTAAAAAATACAAAACTAGCCGGGCGAGGTGGCGGGCGCCTGTAGTCCCAGCTACTGGGGAGGCTGAGGCAGGAGAATGGCGTAAACCCGGGAGGTGGAGCTTGCAGTGAGCTGAGATCCGGCCACTGCACTCCAGCCTGGGCGGCAGAGCAAGACTCCGTCTCAAAAAAAAAAAAAAAAAAAAAAAAAAAAGGCAAGATTGCCGGGCACTGTGGCTATAACCTCAGCACTTTGGGAGGCCGAGGCAGGCGAATCACTTGAGGTCAAGAGGAGTTCAAGACCAGCCTGGCCAACATGGTGAAACCTTGTCTCTACTAAAAATACAAAAAAAATTTAGCCAGGCTTGGTGGTGTGCACCTGTAATGCCTCGAGAGGCTGAGGCAGGAGAACTGCTTGAACCTGAGAGGTGGAGGTTGCAGTGAGCCAAGATCATACCACCGCACTCCAACCTGGGCAATAGAGCGGGACTCAGTCTCAAAAAAAAAAAAAAGCCAAGATTCTGCAAAGTCCCTACCCCCAGTTAGGAAGGGCACCAGCACCTAAGAAATGAAGTCCACCAAAAAGGAAGACTAGAGAAGGTTGGCCCGTTAGAGGAAAGGCTTCTAGCTGAAGATCCAGCCCCAGTGGGACAGACACACACACACACACAGACACACACATGCCCCCACTGGGCTTTGCACAAACAAGGGAGCTGGAGGCGATGAGCCAGAAAAACTGCCCAATGACAAAAGGCTTTGTCTTCTCAGGAAGCCAGGCACCATTTAAAGGCACGGAAGCACACAAGGAGACCAGCTGAGGCAGGCACACACAACCCACCACAGGGCAGTCAGCCGGGCACTCTTCTCCACACCCCCACCCAGTGCCAGTGGAGGCATGAGCCCAGGGAGGAGGGAAGGCACAATGAATTTCTGAAGTAAAGTTTAAATAGATTTTATTGTTACAAGGGGGATCCCACCAAGCAGGGTCAATGACCCCCCAGGAGGTCACCATGGAGACATCAAGAGGTCATGATTGCAGAAGAGGTGACTGGAATTGAACGACATGATCCAGGGGAGGCCGGCCAGAAATGCAGTAACATGACCAGGATAGGCCGGTGGGGCTGGTCAGGTCACAGTGTGAGGAGCAGAATGGCCCCCTTCACTCCGGCCTCTTGTAGTCGTCCAGGTGTGACAGGATCCAGCCCGATGGCAGGAAGAGGCTTACAAAGCAGGAGGTAAGCCCAATGGCCTTTTCCTACACAAAGCACAAGAAAGAAGGCACCTCGGAGTCAGTATTCCCCTAGGCTCTCTAAGTCCTAGCAGTTCCCAGGCAGCAGAAAGCCCCCCTCAGGGAGCCAGGACTCAGAGGCAAGTGGGAGGCCCCTCATCCTCACATTAAAGGAATCCACGCTCCAGGGAGCAGACAGAGCAGATCCAAGGCTCCACTAACCCTTGAGGTAAAGGGTCAGTTATAAGGAGGGGGAGGAGTGAGAGGAAAGAGAGACAGCTGGGGTGAGGGTTCAAGGAGAAATCCACCACCAGATCACAAAGGAAGGGAAAGGAAGCAGGACTTATTGAAACCTGGTTTGTTTGTTTTTTTGAGACAGAGTCTTACTCTGTCACCCAGGCTAGAGTGCAGTGGCATGATCTCCGTTCACTGCAGACTTGGCCTCCTGGGTTCAAGAGATTCTCCTGCCTCAGCCTCTCGAGTAGCTGGGATTACAGGCGCCTGCCACCGTGCCCGACTAATTTTTGTATTTTTTAGTAGAAACAGGGTTTCACCATCTTGGCCAGGCTGGTCTCGATCTCCTGACCTCATGATCCACCCTCCTCGGCCTCCCAAAGTGCTGGGATTACAGGCATGAGCCACTGTGCCCGGCCTGAAACCTGTTTTAAAGCTGGTCTGGGGCGGGCATGGTGGCTCACGCCTGTAATCCCAGCAATTTGGGAAGCCAAGGCTGGCGGATCACAAGATCAGGAGTTAGAGACCAGCCTGGCCAACATGGTGAAACCCCGTCTCTATTAAAACTACAAAAAATTAGCCGGGAGTCGTGGTGGGCGCCCGTAATCTCAGCTACTCGGGAGGCTGAGGCAGGAGAATCGCTTGAACCCGGGAGGCGGAGGTTGCAGTGAGCCAAGATCGCACCACTGCACTCCAACCTGGGCGACAAAGCAAGACTCTGTCTCAAAAAAAACAAACAAAAAAAGAAAAGCTTGTTTGTTAACACCCAGGATCCTTGCATGGGCCAGTAACTCCAAAACTGTACCTATCCTTCCTTGCCTTAAAACCCCCTCCCAGGCCGGGCGCGGTGGCTCACGCCTGTAAGCCCAGCACTTTCAGAGGTTGAGGGAAGCGGATCAAGAGATAGAGACCATCCTGGCCAACATGGTGAAACCCCGTCTCTACTAAATATACAAAATTCAGCTGGGCATGGTGGCGCGCGCCTGTAGTCCCAAGCTATTCGGGAGGCTGAGGCAGGAGAATCGCTTGAACCCGGGAGGCGGAGGTTGCAGTGAGCCGAGATCGCGCCACTGCACTCCAGCCTGGCGACAGAGCGAGACCCCGTCTCAAAATAAATAAATAAAATAAAATGCCGGTAACAACCATTATCGTCGCTGACAGCGTCAGGCATCCCCCAATGAACCAATGAGAAAATGGGCTCGAGGCAGTGCAGCGAGGAGGCGACAGGTGAGTGAGGGCCTGACGGGACCTGAGCCGAGATCCTGGGGCGGTGGGGAAAGACCTAACGCCGACAGCCCCGACTGTCGCCCGGGCACTGTCCCCGTCGTTCGCGCCCTCCAGACATGCCCAAACCGGCAATGCTGCTCCCCGCTACGCTGCGGGGCGCGGGGTGCGGGGCATTCTCAGGACCGCCTGAGGTCAGCAAGGCAGAAGGGGCAAGCCCACGGCGCCTCCCGTGCTCTTCCCGGCCAGTTCCTCACCATGATCCCAAGCTCCTCCTCCGGCGGCATCGAATGGACCTTGGCGCGCGGCACTGGGAGCCGCCGGGCCGAGCCTGTCAAGCCCCGCAGCAGCAGGGACGTCAGGACGGACATGATGACACGGAGTACACCACAAAAAGCTGTCAGCCGTAGCCCAAGGTCAGCAAGCAAAAATGGCTGCGCCGGCCGGAAGTTCCGGCATTGGGGAGGCCGGGAAACGGCGGCCCGGAAGTCTCTAGGAAATGACGCAAGAACACACCCCCTACCGCTGTTGGCAGTTTTTGGCGCGTTCCTCGAAACAGCCAATTGACACCTTCCTACCGCTATGGGCGGAGCACAAAAGGGCTCTTCTTCTGGTTCTGTTCCTCCTCCAAGGCCTATACTTGTGAGTGACATCTCGGTCCACCCAATCATGTACGCGAGAAGCCTAAACTGTTCTTGACTCCTCCCTCCATTCATACTGTTAAATTTCTCTCTATTCAGGCTGGGTGTAGTGGCACACGCCTGTAATCTCAGCACTTTTGGGGAGACTGAGGCGGGCGGATCACCGGAGATCAGGATGTTTGAGACCAGCCTGGCCAACAAGGTGAAACCCCGTCTCTACTAAAAAACAAAAGTAGGGGCTGGGCGCGGTGGTTCACTCCTGTAATACCAGCACTTTGGGAGGACGAGGCAGGTAGATCATCTGAGGTCGGAGTTTGAGACCAGTCTTGCCAACATGGTGAAACCCCGTCTCTACTAAAAATACAAAAATTGGCCGGGCGCAGTGGCTCACGCATGTAGTCCCAACACTTTGGGAGGCCGAGGCGGGTGGATCACCTGAAGTCAACAGTTCGAGACCAGCCTGGCCAATATGGTGAAACCCCGTCTCTATTAAAAATACAAAAATTAGCTGGCATGGTGGCGGGCGCCTGTAATTCCAGCTCGGGAGGCTGAGTCAGGAGAATTGCTGAACCCAGGAGGTGGAGGTTGCAGTGAGCCAAGATTGAGCCATTGCACTCCAGCCTGGGCCACAAAAGCGAAATTCCGTCTCAAAAACAAAAAACAACAATAAAAAAAGTTTGAGAGCAGCCTGGCCAACATGGTGAAATCCCGTCTCTACTAAGAATACAAAGAGAGCAAGACTGTCTCAAAAAAAAAAAAAAAAAGTCTCTATTCAGAGTCCCCTCCTCTCCACCAGGCCTCCATCATTCCTGACACTGACCTAGTAACCAAACTCCCCTCAATTACTCTCAATTACTATTTCACTCTTCGATTCCAGTTACCATGCTGGAGCAGCCAACTTCCCTTTCTTCCAACCCTCCCTCTATCTCTCCCTCCCCCATCCTTTCCTTCTTGGTTTTTTAAACCTAAATCTGACCAAGTCATATATTTTCAGTGGCTCCCCATTGCTTCCTAGGCAAAATCCCAATTCCTGAATGTCACTGTCCAACCTCAACTCTCAAAACTCTTCAATATTCCACACCTTCGACCCTGCTCTCTGATTTCCACCACCAAGCCTTTCGTGGCATTCAAAATGCACTCTGCATTTTGTTGTTGTTGAGACGAGGTCTAGCTCTAAGTCCAGGCTGGAGTGGAGTGGAGTGTGATCTCAGCTTAGTGCAGCCTTGCAACCTCCACCTCCCAGGCTCAAGCCATCCTCCCACCTCACCCTCCGGAGTAGCTGGGATTAAAGGCGTCCACCACCATGCCTGGCTTTTTTTTCCTTTTTTTTTTTTTTTGAGACAGAGCCTTGCTCTGTCGCCCAGGCTGGAATGCAGTGGTGCAATCTTGGCTCACTGCAATCTCTACCTCCCGGATTCAAGCAATTCTCCTGCCTCAGCCTCCTGAGTAGCTGGGATTACAGGCATCTGCCACCATGCCCAGCTATTTTCTGTATTTTCAGTAGAGACAGTGTTTCACCATGTTGGCCAGGCTGGTCTTGAACTCCTGACTTCAGGCGATCCACCCACGTCGGTCTCCCAAGGTGCTGGGATTACAGGTGTGAGCCACCGTGCCCAGCCTTGTTTTTTTTTTTTTTTTTTTTTTTTTTTTTTTTGAGACAGGGTCTCACTCTGTCACCCGGACTGGAGTGCAGTGGTGTGATCTCAGCTCACTGCAACCTCCACCTCCCGGGTTCAAGTGATTCTCCTGCCTCGGCCTCCCTAGTAGCAGGGACTACAGGTGCCTGCCACTGCGCGCAGCTAATTTTTGTATTTTTAGTAGAGACGGAATTTCACCATTTTGGCCAAGGTAGTCTAGAACTCCTGACCTCAGGTGATCCGACTGCCTCTGCCTCCCAAAGTGCTGGGATTACAGGCGTGAGCCACCGCGCCCAGCCTAATTTTTGTAGAAATGGAGGGGGGTCTTGCTATGTTAGCCAAGCTGGTCTCAAACTCGTAAGCTGAAGCGATCCGCCCAGATCAGCCTCCCAAAGTGCTGGGATTACAGGCATGTGCCACCGCGCCTGGCCTGGCCTCTGAACTTTGGGTTTGGTTTTGTTTTGTTTTGTTTTGAGACATGCTGTCACCCAGGCTGGAGTGCAGTGGTGCAATCTCGGCTCACTGCAACCTCCACCTCACTGGTTCAAGCGATTCTCCTGCCTCAGCCTCCCAAGCAGCTGGAATTACACACCCGGCTAATTTTTGCATTTTTAATAGAGACAGGGTTTCACCATGTTGGCCAGCCTGGTCTTGAACTCCTGGCCTCATGTCATCTGCCCGCCTCAGCCTCCCAAAGTGCTGGGATTACAGGCGTGAGCCACTGTGCCCAGCCTTGCTTCTGCATTTTATGTTCATTTTTTCAGCTCCTATCCAGGCTGCCTTTTTCACCAAGCTAACTCCTGCTTCCTGGCTTCCAGTTAATGATACCACTTACTGTATTCAGTGGATACTTGTCAGCCTTTACTGTGTGTTAGGAACTATTGTAGACACCAGTATAAACGAGGTGGATAAAGTTTCTTGTCACAAAGCTGACATTCTGAAGGTAAAAAACAGACAATAAATGGGCACTTAATTAGAAACGATTGTGTAAGTGTCGCGGTGAAAATAAAACGATGATGTGCTAGGAAGATACGTGGGGTGGGACTACTCAGGATGCCTTCACTGGCCACCCCAAGCCTGTGTCTCCTCTCTGTCCAGCAACACCTGTGACAGCCCTGCCCCACATGGTGGGTCTCCATCAAGACTAGGGGCCACCTGAGGGCACAGCCTGTGTTGGTTCACCACTGTTTCCAACCAGACACTCTGAATGTTTCTAAACTGCAGGAGACTGAACAGTATTGAACTTAGGTAGAAGGCAGACAAGGAAAGGGGGTGTGGGACCAGCCACTGGGCCAGGTCTTAATGGTACAACCTCATTCCAGGTTTACAATAATGTCATGAAAGAGATACTACTATTATTTCAATTATTTGAGACAGTGTCTTGCTCTGTTGCCTAGGCTGGAGTGCAGTGTCATGACCACAGCTCACTGCATCCTCGACCTCCCAGGCTCAAGTGATCCTCTTGCCTCAGTTTCCCGAGTAGTTGGGACTACAGGCACACACCGCCATACCTGGCTAACTTTTTATTTTTTGTAGAGTCAGAGTCCCACTATGTTGCCCAGGCTGGTCTTGAACTCCCGGGCTCAAGCAATCCTCCCACCATGGCCTCCCAAAATGCTGGGATTACAGGCGAGAGCCACTGCACCTGGCCTATTTCAAATTTTTTACAAATGAGGAAATAGGCCTGAAGAGTCAGGTGACTTGATCAAGATCATGAAGCTACAAGGCTGCCTTGCCAGGATTACAGGGCGGGTCTGTTTTTTTTTTTTTTTTTTGAGACGGAGTCTCACGCTGTTGCCCAGGCTGGAGTGCAGTGGCGCGATCTCGGCTCACTGCAAGCTCCGCCTCCCGGGTTCCCGCCATTCTCCTGCCTCAGCCTCCTGAGTAGCTGGGACTACAGGCGCCCGCCACCGCGCCCGGCTAATTTTTTTTTTTGTATTTTTAGTAGAGACGGGGTTTCACTGTGGTCTCAATCTCCTGACCTTGTGATCCGCCCGCCTCGGCCTCCCAAAGTGCTGGGATTACAGGCTTGAGCCACCGCGCCCGGCCAACAGGGCGGGTCTGTTGCCTCCAAAACCCATGCTTTTAGCCACCACACATGCTGCTGCAGAGGTGGACTTTCCAGAAGTTCCAGTTTTGACATTGAGGTTAATAACCAAAGTCTGTGGCAGGGGGTGGCGATGGGGTGGCAAGAGATTGAGAAACAGGAGCTTCAGAAGAGAAACCTCAGTCCATGGGTGGTGGGGGCGGGTGTCACAGCAAGGCGGCAATGAACTCGGAGTGCCCTAGAAGGGGAGCTGTGTCTCGGCTTCCTCTGGAGGGATGTGTTCCCAGGCCCCAAGCTCATCCCTCTTCACTGCCCCCTCATCTTCCCCACCCCATTCTAGTTTGTTGTTTGTTTTTGGCTTACAATACCACAAATTTATATTCTTACACTTCTAAAGCTCAGCAATATAAAATCAAGATGTCAGAAGGCCAGTATTTCTTGTCGGGGCTCCAGGGCAGAATCCATTACCTTTTTTAATTTCTAGAAGCCACTTGTATCTCTTGGTTTGTAATCCCTTCAAAAAATATGGAACGCTTCACGAATTTGCGTGTCATCCTTGCACAGGGGCCATGCTAATCTTCTCTGTATCGTTCCAATTTTAGTGTATGTGCTGCCGAAGTGAGCACTGTTTTTTTTTTGACAGAGTCTCGCTCTGTAGCCCAGGCTGGTTTGCCGTGGTACGCTCTCAGCTGACTGCAAACTCTGCCTCCCAGGTTCAAGTGATTCTCCTGCCTCAGCCTCACCAATAGCTGGGATTACAGGCACGTGACACCACGCCTGGCTAATTTTTGTATTTTTAGTAGAGACACGGTTTCACCATGTTGGCCAGGCTGGTCTCAAAACTCCTGACCTTGGCCAGGCACGGTGGCTCACGCCTGTAATCCCAGCACTTTGGGAGGCCAAGGCGGGCGGATCACAAGGTCAGGAGATCGAGACCATCCTGGCTAACATGGTGAAACCCTGCCTCTACTAAAAATACAAAAAAAAATTAGCCGGGCATGGTGGTGTGTGCCTGTAGTTCCAGCTACTTGGGAGGCTGAGGCAGGAGAATGGTGTGAACCCGGGAGGCGGAGCTTGCAGGGCAGCAGAGCAAGACTCTGTCTCAAAAAAAAAAAAACCTCCTGACCTCAAGTGATCCACCTGCCTCAGCCTCCCAAAGTGCTATGATTACGGGCGTGAGCCACCATGCCTGGCCCCAGTCTTAGCAATCTCAGCCCAACCCCACCCACAACCACTAAGGGCCCTGTTCTTGCCCTGTGCTGAGTCCTAGCAAACAGCCTGGGATAGATGCTTCTAAACTTCCTCCCCAATCCCCAGGGGCACAGGGCTAAGAGACCCAGGCCCCAGCTGGCTGCCGCTGGGAAAAAGAAGAGGCAAGGACCTCCCTGCTGCCCACCTGGGCTTGTCTGGCACCGGGAAACAAAGGAATAACTCCCCAATTAGAGCACTGTCAGGTGTAGGCAACAGAAAAATGGCTTCCCTCCACCCCTCTAGGTTCTTTGGCTGGACTATGAACTAAATTGACTTAAGACAGATCAACAGGTGAAAAAACATTTCTAATTAGATGCATATTATGATGGTTAGTACTGAGTGTCAATTTGATTAGATTGAAGGATACTGATCCTGGGTGTGTCTGTGAGGGTGTTGCCAATGGAGATGAACATTTGAGTCTGTGCTGGGGAAGGCAGACCCACCCTTAATCTGGGTGGGCACCATCTAATCACCTGCTAGTGGGGCTAGAATATAAAGCAGGCAGAAAAATGTGAAAAGACAAGCCTGGCCTCGCCTCCCAGCCTACAACTTTCTCCCATGCTGGATGCTTCCTGCCCTCAAACATCAAATTCCAAGTTCTTCGGTTTTGGAACTTGGACTGGCTCTCCTTGCTCCTCAGCTTGCAGGCAGCCTATTGTGGGACCTTGTGATCATGTAAGTTAATACTTAATAAACTCCCCTTTATATACATATATCCTATTAGTTCTGTCCCTCTAGAGAACCCTAATACACACACACAAGGGAGTACCACAAAACATGCAGCTCGAAGGGTCAGCTGAAGCTTATATAGCATCCTGAGCTACAGAAAGAAACAGGGGATGGGAGTTCTCAGGGGTTATGAGGGTGAGGGGAGGATGTGTATGGTGAAAAAGGGCCGTCTTATTACACAGATGAAGTCTCCGGTGATCAAAATTGTTTGGGCCAGGCCTGGTGGCTTACACCTGTAATCCCAGCACTTTAGGAGGCCGAGGTGGGCAGATCACGAGGTCCAGAGATTGAGACCATCTTGGCCAACATGGTGAAACCCGTCTCTACTGAAAATACAAAAAAATCAAGCTAGCTGGGTGTGGCGGCGGGCACCTATAGTCCTGGCTACTCGGTAGGCCAAGGCAGGAGAATCACGTGAAACCAGGAGGCAGAGGTTGCAGTAAGCTGAGATTGCACCACTGCAGTCCAGCCTGGTGACAGAGCAGGACTCTGTCTCAAAAAAAAAAAGTTGTCTGGAGCAGCCCTCTTCCTGATATAAGATACTCTTACCAATGTAAGACTAGTAATATAATTTCCATTATGCATGTAAATTACAAAATAGCAACCTAAAAGGAAGAAGCTGAAACAAAATTAACATAAGCAGAGAGCTTATTTGGGCCAAGTTTGATGATTATAACCTGGGAACATAGAATCAAGTTATCCTGAATATACACTCTGATTAGCAGCAGTTGTAACTGCATTTTTTTTTTTTTTTTGAGAGAGTGTCTTGCTCTGTCACCCAGGCTGGAGTGCAGTGGCACCATCTCAACTCATTGCAACCTCCGCCTCCTGGGTTTAAGTGATTTTCCTGCTTCAGCCTCCCGAATAGCTTGGATTACAGGTGCCTACCACCACACCTGGCTAATTTTTGTATTTTTACTTTTTATTTTTAAATTTTATTTATTTACTTTTTTTTCTGAGACAGAGTCTTGCTCTGCCGCCCAGGCTGGAGTGCAGTGGCGAGATCTCGACTCGCTGTAAGCTTCGCCTCCCAGGTTCACACCATTCTCCTGCCTCAGCCTCCCCAGTAGCTGGGACTACAGGCACCCACCACCATACCCGACTCATTTTTTGTACTTTTTAGTGGAGACGGGGTTTCACCGTGTTAACCAGGATGGTCTCGATCTCCTGACCTCGTGATCAGCTTGGTTTAGCCTCCCAAAGTGCTGGGATTACAGGCATGAGCCACTGCACCCGGCCAATTTTTGTATTTTTAGTAGAGATGGGATTTCCCATGTTGGTCAGGCTGGTCTTGAACTCCTGACCTCAAGTGATCTGCCTGCCTCAGCCTCCCAAAGTGCTGGGATTACAGGCGTGAGCCACCATGCCTGGCCTGTAAGTGGATTTTTAAAAGCAAAAAAAGAAGACAGGGAGCCAGGAGGATCGTTTGAAACCAGGAGTTCAAGACCAGACTGGGCAACGAAGTAAAACCTTTGTCTCTACACAAAAATAATAATGGTGTGACATGCGAGTACCTGTAGTCTCAGCTACTTGGGAGGCTGAGGTGGGAGGATTGCTTGAGCCTGGGAGATAGAGGCTGCTGTAAGCCATGATCATGCCACTGCGTGAGTGACACAGTGAGACCCTGTCTCAAAAAATAATAAAGTAACAAAACGGGGGACAGGGAGTGAGCCCATACAATTGTCAGAGGTGTTTGAACCAGAGAGACTCCATCTTGAGTAGGGGCTGGGTAAAATAAAGCTGAGACCTGCCGCGCTGCACTCTGAATAGTTTAGGCATTCTTTTTTTTTTTTTTTTTTTTTTTTTGAGACGGAGTCTTGCTCTGTCGCCCAGACTGCAGAGCAGTGCCACGATCTTGGCTCACCGCAACCTCTGCCTCCCAGGTTCAAGCAATTCCCCTCCCTCAGCCTACTGAGTAGCTGGGATTACAGGCGCATGCCACCATGCCTGGCTAAATTTTTTTGTAGTCACCATGTTGGCCAGACTGGTCTTGAACTCCTGACCTCAGGCAATCCGCCTACCTCGCCCTCCCAAAGTGCTGGGATTACAAGCGTGAACCACTATGCCCAGCCTAAATTTATTTATTATTATTATTATTGTTATTTTGAGATGGAATCTTGCTCTGTCACCCAGGCTGGAGTGCAGTGGTGCCATCTCAGCTCACTGCAATCTCCGCCTCCCGGGTTCAAGCGGTTCTCCTGCCTCAGTTTCCTGAGTAGCTGGGATTACAGGCGCGCGCCACCATGCCCAGCTAATTTTTGTATTTTTAGTAGAGACGGTATTTCACCATGTTGGTCTCAAACTCCTGGCCTCAAGCAATCTACCTGCCTTGGCCTTCAAACTGCTGGTATTACAGGCATGAGCCACCACACCCAGCCTAAATTGATTGGTTATGGAGTCTCACTCTGTCACCCAGGCTTGATTTCAATGGTGCAATCTCAGCTCACTGCAAACTCTGCCTCCCAGGTTCAAGCAATTCTCCTGCCTCATCCTCCGGAGTAGCTGGGATTACAGGTGCATAGCACCACACCCAGCTAATTTTTGTATTTTTAGTAGAGACGGGGTTTCACCACGTTGGTCAGGCTGGTCTCGATCTCCTGACCTCGTGATCTGCCTGCCTCAGCCTCCCAAAGTGCTGGAATTACAGGCATGAGCCACTGCACCCAGCCTCCTTTCTTTTCTTAAACAATTTGCTTTCGCTTTATGCTATGGACTTGCCCCAAATTACCTCTTGCAGGAGGTCCAAGAACCCTCTCTTGGGGTCTGGATTGGGACTCCTATTCTGCAACACAATGTTGTTTGTAAGGAATTATTGGTTTATAGAAATGAAGCTGATTAGTGTTACATTACAGGGTATGGGTTATAGTGTCTGGCGTGGCACTGTTAGGTTAATTTGTAGCTACTTGAGGCAATAGTAAGCAGTTTCAAGAGATGAACACATAGCTCAAAAGAGAGTAAGATGTAATTACTGTCTCATGTTAGTATCTCTCTGGGCCTAATAATTAAAAAGATTTACATTCCTTAGGCTGGGAGTGGTGGCTCATACCTGTAATCCCAGCACTTCAAGTCAGGAGTTCAAGACCATCCTGGCCAATATGGTGAAACTCCATCTCCACTAAAAATACAAAAATTAGCCAGGTATGGTGGCGCGCGCCTGTAGTCCCAGTTACCCAGGAGGCTGAAGCAGGAGAATCGCTTGAACCTGGGAGGCGGAGGCTGCAGTGAGCTGAGATCATGCCACTGCACTCCAGCCTGGGCAACAGAGTGAGACTCCAGATAGATAGATAGATAGATAGATAGATAGATAGATAGATAGATAGATAGATAGATAGATAGATAGATAGATAGATAGAGGATTGATTTACTTTCCTCAGATAAAAATACTTTTCTTCTCAAAAAGGTTAGCTTTTTGCCGGGCATGGTGGCTCACACCTGTAATCCCAGCACTTTGGGAGGCCAAGGTGGGCAGATCACCTGAGGTCAGGAGTTCAAGACCAGCCTGGCCAACGTGGTAAAACCCCATCTCTACTAAAAATACAAAAATTAGCTGGGCATGGTGGCGGGCACCTGCAATCCCAGCTATTCAGGAGGCTGAGGCAGGAGAATTGCTTGAATCTGGGAGGCAGAGGTTGTAGTGAGCCAAGATCACGCCATTGCACTCCCGCCTGGGCAATGAGCAAAAAACTGTCTCAAAAAAAAAAAAAAAAAAAAAAAAAATAAAACATTAAAAAGGTTAGCTTTTCAGAGCTTCTCCTATGTCTGCAGTTTCTCTGAATAACCAGCTCAAAATATGTCGAGGTAGTATATTTCAGGGTGGGATATTCTGTTCTCCTACAGTTGCATTTTGGGGCGGTGTGTCCCGAGCCCCAACACAGGCAAGGGGCCTGGAGATACTCTAGGAGGTGATGGGGACTTTCTGGCGCTGGGAAACTGAACTTTTTGTTTGTGCTGTGCTCCACGGCTTTCCTCAGGCCTCTGTGATGCGTTTCTCTCCGAACCCCTATCAGAGTGGAGTAAAGAGAGGCTGGCAGACAGGTTCCATAATGCAGCTGAGTCTGCTAGTGCCAGGCAGGGCTTGCACCTAGGTCTTGGATTAATTATTGGATTAATACCAAGGTCTCTGCTCTTTCCCCATCCCTCCCAACAACCAACCCTTACCAGAATCCAGGCACAGTCCTTCAACAAGAGGGCAGTGAGACTGTGTGGCGCATTTACACAATGAAACGTGACAGAGTAGTGAAAATGAAGTCCAGCTGCAGCACTGATGGATCCCACAGACGATACTGAGGGAAGAGGCCAGACCTGAAAGAACACAGACTGCATGCTTCTATTTATACAAAGCCCAACAGCAGACAGGTCTGAGCCATGAGGTGGGAGTCAGGTGGTGGGGACCCCAGGGGAAGAAGGAAGACAGGGGGCCGAGAGGAGGCATGATTGGCTTCTGGTTTCTGGCCACCCTGTTCACTTAGTGATGAGTCCATCGTGAGTGGTGGGACTTCCATGATTTGTGCACTTTTCTGTACGTATGTTACACTTCAATTAAAAACTTTAAAAATTTTTGACAAGGCCAGATGCAGTGGCTCATACCTGTAATCCCAACGCTTTGGGAGGCCCAGGTGGAAGGATCATTTGAGATCAGGAGTTCGAGACCAGCCTGGGCAACATGGCAAGACCCCCATCTGTACTAAAAACAAACAATTGGCCGGGCGCGGTAGCTCACGCCTGTAATCCCAGCACTTTGGGAGGCCAAGGCGGGCAGATCACGAAGTCAGGAGATTGAGACCATCCTGGCTAACACGGTGAAACCCCATCTCTACTGAAAATACAAAAAATTAGCTGGGTGTGGTGGCAGGCGCCTGTAGTCCCAGCTACTCAGGAGGCTGAGGCGGGAGAATGGCGTGAACCCGGGAGGCGGAGCTTGCAGTGAGCCAAGATTGCGCCACTGCACTCCAGCCTGGGCAACAGAGCTAGACTCCATCTCAAAAAAAAAAAAAAAAAAAAAAAAATTAGCCAGGCATAGTGGCGCGAACTTGTAGTCCTAGCTACTAGGGAGGCTGAGGCAGGAGCATTGCTTGAGCCCAGGAGGGTGAGGCTGCACTGAGCTATGATGGTGCCTCTGCACTCCAGCCTGGATGACAGAGCGAGACCCTGTCTCAAAAAAATAAGGCCAGGCCGGGCGTGGTGACTCACGCCTGTAATCCTAGCACTTTCGGAGGCTGAGGCAGGTGGATCACGAGGTCAGGAGTTCAAGATCAGCCTGGCCAAGATGGTGAAACTATGTCTCTACTAAAAATACAAAAATTAGCCAGGCACAGTGGCAGGCTACTCAGGAGGCTGAGGCAGGAGAATCACTTGAACCCGGGGAACAGAGGTTGCAGTCAGCCGAGATCGTGCCACTGCACTCCAGCCTGGGTGACAGAGTGAGACTCTGTCTCAAAATAAATAAATAAATTTAAAAAATAAGGCCAGGTGCAGTGGCTCATGCCTGTAATCCCAGCACTTCAGGAGGCCAAGGCGGGAAGATCACATGAAGTCAGGAGTTCGAGACCAGCCTGACCAACATGGTGAAACCCCATTTCTTTTCTTTTCTTTTCTTTTTTTTTTTTTTTTTTTGAGGCGGAGTCTCGCTCTGTCGCCCAGGCTGGAGTGCAGTGGCGTGATCTCGGCTCACTGCAAGCTCCGCCTCCTGGGTTTACGCCATTCTCCTGCTTCAGCCTCCCGAGTAGCTGGGACTACAGGCACCCACCGCCATACCCGGCTAATTTTTTTGTATTTTTAGTAGAGATGGGGTTTCACCATGTTAGCCAGGATGGTCTCGATCTCCTGACCTCATGATCCGCCCGCCTCGGCCTCCCAAAATGCTGGGATTACAGGTGTAAGCCACCGCGTCTGGCCTTGTGAAACCCCATTTCTACTACAAATACAAAAATTAGCCGGGCATGGTGGCACACACCTGTAGTCCCAGCTACTTGGGAGGCTGAGGCAGGAGAATCCCTTGAACCCGGGAGGCAGAGATTCCAGTGAGCCGAGAACGCACCACTGCACTCCAACCTGGGTGACAGAGCAAGCCTCCATCTCAAAATAAAAAAAATAAAATAAGCAAGGAGAAGGGGGTTTGCTGGTCCAATGAGGGAGGTGTGCCCCATGTGGTGACAGACTGTGACAGGAACCTTCCACAGGACAAGGACCCCCTCTATGACCCTGGAAAGTTGCTGTGCTGCCTGCAAAGACAGGGAGCTCAGTTCTCCCACCTGGGACTGCCCCCACGCTCCAATTGCTTGCTAGGGAGTCCCTCCCTACCAAGGAGTGAGGCCTAAGTCTCTTGAGCCCTTGGTCTCTCTGATCCCAGGGCTCAACCTGTTCCCTCCTGAGTGGGGCACTAGGGATAGATCCTAAGCCTTGGGGAAGGGTAGGGGAGCTGGTCCAGGCCTCCTGTCACTGATTGTCATACCAGGTGCCCCACCCCAGAGGAGATCCCCAGACCCACTGCTTACACACAGGCTGGATAAACACTGGGTCTCCCCATCCCAGATCTGGCCCTCTCTCCATAAAAGGCTCTGGTCCAGCAGCTGCTCTGGTCCAAATATGGAACTGCGAGGCCTGGGGAGGAAGCCGCAGCCCAGTCCTGAGGGGCCAGCAGGTAAAACCCCTCAGCTGCTCCTCCCCTACACACTTTCTAGAGCTTGCCACCTCCCAAAGCATCTGAGCTGGACCTGGTGAGAACCTGAGTTGTGGGTCTTCAGTTTCCCTACCTGGCCTGGTCTCTCCTCCTGGCACATCAGGTGGGTGCCAGGCACTGAGCCCTGGGGCTGGCCAGAGGGAGGGCTGCAGGGTGAGGGTGCAAAGGAGCCAGCCCTGTGCTCTCAGAGGGCAGCTGGGGCCTGTGGGGAAGGACTCTTGGGCTAAGGGCAGCAGTAGGAGACTGGTGAAGCTGCAGGAACGGCCCAGTGCCCACCTGGGGGAAGGAGGTACGAAGGAGGTACAGGCCTAACACTGGGGTGCTGGGTACCTCGAGAATGTACCTTTCCCTCCATGGGCCTTAGTTTCCCCATCTGCAAAATGGGGACACTAATACAAAGTCCAGGAGAAGGTAGAGGGAGAGATGGCATCATTGGAAGAGCTAGTTTGGGAAACCTAACCAGGCAACGGTCAAGGGAGGGGGCGGGACAGAGACAAGGGTCTCAGAGGAGTGTTTGCTCTTCCTGGGGCACAGCTGTTGCCAGGCTTCCAGGGGGCAGGCCCAGACACAGCTGTCGGGGTGGGGTGGGGGTGGAGCGGTTGCTCTCTAGGCAGTCACAGCTGTCCTGGCTGGGGCACCCCAGGGTTCCAGCAGCAGGAGGGAAGAGTACAAGCTGAGGGCTGGGCGGGCCTGCCGAGAGCCTGTGATGGTTAACCCCTTCCGGAACACAGACCACAGCCAGCGGCCCTGTGTGATAAGGGCAAGATCACCGCATTTGCACCCGTGTGGGACCGTGGCTCCAGCTTGGTGAAGACTGGCTTCTCAGGCCACATTTCCCTCCATCACGGACTGGCCCCCAGCCTTACCCCTAACAGGCTGTGAACCACATCCAGGCCCCTCTGCCTTCTAAGCCCCTAGCCTGGGCTCACAGCTCCAGTACCCATAGGCCTCTCTCGCCTCTAGACCCCTGATCAGCTTAGGGCAGGTCCCCACTCCTTTTCATTGTTCCTGTACACCAGTCTCACTGCTGGGACACTCAGAGGGCCCTAGCCCAAGCGCCTCATCCCTGGACCCCTCCAGCCCCATACCCTACCTTTCCCATCCCATATATCCAACATTCCAGAGAGGGGCCGCCACAGGAGTGGTCCCCCAACATCTCCCATGTGTGACACCTGTGTGGCCCACCTGCCAGGCATTGAGCTAGGCATGGGGGCAGTTCCACAACATGCCCAACTTCAAGGGCATATGCTGTTCCACTTGGCGGCTTGAGACCTCACTACGATCCTCAGTGAACATGGCTGCCTAGTCCTTTGTCTCCACTGAGGGGCTCAGGGCCGGGGAGCCGGACAGGAGCCACTAGTGTCCAGGCCACTCGTTGGTCTCACCTGCTGCAACAGAGCCATCCTGTACCAGAGCAGGACGCCAGAGAGGCGCAGGGCCTGGCTTTCAACTGCCAGGGAAGCCAGAGCCGGCTCTCATCCTGCTCCCAATCTCCCAGCTGTGGCCTACTAAGCCCTGCTCTGAGTCAAACAGCCTCCACCCCTTAGGAGGCTCCCTGCCTGGTCCCATTTCTCAGGGCCTCCTCCCTCCAGCACTGGGGTGGCCTGCACTAAGCACCAGCGCCACATGGTGTGACCTCAGCCCCAGTCCTGCCAGTCTGTAGGGACTATTAAATGTTCACCTTAAAAGAATTAACACTCCACAGCAGGGCCAGGCTTGGGAGCTCACATCTGTAATCCCAGCACTTTGGGAGGCTGAGGCGGGAGGATCACCTGAGCTCAAGAGTTTGAGACCAGCCTGGCTAACATGGTGAAACCTTGTCTCTACTAAAAATACAAAAAATTAGCTGAGTGTGATGGCGTATGCCTGTAGTCTCAGCTACTCGGGAGGCTGAGGTGGGAGGATCACTTAAGCCCAGGAGGTTGAGGCTGCAGTGAGCTGATTGTGCCACTGTACTCCAGCCTGGGTGACAGGGAGATCCTGTCTCAAAAAAAAAAACCCCCACAGCATACTCCTAAAGCCCCAATACAGGTTCTCTTTGCCCACTTCAGCACAATCAGAATTCAGGAACGTAGATGGACTTCACAGAAACCAACGTCCTGTCCAGGGCCGCACTGCATAATACCCTGGCATTGCTGGGCAGAAGCAGGAGACACCACCCTTGCCCCCAGCACCAGGAATAGCAAAGTGGGGTGGGAGGGGCCTCTGGGGCCCATAGCTCCAGCTCAGGAAGAAGCTGGGCCTCTCACAGGCACCGTGGGACAGGGCAGCATAGGGAAGAAAGGGACCTAGTCAAGCACACAGCTGTGGGTGTCCTTGGCTTGCTCCTTTCTTTCCTAAGCTGCAGGTTACCTAACTGTGAAACAGGGTAACACCTCCTACGCTGTGTTCAAATCTTGGCTCTGCCATTTACTACTGGGACCATGAGCAAGTTACTTTTCACTCTCAATGTAACTTTTTTTTTTTTTTTTTTTTTTTTTTGAGAGTCTTGCTTTGTCACCCAGGCTGGAGTGCAGTGGGGCGATCTCAGCTCACTGCAGCCTCTGCTTTCCAAGTAGCTGCAATTACAGGCACACACCACCACACCAAGCTAATTTTTTTTTCTTTTTTTTGAGACAGAGTCTCGCTTCTTCACCCAGGCTGGAGTGCAAAGGCACAATCTCGGCTCACTGCAACCTCTGCCTCCCAGGTTCAAGCGATTCTCCACCACATGCCATCATGCCTGGCTAATTTTTGTATTTTTAGTAGAGACGGGGTTTCACCATGTTGGCCAGGATGGTCTCAATCTCTTGACCTCGTGATCTGCCTGCCTCGGCCTCCCAAAGTGTTGGGATTACAGGTGTGAGCCACCGCGCCTGACCTAATTTTTTTTTGAGACGGAGTCTCACTCTGTCGCCAGGCTGGAGTGCAATGGCGTGATCTCGGCTCACTACAACCTCCGCCTCCCAGGTTCAAGCGATTCTCCTGCCTCAGCCTCCCAAGTAGCTGGGAATACAGGCATGTGCCACCACGCCCAGCTAATTTTTGTATTTTTAGTAGAGACAGGATTTCACCCTGTTGGCTACGATAGTCTTGATCTCTTGCCCTCGTGATCCACCCACCTCGGCCTCCCAAAGTGCTGAGATTACAGGAGTGAGTTACCGAGCCTGGCCTAATTTTTTTATTTTTAGTAGAGACGGCTTCACCATGTTGCCCAGGTTGATCTTGAACTCCTGGCCTCAAGTGATCTGCCCGCCTAGGCCTCCCAAAGTGCTGGGATTACAGGCATGAGACACAATGACTTTTTTTTTTTTTTTTAAGAACAGGGTCTTGTTTGCTCTGTCACTCAGGCTGGAGTGCAGTGGTACAATCATGGCTCACTGCAGCCTCAGACTCCTAGGCTCAGGCAATCCTCTCGCCTCAGCCTCCCAAGTAGCTGGGATTATAAGTCAAATCAAAAAAATATTGTTTTTTAGAGACAGGGTCTCACTATGTTGCCCAGGCTGGTCTCAAACTCCTGGCCTCAAGCAATCCTCACGCCTCAGCTTCCCAAAGTGCTGGGGCTATAGGCGTGAGCCATGGCACTGGCAATTTATCCTTAGATTGGGAGTCACACCACCACATCAGTTCACCAGGCTCTGTAGCAACACTTCCCCTCTCCCCAGACCTCGTCTGTCCTCAGGGATATAGAACAACCTCTGTTGCACTTGGCGAGAGAGTATTCTAGCAAAAACTAGAAAAGCCTCCCCCCTTCAAAGCCGGTGGCAGAAACCATCTTGTGAGTAGCGTCCCTCCCCCTGGGTACATAGTCTCTTTCAGTCCAGTCCAGGCTCTGGACTATCTATTGCTCAGTGGTGGTGCCTCTTGCCCCGCCTGCCCACCGAAGCTGTGGCAGCAGCATGGGGCAGCCCCAGGAGTCACACCACACCTCACTGAAGCAGTCGCTGTAGAGGGCCCAGGCCACTGTGAAGGTGGAGGAGGAGGAATGGGTGCAGACCTCAACTCTCCCTGCACACAGCCAGCAGGGATAAAGGAATGGCCCCAAGCTCTCCAACTGTGCCATTTACCTTTCAGTAAGGGGATGGCCATTCCAAGAAGTTTCTGCCTGGGATGAAAACACAGCCTTTAAGGAACAAATAACTTGGGGGGCAGAATTCTGTCACATGGGAAACTGGCCGTGTGATTCGCCAGGCAAATTGCTCTCCCTTCCCAAGGGCTGTGCTGCCTTTCTTTGGGCCTCAAACATAAGACAGCTGCATAAACCTCAAAGATAAGACAGCTGCCTGCAGGTGTGCCCCCGCCCACAGGGGAGAAGCCACAACATGCCACGGCTGGGACCCACGGAACAGGTATGACCCCAGCTCCTCTTTCCCCAGGTGTCTGCTCTGCTAGGGCACGAACACTCCATGTGGATCAGAGTCTCCTGCCCCCCACTCCAGCATATAGACCACCAAGCACAGCACAGTGGGGCAGCCCTCCATAGTCCACAGAAAGTACTGAGCTCCAGCTCCCCGGGCCAGGGCTGGCAGGAGCCCTGCTTGGGGAACAAACTGCATAGCTCCATCTGTCACATTAGGGGGTCACAGCCTCCACCAACTCATAACTCTCCTGCCCAGCAGGCCTGACAGGAGCTACCCTTCCTTGGAGCCTCTGTCTTCTACGAATGGACGGAAGAGGGCAGGAATCTTGAGAGACAAAGAATATTTTGAGTAACCCAATAAAGTCAGAGGAAAGAAGCACTCTCGTCTATTCACCTCCCACACACGGGGACTGAAATTTACATTTGGACACAGATGTCAAATGTCACAAGGCTGGCTTGGGACTTTCTTTCCAGGATGCAAAGCAGGCGCCCTTCAGAACACCTTTGGCCTCTCCTTAGAACTTCTGGGAAGTGGCACAAACACATACATTTGGTCTCTGTTCCCAATTCTGGCTGCTTGCCTCAGACAGCCTGAGGTTTCCTCCGGTATGGGGCTTCTTCACAGGGCAAGGCATGGGGCTGTCATAGCCACGTACATTCTGATGTTCGGGCCCAATGTTGGGATAGGCTCAGGGTCCAAAGCTTCCCAGATTCACGCTGCCCATGGTGCCCCAGCATCAGGAAGCCATCTCAGCAGCTGAACAAAGTGTTTTTTATTTGTGACATACAAATACAACCAATGCAAAAAGAGATCACTTTTTCCCTTTGATTCCAGTGATAACAAGCTGCTAAAGAAAAAAATATATATATCAAGAAGGAGTTTATCTTCCAAATTTCCTCTAAAAAAAAAAAAAACAGGATTAAAAATAACCATTCACATGTCCTATACATACTTGACAGCAACAAAAATAACCTGAAATAGGGTGGATGTAACTAAAATTCAAAAAAAAAATCTTAACATGCTCCAAACAAACAAACAAAAAGCCTGGTACAAGAGGCCTGCTATGTTTTTTTTTTTGAGATGGAGTCTCGCTCTATCACCTAGGCTGGAGTGCAAGGGCATGATCTCAGCTCACTGCAACCTCCACCTCCCAGGTTCAAGCGAGTCTCCTGCCTCAGTCTCCCGAGTTGCTGGGATTACAGGCCACAACCACGCCCTGCTAATTTTTGTATTTTTTAGTAGAGATGGGGTTTTGCCACGTTGACCAGGCTGGTCTTGAACTCCTGACCTCAGGTGACCCTGCCTGCCTCAGCCTCCCAAAGTGCTGAGATTACAGGTGTAAGCCACCCCGCCTAGCCATGCCTGTTATGTTTCTCAAAACCAAGACCTGGGGGAAGTGGAGAAAGACAGATGTTTTGGAAATGAATGGGCTCAACACCAACGAGAGTGACTGCGGGTCTCAGACAGTGCCTCTCCCACCCTAGTCCCGACCTCCTGAGGAACCCTTCGGGACATGGCCTGCAGAGACTGGGGTGAGCAGGGTATGGCACCAAGCACCCTTTGACCAGTTGATGCCACGCATCCAGTGACTGGAAAGAGACAATGTACACTGAACTCACCTTACAAGGGATGAACACGGGGGGTTCCTTTTGGTCCCCTTGAGTGAGAGGTATCAGGAATCCATGATCTAAGACAATAAATATTTATCATCTGTGTCCTTTGAGAGACAGGGACCAGAGAAAAATCTCTTCCTAAACATGCTCCTGTGGTTTCATGATTCTTGGGAGTCTACCAAACCCCTCCAGCAATGTCATCTCTCCCTGGGATGAAACCCATCAGGAGCCAGCAGGGTGAGGCAGAGGCAGACTTATTCCAGTGTAAAGTCGCAAGGCCCTCTCTAAGGAGTACCCAGTCCCACTGCTGCCCATCAAGAGCGGTGCAGAGTGCTCAACAGAGGGGCCAGGCTGGGTGAGGGAGGCCCTGTGTATGCAGGCTCCTGCACCAGCAGGAATCCAGGTGAGAAGCAAGGACCACTCTGGGGAGATCTGCCAGGACAGACTGCCGGAGTCGGGCAGAGGGTAGGATGTGAGCAGATGCTGAGGTCAGAGGGACCAACAGACCTCCGCAAGATCAACTTCACAAAGGCTGGAACCTTTACGATACTCCCCAAAGCAGAGCTCAGGGATATCCACAGGGAGCTGTTAGGTGCTTTTTCCTTGATAAGGATTTGGTTTTTCTTCCCTGTAAGAGGAACAAGGTCTTGAGAGCAGGATGAGCATTAGTTCTGAGCCTGCCTTTCTATCCTATGAGAGAAGAGGAAGGCTTTCTGCTTCCCCTGCTCCAGCCTGTTACCACAGGGTGACACCAGAGAGAAAAGCAGCTGTTTTGGCCACTGAGAGGCATTCCTGCTGCAGCCTGAGCTATGGCTCGGCTGGGCCATGGCAGTGGCACTAGTGCCTCACTGAGGCAGTGAGGGGCAAAGCTGAGGAGTGCAGGCAGAGGGGCCTGCTGCTGGCTGGGGGCTCTCTGAAGAGGGAGGGTGACTGCAGGGAGGGGTGCCCTACCCTTAGAGAGCTATCAGCACCAAGAGATGAGAAGAAATGGGAGTTAACTATACGAGAAACGAGAAGTCCTTCTGGGGAAGACGAGGGACTCCCTGATGTTATTCTCCCCTTGAGACTAAGAACAGAGGTATTTGGGGGTAGACGTGAGAGGCAGAGGAGAAAGAACAGTGAGGGCTGGCAGACAAGAACAAGCAAAACCTCTGGCTTTCTTCTATGAATCAAAAGCTCAGGTCACTGCCATGAGACCAGGAGGTTAAGCTTAGAACGCAGCAATGTCCAGGAGCCTAGAGAAGCAATCATCCCCATGGCGGGTCCCACAGAACACCTCATTCCTGGTCCTTTCAGCCTCTCTCACTGACAGAGAGGCAGTCTTCCTCCCAGAGTCGGCTGGTCTCAACATGAGCCCACTCCATGAATCCATAAAAACAGCTGGAAAGAGCTTTCTTCACTTCCCTGCATCTTGGCACAAAAGATCTTCCCACAGTCTCCATAAGAGCATTCCATCTGCGAAAGTGTGAGTCTCTCTGAAGCCTCCCTCTATGCCCAGATCTTACACCCTGTGTGCTCCTCTTTGGGGATCAGCAAACCCCAGACCCAGGACTCCAGAACTTTCCTAAAGGTGGGCATAAACATTCCATTCGTCCAAGTGTATGTGTCAGGGGAGGGGAGGTTTCCAGGACTCTAGGAGCTGCAGAGGTGGGAGAACCTCCACTGCAGGCCCCAGGAGCCAAGTGAGGAGGCAGCCACTGTGGAGGATGAGCTTCACTGCCAGGCCCCACCCACTCTTCCCTCTCTTTCATTCCCTCCTAGCACTCTGGTCTCCTAGGAGAGGAGGAGCAGCTCATACCACTTCTCCCCAGGGTTCTGTGCTCTCAGGGTGCAGCCTGGTACGTGCAGGGCTGGGGAGGCCACAGCTCTGAGGACACCTGGCAAATGGTGAGACCAGGAAAGAGGAAAGGCCTTAGGAGAGAGCATTGTGACTTGAAAGTGGCTCTGAGAGTTCAGTGGCAGCAGCCACCACAGTGCCCACCCGCGTGGGAGTGCTGGCTGTCCCCAAACTTGGTCCTCCGGCTCAGGATCTCATAGGAGCAATCCTCCCCACAGCAACCGGACATGCTGGGGGAAGAGTCATCAATTTCAAATCTGCAAGGCAGGCAGGAGAAAAGGGTTGGTGGCAGGCAGCTGAGTGCCTTCCTCCCTGGCCTGAGAACTCTTCCACCAGCCACAGTGATGAGACCCTTAGGACAAGGGTGCAGGAGGTGGACAGCTGACCAAGTCAGAGAGCACTGCCATACCGGCTCCCCAGACCTGAACCCCCATGACCACTGGACCATGAGCTCAAAGTCAGAGAGCACTGCCATACCATCTCCCCAAACCTGAACCCCCATGACCACTGGACCATGAGCTCAGGCATCAGGATGAGTAGGGGCCAGGACCAGAAAAATGGCCCTGGGAAGGCCCACCTACCACCCAGAAGGGCCCACACCCAGGTCCTTACTGCAACGCTTCTCTGAAGAACTGGTAGGCGCCATGATTGTGTTTAAATACTGTTAACATAACCTTCTTCATCTGTGTGCTAGAAGAAAGCAGAGCAAACACCTTTTAGAAAGAGAAACATGGCCGGGCGAGGTGGTATGCACCTGTAATCCCAGCACTTTGGGGGGCCAAGGCGGGAGGATCACTTGAGCCTGGATGGTAGAGGCCGCAGTGAGATATGATCATACCATGGCACTCCAACCTGGGTGCCAGAGTGAGACCCTGTCTCAAGAAGAAAAGAAAAAGAAAGAAAAAGAAAAGAAAACAGAGACTACGGTCGTGCTTCCTTTCCTTTCTGTCTTTGTCTGTTACCCCCTTTCACCCGCACAAGTGCTCCTGAATTTGGCCTCTAGCCTCTAGAGGTCTTGGACCCCCTCGGCACTCACTGCTTCCCCCAATCGCAGGCTGATGAGACTGCACAGGCATCAGCCCTGACCAGATGGGCTTCTTTCAGAGCAGGGATCTTTCCCACTTCCTCTCTGTAGCACCGTTACTTAGGTACAGAACGTGGCACAGATTAGGAACTCAAAAGATGCTCGCTGGCCAGGTGTGGTGGCTCACACCTGTAATCCCAGCACTTTGGGAGGCTGAGGTGGGCAGATCACCTGAGGTCAGGAGTTCAAGACCATCCTGGCTAACATGGTGAAACCCCATTTCTACCAAAAATACAAAAATTAGCTGGGTATGGTGGTGCATGCCTATAATCCCAGCCACTTGGGAGGCTGAGGCAGGAGAATTGAACCCGGGAGGTGAAGGTTGAGCCCGGGAGGTGAAGGTTGCAGTGAGCCAAGATCGCATCATTGCACTCCAGCCTGCAACAAGAGTGAAACTCTGTCTCAAAAAAAAAAAAAAAAAGATGTTTGCTGTGCTGAGCTAAATATGCAAAATCTGGAGTCATAACAAGGCAGGGAGCATCTTATTGACAGGGTTCTAAAACACCTTTCTCCCAAAACACGCCTATGAGCCTCCCCCTCCAATGAGACTCAAAGAATAGCAAGTGCCTCAGCGGCAGCTCCTTCCAGTTGAGTGCTATATGGATCTCCTAAGAAGGGAGGCCTTACCTGTTGGCCATGAGCTGTAGAATCTGTATAAGGAACTTCCCCAGGCCTTTCCGCCGCACCTTGCTTTCCAACTGCACTTCATAGCTAGGTGAAGAAAGGAGAGGTGAGCGTGCAGGATGGGGCGTGAAGAGGCTGTAAGGTCTGGCAGAGGAGCTTGCAGTCCTTGGCAGCCCATAGACCTAGGAAGGTCCAGGGCCCTTGTCACCTGGCTGGAGTGCCTGTACCATCACCAGGGTCTCTCTCCCCTACCTCCCCCAAGCCATGGCTCCTACCAGTACAGGACTTCATCCCCACACTCCACGTCAAACCGGAAGTGAGAAAAGGCAACAGGGACAGAGCTGTTTTCCCATGCGATGAGGTACCAGGCTCGGTCATCTGTCATTTCCTCCCGTTTCTCTCGGTCCTTCCAGCCCCACTCACTCTGCTCATACCTGGGGAATTTGGGAGCAGTCAGAAGGGAAAGCTGGGAGAGGAACTAGGCTCCCCTGGTCGGGACACGCTTACATGGTTTGCATATTCGTTTTGGTCAGGTCAAAGGCCCAATCCACGGTGGCTGGCTCCAGTCCAGACACTCGCTTACATTCAATGGAGACATTCAACCTGTGAAGAAGACAGGAGGTGTACGGAATTGGTTACAGCTCTCCTGCCAGGGCACTGCTGTTCCTCCCTTAAAGTCTACAGGGAGGAAGGCCCAGTTGCAGTTACTCTACAGAGAAAAGCCTACCCTGTATCTTCCCCAGCATGACTAGAGAAGGTGCAGGAACAAAGTCTTTCAGGCTGAGATTAACAACTGTGGCCACACCGCCCACCCCCCAACCACAAGGCCCATTTCCTGCCTCCCCAAGCTGTCCTAATCCGCCTCAGCAATTTGTAAACTTCTTGTCCCTCTCTGCTCCTTCTTTATTCTTTTCCTACCTTTTCTGTCTCTTCTGTACTTTGTTATAAACACTCATGTCTTCTGTTATTTAGTTCCTGCCCTTAGACATTTTTCCTGTTGCTGTAATTTCTGAACTGACTCCTCACCGGGCTCCCACGGGACCCCATTCCTTTTATCTACCAATTGCGCCTTCAAAACCACTGGGTGACCCTAGGTCCTTCAAGAAGACTACGGCTCAACACGCCCCACCCCGCCCCAGGAGTCCTGCCTGCCTCATCTGAGGAATAGGGATACTCTCAGCTGATCAACAGGTTAAGGCCGGCACAGTGGCTCACACCTGTAATCCCAGCAATTCAGGGAGGCCAAGGCATATGGATCACCTGAGGTCAGGAGTTCAAGATGAGCCTGACCAACACAGTGAAATCCCGTCTCAACTAAAACTACAAAAAAATTAGCTGGGCATGGTGGTGGGTGCCTGTAATCCCAGCTACTCGAGAGGCTGAGGCAGGAGAATCGCTTAAACCTGGGAGGTGGAGGTTGCAATGAGCCAAAATCATGCCATTTCACTCCAGTCTGTCTCAAAACAAACAAACAAACAAACAAACAAAAACGGGTGAAGCAGGCTCCAGCCCAACACTGTTTTTCTAAACCCGCAAATGCTGTAGGTGTTAAGATATCTGTTTCTAAATGAAATTAAAGTAACAGTTAAACTCCTTGACCAATCTGTGAAATCACATTCTTTAGATAGCACTACATTCTGAAAGGACTAGAGGCAGCAAACCCTAAGCCTTTAAAGGGCTCCCGTATCAATCTCTCAGTGACCTTTGATACAATCCCCAGAGGATATGCTCACTGGAATCCCATCACTTCTACTGACTGGCACGCCACATTTGCTCAGCCTTATAAATTCAGAACTTCCTGCCCCTAAAGCATCTTCCTTTCTTTATCAATCACTTAGCCATCACAGCTGCCCAAACATAGCACTGCATCTGTCTTAACTATAAAATGCCCAGAGTTGGCTGGCAATGCCTGTTTTGGAGCTATTCCACATTTCTGGAAGCCAATGGAAATATGGAATATGAAAACACTATGAAGCCGGGGGCAGTGACTCACGCCTGTAATCCCAGCACTTTGGGAGGCCGAGGCGGGCGGATCACCTGAGGTCAGGAGTTAGAGACCAGCTTGGCCAACATGGTGAAACCCCGTCTCTAATAAAAATACAAAAAATTAGCCAGCGTGGTGGCGGGCACCTGTAATCCCAGCTACTCTGGAGGCTGAGGCAGGAGAATTGCTTGTACCCGGGAGGCAGAGGTTGCAGTGAGCTGAGATCACGCCATTGCACTCCAGCCTGGGTGACAGTACAAGACTCTGTCTCAAAAACAAAAAAAAAACATGATGAGATATCACAATATGGGATCTCTAAAGTATGTCAAAAGCCTTTCCAGGCTGGGCGCAGTGGCTCACGCCTATTATCCCAGCACTTCGGGAGGCTGAGGTGGGTGGATCACCCGAGGTCGGTGGATCACCTGAGGTCAGGAGTTTGAGACCAGCCTGGTCAACATGGTGAAACCCCATCTTTACTAAAAATACAAAAATTAGCAGGGCATGAGGGCATGTGCGTGTAGTCCCAGCTACTAGGGAGGCTGAGGGAGGAGAATCGCTTGAACCCAGGAGGTGGAGGCTGCAGTGAGCCGAGATTACGCCACTGCACTCCAGCCTAGGTACAGAGCAAGACTCTGTTTCAAAAAAAAAAAAAAAAAAAAAACTCATACCAGCTGCTACTTCCTGAGCTGCATATATTCTTTTTCTTTCTTAAAAAAAAAACCTTGCGCCAGGCGCAGTGGCTCACGCCTGTAATCCCAGCTCTCAGGGAAGCAGAGGCGGGAGGATAGCTTGAGCCCAGGAGTTCGACACCTGCCTGGGTAATACAGCAAGACCCCGTTCTCCACAAAAAGGGAAAAAAAAAAAAAAAAACCTTGCAAATTTGGCATCATCATCCTATTAGGTAAGAAAATGAGGCTTGAGGAATATGAGTGACTTCTCCAAGTAGAGCTACTAAGACGTCCAGCTACAATTCAACCCCCCAGCACAGAGAAACCAGAGCCCCTGTTTATCCCCAAGCCAAGATGTTACATTCTGGAAGCACAACTCATCAACAGCATCTCAGGTAAGGCAGATTATGCTTCCTATTTAGAAACCAAAAGGACAAAAAATGGTGAGGGAGCCTTCAGTCCAGAGCCTATAGTTAACTGGATCAGTAATAATAATAGCAAACAGGGTGAGGGTTGAAAATTTACCTACTGGGTACACGATCACTATTTGGGTGATGGGTACACTAGATGCCCGACCCCACCATTACACAAAATATCTGCACACGTACCTCGCGAATCTAAAATGAAATTATAAAATAAAATAACAGCAAACACTTATCTAGCTTTTATTACGCTCCAGGAACTAACACTTTACATCTTATCCTCCTGACAACTCCATGAGAAAGGTACTATTATTAGAACCATTTTGGGTTTTTGGGTTTTTGTTTTGTATTGAGACAGGGTCTTGCTGTCGCCCAGGCTAGAGTGCGATGGTGCTACCATGGCTCACTGCAGCCTCCATATCCCAGGCTCAAGCAATTCTCCCACATCAGCCTTCTCAGTAGCTGGGACTACAGGCATGTGCCACCATGCCCAGCTAATTAAAAAAATTTTTGTTTTGTAGAGACAGGGTCTTCCTATGTCGCCAGAACTGGTCTTGGACTCTTGGGCACAAACAATCCTCCCAACCTCAGCCTCCCAAAGTGCTGGGATTACAGGTATGAGCCACCACACCTGCCCCAGGCCCATTTTTAACTAGAAAATTGAGGAACAGAGAGATTAGGTAATTTGTTCAGAGTCAGTTGGGCACAGCATTTTAGGAGGCCGAGGTGGGAGGATCACTTGAGAACAGCAGTTTGAGACCAGCGTGGACAACGTAGGCGAGACCCCTTCTCTACCAAAAAATATTTTTCTTTTTAAAGAAAAGTAATTTGTTCAGGGCCAATTAGCCAGTAAGTGGCTTTTAATAATTATACTATATACTCAGGGAAAGAGCACTAGATTGGAAATTAAAAGCCCCCTCAGCTGTCAGGTGAAAACTCCATAAACTCAGAAAGCTCGTTTGACTCTCTGGACCTCAGTTTCCCATGCATTAAATGTGAGTGTCAGCCTAGATAATTTTCCAAATTTGTTTCAGCTCAATGATTCTTTGCATAGAGAGAATAATCAGTCCGGAAGAGACATCAGGCCGGGTGCGGTGGCTCACACCTGTAATCCCAGCACTTTGGGAGGCTGAGGCAGGCGGATCAGTTGAGGTCAGGAGTTCAAGACCAGCCTGGCCAACATGGTGAAACCCTGTCTCTACTAAAAATACAAAAGTTAGCTGGGCGCAGTGGCTCACGCCTACAATCCCAACACTGAGAGGCTGAGACAGGTGGATCACGAGGTTAGGAGTTCAAGACAGCCGGGCCAAGATGGTGAAACCTTGACTCTTACTAAAAACACAAAAATTAGCTGGACATGGTGGCAGGCACCTGTAATACCAGCTATTTGGGAGGCTGGGACAGAGAATTGCTTGAATTCGGGAGGCAGAGGTTGCAGTAAGCCGAGATCGCACCACTGCACTCCAGTCTGAGTGACAGAGCAAGATTCTGTCTCAAAAAAACAACAAAAAAAACCCCCACAAAAATTAGTGAGGTGTGGTGGCGCGCACCTATAATCCCACGTACTCAGGAGGCTAAGGCAGGAGAATCAGCTGAACGCAGAAGGCGGAGGTTGCAGTGAGCCAAGATTGCGCCACTGTACTCCAGCCTGGGTGACTGAGCAAGACTCCATCTCAAAAAAGAAAACTTTAACTAAAGAGACATTGGTCTGAGATTAAGTGCAATCTTTGCTCATTTATGGATTCTTCTGCCACCCTACCTGGGGGATTTTATATCAACAGAGGACACGAGCCACAGTTTCTGCTTTTTCTTTTTGTTTTGTTTTGAGATGGAGTTTTGCGCTTTTTGCCCAAGTTGGAGTGCAATGGCGCTACCTCGGCTCACTGCAACCTCTGCCTCCCGGGTTCAAGCAATTCTCCTGCCTCAGCCTCCCAAGTAGCTGGGATTACAGGTGCCCATCACCACACCCGGCTAATTTTTTTTTTAATTTTTAGTAGAAATGGGGATTCACTATGTTAGCCAGGCTGGTCTCGAACTCCTGACCTCAGGTGATCCAGCCGTCTTGGCCTCCCAAAGTGCTGGGATTACAGGCATGAGCCACCACGCCCAGCCCTGTTTTTTCATAAATATGAAGAAGAATGAGAAAATTTGTGTCTGAGGAAGCCTACTCTGGAAAGGGAATTCCTGAAGACGCTCAAGGAGACAGCAGTTGGTAATGCTCAATGTAACTCACCCGTTTCTATCATATTTCTTGAACACTGGGAAAGCCTCCAGAGGGTCTCCGAGCTGTGGAGGGAAAGAAAAGAGGAATAGCACAGACAAGTGTGGCGGAGGTGCAGGCCCTGTCCCAAGAGCTGTTGTCTTGGAGTGGGATGCTGTGGGGATCCACAATGGGAGACTAGCTTCAGCCCCAGGAGCAGTCTCCCAGAACCCTCCATTTGCCTAGCTCTGAAGTCACATGTGCGAGGAAGGCTTTGGTGGGGAGGCCCATGAGAGTTAAGTTTGGCATCACCTGACAGGGCAAGAGGAGACCTCGCTGGCCTGTGGGCATACTACCTGCTCACAGCACAGCTAACCCAAAGAAGAGAGGCTACCTGATCTGCCACACACGTCTTAAAAGAAGCCTCCACTGACTTCACCTGGTTACAACTCCAGATGGAAAATCAAGTCCCTGAGCCACATCCTTAAAATGAGTGTTTACCATGAGTGGGTTAAAAGAATGACCAAAAAATGGGATACTAAATGGAGGCAGAGGCTGAGCGCTGTGGCTCACGCCTGTAATCCCAGCACTTTGGGAGGCCAAGGTGGGTGAAACGCTTGAGCTCAGGAGTTCAAGACCATCCTGGGCAACAAGGTCAAACCCTATCTCTATAAAAATTACCCAGGTGTGGTGGCAAGCACCTATAATCCCAGCTAATTGAGAGGCTGAGGTGGGAGGATCGCTTGGGCCCAGGCGGCAGAGGCTGCAAGGTTGAAGTGAGCCAAGATCGCACCACTGTATTCCAGCCTGGATGACAGAGTGAGACCCTGTCTCACAAAAAAGAAAACAAAATTATCTAGATCCTCCTCTATCCATAAGGAAGAAGTTCCACAGGGAGGCAGCCGCTTCACTGGAATCCACATTTTCCCAAACACCTGGGCCAACTGCCAGCGCCAACTCCCAACTCACAGGTATGAGCTCAGTTCCCTGCACAGCAAGGAGGCAGAGGCGGTGTGGGTGGGTAGTGTCACAATTCTGCCACAGGGTGGCGACAAAACAAGTCAAATTATAAACCAACTTGAAGTTCCAGGAGGCAGGGACTGGGAAGAAAGGGAGAATCACCCTGTTGGCAGCGTCCACTTTGGCACAAACGGCATCCATGGCTGCTCGCTCCTCCAACCGCTTCTGCTTCTTCTCCTTGGCTTTGCTTGACTTCCTCTGCAACAGAGGAAAGCAACATTAGCTGGAAGGGCTGTGGCCAATAAAACACTGACTTTCCCTTTAAGGAACCGAAGTGCCCTGCATCCACAGGCCTGGCCCAGTGGTGAGAAATTTCCCGCCTCATCTGCCACACGTTTGGAGGGGCGGGAAAGACCCAAGCAGGTCATTTTGTAGTGGGGAGTCCTCAGAAGTCACCAGACTTCTCAGCTTCCCTTCAGGAAGAGCAGTGGCCTTCCAGACACAGACACTGTGGGGATGCTGCGGAACAGCTGACAATGCCTGCAGCAGGCACTTAGTAAATATGCACTCACCCGCTCCCTCCTAAGGAGGGAACACCCAACTTTAGGCACACTGAAGACCGCTTCAGGGAGGAGACGGCATCTGAGGTAGCCACTGACGGCTGTTCCTAAGTATGTTTATTCAAAGCCTTTTCAGTGTCTTCCAGCGTTGGGTGACAAAGATCTGGTAGGCCACAGCTCCTGTGGGAGCTGGGTCTCATTTCAAGTGGGGGCCACCGTGTTCTGACTCAAGGACATCAGAGCCATTCCCAGAAGCCCTGCTCAGTTTAGGCCAACGAGTGGCAGGCACACTACACACCCAGTGACAGGGCAGAGGGCAGGGGCCCAAGGGGTTCACCTCAGGACAGAGATGACACATGGCCAGCAAGACGAAGCTGCAGGCACACAGTCAGCAGCGGGGCAGCAGAGGAGCAGCAAAGTGGGGATTCTCCTGGCATAGAGCAGCGAATGGCAAATTGCCCATAGCTGCTTCTAGATTAGGTCCGGTTTTGAGGCCGATGTGATATTCTCTCAGGCCTAAGACCCGCTCACCCTATTGTGAAAAGGCCGGTAACACAGGGCAAGAGCCAGGCTCTGACACCTGGCAGGCCTCATCCAAAGCCTTTTTTTTTTTTTGAGATGGAGTCCACTCTATCGCCCAAGCTGGAATGCAGTGGTGAGATCTCGGCTCACGGCAGCCTGTGCCTCCTGGGTTCAAGCGATTCTTCTGCCTCAGCCTCCCGAGTAGCTGGGATTATTGGCGTGTACCATCATGTCCAGCTAATTTTTGTATTTTTAGTAGTGACAGGATTTCACCAAGTTGGCTGGGCTGGTCACTAACTCCTGACCTCAAGTAATCTGCCTGCCTTGGCCTCACAAAGTGCTGGGATTACAGGCATGAGCCACCACTTCAGGGCTGTCCAAAGCCTCTTCCTGCTCTCCACCCACTGCAGTGCTAGGAAGAGGCACAAAACTTCTCCAAGCCTCCCCTGACTTGATGACTGAGGGTCTTAATGAGGGTTAATGTGGCATGTGTTCAATAAAAGACTTCTCATTCTCTCTCCCCAGGACAACCAGACAGCACAGGCATGCAAAGCGCATGCACCACCCAGCTGGTCCCCAGAAGGCACTCCAAAGGCACTGGTAAGTTGGCTCTGCTTTTTACCAATAGAGCAGCCTCTTTTGACACCCCCCCCACACACCCCTCCTTTCCCTGAGCTCTCTGGAGAGGTTTGACAACCCTCAATTACATCTAGCCCTGACACAGACTGGCCCCAGGAAAGGACACTCAGAGCGATGAACCTTCTGCATGAGTTGAAAAACCAGCTGCCGGGGAAATTCTCAGAATCAATTCTACCCATGATTTTCCAAGGAATGACACTGCTTACCTCCTACTTTAATCAACCAAGAAGCAAAAGAGTTCAGATACCAGGAACTCACAGGGATTGCTCTTACAGCCGCAAACTCTACCAACACCAGCTGTTAATTATCTCATGGCTGAGCGCTGTGTGGAACACAGGCAAGATCTCATATCTTACCTCCCCAGAGGAAGGAACAAACCCGAGAATGGGCTGTCTTCACAAGGCTGGACTCCTGGGACAGAACTCCCCTCCCTCTACCATGGATGGGTTTAGAGCATTCATCTTTTTCTCTGGAAATTTGGGTTTCAAGACAACACTGAGATATAGCTTGCAAAGTACCTTTACAAACATTATGTTTCTTTTTTTTTTCTTTAGTTTATTTTTTTAGAGAGAGGGGGAGTCTCACTGTGTTGCCCAGGCTGGTCTCAAACTCCTGGGCTCAGGCGATCCTCCTGTCTTGGTCTTCCAAAGTGCTGGGATTACAGGTGTGAGCCACCACACCCAGCCTAGGTTATGTGTTTCAATTACCAGGGCAGAAACTATCACTTCCCTTTACACAGCAGGAAACTGAGGCTTGAAGAGACAACGTGACTACTCAGTTCTGCAGTGAATAAAGGGCAGAGGAGAGACTCAATCCCAGGGATGGGCTGCAGATCATGTTTGTTCCACTGGCCACACTGTCCCCTACTAAGGCACCTACGTCCTGCATAGTGGACTTCCATTCCGTCATCAACAAAGATTCTTGCACCCTGCCACGATAAGGCCTGGGCTTCAGAAGCCCTCAGCAACCACTCGCCAACTCCTTTCTCATTGCCTGGCTGGTCTGGTAACAGTGTGCCAACACAGTGCCGCTACAGGCCCTACCCTCTGCACTGAGGTAGAGGTGAGAGACAGAGAAGCCTCGGATGAAAGGTGAACAGGGCTGCACCACGGGGCAGAAAAGCATAAGCTTTGGCATCAATCAGACTGGACCTATGCTCTTCCTGACACCCCCAGAATGACTTGTGAAAGCAACTCCATCTCCATGAAGATGGGGGTGCAAATGCTGGCCTTTTGGAGCTGTAGGGGCAGGTTAGAAGCCAGCACACCTTCAGAGCAGGTACAAGCTCCCTTACTCCACCCTACATGCTTGCTCTCTTATACAGGCCTCAAGGATCAAAGGTGCTGGAGGGCAAGGGTAACGCCCAGAACCCAGAAAGCACTGAAGCCTGGGTTCCCTCCATCTCATTTCTAAGCATGAGCTGTAATTCCCAAGCACAAGCAGCAGGAGGGCCAGCCGGGCCTCTAGATTTGTGGGCTCATTCATGTAGACCTGGCAATCCTCAGAGCAAGGCCTGGGGCTGCCATGGCCTGAGACTGCAGTAACTCAAGAACCCCGAGCTCTGCTGCCTGCCCACGGGGCAGGAGGCAGGGTGCAGTCAGCTGGGCCAGACAGGCAGGGAGGGGCTGCACTAAGAAAAGTGGTCTCCTGTTCCAATGAGCTCTGCCCCTGCCTTGTGGAGGTAAGGCTGTCCTATAGGGACACAGGAAAATGCTCCTAATTAAAATGGGTAATAAGCACAGTGAACAGTAAAGCTCATTGTGGTTAAGTGTCTTTTCCAAGGGAGCTTTGTATAAAAAAAGAGAGTGCAGGATTTTGAGTCAAAAGACCTGGATTTCTCAGCTCTTTCACTTACTAGCTGCATGACTTCAGGCAAGCTACTTAAGCTCTTTTCAGTAAGTTGCTCAAAATTTCTGACTCTCAGTTTTCTTTTCCATAAAATGGGGCTCGCAATGCCTCCACCAACAATCGCAGGAGGAGACTTCTGTTTACAAGAACCTCCCTCAGACCTTCTGCCAGTGCTTTAATAAAGGTACTGGCCCGGGTGGTGGCTCAAGCCTGTAATCCCAGCACTTTGAAAGGCAGAGGCGGGCAGATCACGAGGTCAGGAGATCGAGACTATCCTGGCTAACATGGTGAAACCTTGTCTCTACGAAAAATACAAAAAATTAGCTGGGCGTGGTGGCGGGCGCCTGTAGTCCCAGCTACTAGGGAGGCTGAGGCAGGAGAATGGCATGAACCCGGGAGGCGGAGTTTGCAGTGAGCCGAGATCACACCATTGCACTCCAGCCTGGGCAAAGAGCGAGGCTTCATTTCAAAAAATAAATAAAATAAAATAAAATAAAATAAAATAAAAGTGATCGATTTTTCTCTTCACAACCCAGCATGGTAGGTGTGACTACTTCTTTGATGAGAAATCTGAGGCACAGAGAGTTTACGGAACTTGGAGGGTCACAGAGCCGGTGAGGAGAGTTCTCAAAGTGGTCTCTTCCTTCCACTCCCTCCGACTCTCCCCATGAGGTGAGGGTAGATCCACTTTATCTGCCTATATTCACCCAGTGCTCACCAAACAGCAGGTACTCAGTTCATAGCTGCTGAATGAATCATCCAAGATCCAAATCCACATTTGAACCCTAAAGTCATGCTCCTTCCACCATGTCACAATTGCACTTATATGGCATTTTTTGTTTTAAAGTGTTACATAAATGTTTTCATATGCAATGCAAAACTCCTTCCCTTACTATTCCCATTGAAAAAATAACTCCACACATAGTTTTACGACTGGAAGGGGTCATAAAGACAAATGAAAAAAAACCACCCAATCCGGGCACGGTGGCTCATGCCTATAACCCCAGCACATTGGGAGGCCAAGGTGGGTCGATCACCTGAGGTCAGGAGTTCAAGACCAGCCTAGCCAACATGATGAAACCCGTCTCTACTAAAAATAGAAAAAAGTAGCCGGGCATGGTGGTTGATACCTGTATTTCCAGCTACTCGGGAGGCTGAGGCAGGAGAATCACTTGAACCCGGGAGGCAGAGATTGCAGTGAGCTGAAATTATACCACTGCACTCCAGCCTGGGCAAAGAGCACAACTCCATTTAAAAAACAAAAAAGGAAAAGAAAAGAAACATCCAGATGGGAGGAGGAGGCATCTTTCAGAAAAGGAATTTGGCATCTTTTAGATTTTCAGTATCAATGTCTCCATCCCATATACTACCCATTATCCAAAAAGAACCTGTTTTTGATGAAGCAAGAGAAATATAAATTCTAATTCCTGAAAGACGACACATGTGTGGCAAATAGGACACGTGTGTGGCAACTGAAGAGAAAGCCTCCATCTGAAGCCTCACTCAGCCTGAGGCCAGGCTCTGCCACACGGTGACTACAAGGAATGACGACTTCCCCAGTACCCACAGTTGTGGAATGAGGGTGATGAGACGGTTCTAGCTGTGTTTCAGGGAGGAGAATTCAAGTCTCTCTGTTACTGTGAATTTTAGGCCAGAAGAGACTTTGTAGGGTCTCATGTGAGAAACACATCTGTAAAGTATAAGATTGAGGCCCTAAAGGATGCAAGGATTGCAGAATCTCTGGGGCATATTTCTTTTCTCCCTCACCCTGTTTTATGGTGTGGAGGGTCTGCTATTTCCACCCAACCAGCGAGGAAGTGCTGAACTAGAACGTCATGTTACACTTCGTGTTTTCTGCTGAATCTGCAGTGGCCGCTTCTGGTTAGACAGTTACTAAGCGACACCAGGGACAGAGGTTTCATTTAGTTTCAACCATGGCTGCGTCTAGGACCTTTCACCAAAATTTAGGTTAAATATGCCTAAGGTCTCTAGACTTGGTTTTCTACATATGAAGTACGTAATATCCAAAATTATTTGTTAAAACATGATGACTGTTTTGACACGGAGTAGACAACTATTTTTGTCTAATAAGTTGATTTGTTCAGTCGATAACTAGTGGAGTGAGGGGGGAAAAAACTAGGTTAACAACAGTAGGGACAACCCAATGGGTTAAAAATAGCACAAATCTATTTTAGATCAGTAAAGTGAAGGCTGAGGATACAGGCAAAAATAACAGCCACTACTTAGGAGACACCTCCTTAGCAATCTACATCCATTATCTCACTTAATCTTCACTACTACCCTAAAGGGGAGGTGTCGGCATCCCAATTACAGAGGTGAGGAAATTCAAACACATAAAGGCCAACTCACTGGCACAATATTATACCGCCAGCAGCGAACACGGGGCTGGAATTGAGGTACCTCGGACTCCAAAGTCAGGGTTCCCTTAAGGTGATGGGAATTCCATGTAAATACTAACATAGGCCTGCGTGGTGGCTCACATCTCTAATCCCAGCAGTTAGGGAGGCCTAGGCGTGGACGGTCTGAGGTCTGGAGTTCGAGACCAGTCTGGCCAACATGGTGAAACCCTGTCTTTACTAAAAATACAAAAATTACCCAGGCATGGTGAGGGGCCCCTGTAATCCCAGCTGCTGGGGAGGCTGAGGCAGGAGAACCGCTTGAACCCAGGAGAAGGAGGCTGCAGTGAGCCGAGACCGCGCCATAGAACTCCAGCTTGGGCGACAAGAGCAAAACTCCAAGTCAAAAAAAAAACAACAACAACAAAAAAAAACGAATGCAGCCAATACTAGGAAGGGCGTTATCTTTTTAGGAGGGTGACTGATACTGCTGTAATTGAGACTTAGTACGGTGAACGCACAAAAACTTGCAAATAACTTCTGCCCTACCCTATATCCCGGGAAAGTGAACTAAAATGCACCTCCAGGCTGCCGGCACGGAACAGGTGGTCAGTATCCATCCGCGGCTGGGCCGCCGCCCCCGCCTCCCCGCATCTTCCCCTCTCACTCGCACAGCCCTCCCCTTGCAAAAACACCTGCTCTACCAAAACTCGTAACAACCCAGTGGTCATAAGAACCATTCCACTGCAACCAGGAGGCGTGAAGGCAGGAGTCTATGGGAAAGGAAGGCTGTGTTTATCAGGAGCAGCAAGAACCTGGTGGAGAGGTTTCGAAAGAGTGTAGGGGAACCGGCTTCGCTGAGACTGGAGTAGCGGGAAGCGCAGTGGACTGGGATTCGGGAGGCCCAAGGTGGGGTCTGACGCCCCCGCCAGTGTGACCTTGGCTAGGCGCCTTCTTTCCTCTGGGCCTCAATTCCCTCCAAGCCAGGGTTGACCTCGGATGTGAAAAGCGACGAAGCTGGTGACAGCCAGGTGATGAGTGACCCCGGCGGAGCGGGAGGCTAACCCCAGGGTCCACGCGGGGGACGGGGGTGGGGAGGCCGGTAACGGGTCCGCGAGGCAGGAAGGGGCGGGCGTGACGCTGGGGGCGCCGAGGGGGTGGGGCCCCGGACAAGGGGCTCTCCAGAGGATTCCCGAGCTAGGCCTAGCGTGGGGACCCTTAGAATAGGGGAGTCAGGTCATGTGGGGGTCAGGGGTCACGTGAGGCTAGAGGGGGTCGGGGTCACGTGAGGGGGTTTAAGAACAAAGGGGGCGAGGGTAGCGAGGAGCGCCCCTGGACCTCCCATCTCCTCTCTCTGCCTCACTCACCCCCATAGCGGCGGCGGCGACCCTCAACTCCTTCTTCACACACTTGCCGGCAGGGAGGCGGCAACGGCGGAGGCGGCAACAGCGGCGGCTGCAGAGCGGCGTACCCCGCACCGCGCATGCGCCTCGCAGCTCCCCCGCGCGCCCTGGTACCGCGCCGGCGCAGAACCGGTGTAGGGGGATCGGGGAGCCGGCGCGCAGGTGGAGCGCCCGCTAGGCGGGCCGAGGGTCTCGGACCAGAAGGAGGCGGGAACGCGGCGGAGCGTCGCGCCGGGAATGACGTTCGGCCAGGACCCGCCCCCTCGCAGGGCTGCGTCTGTAGCTATGGCAACGGCGGCGCCAAGCCTAGCTGTTGACCCAGGCCCTGAGCCGCTGGCCGCTGGGGGCCGGGTGGGTGGCAGCACCTCTCCTGCGGCCAGCGACTTCTCCGCCAAGCGCGTAGCAGCCGGCGGCACAGCCACCTTCCCAGGCGGCCAATCGCGTCTCGACCTCTGAAGTACCTGCCCTTCCAGAGCCCCAGCGCGCGTAGCGGAAGTCTTTGGAAACTTTCCCACCTTCCAGATCCTGACTCTTGAAATTCCTTTTCTAACCAGAGTCCTGCTGTTAATTCATTCGTCTTCTAACCATTCATTCCCCATCCATTCATTCACGTTCTCAATAAAAATTAACTCGCGGCCGGGCACGGTGGCTCACGCCTGTAATCCCAGCACTTCTGGAGGCCGAGGTGGGTGGATCGCTTGAGGTCAGGAGTTCGAGACCAGCCTAGCCAACATGGTGAAACCCCATCTTTACTAAAAATACAAAATAGCCGGGCGTGGTGGCGTGTACCTGTAATTCCAGCTACTCGGGAGGCTGAGGCAGGAGAATAACTTGAACCCAAGAGGCGGAGGTTGTAGTGAGCCAAGATCACGCCACTGCATTCCAGCCTGGGCGACAGAGCGAGACTGTTTAAATAAATAAATAAATAAATAACTCGCATCTACGAGGTGCTGAGCCCAGGGGGCACAGAGGGGAGCGAGGTGCCATCTCAGCGCCACACCTCAGAGTTTAGAGGGGAGACTGTCACGTAAGCACTGTTCAGGAGGGAGTGGATGGTGCTGTTAGAGTGAACTCCAGGCATCCCGGACAGTTTTAATTTCAGCCCATCCCCAGCACATCAGAGTGACCCCAACATGATCCGAATCCAAACCGCCGGGGGGCGCTTCCGCAGTGTGCACACCTCTGCAACCTACCCCAGAATCTCCCGGGGTAGAGCCAGAGTCTTCACTTCCTAGTGCTCTCCAGGTAGGGTCTTAGACACGAAAATTAGTGAAATGCCGCACAACACTTAAGCTTCATGGACTTTTTCAGGTTTTGCTCATTATTCCATCTTTTTTTTTTTTTTTAAGAGACAGGGTCTCGCTGTCGCCCAGGCCGGGGTGCAGTGGTGCAATCACAGCTCACTGCAGCCTCGACCTCCTGGGCTCAAGCGATCCTCCCGCCTCAGCCTCCTGAGTAGCTGGGACTACAGGCGTGCACTACCACACGCAGCTCAATTTTTATTTATTTATTTTTTGTTGAGATGGGGTCTCACTGTGTTACCCAGGCTGGTCTCAAACTCCTGGGCCCAAGTGATCCTCCCACTTTGGCCTCCCAAAGTGCTAGGATTATAGGCGTCAGCCACTGTGCTCAGCCTCATTATTCCAACTTTAGTGCTCAGTTCAGTGGTGGCCTCAGCAACATTTATCCAGTGTCTACTGTATGCTAGGCATTGTTCCAAGCAGCAAGGAAAACAATAAGAAACAGAATAGGCACCACCCTTGTATGCTGGAAGGAGGAAACGGATAATAGATGAAATAAATAGGTAACAAATAAATAATATACATAGTAAGTTAAATGATACAGGCTCTAGAAGGAAGAAAAAGCAGGGAGAGAGGACAGGGAAGGTCAAGATTTATAGTTTTGGCCTGGCACAGTGGCTCACACCTGTAATCCCAACACTTTAGGAGGCTGAGATGGGCGTATTGCTTGAGCTCATGACTTTGAGACCAGCCTGGGCAACAGAGTGAGACCCTGTCTCTACAAAAAAATTAAAAAAGAAAAAAAAATTAGCCAGGCGTGGTGGTTTGCACTTGTGGTCCCAGCTACGCGGGAGACTGAGGTTAGAGGATTGTTTGAGCCCGGGAGGTGAAGGTTGCAGGGAGCCTATAGCACCACTAAACTCCAGCCTGGGTAACAGAGCCAGACTCGGTCTCAAAAAATAAATGAATAAATAAAAGCCGGGCACGGTGGCTCACGCCTGTAATCCCAGCACTTTGGGAGGCCGAGGTGGGTGGATCACGAGGTCAGGAGATCGAGACCATCCTGGCTAACACGGTGAAACCCCATCTCTACTAAAAAAATACAAAAAACTAGCCGGGCGCGGTGGCGGGCGCCTGTAGTCCCAGCTACTCGGGTAGCTGAGGCAGGAGAATGGCGTGAACCTGGGAGGCGGAGCTTGCAGTGAGCTGAGATCCGGCCACTGCACTCCAGCCTGGGCGACAGAGCGAGACTCCGTCTCAAAAAAAAAAAAAAATAAATAAAAATAAATAAATAAATAAAAGCCGGGCACGGTGGCTCACGCCTGTAATCCCAGCACTTTGGGAGGCCGAGGTGGGTGGATCATGAGGTCAGGAGATGGAGACCTTCCTGGCTAACACCATGAAACCCCATCTCTACTAAAATTACCAAAAAATTAGTCAGGCGTGGTAGCGGGCACCTGTAGTCCCAGCTACTCGGGAAGCTGAGGCAGGAGAATGGCGTGAACCCAGGCGGCGGAGCTTGCAGTGAGCCAGGATCGGGCCACTGCACTCCAGCCTGGGCAACAGAGCGAGACTCTGTCTCAAAAAATAAAAATAATAAATTAAAAAGGCCAGGCATGGTGGCTCACGCCTGTAATCCTAGCACTTTGGGAGGCCAAGGCGGGAGGATCACCTGAGGTCAGGAGTTCAAGACCAGCCTGACCAACACAGAGAAACCCTGTCTCTACTAAAAATACAAAATTAGCCAGGCGTGGTGGCACATGCCTGTAATCCCAGCTCCTCAGGAGACTGAAGCAGGAGAATCGCTTGAACCCAGGAGGCGGAGGTTGCAATGAGCTGAGATTATGCCACTGCACTCCAGCCTGGGTGACAGAACGAGACTCCCTCTCAAAAAAAAAATAAAATAAAATAATAATAATACATAGAAAAGACAAAATCAAATTTGATTTTTTTAAATAAAATTAATAAAGCTGTGAGACTGAGGCCGAGCATGGTGGCTCATGCCTGTAATTCCAGCACTTTGGGAGGCTGAGGTAGACGGGTCCCTTGAGTTCAGGAGTTCAAGACCAGCTTGTGCAACACAGCGAGACCCTGTCTCTCCTACAAAAAAAAAAAAAAAAAAAAAAAAAAATGCTGTGAGACTGGATGAGGCTGTGGAGGGAATGCAGTTAGACTGGAATGAGTGAATCTTTGGCCTGAGAGCCCTATTGTGTGGTCAGGAAATTTGTTGTGGTTGCCAGCCCTCTAAGGACCAGGAGAGGGAGCTGAGAGTGGGAGGAGGGTAGCCAGGTGGGAAGAGGGGATATCCGAGCTCATCCTTGAAGAATGAAGAAGGGGCAAGGAAATTTTCTTTTCTTTTCTTTTCTTTTTTTTAAGACAGTCTCGCTCCGATGCCCAGGCTGGAGTGCAGTGGTGCAATATTGGCTCACTGCAACCTCCGCCTCCCAGGTTCAAGCGATTCTCCTGCCTCAGCCTCCTGTGTAGCTGGGACTATAGGCGCATGCCACGGTGTCCGGCTAATTTTGTATCTTTAGTAGAGTAGAGATAGGGTTTCACCATGTTGGTCAGCCTGGTCTCGAACTCCTGACAGCCTCTCAAAGGGCTGGGATTACAGGCATGAGCCACCACGCCTAGCCTAGGCAAGGAAATTTCAACTGACAGAAAAGGATTTGCAGAGCCGGGGAGGTGTGAGGGAGTGGATAAGGTGGGAGATGAGACTCCACCCCCGCCTCTGCACAGTCCCCACAGTGTTTTGGTTTTTCTGGTCTCCTTACCTACAGGGAACTTCATGGTCAGCTGTTTCAGTGCACCGATGACTGCCACCACCGTCCCCTGTGCCCTGTCCCTTCTGCCACACCCCACTCTTGGGTTTGCTCCTTGCTCCCCCAGCCTGCTGGAATTTGCTGGAAACCAGGCAAGGCCTGGGAGGTGAGCCCAGTAGTCCTTGGGGAAGGTGACATCATCCAGGCCACCCAAGAGGCCTGAAAAGGCCCAGTGCCCTATTTCTGCCCCAATCCTTCTGTCTGAGGCCTGCCCTGATTATGGGCCATCTCCCCTGCTCAGGGCTTCCTTGTTCTTATGGGGCGGTGGACAGAGCCTGCTCTGGAGTTGGACCAACCTGTGTTTAAATCTCCTTTCTGGCCGGGCGCGGTGGCTCAAGCCTGTAATCCCAGCACTTTGGGAGGCCGAGACGGGCGGATCACGAGGTCAGGAGATCAAGACCATCTGGCTAATGCGGTGAAACCCCGTCTCTACTAAAAAATACAAAAAAACTAGCCGGGCAAGGTGGCGGGCGCCTGTAGTCCCAGCTACTCGGGAGGCTGAGGCAGGAGAATGGTGTAAACCCAGGAGGCAGAGCTTGCAGTGAGCTGAGATCCAGCCACTGCACTCCAGCCTGGGCGACAGAGCGAGACTCCATCTCAAAAAAAAAAAAAAAAAAAATCTCCTTTCTGCTACTTGTTAGCCTTGTGACTTTAGGCAAGGTGCCTACTATCTCTGAGACCCAGTTTCCTTGTTTGTAAAGGGAGACCACCAGTAGCAATCATCTTCATCTTCAGTAAAATCTTCTTCCAGGGATGGTAGTGAGAATTAAATAAGATGGGATGGATGGCAAGGCCTAGGGCAGGAACGGAACCACCTACCCCCATACAAAAGTATATCAAAGTGGTAATCCCAGCACTCTGAGAGGCTGAGGGGGGTGGATTACCTGAGGTCAGGAGTTTGAGACCAGCCTGGGCAACATGGTGAAACCCCATCTCTACCAAAAATAAGAAAGTTAGGCCAGGCGCAGTGGTTCACGCCTGTAATCCCACCACTTTGGGAGGCAGAGGAGGATGGATCACCAGGGTGGATTCGAGACCAGCCTGGCCAATATGGTGAAACCCCATTTCTACTAAAAATACAAAAACTAGCTGGGCATGGTGGTGGGTGCCTATAGTCCCAGCTACTCGGGAGGCTGAAGCAGGAGAATCACTTGAACCCACAAGGCGGAGCTTGCAGTGGGCCAAGATTGATCCACTGCACTCCAGCCTGGGCAACAGAGGGAGACTCTATCTCAAAAAAAAAAAAAAAAAAAAAAAGGTGAAACCCCGTCTCTACTAACAATAACAAAAATTAGCCAGGCCTGGTGGTGGGCATCTGTAATCCAGGCTATTTGGGAGGCTGAGGCAGAGAACTGCTTGAACCTGGGAGGCAGAGGTTGCAGTGAGCAGAGATCGCACCACCACACTCCAGCCTGGGCAACAGAGCGAGACTCCATCTCAAAAAAAAAAAAAAAAAATAGCCAGGCGTAGTGACGCACACCTGTAATCCCAGCTACTTGGGAGGCTGAGGCAGGAGAATCGCTTGGACCCTGCAGGTGGAGGTTGCAGTGAGCTGATATTGCACCACTGCACGCCAGCCTGGGCAACAGAGCAAGACTCTATCTCAATCTCAAAAAAAAAAAAAGTATATGTCCCCTTCTCCCCTCCCTGGCATTGCATCCCTCCCGCCACACCCACATTGACCAGGCTTTCTACGCTGCCTCATTTACCCTTCCCTCCAACCCCCACCCATGGGGCTGAAGCGCCCCTTCTCCACGCTCAGCTCTGACCTCTCTGGACAGGAACTCTGTCTCCCTCATCTCTCCCAGGCCCCTGGACTCCCCGGCTCCTCCCTCCTCCTCCGCCTCCTCTTCCTCCCTATTCCTCAGACACAGCCACTCCCCAACCTCCAAGCTTTGCCCTCTTTTCACTCTACGGCCCTCAGCCGCTCCCAAATATTCATTCACTCCTTCATTCAGCCAAGGCACGGGGGCCGCCATGTGCTCCGTTTTGCCTTCTGTGCGGAGGAACAGCTTGGGAGACAGCTCCTGCCAGAGAGGGAGAGCACATTTGGGGGGGGCAGTCATCTCACTGTGTGATGAGTGGGCAGCTGAGAGTCCCCGGACTTCCCCAGAAGAATCTGAATTTACACTTCTCCTCCTGCCACCCAAGGCCAGGTCCACCTAGAGTGTCAAACGCTAAGGCCCCTCAGGGTCCCTCCTGGCTGTGAACCTCTCTCCCCAGGCCTTCTTCACTTGTGCTCCTCCTTGGCTCCTGCCTGCCCTAGGGGGCCTCTCTTCCCTACTCAAAAGCTTGTGGAGGCCGGGTGTGGTGGCTCATGCCTATAATCACACTACTTTAGGAGGCCGAGGCAGGTGATCACTTGAGGTCAGGAGTGTGAGACCACCTGGCCAACATGGCAAAACCCCGCCTCTACCAACAATACACAAAATTAGCCGGGCGTGGTGGCGTGTACCTGTAATTCCAGCTACTTGGGAGGCTGAGGCAGGAGAATCACTTGAACCCAGGAGGTGGAGGTGGCAGTGAGCAGAGATCTCGCCACTGCACTGCAGCCTGGGTGACAAAAACAAAAACAAAACAAACAAACAAAAAAGCTTGTGGAGGCAGCAGCCTACTCTGTGTCTCCCTCCTTGGCTTCTCATTCCACTCACTCCTTAACCCCTGCAGCTTGGCTGCTGTCCCCTGCAACCTACGCCTCCCTCGCGGTGCCTCCAGCAGTTTTGCTAACTCCAACTGTGCTTCCCTGTCTCAGCCTCATCTTTCCGGCCCTTCCTGCAACATGTAGCTCTGTTATTCCCTCCCTTTCCTGGAAACACTGTTCTTCCCTTGGCTCCTGTGACACCACACGCCCCTGTTTTTCTAAAACCCACATCTGGTTGGTCAGTTACCCCTGCCCACGTGGCCAGGGCCGCTGCTCCATCCTGTGCTCCCAGCAGTGGGGGACTGTGGCTTTCTGCTGTTAGGGTTGCCAGATTCCATAAGTGGGACAAACTGAAACTCACTGTTTATCTGAAATTTATTTTATATTTTATATTTTTTAGACAGGGTCTCACTCTTGTGGCCCAGGCTGGAGTGCAGTGGCATGATCTCGACTCACTGCAACCTCCGCCTCCTGGGTTTAAGTGATTCTCCTGCCTCAGCCTCCCAAGTAGGCAGGATTACAGCTGCACACCACCACGCCCGACTACCGTTTATCTGAAATTTAAATTTAACTGGCCAGGCACAGTGGCTCACGCCTGTAATCCCAGCACTTTGGGAGGCTGAGGCATGTGGATCACCTGAGGTCAGGAGTTCAAGACCAGCCTGGCCAACATGGTGAAACCTCATCTCTACTAAAAATACACAAATTAGCCGGGCGTGGTGGTGGGCATCTGTAATCACAGCTACTCAGGAGGCTGAGGCAGTAGAATCACTTGAACCTGGGAGGAAAAAAATAAATAAAATAAAATAATAAATTAAAATAATTTGAGACAGTCTTGTTCTGTCACCAGGCTGGAGTGCAGTGGCACCATCTTGGCCCACTGCAACCTCTGCCTGGCAAGTTCAAGCGATTCTCCTGCCTCAGCCTCCCGAGTAGCTGGGATTACAGGCGTGCACCACCACACCCGGCTAATTTTTGTATTTTTAGTAGAGACGAGGTTTCACCAGGTTGATCAGGCTGGTCTCAAACTCCTGATCTCAAGTGATGCACTCGCCTTAGCCTTCCAAAGTGCTGGGATTACAGACGTGAGCCACTGTGCCCAGCCATCTTGTATTTTTATGTGCTAAATTTGGCACCAGCTTGGTGCCTGGCATAGAGCAGGCACTCAGTAAATGTTAGCTGAAGGAATATGGGCAGTGATGGCGGCAGGCACAGGTGTTGTGGGGCACAAAAGAAGTAAGGTCCCTAGAGGAGGTGACACCTGAGCCCTGCAGATGGAAATATTAGGTCATGTACCAACGGCCCCTCCATGGAGATATCTCCCACAGTGGGTTGAATAGAATCCCCCCAGATTATATGTTCAAGTCCTAACCGCCCCCCTACCCTGTATCTGTGAATGTGACCTTAATTAGAAATAGAGTCTTTGCAGATGTAATTGAGTTAAAGCTCTTGGGATGAGATCATCCTGGATTTAGGGTGGGCCCTAAATCCAATGACTGGTGTCCTTAGAAGAGAAAGCACAGGGAGAATTGAGATACAGCGGGAAGACAGCCATGTGAAGCCAGAGCCGGAGACTGGAACGAGGCAGCTAGGAGTCAAGGACTGCCAAGGAGAGAGGCACGCAGTGGGTTTTCCCTCGGAGCCTAGAAAAGGAACCCGCTCTGCCAACACCTTGATTTTGAGCTTCTGGGAGAACTGGGACAAAATGAATTGCTGTTGTTTTAAGCCATCTGGTTTGTGATATTTCATTAGGGCAGCCCTGGAAAACTCACACACTCCCAAGGCTCCGTGTTTCCCCAAATCTCTGTTTCTTCCTTCGGGACCTCTGCCCCCAGAACCCTCTGTAGTACAGACCTCTTGTGTAGCCAGCCACCAACATGGTCTCGGTAATCTTTTGTTGTTGTTGTTGTTGTTGTTTTTAAGACAGAGTCTCCTTCTGTCGCCCAGGCTGGACCGCAGTGGCACAGTCTCGGCTCACTGCAAGCTCCGCCTCCCGGGTTTACGCCATTCTCCTGCCTCAGCCTCCTGAGTAGCTGGGACTACAGGCGCCTGCCACCATGCCCAGCTAATTTTTTGTATTTTTAGTAGAGACAGGGTTTTACCGTGTTAGCCAGGATGGTCTCGATCTCCCGATCTCGTGATCCACCCGCCTTGGCCTCCGAAAGTGCTGGGATTACAGACATGAGCCACCGCACCCAGCCTGTTGTTGTTTTTTTAAGACAGAATCTTGCTCTGTTGCCCAGGCTGGAGTGCAACGGGGTGATCTCAGCTCACTGCAACTTCCGCCTCCCAGATTCAAGTGATTCTCCTGCCTCAGCCTCCCGAGTAGCTGGGATCGCAGGCATGTGCCATCGTGCCCAGCTAATTTTTTTTTGTATTTGTAGTAGAGACGGGGTTTCACCATGTTGGCTAGGCTGGTTTTGAACTCCTGATCTTAGGTGATCCACCCACCTCAGCTTCCCAAAATTCTGGGATTACAGGCATGAGCCACTGTACCTGGCCTTTTTTTTTTTTTTTTTTTTTGAGACGGAGTGTTGCTCTGTCGCCAGGCTGGAGTGCAGTGGCACGATCTCGGCTCACTGCAACCTCCGCCTCCTGGGTTCAAGCAATTCTCCTGCCTCCTGAGTAGCTGGGACTACATGCATGCACCACCACGCCCAGCTAATTTTTGTATTTTTTCCTTTTTTTTTGAGACAGAGTCTTGCTCTGTCACTCAGGCTGGAGTGCAGTGGTGTGCTCTCGGCTCACTGCAAGCTCCGCCTCCCTGGTTCATGCCATTCTTCTGCCTCAGCCTCCCGTGTAGCTGGGACTACAGGTGCCTGCCACCATGCCTGGCTAATTTTTTGTATTTTTAGTATAGACGGGGTTTCACCGTGTTAGCCAGGATGGTCTCGATCTCTTGACCTCGTGATCCACCTGCCTCAGCCTCCCAAAGTGCTGGGATTACAGGTGTGAGCCACCACGCCTGGCCAATTTTTGTACTTTTTGCACAGACAGGATTTCAGCATGTTGGTCAGGATGGTCTTGGTCTCTTGACCTCATGATCCACCCACCACAGCCTCCCAAAGTACTGGCATTACAGGTGAGAGCCACTGTGCCCGGTCCCTTTTTTTTAAATTATTATTTTTTGAGACAGGGTCTAGCTTTGTTGCCTAGCCTAGAGTGCAGTGTCTTGATCTTAGCTCACTGTGACCTCCACCTCCTGGGCTCATGTGATCCTCCTGCCTCAGCCTCCTGAGTAGCTGGGATTACAGGCATGTGCCACAATGCCTAGCTAATGTGTGTGTGTGTGTGTGTGTATGTTTTGGTAGAGATGGGGTTTCACCATGTTGCCCAGGTTTGTCTCAAACTCCTGGGCTCAAGTGATCCTCCTGCCTTGGCCTTCCAAAGTGCTAGGATTACAGGCATGAGCCACTGTGCCTGGCCTCAAATTTCCCCTTCTTATAAGGACACTACTCGTATTAGGGCCCACCCTAAAGATCTCACTTTAACTGGATTACCTCTTTAAAGACCCTATCTCCAAATAAGGTCACATTCTGAGGCACTGAGGGCTGGGACTTCCATACAGGAATTGTGGGGAGGGCATAAGTCAGCCTGTAAAACACCAGGGTCTCTTGCCCATGTTGAGTGCAGTGGTGTGATCTCGGCTCACTGCAGCCTCCACCTCCCAGACCCAAGTGATCCTCCTGCCTCAGCCTTCCAAGTAGGGACCACAGGTGTGCACCACCACACCCAGCTAATTAAGAAAAAATTTTTTCTTTTTCTTTTTTTCTTTTTTTTTCTTTGAGACAGGGTCTGGCTCTGTCACCCGGGCTGGAGTGCAGTGGCGCAATCTCAGCTTACCGCAGCCTTGTCCTCCCAGGCTCAAGCAATCCTCCCACCTCAACGCCCCAAGCAGCTGGGACTACAGACGAGGTCCCAGAGACGAGGCCTCCTCTCTTGTGAATGGGATTAGGTGTCCTAATAAAAAACTTGATGGAAGGAGTTGCCCTCCCTTGCCTTCTGCCTTCTGTCACTGGAGGATGCAAAAGGAAGGTCCTCACCAGATGGCAGCGCCATACTCTTGGACTTCCCAGTCTCTGTTCTTTTTTGAGATGGAGTCAGTCTTGCTCTGTCACCCAGGTTGGAGTGCAGTGGCATGATCTCGGCTCTGTGCAACCTCCGCCTCCTGGGTTGGGTTCAAGCGATTCTTCTGCCTCAGCCTCCCAAGTAGCTGGGACTACAGGTGCCCGCCACCATGCCTGGCTAGTTTTTGTATTTTTAGTAGAGATGGAGTTTCACCATGTTGGCCAGGCTGGCCTCGAACTCCTGACTTCGTGATCTGCCCGCCTTGGCCTCCCAAAGTGCTGGGATTACAGGCGTGAGCCACCGTGCCTGGCGCCTCTGTTCTTTATAACCCAGTCTCAGGTGTTCTGTTACAGCAGCACAATGGACTAAGACAATGGCAGAGCCCCACCTCTGCTCAGGTGATGGGTGGGGGTCACGGCAGGTGTGCTGGACTACAAGTACCATGGGTCCAATCCAAGCCTGGGAATCCTAATCTTCTTTGCTAGGGATTGTTTTAAGGGGCATAGGCCTGCTCTGGGATTCCTGGAAAGGGTTGTTCTTCCTGATAACAAGACAAATGCCAAGGAGAAAGCCCCTGCTCCCTGCCCATGCTTTCCCACTCTGGAAATTGTCCTCAGAGGATGGGATGCTTGGAGCAACTGCAGCCATCTAGTGATCATGAGGAGAAATCTGATACGTGGAAGGGACAATGCTGAGAAAGGAGAAGCACCTGAGACATTGATGACCACTGAGCCTCTCAGTGGTGACACTGACCTCCTGACTCCTTAGGAAACATAAAATGCCTGCTTTGCCCAAATCATCACTGAGTGGCTGTTCCTCTACTTGCGGCCACATGCATCTTAACTGAAAGGGAGGGGACACAGGATTTTGAAAATATGTCTCCGTATCACCCAGCTTGGCACTGGCTCTCAGCTTTGCCACCATCAAGCTGTGTGATCTTAGGCAGGTGACCCGAAGCCTCAGCCTTTCATCTGGAAAATAGGGCTGCTGTGGGGGAGAAATGGGATAACCCAGGTAAGGCATTTTGCACATGGTAGTTGGTATATATATGCATTCATTTCATTTGTTTATTCCTCCACTAATTTATTTAACAATCATATTTAAACACCTACTATGTACTTGCACTAATAGGGTTTGGGAATGTAGTTGTGAAAAACTAACTAATAAGCACTTGAAATTGGCTCTTACTTCTACTATTATAGCAAGACTTTGCCTTCAAGGAGCAGGTTTTGATATGTTGGTAAAATGAAGATAGGTTTGGCAGAAGTGATCTTCTTGGACCTAGCAGTGTGGGTATCTGGAGTGAGAGGAGCTGGGGGCAGTTAGGGAGGGGAGGAGCAGTTAGGAAGGGAGCTGGGGGCAGTTAGGGAGGGGAGGAACAGTTAGGAAGGGAGCTGGGGACAGTTAGGGAGCTGGGAGCAGTTAGGAAGGGTTTTCCTGGGGAGGTGGTGCTTGGGACACCTGAGGTTGATTCTCCCAGCAACCATTTGTTAAGCACCTACTATGTACCAGCTGCTGTGGAACTGTGTAAGTTGCTAGGGTAAGACAGGTGCCCCACCCTCTGGGCTCACAGCCTCCAGAAGGTGATAAACAGGTACATGGGGCCAGGTCATACGTATAATCCCAGAACTTTGGGAGGCTGAGGCGGGCAGAATCACTTGAGCCCAGGAGTTCAACACCAGACTGGGCAGCATAGCAAGACCCCATCTCTATAAAAAATAAAAAGTTAATAGGGTATGGTGGCACACACCTGTAGTCCCAGCTACCCAAGAGGCTGAGGTGAGAGGAATGCTTGAGCCAGGCAGATTGAGGCTGCAGTGAGCCATGATCTTGCCACTGTACTCCAGCCTGGGTGACTCAGTGAGACCCTGCCTCAAGAAAAACACAAAAAAATGAAAAACAAAAGCAAGTAGGTGGTTCCATTAGATTGTGATCAGTGTTGAGATGGGGAGGGGGCAGATGTCCTACAGAAGGTGATATCTGAGCTTCATTTCAAAAGGTAAATAAGAATTAGACAGCAAGAGGCCAGGCACAGTGTCTCATGCCTGTAATCCCAGCACTTTGGGAGGCCAAGGTGGGTGGATCACATGAGGTCAGGAGTACGAGACCAGCTTGGCCAACATGGTGAAACCCTGTCTCTACTGAAAATACAAAAATTACCCAGGCACGGTGGCATGTGCCTGTAGTCCCAGCTACTCGAGAGACTGAGGTAGGAGAATCATTTGAAGCTAGGAGGCAGAGGTTGCAGTGAGCCAATATCGTGCCACTGTACTCCAGCCTGGGCAACAGAGCGAGACTCTGTCTCAAAAAAAAACAAAAAAAAAAAAAAAAAAAAAAAACCCACAAAAACAAAACAACAACAAAAAAACAGGCCTGGCACAGTGGCTCGTGCCTGTAATCCCAGCACTTTGGGAGGCTGAGGTGGGTGGATCGTGAGGTCAGGAGTTCAAGACCAGCCTGGCCAAGATGATGAAGCCCCGTCTCCACTAAAACTACAAAAAATTAGCCAGCATGGTGGCAGGCGCCTGTAATCCCAGCTACTTGGAGGCTGAGGCATAGAATTGCTTGAACCTGGGAGGCGGAGGTTGCTGTGAGCCAAGATCACGTCACTGTACTCTAGCCTGGGCAACAGAGCGAGACTCCGTCTCAAACAAACAAACAAAACAAAACAAAACAAAACAAGGCCGGGCGCGGTGGCTCAAGCCTGTAATCCCAGCACTTTGGGAGGCCGAGACGGGCGGATCACGAGGTCAGGAGATCGAGAGATGATCCCGGCTAACACGGTGAAACCCCGTCTCTACTAAAAAAATACAAAAAAATAGCCGGGCGAGGTGGCGGGCGCCTGTAGTCCCAGCTACTCAGGAGGCTGAGGCAGGAGAATGGCGTAAACCCGGGGGGCGGAGCTTGCAGTGAGCTGAGATCCGGCCACAGCACTCCAGCCTGGGTGACAGAGCAAGACTCTGTCTCAAAAAAACAAAACAAAACAAAACAAAACAAAACAAAAAAAGAGATAATTAGACAGCAAGGAAAGGAGGAGCTTTGTTCCAGGTATTGCATATATAAAGACTTGAAGGCAAGAGAGGGGACTCGGCATCCTGGCCATTTCTGGTTGCTGAGTATGCTGATAGCTAAGGCATATCATTAAGTGGGATAGTGTTGAGAGGTATATTGTTTCTGAGGCTTTGATTGCAAGTGACAGAAAACAGAAATCAACCAGGCTTAAACAATAAGGAAAAAAATGTATTGGCCTACTCCTTACATAACTAAAAGGTCCAGAGGTTCAGGCCAGGTGTGGTGGCTCACGCCTGTAATCCCAGCATTTTGGGAGGCTGAGGAGGGCAGATCGCGTGAGATTAGGAGTTCAAGATCAGCCTGGCTAACACGGTGAAACCCTGTCTCTACTAAAAATACAAAAAAAATTAGCCAGGCATGGTGGTGGGTGCCTGTAATCCCAGTTATTCGGGAGGCTAAGGCAGGAGAATTGCTTGAATCTGGGAGGTGGAGGTTGCAGTGAGCCAAGATCAGGCCATTGCACTCCAGCCTGGGCGACGGAGCAAAACTGCATCTCAAAAATAAAAATAAAAGGTCCATGGCCGGGCGCGGTGGCTCAAGCCTGTAATCCCAGCACTTTGGGAGGCCGAGACGGGCGGATCACGAGGTCAGGAGATCGAGACCATCCTGGTTAACACGGTGAAACCCCGTCTCTACTAAAAAAAAACAAAAAACTAGCCGGGCGAGGTGGCGGGCGCCTGTAGTCCCAGCTACTCGGGAGGCTGAGGCAGGAGAATGGCGTGAACCCGGGAGGCGGAGCTTGCAGTGAGCTGAGATCCGGCCACTGCACTCCAGCCTGGGTGACAGAGCGAGACTCCGTCTCAAAAAAAAAAAAAAAAAATAAAAATAAAAGGTCCAGAAGTTCAGTGGCCTCAAGTGAGGTTGGTTGGGTGACTTTTTCTCCTCTACCTCCAGGTTCAAGTGATTCTCATGCCTCAGACTCCCATCTTTTCTTTTTTCTTGAGACAGGGTCTCACTCTATTGCTGAGGCTGGAGTGCAGTGGCACACTCATGGCTCCTGGGTTCAAGCAATCCTCCCACCTCAGCCTCCCTAGTACCTGGGACCACAGGCACGTGCCACCACACCTGGCTAATTTTTTTTCTTTTTTTTTTTTTGCAGAGGTAGAGGTCTTGTCACGTTGCTCAAGGTGGTCATGAACTCCCAGCTTCAAGCGATTCACCCACCTCTGCCTACCAAAGTGCTGGGATTACAGTGTGAGCCACTGCACCTGGCCTTGGGTGGCTTTTTTCATCCCCTCGTGGTATTCTCCATAGTGCTGGCTTTCCCCGAAGGTTAAAGATGGCAGCCAACACTCCTGTGCTCAGCTTCCTGGTCTTTGTCTTGTATTTACAACATGCTGATTGGACCAGCTTTGGTTTCTAGTTCATTTCTGAAGCATTCATGGTATCCAGGGCCTTGGGAAAGGCTGGCATCAGCATGGGATCAAAGCCATAGCACCACATGGATCGCCAAACAAAAAAGGGGAAGGGGGATGGATGTCAGGGGACAAGATTTTGAAGGAGATAAGTCATGCTAAGGAGCTTGATCTTAATCCAAGGATAATGAGAAGCAGAGGATTGACTTGATCAGATTGGGTTTTAGAAAGATCACCCTGGAGGCTGGGCGCAGTGACTCACGCCTGTAATCCCAGCACTTTGGGAGGCTGAGGCGGGTGGATCGCCTCCTGGAACTCCGGAGGTCAGGAGTTCAAGACCAGCCTGGCCAACACGGTGAAACCCCGTTTCTACTAAAAATACAAAAAAATTAGGCGGGTGTGGTGGCGGGTGCCTGTAATCCCAGTTACTCGGGAGCCTGAGGCAGGAGAATCACTTGAACCCAGGAGGCGGAGGTTGCAGTGAGCCGAGATCGCGCCATTGCACTCCAGCCTGGGCAACAAGAGCAAAACCCCATCTCAAAAATAAAAAAAAAAAAATCACCTTGGCTTGGCATGGTAGCATGCACCTGTAATCACAGCTACTCAGGAGGCTGAGACAGGAGGGCAGCTTGAGTCCAGGAGTTCAAGACCAGCTTGGGCATTATAGGGAGACTGTATCTCAAAAAGCAAAAAAGAAAGATCACCCTGGCTATCGAATAAAGAACAGATTAGAGGAAGGCAAGAGAAGAGGCGGAGAGTCCGGTGGGGGACTCTTTTGGAATAGGATGAAGCCCAGGAGGGGCAGTGGGAGAGGGGACTTCACAAGAGTTGGAGACTAGGCCGGGTGCGGTGGCTCAAGCCTGTAATCCCAGCACTTTGGGAGGCCGAGACGGGCGGATCACGAGGTCGGGAGATCGAGACCATCCTGGCTAACACGGTGAAACCCCGTCTCTACTAAAAAATACAAAAAACTAGCCGGGCGAGGTGGCGGGCGCCTGTAGTCCCAGCTACTCGGGAGGCTGAGGCAGGAGAATGGCGTGAACCCGGGAGGTGGAGCTTGCAGTGAGCTGAGATCCGGCCATTGCACTCCAGCCTGGGCGGCAGAGCGAGACTCCGTCTCAAAAAAAAAAAAAAAAAAAAAAAAAAAAAAGAGTTGGAGACTGATGGATCAGGAAGTAAAGGAGAGGGAAAGTGGAGGACCACTCCCAGGTTTCTACTTTGACTCCCAGTGGGGAGAGAGATAAAGGGTCTGTAATCCCAGAACTTTGGGAGGCCTAGGTAGGCGGATCACTTCAGGTCAGGATTACGAGACCAGCCTGGCCAGCATGGTGAAACCCCCAATTCTTCGGATGTGGTGGCACATGCCTATAATCCCAGCTACTCAGGAGACTGAGGCAGGAGAATCGCTTTAACCTGAGAGGTGGAGGTTGCAGTGAGCCAAGATCGTGCCACCGGACTCCAGCCGGGGCAACAGAGTGAGACTCCTTCTCAAAAAATAAAATAAAATAGACCGGGCATGGTGGCTCACGCCTGTAATCCCAGGACTTTGGGAGGCCGAGGTGGGCAGACCACCAGAAGTTGGGAGTTCGAGACCAGCCTGCCTAACATGGAGAAACCCTGTTTCTACTAAAAATACAAAATTAGCCGGGCGTGGTGGCGCATGCCTGTAATCCCAACTACTCGGGAGGCTGAGGCAGGAGAATCGCTTGAACCCGGGAGGCGGAGGTTGCGGTGAGCCAAGATCGTGCCATTGCACTCCAGCCTGGGCAACAAGAGTGAAACTCCATCTCAATAAATAAATAAAAGGAAGAGGGATAGGGAAGGGGCAGGCTGGGCACATGGTGGTGAAGATTGGTGACAGTTCAGAGAGAGTTTTGGACAGGCCTAGGAGACAGCAAGTGATACTGAGTCCGGAAGGCAATTGGTGGGATATGGGGGTTCAGAGCCTGGGGTCAGGGCTAGGGAAGGAGGGGGTTATCCACAGCCCAGGATTTGATATATCTGAGCCTGGGGAATTGAGGGAATGGATCGAGCCCAGAGGAACCACATGAAAGGTTTGAAGTCCAGCCAGGAAGGGAGCCAAGGAGGAGCTCACGTCCTGGAGCTAGAGGTGGCCCTGTCTGTCCAGTCCTGCCCAGAGACGGAGTGAGAACATACCCGCCAAAGGTCCTTTGGGTTTAGAGATAACAAAGTCACTGGTGACCTTGGAGGAACGGTTTCTGTGGAGTGGTGGAGTTGGGGAGTGAGTGGGAGGTGAGGACAGGGATGGAGGGGTGTGAACATCTCTTTTAAGCACTATTTTTTTTTTTAAGGCAGCAATACTGCTAGCTGAAAGGGGCAACTAAGGTGAACATGGGATGAGGGAGGGGTGGAAGTGGGGTACGGGAGGTGCGGGGGGTGTGTTTAGGATGAATAGACTTAGGCAGGTTCATGTGATGAGGGGGAAGACAAACATGAGTAAGGAGAGGAAAATGAAAATCAAGGTGCTCAGGATTGGGGTGTGCGTGTGGTGAGGCTGGCACTGGGGGTGATGCAAAGCCTTGGAGTGAGGTTGGCCTTGAAGGGGGAAGATCCATCTCTGCTACAGGGAGGGGAAGGAGCAGACAAAGGCTATGAAGGGGGTTCCTCCCAGATGGCCTCTGTTCTCTCTGAAAGTGGGAGGCAAGGTCCTGTGCTAAGAGCCATATGGTGGCTGGAGTGGTGGAGGGGGTCTGTGGAGAGACAGAAAGGGTACTCACTGCTCAGCCAGGAGCCCTGGATGTACCCTGGCAGAGCAGAGCTCACCTGCAGAACCCAGCAGCCCTGAGGGAAGGGCTGGGCATGGGGCATGCAGATGGGTGAGCCAGGCCAGGGTTTGCAGGGTGGGTGGAGCATCCTGGGGCACCAGGTGAGGCTCAGAGAATGGTGAGCCACCTGTTTGGCTGGATCATACATGGGCTAAAAATCCCTTGAGTACTGGCCTGTGAGACCTTTGCCTGGAAGGCAATAGGGAACCATGGAAGGCTGAGCAGGAATGGGACATAATCGAAGCTGTATTTAAAAATTTGTATTTAGTGGCCTGGCACAGTGGCTCACACTTGTAATCCCAACACTTTGCGAGCCAAGGCAGGTGAATTGCTTGAGATCAGGAGTTCCAGACCCACCTGGCCAAAATGGCAAAACCCCATCTCTACCAAAAACATAAAAATTAGCCAGGCGTGGTGGTGCATGTTTGTAATCCCGGCTACTTGGGATTAGGCTGAGGCAAAAGAATCGCTTAAACCTGGGAGGCAGAGGTTGCAGTGAGCCGAGCTCAAACCACTGCATTCCAGCCTGGGCGACAGAGCAAGACTAGGTCTTAAAAAAAAAAAAAAAAATTGTATTAAGTGATGTGTGTATAGTGTATACTGGATTAGAGAGGTCAGACTGAAGGCAGTCTGGAACTGCTTCATGTCAGTATCTGGAACTGCTGACATGTCTAAAGGGAGTATCTTAGTCCATTTTGTGTTGCTGTAACAGAATACCTGAGACTGGGTAGTTTATAAACAAAGAAGTTTATTTTTCTCACAGTTTGGGAGGCCGGGAAGTCCAAGAGCATGGTGCTGGCATCGGGTGAGGGCCTTCTTTTTTTTTTTTTTTTTTTTTTTGAGACGGAGTCTCGCTCTGCCACCCAGGCTGGAGTGCAGTGGCCGGATCTCAGCTCACTGCAAGCTCCGCCTCCCGGGTTCACGCCATTCTCCTGCCTCAGCCTCCCAAGTAGCTGAGACTACAGGCGCCCGCCACCTCGCCCGGCTAGTTTTTTGTATTTTTTAGTAGAGACAGGGTTTCACCGTTTCAGCCAGGATGGTCTCGATCTCCTGACCTCGTGATCCACCCGTCTCGGCCTCCCAAAGTGCTGGGATTACAGGCTTGAGCCACCGCGCCCGGCCAAGGTGAGGGCCTTCTTGCTGCATCCTCACATGGCAGAAGGAGCTTACATGCGGGGTGGGATTAGGGGGCCAAACTCATCTTTTATCTAGAACCCACTCCCTCAATAACTAACCCACTCTTGAGATAATGGCATTAATCTATTCCTGAGGGCAGCACCTCATGCCCAAAGGTCCCACCTCTCAACACTGTTGTATTAGGGATTAAGTTTCCAACACATGGACTTTGTGGGAAATGTTCAACCCATAGTTGAGAAGATGTTTAGTGTCCAATGTCATGGAACAGCTTCTTGCTCCAGAGGTCAGACCCAGGAGCTCAAGGTGGGGCTGGCCCAGAACTGGTCCACTGGGCATGGGCTGCCTCATGGAGCAGTGAGCCATGGGCAGAGGGGGCCCTGCTGGGGGTGCTCAAGAGGGGAACATGGCTTCAGCTGGAAACCAGCAGTGATGTTGTTACTCCATTCCATGTGAGATGTCCTTGGATCCTCCTAACAGTCGATGAGGTCAGGATCATCTTTCCCTTTTAGAGATGAAGGACTGAGGCTCAGAGAAGCCAAGTAATTCACCTAAGGCCACACAGCAAGCAAGAAGCAGAGCCAGGACTCAGCCTAAGTCTGAGCTCCTGCCACTTCTCTAGGGACCTCTGCTCCACCTGACTACACTGGAAGGTTATGGGTGGTTCTGGGGCAGGGCTTGCTGGGGGTGGATTTAAGGCTCAATGACTCCAATGGCCCAGGGGGACCATGATCCAGGCACTTACCCAGGAACACGGGTTGCCCAGGGCGCCAGGCTCAGCCTCTCTGGGAGGACATTTATGCCCAGACTGAGGTGGGATCCCCTTGGTCCATGCGGTCACCGCCAGAGGGCGCAGCTGTTGTCCAGGTGAGGGCAAGGGGAGGCCCCCGCCCCCCCATCCCAGTTTCCAGAGAAACCAAGCAGGCTCCCCCTCATGGAGTCGGGGAGCTCCTGTCACCTCTCATCTCAACCTGAGGTCTTGCTGACCCTTCCCCAGGGATGTCGGATTTGCTCAGGGAGTCAGATTTCCTCCGTGTGGGTGTCTGAAGCCTGGAGTCTCCTTGCTGACCCTGTGCCTGGTCTGCTGCATCCTCCTCCAAGTGCCACTCCCAGATGTGCTTGTCTTGCCTCCCTCTGCCTTCTCCTTGCACGGCCCCGGTGCCGGGGTGGTGCCAAGCACCAGGTTGCCACCTCTGTCACCTCTCTCAGCTTCTTCACAACCCTGAGGGGGTGAGGTGGGGTGGGGGAAGGAGTGCCAGCTAGACCACGGGGGTCACCGACAGGGCCCAGAAAAGGGGAGGGCAGCACCCTGGACCACACAGCCTGCCCAGGGCCCCAGTGGGCGGCAGGGGAGGGAGGAACTGAATTCCTGTCTGGGCAGGACTGAGAGAGGGTGGGGGCCCCAGAGGGAGCTGCCCTGGTCCTTCCACTCTAGCCCACCTCCTCCATTTCCCCAGGGTCACCTCCCGCCAGGCCCCCAGTCGATGGGAGCTCCTCTCCCCAACCCCCTACTTGCTCAGCCAGGTTTTGGCTCGGATCCTACCACACTCCCTCCCCGACCCCAGGGCCCTCCCGCTGCCTCCCTCCCTCCCCAAGTTTAGCCCCTTGGCTGTGGCCACTGAGGGCCTGGCTAGGGTCCCAGGAACCACACCACAGCGGCCAGGCTCGCTGGGCCGGAGCTCGGGACAGTCCCAGTCTGTCTGGCAGGACTGGCGGGCTTGGGATTGGCTGGAGCTGCCCCCGCCTGTGGGAGGAGGGAGCTGCAAGGGGAGGCCGCGTGGCTTGCCCAAGGTCACCCTCCTTTTCCCTCCCAGCATCCCTGTTCAACCTTTGTCCTCTCGGCCTCACCTTGAGGAAGGAGGAAACAAGAAACCCAGTAGGCAGAGCGCAGAGAAGCCCGACGAAGGCAAAGGGCTCCTGACACACTTATTCATTCAGTAAACACTGAGTACCTACTGTATGCCAGGCCCCCAGAGCACAGCAGCAAACAGAGCCCCTGCCCTCAAGGGGTCACAGCCCAGCCAGAGACAGGCAAGGAAACCACCACAGGCATCATATAGACTTGTGTCTCTGAGCTGTGTGTGTGGCAAGGGCGCAGAGTGGGACTCGGCCTGGCTAGGGCCGGCTTCCCTGGGGACCGGAGAGGTGAGGAGCCTTTTCTGGCCCAGGCAAGGGATGCAGCTTCTGGCGGAGGCCTGTGTAGGGGCTGTGCAAGGCCTCAGTTTCCTCATCTGGAACAATGTAGGAAATAAATGTGCCCTGATCACGCTTGCTTCCAGGCGGCCTGCGTCCTGGCCTGTAGCCCTCGAAAAGAAGGCGCTGTCGCTTCCACTGGAAGGGTGAGCCCGAGCTCATCAGCGAAAATGGTGGGGAGGGCATTCCCGGGAGGCCCCTGGCTCACACCAAGCTCGGAGGTAGCTCGCGGAGGTGAGGGCCCCGGGTTCTCGGCCGCGCTGCCCAGCTTCCTTGGCCCCTTCCGCTGCCTCAGGCTGCAGGAGAGGAGGGGCTGGTCCCCGGGCTGCCTCTCCTTCCCTCCCCTCCCACACCCCCATGCTCCTGGCCACGTGGCACCTCTGTGCCCCAGGCCTGGGGGAGGACGATCTCTGACCTGGGGACAAGTGGAGCCAGGGAAAGGTGGGTGGGATCTGGGATACCGCGGAGCCCGGATCCGGTGGCGCAGCCCCGCCCCGCAGCCCCGGGGGTGCTGTCTCTTTAAGAGCCTTCAGGCTGCTGGGAGCAGATGGCCAGGCCGGCCGGGGCCCCTTGTCCTTTGTGTGGCTTCGCACAAAAGAGGGGGCCAGCTGGGGAGGGGGCGGCTGTAGCAGGTGGGAGGGGTGGGGCCTTGCCCCTCCCCCTCCTAACCTTGCACCCTTGCCCCTCCATGAGGGGGTTGTTCGCTAGGAATGCGCCTTCCCTCTAGACCCTGTGGCCCCCACAGTCGCCCCAAAACTCCTAGGACACACTTCCTGTGTCGTGGCCCACCTCCTAGGCAGAAGCCTCATTGCATCCGGGCCTAGGGACTCTCCCAGCCCCCGCCCCAAGGAATAAACCTCCCCTCCCTGTCCCCACCTCCAGAGCAGAGTCTTCCTTTGGCCCAGAGTGCCTGGCTCTAGATAGAAATAAAGAGAATGAGGTTCTTAGGGGGCGGGGGAGAGGGATGCTGGGGCCGGAGGGAATCCAGTGGCTGGGGATCCCTGCTAGAGAGACTGGGGGTACCTGGGGCAGCCCTGGAGTAGGGAGGCAAGAAATAAGCAGGATGCTGAGCCTGTGGGTGGGGGTGAGGAGGCCGGGCCCGGGTCCCCAGGTTTGAGTCTGGAAAGGAGGCAAGGGGGGATGGGGGGTTCAACTGAGGCCCTGCCTAATAGGGGGCGGGGGCAAGATAGAAGACAGCATGGTAGGAGAGGCTGGTGTGCAGCAATGGTTGCCTGCCAGGCAGGAGGGGAGAGAGATGAGAGCCTCTCCAAAGGGTGGAGGTGCTGGGGACAGGGATGGCGCCCTGCCACTCAGGAGGGGTCGGCCTGAGAAGACTCTCTTAGTCTTGGAGCAGACCTCCTTAGCTCAGACCGGCCCCTGGTCCATTCATTCTCCTCCTTTGTCCAGACCTCCCCACCCTGGGGCTTGGTGCCCAATCCATGATTTAAGAGGAGGATAGAGGCCCCGTAGCCCTGGCCCGAGGTGTGGCGGGCAACGTGGCCGCTGGCTGGGTGGCCCCATGTGGCTGGACAGCGCAGCAGCCGGGTGGGGTTGAGCCTAGCTTTCCCTGGTTGTCCGCAGGAGCCCCCAGGAACAAGCGGCCCCAGCCGGGTCATGGCCCGACCGCAAGACCCCGGCCGCTCGGCCGCAGGCAGCGGGTGGGGGCAGGGATCCCTGGCTGGGCCCTGGGCTGCTTCTAAATTTAGGAATCTGATTACAGAGTGGCCGAGGAAGGGAAGGGAGAGAAGGGCGCGAGTGCGGGCTCGGCTCAGTCTGGGCACAGCGGGGTGTGCCCGGGTGGAGGTGTGTCCAGGAGACTGGGGCTCCGGGTGGGAGGGGCGGCGGGCGGGGGCTTCAGCTTGTGTGCGCGGCAGCACGTGCCCCGGGCGGCGGGGACGGGCACGGGCGCAGCTCGCAGGCTCGGAGCCGCCGCCGGTGTGTGCGCTGGCTCTTTGTGTGCCTGGCAGGGTGGCTGGGTCTGGCTTTGAAAGTCTCTGCCCACCCCCTCCCCCATCTCCGTCTGTGCCGCTCTACCCGCTTCCCTGTCTGTCACTCTGCCCATGCTTGTCCGGGGGGAGGGGGTGCTGCTTCCAGCTGGGGTGACAGTAAACCCAGTGGGGAGGAGACCCAGTTCCTCTATCCCCTGCAGCCCAGACCTTCCCCTACACCTCCCACTCCCCATCCCTCAGTCCTTGCTACCACTGTTTAGGGGTGCACACTGCAGCAGTTAAAGGGAACTGGGGCAACCCTTGGGGACCCACAGATCCACCAGAAGCCAGGCTCTGGCTGGGTAGCACTTGGAGGAACTCATTCCTTGCCTGTCCAGCCTCCCATCCGTTCTGGCCCCCAAGGGCGCATGAAGGGGGGTCCCCCCTGCGGAAGGGGGGGCGGGGAGTTCCTTGGCAGGAAGGGAAATGGAAGGAAAAGCTGGGCTCCACCCGGGCGGGCGGGCAAGCGGCCCCAGGGCCCCCGGGGCAGGCGGCAGTAACCCGAGCCCACTGGTGTGTGGTGCTGGTGTACGCGTGGGTGGGGCTGACCCCTGGCTACTCCTGGGGGGCAGTGGGGTCTCCCCCAGGGGCAAGTCTGGGAGCCCAGGGACGCGAGGGGGGCCCCCGCAGCGGGACGCGTGCCCCACCAGGGTCCTGATCCCACCCCCTGGAGGTCTGGCCCTGGCCCCCAGGCCCCGCCCCCCGGGCCCTCCCTCCCACCCCAGGGCCAGATGTTCAGCTGGCGGAGGCATCGGCTGGGGGAGGGGTGCTGAGGCCGCAGCCGGCACTACTTCCCTGCCAGCAGCTTCATTGTGTGCGCGAGGAGCGAGCGGCGGCGGAGAGCGGGCGAGCGAGCGGCAGCCCGAGCGCGGCGGGGAGAGCGAGCGCGCCAGGGAGGGTGCGAGGCGGCGCCCGCGGCTGAGCTCCGCCCGCCTCCCGGCAACTCTGCCCAGCGCCGCGCGCCGTGCGCGCCGTCCCGCCGCCGCCGCCGGGGCCCCGGCGGGCTGCCGTCGCGGGCAGGGGTCTGCTTGGGACACCGGTCCCCGCCCGGGGACTGGGGCATCCCCGGCGCAGCCGAGAGCCGCAGAACCCTGGGGGCGCAGATTGCGCTGCAGCGCCCGGCCGCTGAACGGCGTGGGCAGGTGGGCGGTGGGGTTCCAGGGCGCCCGGAGGACGGGGGACCCCGACTTAAGGGGAACCCCAACCCTGAAGGGCGTACATAGCAATCGCACCCCAGCCGCACCGGACCTTGCGCTCATCCCTTGCGTCCCCCACTTCTGCACAAACTTTTCTGACGCCCTGGCTCGTGGGGGTCGCGGAGAGCGCTGGGGCTGCCCGGTGGGCTCCCACCCCGCCGGACCCTAGCCACGCTGACCTCCTGCCTCTCCTAACCTCAGTGGCGACCTCTCCAGGCCGGGCCGGGCTAGGCACTCGGAGCGAGTGCAGCAACCACTGTCGCTCTCCCAAGGCTCCCGCGCCCCCCCCCCCCGGGGCAGCTGGGCGGGGTAATGCCCTCGGTGATGGAGAAGCCGAGCGCGGGCTCCGGGATCCTGTCCCGCAGCCGGGCCAAGACGGTGCCCAACGGCGGACAGCCCCACTCGGAGGATGACAGCAGCGAGGAGGAGCACTCGCACGGTGAGCCAGGTGGCCTAGGGTTAAAGGCGCGCCGGCCTTGGGGGAGCGGAGTGGGGCGGGAGGGGGAAGAGTTGCAGACCACGAGTCTATTACACTGATGGCTCCTGCCTCTCCTGGATTGGAGCCTCTGCTTTGCTTCTCCCCCAAGCCCAGGCTGCCGGCACAGCCAATCTGGAACCTGGGCCCCTAGCTGCTGTGGAGGCGTCCTGTCGGCCCCTCCCCTGCCCTCAGCTCCTCAGGGACCGAGGCATCCCTCCCTTGCATAGAGTGGATCTCTCATACCTTGCCATCTTGCAGGGGACTGAGGTCTGGCTGGAGCAGGGGCTGGAGAGACACCTCCACACAGAGCTGTGAGGCTCCTGTGGTGGGGAGGAGCCTTGGGTTCCTTGCAGGGCTGTGGTCCAGGTCTGGGGCTGCCCTCCAACCCGGCTCCCCTCCCCCCAGCCGGAACAAAGCACTGTGCTTGGCCTGGGCTCTAAAACCGTCCCCTTGTCCACCCTCCAGCCCCAATGGCCATGACTGGACAGGGTCTTTTCCTCTTCCAGTCCCTTCTGTGGCTGCAGGTAACTGAGGGGGACAATCAGGGAAAAGTGAGCCTCCTGGAAGGTGGGGGCCCTGGGTGGTCAGGAAGAACTCCAGGCCAGCCACCTCCCCCGCCACATCCTCTCTCCCGTCCGCCCTCCCTGGAGTCCTGACTACCTCCCCCTGGCTCCACAGACAGCATGATCCGCGTTGGAACCAATTACCAGGCCGTAATTCCGGAGTGCAAGCCTGGTGAGTGGCAGGACAGGCTGTGAAGTGGGGTGGGGGTGGAGGCTTAGCCTGCAGCCCCACCTGGGGTGCCCTTGGCTGGCTCCCCCTGGGAGGACAGGCTGGCAGAGGTGGGTGGCCCTGTGGCATGGTTAGCTTTCCTGCCCTGCCTTCTTGTCTGGGTCTCTGCCCCTCCTTCCCTTCTGGGCCTCAACCTCCCTGGCTCCACTCCTCTGCTGCCCTCTGGCCATGGGTCCAGCCAGGCTTGTGCCACCAGGCTGATCTGAGTGTCTTCCCTCCTGCTCCTCGGCCTTTCAGAGAGCCCTGCACGCTACAGCAACAAGGAGCTGAAGGGGATGCTGGTGTGGTCACCCAACCACTGTGTGTCAGATGCCAAGCGTGAGTGGGGCACAGCCCTGGGAGGTGGGGGCTTGGGTTCATCCCAGCTCCAAGCCAGCTCTTCTCAGAAGGGGGCTGGAGGCTGAGGTGTGTGTGGGTCCAACCCTTGCCCTGGGGCTCGTGTTCAGGGGCCTGGCCGCTGGGGGGTGGTCCCTTTCTGGACAGGCCTGGGTTAAGAGCTATAACCCCCTTCACCAAGACCCTGCCCCTCCTGCCCCTGCAGTTGACAAGTACATTGCAATGGCCAAGGAGAAGCATGGCTACAACATTGAGCAGGTGAGCCTTGGCCCCTAGGGACTTGGGAATGGGGTGGAATGGTGCTGGGGGCAGCTGAGCCTGAGCTGCCCCTTGCCCCGGGCCAGGCGCTGGGCATGCTCCTGTGGCATAAGCACGATGTAGAGAAGTCGCTGGCTGACCTGGCCAACTTCACCCCATTCCCTGACGAGTGGACAGTAGAGGACAAGGTGCTGTTTGAACAGGCCTTTGGCTTCCACGGCAAGTGCTTCCAGCGTATCCAGCAGATGGTAAAGCCCTTCCACCCCCACTCCCTGGCGCTCCTCTGCCCCTCCTTTCTGAAGAGCTTACGTGGGGCCCAGAGTCTTGAGTGGGCCCCAGCTTCTGGTGTTGCCTCCTCCAGCTGCCCGACAAGTTGATTCCCAGCCTGGTGAAATATTACTACTCTTGGAAGAAGACCCGCAGCCGAACTAGCGTGATGGACAGACAGGCCCGGCGGCTGGGGGGCCGCAAGGACAAAGAAGACAGGTGGGGGCAGGAGCAGGCACTGGGCATGGGGGTAGGTAGAGCTCCTGGCACCTGCCTCATTCCCTCCCTGGCCCCTGTGTCAGCAGTGATGAGCTCGAAGAGGGTCGAGGAGGCGTGAGTGAGGGAGAGCCCGATCCTGGAGACCCTAAGAGAGAGGTGAGCTCCCAGAGACTCTGGGCCCTGCCTGCCTGTCCTCTTGCCTCTCTCAGGCTCTGCACCACCTACCTGCCTCTCCTTTCACTGGCAGCCTCTGCCCTCTCGGCCCCTGAATGCACGCCCAGGCCCTGGAAAAAAGGAGGTCCAGGTATCTCAGTACCGCCACCACCCCTTGCGAACCCGGCGTCGCCCACCCAAGGGCATGTACCTGAGCCCTGAGGGCCTCACGGCGGTGTCAGGAAGCCCGGACCTTGCCAACCTCACGCTCCGAGGTCTTGACTCTCAGCTCGTCTCCCTCAAGCGCCAGGTGGGGCCCTGGGAAATGATGGGACTATGCAAAGGGGGCACTCGGCACCTGGGAACTGAAGTCTGGGGGGAGCTGAGGTGTAAGTGAGATGGTTCAGGGGCTGAGCCCCATCCTCTAGGACTCTGGGCAATGCGGTGTTCTTTTTGGGCCTTCTTTTAAAAAACTGGTCTGTAGGCTGGGTGCGGTGGCTCACGCCTGTAATCCAGGCACTCTGGGGGACTGAGGCGAGCGGATCACCTGAGGTCCAGGGTTTAAGACCATCCTGGCCAACATGGTGAAACCCCATCTCTACTAAAAATACAAAAATTAGCTGGGCATGGTGGCACATGCCTGTAATCCCAGCTACTTAGGAGGCTGAGGCAGGAGAATCGCTTAAACCTGGGAGGCGGAGGTTGCAGTGAGTGGAGACTGCACTATTGCACTCCAGCATGGGCAACAGAGTGAGATTCTGTCTCAAAAAAAAAAAAAAAAAAAAAAAAAAGGCTGGGCACGGTGGCTCATCCCTATAATCCCAGCACTTTGGGAGTCCGAGGTGGGTGGATCACCTGAGGATGGGAGTTCGAGACCAGCCTGACCAACATGGAGAAACCCTGTCTCTACTAAAAACAATACAAAATTAGCCAGGCGGAGTGGCAGGCGCTTGTAATCACAGCTACTCGGGAAGCTGAGGCAGGAGAATCGCTTGAACCTGGGAGACGGATGTTTTGGTGAGCTGAGATTGTGCCATTGCACTCCAACCTGGGTAACAAGAGTGAAACTCCGTCTCAAAAAATATATATATATGTGCGTGTGTGTGTGTGTGTGTGTGTGTATATATATATAGTAAAAATAAAAACTGGTCTGCAGAAAGGGGAGAACCCCAGCGGCTCCCCTACTGAGTAGTGCAGGGGGAACAAGCCAGATGGTGGACGGCAGAGAGCTTTGCCGGGGCAGTGGTGCTGGTGTCTTTGCAGAAGTAGGGTCCTGTGAAGGGCATGGTGGCCTGCCTGAGATGGGAGTCTGATGTTCCTCCACTTCCTGGCCTTCCCAGGTACAGAGCATGAAGCAGACAAACAGCAGCCTACGCCAAGCCCTGGAGGGCGGCATTGATCCACTCCGCCCCCCGGAGGTATGGCCGCTCTTTAAGTTAGGGTGCAAAAGGGGATCTCTCTCTGGAGGTAGAGCAGAAAGAGTACTACTTGGGGAGCAGGGCTGCCATTTGCATGGTTTTAAGTCTAAAGGATATGTGTGTTCCTTGCTTTCCAGGCCAACACCAAGTTCAACTCCCGCTGGACCACAGATGAGCAGCTTTTGGCTGTCCAAGGTGGGTTAAACTGTGGTGAGAAGAGAGAACCCCAGGAATCTATCTCCCCACCCTCCAAGGAGTGGGGGGGGCAGAGGGGAAGGGTCAAGGAAGTAACTAGTTCTAAGGGGTATTGACGCTGCTGCCCTTTTGACCCTTGCAGCCATCCGTAGGTATGGCAAAGACTTTGGGGCTATTGCAGAGGTGATTGGGAACAAGACTCTGACCCAGGTGAAGACTTTCTTTGTGAGCTACCGGCGCCGCTTCAATCTGGAGGAGGTGCTGCAGGAATGGGAGGCTGAGCAGGATGGGGCCCCTGGAGCCCCGGTCCCCATGGAGGAGGCTAGGAGAGGGGCTCCATTGCCAGCCCCAGCCCTAGAGGAAGATGATGAGGTGAGAAGGGGGTGAGAGAAACCCCTCAGAGAGAAGAGGTGAGGCGAGGCGAGGCAAGGCGCTGCCTTGGTCCTTAGACTGGGCTGAGGGCAGGAAGAGCCTGGTTTCTCACTCTTTTCTCTCCCCTCAGGTCCAGATTACAGCGGTCTCCACGTCTGTGCCCCGATCAGTGCCCCCTGCACCACCACCCCCTCCACCTCCCACCTCGCTGTCCCAGCCGCCCCCACTGCTGAGGCCACCTTTGCCCACGGCTCCCACTCTGCTCCGACAGCCACCCCCACTGCAGCAGGGCCGCTTCCTCCAGCCCCGGCTGGCCCCCAACCAGCCCCCACCACCTCTCATCCGCCCCGCTCTGGCTGCCTCCCGCCACAGTGCCCGTCCTGGCCCTCAGCCCCCACCCACCCTGATTGGAGCCCCTCTGGAGCCCCCAGCACCCTCACTCTGAGCCCTGTGGTCTTCCACCAACCACAGGCTCCAGGATCCCTTTGCTGGCCATCCCCAGGCATCTCTGGTGTCACCGAGGACAGAAGGGACTAGGGATCTGGCGGGGTCTTTGGAAGACCAGAGCTGTGCACAGCCCAGCCCCGCCCTGTGGGTTCTGCATGTGTTCCTGGCAGCTGGGCCTGTCTCCTGTGGCCATGGCCAGGCTCAGGGGCCTTTGAGCTGGCCTGAGGGCACTTTCGCTTCCTGGCTGGGACTGGAATGGCTGCCTCCTAGCCTGCTGGGGCTTGGCCTCTGGGCTCTGCCCTTTGTGTGTCGGGGGTAGTGACCTTAGCATGGGGTGGGGAGAGGGCAGTTGGGTGTGCTGGCTGTTCTCATTCCTCTTTCCCTTATTTTAGCAATAAGTCTGGGGTGAGGTGGGGAGGGAGGCTGCAGAGGGGGAGGTGGGCAGAGGGGCCTTACAGCAGCAGAGGCTGGAAGAGAAGCTCTGTCTTCAGGGGCCAGCTGGGAAATGCTGTGGAGCTGAGGGTGCTCACCAAACCCACCTTCCAGAAACTTGGAGAAATGGGGGTTGGGAATTTATGCAGACATGGATTTATTTTTCAACATTTTTTAAAAATTAAAAAAAAATAAAACCTAAGCTTACTGAGTTTTCTTTCCCTTTTGGTGCGAGGGCCCTGGGCTTTGCTTCCTGTCTGTGCCTTGTGGGTGGGTGGGGAGCTGGGCCCACCCAGCAATGGCCCCAGACAGGAATCAAGTCTGTCCTGCAAGGCAGGCGTGCTGGGCCACATCTTGCCCACAGGGGACTGGGTCCCTGCCTGGCTGGGAGAAGAAACAGGAGGAGGCAGCTCAGATTCCAAACATTCTCTTTATTATGTGTTTGATCCAGAGGAGAAACTAAGTGCAGGGTTGGGGAAGAGGGGGCTAGCCGGGGAGGGGCCACCTTGCCTGGGTGCCCCGGGCCCCTACCCCCTTTGGGAGCCAAGCCATGCCCTCCCGGCCCCCTCAGAGCACCCGGGCTGTTCCATAGGGCAGGAGGGGGGAAGGGAGGGAGGGGGAGCCCTTGGTCTGAGCCGCAGTAGGAGTGTGGGGCAGGAGGGCTGAGGTTGGCGAGGCCCCTTCCTAGGACGCAAGGGCTCGACTTAATCGCTGAGCCTGGCCTGGGAGCGGGGGTGATGAAGAGGGGTGGAGTCATCATAAATCAAAAAAAAATAAAATAATAAAATAAAAAATAAAACCCATCACAAAAAAATGTACAACTCAGGTGAGGGTAGGGGCAGCCTCTGTGTAGGACTCCCTCCCTCAATTTCTCAAGAACAGAAACAGCAGAGAAATAAATTAAGGGATGCAGTGGCCACCACCAGCCAAGCGCCCAAAACCGCCCATGCCCACACTGGCCACTGAGGGCAGCAAGCTGGGAGTCGCTTTGCCTATCCGTCCCCCACCCTGTGGAGGGCAGATGCTCCCGGCCCTGCTGCCTAACCCAGCCTTCTGCCAGGTGGCCCTGGAGGCCCTGGGCAGTGTCTCCTGAGAGGAGGGGGCGACAGTGTCAGGAAGAAAAGGCAAGGCTGAGAGATGAGAGTGGTGAGGGAAGTCACTGCTATGGAGAGAGCTGGTGCCCAGATTAATGCCAATGAAGGGGAAGCCATGGGGAGAGGAAGGGCGAGGGGGCTGTGCTTTCAGACAAAGGCTCCCCCATCACAGAGTGCCCAGTGGCCCTGCTCTGGAGACCAACAGCCCAAGCGGCCCCCCTGGGGACCGAGGAGCCAATTTGCCCTGCAGTCCCCTCCCCTCTCCCAGCCCTGGGGTCAGCCCCTCCTTCTATCCGGGAGGGGTGGGAGAAGATGGCACAGACTTTGAGGAGGGAACACACGTCCCCACAGCAGCTTGTGGAAGGAAATGCCCAGCTCTGGGAAGGAGGGGCAGAGGGTACAGTGTGGAGGGAGGCGGAGCCTTGTGCCGGCCCTCCAGCCTCGGCAGCCCCGGGGCAGCCCCCAGTCCCACCCACTGCAGGGCTGCGCAGCACCCCCGCCCCCTGCCCCGCCACCCAGGCCTCCAGCCCAGGGGCCTGAGGTCAGGGGAAGGCCACCTCTGGTGGTTTGCTTGGAGGGGAAGGAGGGAGGAGAGGGAAGAAGCCCACAGTGGGCCTGGCGGAGGGCCTGACGGGAGCTCCACCACTCTTGCCTGAGAGTGTTCCAGCCCTGAGCCACCCTCCCGGGAAACCCCACAGATCCAGTCTCGACTGTCCCAATGGGGCAGGGAGGAAAGGTGGCCGCTGGGATTTTTTTTTTTTCTTTTTTTCTTTTTGGTAATAAAAAATTTCTTGGTTTAGGCGAAATACTCTGTGCAACCGCAGTACCGAGGGGGAGCCCTGCCCCCCCATCCACCCTCCCCTTCCTTTGCCTCCAGTTGGGGAGAGGGGAAGGGGGAATCTCTGGGCAGGGGTGAATGTGGGGGGCGGGAGAACAATCTCCCACCCCCCACAAACATGTAAGTGAAAACTGAGAAGGGCCAGGGAGGGGAGAAGTGCCAGCAGGGGAGACACACCAATCCATCGCTGCAGTCTCGCCCAGGTGGGGCGGCGCGGCGGCCCGGCAGCCCGTCCAGCTGGCCCGCCCCCGCCGCCCCCGCTCCTGGCAGCCTGTTAAAGCTTCAGCTCGTTGGCTATTTTGGAGGCAATGTTTTTGAAGGCCATGGAGGTGCCCGATATCCGCTTAAATCGAACCCCATTGAGAGAGAGCCGCGGCAGTTTGCACACCTCCATCTCCCACTGCACGAAGTCCTCGTGGCCCGGCGTGCCGTGCATGCACAGCAGCATGTATTTCTCATGCAGCTCGCTCTGGCAGCTGTTCGCGTCCAGCACCTTGCGGATCTCCCGCATCATCTCGTTGGGCTCCATGGAGCTCGTGGTCTTCATACTCCACGTGAAGCGGAGGGAGCGGGGTTTGGCCTCCCGAAATTCTTCCTTTTCTTTGTCGTTGACGCCACTGCCCACCACGTGAGGTCTGTGGAGAGGGCAGAGGCGGGCGTCACGGGGGGCTGAGGCACCCCACCCCAGGAGGGCCACCCTGGCAGACAGCCCTCGAGCCCAGAGAGGAGAGCGGGAGGGAGCAGGAGCAGCCAGGCACGGCCCCTGGCCGCGGGGGCGGAGGGAGGCAGTCCTCCAACCCCTATGTGTCAGGACAGTGAAGGGGAGAAGCCAGCCTTGGGGTAGGCGGGGTGGGGTCAGGGAAGACACCGGTGCCCTCAATAGCACCAGCACAGACTCTATCTCCAGAAAGAAGCCTCGGAGCACAGGGAGGTGGGATAGGCCAGGGGTAGGAATCTGTAGCCCCGACCACCCGACCCAGAACTCCGACTTCCAGAATATACCAGACCTGAAGAGAAGGGCCCATTAACTCCTGCAATTGGGTTTGGGAAGGGGAAACTCTCTGAGGAAAGGGAGGCCCCAGAGGGTAGGGACAGGGCAGAACCACGGGAGGAAGAGCCAAGTGGCAGAAGGAAGAGAGGAGCAGGAGGCTTGTGGCAAGCCCGGTGGCCCGGGCAGGGCCAGTGCTGGCTCCAGCCCTCTCACCTGAGCGTCTCCACTCGGTCTTTGCTTTCAGGTTCATTCAGGTTCCTCAAAAAACAGAGCGAGGGAGAGTTTAGTGCTGGGATCTCTCGCTCCTTCCGCCGCCACAGACCCAGATGAGAGTGGGTCTGGGGAGGTGCCACCAGTGGGTGGGCAGGACCCAAGCCCAGGGCCCTCTGCCCATCACCTGGCAAGCCAACAGGGCTCTGCAGCACCTCACACTGGCGGCTCAACCATTCCTTTCCAGCAGGGAGCCCAGCACATGGGGCCTGTCCCTCCCCACACTCCCAGATCTGTGCCGGGGAGAAGGAGCCTCCGCTCTGGGGGAGGAGGGGGAGTGGCTGTGCACGCACTTCCCTGAGCACACCGAGCACACAGCCGGGCACGAGGCTGCTCCCCCACAGCCAGGGCTCACGCGCTGTTCTGGGGGTTGTGGGTGTGAGTAAGTTTTTGGAGCCACACGCTAGGGTCTCAGGACTGCAGTCATTTTGGAGGAAAGGGGCTGCAATGCTTTGGGTCTCTGTAGGATGAGGGGCTGTGGCTACGCAAGGGTCTCTGTCAGAAGGCTCAAAGTGCCAAGGCCTGGGTCTGCATGGTAGGCACCTGGGGATGGGTGCCTGCTGCTGAGTGGAAAAGGCCGCCTCCTCCGACCTTTCCCAACTCCCCTACCTGCTGGCCTGCCAGGCCATCTGCTCATACACAGGGAGGACGAGGGCGGGGCGGGGCAGACACCTTGGGTGGGTGGGTGGGGAAGAGGTCTGGCCCCGCTGAGCGGCTTCTCCAGCTCCTGGCTGGAAGATGGGTGTCTGGAGCTAGGAAATTGGGGATTGCAGAGGGAGGATGTGAGAGGAAGGAGAAAGAGCAGCAGCACATAGAAATAAACAGGAAGACACAACCAACACAGGGGTGCACACAAGCGCACTGCGAGCAGGGAGCCCGGCTGTGCGAGGAAGGCACCCGCCCCGCTCTCTCCAGATGCCCTGTGGGGCAGCCCCCTGCTGGGGCCCCTTGAGGCAGCAGCCAGCCAGGCAGTCAAGCGCTGGGTGAGAGGAGGAGGGAATGGGGAAAGCCTGAAGACCCTGTCTGGACGTTCCTCCATTAGCTGTGGCACCAATGTGCCTGCCAGGCATCCCAGTTCCAGTGCAGGGCCTGAGCAGACAGCCCTGGGGAACAAGCACTCTTAACCTGGCCCTTGGTCTTCAGCTTGGTATTTGGCCCCCGAGGCCTGCAGAGAGGATGAGCCTAAGGCCAGGGGTGAAACAGCCAGGAAGGGGCCCATGAAGGGAGACCCCTGGGTAAGGGTGCAGAGATCTGTTGTTTTGCTAGGGCTTGGGGTAGAACGGCCCTTGCCCTGGAATGTCCCAGCTCCCGGCACTTTGGAAGGGACAGGCCATATCTGGAGAAAACAGCCCAGAGGAGAAGAGGCTTGATTTATCCAGATGCTGCTGGTGGCAGGGGTGTTGGGGCAGGGGTGCGGGTGGGTGGGGCTAGTCCTGCAGGAGCTGCCAGGAGGGGGTGCTGTGCTCCATTTGTGAGACAAAAGCTCCTAAGGTCTGGAGGATCTAGACTGAAACCTTGGGGCCCCAGGGTCCCTGTAGTGTCTCCAAAGTCCTGCCATCCCATAGGCCAAGGGGAAGAGGTCACACAGCTCTGAAGTTCAGGAAGCCCAGGAGACAGACAAGATACCATCCCAGATGCACTTGTAACCCTGGAGCTTCCTCACAGCGCATGCACATGACAGGGGAAAGGGCCAGGAAAGGATCCCAACACTGTGACCAAAACCTGGAGTGAGGGGGAGTGGGGATGGGGTGGGGTGGGTGAGAGGAGACAATCTTAAAGGGAGGCTTCCCTGAGACAGTCTCCCCTTACTTGAGGACAGGCGTAACTGTGGGCCCAAGGAAGGCCCCTCATTTTTAAAGCCATTTGCCCTGAGTGGGCCAATGTGGCCTCTTAGCCCTGCCTGTTCGTACTGGGGGCACTGAAGGCAGGCCCTGTGCCGTTGCCCAATCAGAGGCAGTCTTCATCCCTTTAAGATGGCAGAGAGAGGAGGGCCACACAGACTTGGTTAAGCAGATGGAGGAGAGTAAGAGCCAGAAAAGGGGAGTTAGTGATGGAGGCAGGACACAGGACACGGACACACACACACACACACACACAGCGGGCTCAACGCCTACCTTCTGGCAAACCTGAAAGACAGATTTCTAAAAAAACAAACAAAAAAAAAGACAAAATAAAAAAAGAAATAAAAAAAAACCAACAAGACGGTATGTGGATAAGCAGGTGGGGAGTGGCTTCACAGGTTCAAGGGTCATCCCATTTTCGGAAGAGCCGCTCAGCGAGACTAGAGTCCCAGGCTTTCAGACCTGCCCACCCTCTCTGCAGGCCTCACACCTGCATTCTGGGGTTCAGATGGGGCAGTGGCTTTGGCTCCTCCAGCAGAGTGGAGTGAAACGTAGAGGAAGGGCAGGCGAGCCTGCTCTCTCAAAGCCCCTGCTGCTTCCTGAGCTGCTACTCCAAGGCAGGGAGAGGAATGGGCATGACAGGGACGCGGAGCATCCCAGGAGGCCAGCCAGTTGGCTGGATGCACTTCAAGCTGCCCCTCTGTGGTGGCTGGGGGCTCAGGTGTGAGAAACCCCATGAAGAGATCCCCACCCTGGGTCCAACACAGGAAAGCTTTGGCACAACCTCTGGTTAGGTTAGGGAGGAGGCCACTGTGGGCCCTCGCCAGTGATTTCATTTATAGGTTTCACCGTAAGAACCCCCGGGCGGAAGGGCATGGCTGTGGCTGCAGCCACAAACAGAACCAGCTAAGGGGAGAGGCAGTCAAAGTGACAAGAGACCAGGACAAAATTTTCCTTGCTGGCCCCAGCCTGGCTCATGCCTCATGACTTTGCAGCTGCGTCACCAAATATAAGTTTCCATGGGAACCCAGGAGAGAAGGGGGGGCTTTTATTTTAGCATCTGAGTTCACACTCTCCTAGAGAGGAGGCGGCATCGGCCATCTGCTTGGGGCCAGAGAATGAGGGGTGCCTGTAAGGAGTTGGGGAGAGGCCTAAGAGGGGTGGGCCTGGGCATACAAGGTGTTGACAAAGACCCAATTTCTTGTGCTTCCCCAAGCCTCTTCTAACCCCAAGACCCAATACCAGTACAGAGTGTCCCAAATCCCAACCCCCAACCCCTAACCCACTCCCAGTCAGGTAGGAAGGCCTGGCCTAAGCCTCTCTGCCACCCAAAGCTCCTTGCTTACCTGCGTACAAACTTGGAGGTGAACTTGCTGAAGATGCTCCCAGAGGCCCCCCGCCGGCCCTGGCTGTGGCCAGAGGGAGAGGCTGGGGTCACACCATAGGGCAAATTCTGCTGGTCCCGCACCTGTCGGAGCTGCCCAGCATGGAAGGTGCTTCGGCTGGACACACCCCGGGGGAAATTAGTTCGGTCTGGGGCTCCACCACTGCTGCTGATGTTGTGGGCGGATGGGGAGGCGACAGGGACACGTTGGGGGGCTGTGCTGTGAGAAGAGAAGTGGGGTTGAGGGGGATGAATTAGGGTACAGGACAGCCATCATCACTGGGCACCTGGACACCCTGTGGTGGGGACAGGGAGGGGGATGCTAGGGCAGAGGCAGCCATCACGAGGACACAGAAGGAAGGGTGTGACTATTGAGGACAGTGGTGAGAGGGAAGTCTTGTGGAAGTGGAAGGAGATGGTTTGGGAAGGGAGGGAGGGAGGCAAGGAAGGACCCGTGTGTGGAGTGTGGTTTAGGCTGGATAGAGCGGCCTCCCTGGGAGCCGGGCAGACTGGACCCTCAAGCGGGCAATGGGGACCAACCCTCGAGGATTGAGTCCCTGTGATGCCGACTATCCCCGGGGTCCCTAAGGAAACCCAGGAAGGTTCAGAACAAAAAGGTTTCCCTTTGGAGCCTTAGGACAGCTTCCTGCATACCTGTTCTGAGAGGGAGAACTGGAAAAGAGGGGCATTAACGCTCTTTTTTGTTCCCTCCACTTCCTGGCCGCAGGGGACAGACCCATTTCTTGTGGCTAAGATGACAAGAACAGAGCAGGACCCCCAAGTGGGAAGAAGAAATTGCTGGGGCAAGGGGGTAGGGTGGGCTGAGGGCAGCAGGTGCAGCAGCTGCCCCAGCACACTTGCCTGGGCCGCGGCACCTCACAGTTACTCTCCGTGGGGGGCAGCCCAGAGGCCTTGTTGGGGTGCACGGAGGCCGACATGGATTTCTGGTGCTGGCGGGGCCGGGCCGCAGAGACTGCGGCAGAAGCAGAAGCCGTGGAGGCCCGGGACCCTGGCATGGTTAGGCTAGGAGACAAAAGCAGCGGAGAGGCCCGTGTTAGGGGTGAGTGAGGGCAGGAGGCCTGGATTAGGAAGCAAGGGCAGGGGAAGGGCCAGAGCTGGGGAGCTCCAGCAGGGTAGAGGTCAGGCCTGGGCAGCAGCGGGATGCAAGTCAGAACTGAGGAATGCGGGGCTGGGAGTGGAGGTGAGTGAGGTCGGGAAGCAACGAGGTGGGTCAGAGCCTGGGAAGAGGAAACCAGAAATGAAGGAGAGCAGACAAGGGGCTGCTGCCTCCAGGCTGCACTGGCCTCCTAAGAATTCTAAGAACAAGAGAGTTTCTTCTACAGAAAGAGTGGGGTGTTGCTGAGGGGAAGCTTTCATAAACTCTGAAGAGATAGAGCCAGGAATGCAACAGTAAGAAATGCGGCCGGTGAAGGCTGGGGAGCTCTGGTCTCATGGGGATGGCTGGAGTTGCCCTCTATGTGTACACCGCTCCAGATGGGCATCTCTTGGTTCTGCCCTGAGCTGGGACCCCCAACACAAGGCCTTAGGTGCTCATGTCTAGAGAAGGGCAGCTGCCATGCCCTGGCCGTGGTCGAGAAGCGAGCATGCAGCTGAGAGTCAGCCCCACACTTGGCAAACTGCAAGAAGCAGTCAGAGGAAGATGGGGAGGAGGCAATGGCGTGGAATAGGGGAGGGGAAAGCTGGACTGGACACAGCCAGGATGGAACTCCAGGGAGCAGGGAGCAATGCGCTGGCAGGGACAGGAGATGGTGCTGCTGACAGACATCACCCTGTGAGACGTGGCTCCTAGGGAGCGAGGCAGGCAGGGCCCGGGTCTCTCACCTGTCTTTGCCATTCTGGATGGAGGCCTGGCCGAGGCTGGCCCGCTCCAAAAGTGGGGAATTCCTGCTTCGATTTGTGCTGGTGGAGAGGACGCTGTTCTGTGGGGAATATGGGGAATAAAGGGCAAGCGTTCTATCAGAAAGCCAAAGTGGTCTACAGCCAGGTTCTCCCGCAGGTTCATGGAACAAGCTTCCCCTCCCTTCCACCTGAAGCAGACAGCGGTAGGTTAAGGAAAGGATTCTGCTTTTACTCCTGGCAGCGAGGCTTCCTACTGCAAGCAGAAGTGGCAGCCAAAGGGAACAGAGTCTGAATTAAGAGAAGAGCTGCCTGGAGAGGGCAGGCCCCACCGCAGGAAGGAAGGAGAGGGCGGGGGCTGCGGCTCACCGTGGAAGGGGTTGGGGTGGTCTTCTTCCTCTCCAGGCCGGGCAGGGGGCTGGCAGGCACCTTGGCTGTGCTGCTGGCTTTCCGCCCCGACTCCCGGTCCTCCTCGGGCCGCTTATTTTCTGCATTGTTACTCTGAGTCTTCTTAGAGTAAGAATTAGAGGTGGGAATGGCAGGACCAGCTGCTGGGCCAGAGGGAGGGTGGGAATGCGTAAGGCCAAGGGGTCCACTGAGTACCAGCCCCATGCATGCTCATCTCCTACAGGGCTGGCCAACAACCCAGCAAGCCCCCATTCCACAGAGGTGAGGGAAGGGAAGTGGCTTGCCCATGGCCGTGCTACTAATAAGTGGCTGAACAAGGACTGAAACTTAGCTCTATTACCCAAGTCCCCACAGAACCTGTGACCTCTCTGGAGAGGGGTGACTCCCTACCTACAACTCCCAAAAGCATTTACCCTGGTCGCTGAAGCGCCGCTGCTTGGGATTGGCCGACACGCTGCGCTGTACCTTGTGGGATGGGGATGGGGCGCTGCTATTGGTCAGATCAGCTGAAGGCCGGGGCTTCAGGGTGATGGTGTCACCTTCCAGCTAAAAGAAACAGAAAACAGCTTCAAGGGAGGGCAGAAGTCACGTGGAAATCCCTACAGATGGACACATTTACACATACCACCCTCTCCCAACAATCCAACACCCCAGGATCATACCAGACGTCCACTTGTAAGACCAATAAATCTCCCCTTCACCCTGGAGATACACATGCTCTGACACAGACACTGACAGACACAGCCTCAGAGAGGAATACATAAGCCACACACCCAGAGACACAAATATCCACAAGAACACATGTCCAGACTCAAGACCACTCCCCTCAACACAGAGCAATATGGGCCTACACCAAGTGGCAGCAGGTGCCTGTTTTTGTTTTTTTTTTTTTGAGACGGAGTCTCGCTTTGTCACCCAGGCTGGAGTGCAGTGGCGTGATCTCGGCTCACTGCAAGCTCCACCTCCCGGGTTCACGCCATTCTCCTGCCTCAGCCTCCGAGTAGCTGGGACTACAGGCGCGCACCACCACGCCCGGCTAATTTTTTGTATTTTTAGTAGAGACAGGGTTTCACCGTGTTAGCCAGGATGGTCTCCATCTCCTGATCTCGTGATCTGCCCACCTCGGCCTCCCAAAGTGCTGGGATTACAGGCGTGAGCCACTGCGCCCAGCAAGCAGGTGCCTCTTAAGGATCCCACCACCAGAGGGACAGCAGGGCAGGGAGGCTGGGAGTTCATGTGGGGACACACAGATAATGAACAAAACCCAAATGGGCAGAAGAACAATCACAAAGTCTCCAGATCCACAGACAGGAAGACGGACACATACACACACACACACACAGATACACAACCCAAACATAAAGCACTAGACAGAAGCAACAGACTCAATAGCCAGGTGTGGTGGTGCATGCCTGTAATCCCAGCTACTTGGGAGGCAGAGGCAGGAAATCGCTTAAACCCGGGAGGCGGAGGTTGCAGTGAGCCAAGATCCTGCCATTGCACTCCAGCCCGGGCAACAAGAGCAAAACTCCGTCTCAAAAAAAAAAAAAAAAAAAAAAAAAAAAAAAGCAACAGACTCAAGCTTCTGATCAGATACACACACAGACCCCCCTGCCCCACACACACCCACCCACCCATGCAGAAATGTACACTTCCAGATACAGAAAGACACAAAGATATCTAGATCAACACAGAAGTGCTAGCCGATGACCTAGACCCATCTAATCAACGCAGACTAACCTAGATCAACTACTCACCCGTATTGAAACTCTGACCCAGTCTCACACCGACCCTAACAGCTTTCTATCAATTCAGTCATGGAGATCAGTGAATGGGCCAGAGGACCTTAGACACCAAAGCTGAGGCTTAAAATTGGTGAGCAGAGAGCACACCTACTCAGAGATGAGCTTCTGCCTTCAACAGGTGTTAGAAGCATGGGTGCTACTGACAGTGAGGCTGGCCAGGTCAGAGAATGGAGCGGGGAGCACACACCTCGGAGCTCTTGTAGCCCAGGAGCAGATAGGTGGCCATCACCTCGTTGTATCTCTGGCCCACCAGCGAGTCCTGGATCTCTTCCCGTGTGTAACCCATGGACACCATCAGCTCTGCACAGGGGGACATATCGTTAACACTGGCCTCAACTCCTAGGCAAGCTTAACCTCACAGCCCGGCACAGCCTCACCTGTCCGCCGGGGGTCCTTGTAGTCAGGGAGTGGCTCCACATAAGGCTTTAGTTCATCATCTTCGTGACCCACATTCATCCATCGATCTTTCATGATTTGCTGGGGAGCACAGAGAAGGAAAAGGGCAGGGGGAAGAAAGTCAGCTGGAAAGTGTCCATGGGGACCCCAGGCCCTTCCGCCAGTTGGGCTCCACCGCTCACCTCTAAAGTGCCTCTCTTGCTGGGATTAAGAATGAGAAATTTCTTAAGCAAGTTTTCACAGTCCGTGGACATGTAGAACGGAATACGGTATTTTCCCCTCAGTACCCGTTCCCGCAGCTCCTGTAGGAGGATCCAGGGTTAGAAAATTGAAATTATCCCAAGGCCAAAGGAAGAAACATAATATCCAAGATCCTCAGAGCCTAGGCCTGGCCAGACATAAATGAAATATGGAAGAAGGCAGAGAGCCTGGGACAAGACACCTCACCAGAGAGGCAAGTGAAGTCAAATACCCTCGTACCCTCTAACTTGACCAGTCCGAGGCCTGCAATCCGGAGTGCCTTGGGAGATGAACACACACACAGTTTATCCCATCTTTCGAGAAAGGAACTGAGGTTATTCATTCCCAGGTGCAGAAGGCCTTTGACTGCTGCTACCTCAGCAAGCCCTTCTCTGAAGCTTTGGCTTGGGACAAATGTAGACAGGTGGCAAAGGCGGGAGGTCAGGGCTAAGACCAGAGGCCGAGAGGAAATGAGAAGCAATAAAAAGCTTGCACTTCACTCCACCTTGAGATTCTGTCCATCAAAAGGCAGGGATCCGCTGACCAGTGTATAGAGGATAACTCCTAGGCTCCACACATCCACCTCGGGTCCATCATATTTTTTGCCCTGGAAGAGTTCTGGGGCAGCATAAGGGGGACTGCCACAGAAGGTGTCCAGCTTGTTCCCAAAGGTGAATTCATTGCTGAAGCCAAAGTCTGCAATCTTGATGTTCATATCAGCGTCCAAGAGCAGGTTTTCTGCCTGGGAGGTAAGATGGAAAACATCAGGGAACCAAGTGAACCAGAATAAGGCCCTGGGCAGGAAGGAGCTGAGAGGAATGGGAGAACAAATGGAAAGTCATCTTCAGTCTCAGAACTTTCTCCACCAATGTCAGGGCAGGGCTTCAATCAGCGTGAATGGGCTGGGCAGGAGGAAGGCAGTGCAGGCCCCTCCTCACATGGGCAGCTGTGGGAGAGATGGGATCCGAAGGCCCAGAGACCCTGTGAGCTGTGCAAAGCTACAGCATCAGGCCCAGGTTAATCAAATCATGTCTGTGAGGACTCAGCAACCAAGAGACTCACAGGTGTCCTCAAACTTGAGTATCTTGGTAATGGAGATGGTATATGCATGCCTGCCTGAAAAGCAGCTGGGATACAGCTGTGGAACTTTCAGCACTCTTCCCTGGGTCGGCTACCAGGTTGCCTGAAAGACCAAGAAAGCCTGGAGTGTGCCTGCCTCTCTTGGCAGCACTGAAAGGTGATGTGCCAAGAGGTGAAATGGCAAAGGCCCCCTGCTCAAGGGCTGGAACGGAACCCGAGGTCCAGCCACAAGGTCTCTATCAGAGGCAGCCCTAGGGGCTTTCTGGTCATCTCAAAAAAAAAAAGCAAGGCTGGAGTTTCCTGAACACTCAGGGCCTGATGGTTATTGATGGTTTTATCATGGAGAATGAGGGGAACAACCTGGCCCCCACTCAAAGGCACAAGGAGAAGTACATGCCTTACCTTTAAGTCTCTATGGACAATAAACTTCTGGTGACAGTACTGTACAGCAGACACTATCTGAAAGGAAGGAAGAAGGGTTAACCCAGGGGTGCCTGAGGGTGGGCCACAGGGGCTGGCAGAGCAGTGATCCTGTGACCTAGTGCTAAGCTACCACACAGATAAGCAGAGCCCAAAGTACCCTCCAGGGGCCACTTATAGACAGGCAGCTTATCCTTATATGTCAAACCCCAAAAGGCAGAGGTCAGGTCCAGATCCTATGGAGGGAGTCACACCTACCTGGCGGAATTTGGCTCGAGCCTCTTTCTCTTTCATCCTGCCATGAGCCACTAGGTAATCAAATACCTCTCCTGTAAGAGACCAGGCAGGGATCTCAGTCAGAGCTGGCTGGAGGTGGAAGAAGTGGGGGCACAACAGGAAGAGGCAGTTCCACACCTACCGCCACTAGCGTACTCCATGACAAGGTAGAGCGTTTTCTCAGTCTCAATCACTTCAAATAATTTAACTACAAGAGAAAAGGCCAAGGCTTAAGTCAAGAAGCAGCAGGGGCCACATACTGCTCTAAAACATGTCCAGGAGCATCCTGGGGATGAAAGTCTCCCCTCCTTTCATGATCCCCCACTCCCAGGAACAAGTTCCTCTCATGCCAGCCAAACTGCTAAGGACAGCCCAGTATGCCAGAAGCGGAAACGGATTTTGAGCTGAGCTTCCCCAGGGGCATCCTTGAAGACCGCAGACTCCAGAAGGCAGTGTGCCTTGGGGAGAAGATGACACGCTGGAAAGCAGAGCCTTGCTGTTGGGGAAGAAGAGAGAAATGACAACTTGTGCTCACCTATGTTGGGATGATTCAAAACCTTCATTATTCTTACTTCGCGGAATAGCTGGAAGATAAAATGCCAGGGGTCATGCTTGCTCAACTTGCTCCCCTCAGGTACCTCCAAACAGAGCCCCTGCTAGGATTATTTTTTCCCAAAAAAACCAAAACCAGGCAGGGAAAAGAAAATAGGGTGGTTGTCTAGCTCATGTGCAGCCTTCCCCGTGGCTGGGAAGTCGGGGAAGCTGGAGGAGGGCTGGCTGTGGGGACGTGCTACCCGGGATGGCATTGGGATGAGCCAGCCGTGCCCTCTGCTGCGTCTACCAAATCCAGCCCCAAAACAGCAGGCGGGTTTTGGCTGGGTGCCTCTGCTGGAGGGAGTGTGAGCCCATGTGCGTGAATATTCAGAACCCGAGCTGCTGCCTTGGTTCAGTGACAGTACACACCCCAGCTTGGTCTGTGTAAAGGGGTGGTGGAGCACCAGAGGGGGACCCCATCATTTTCTGATTTACAGTAGTCAGAGGGCTCTGTTCCAGGGGATAGGCCTTTCCTTCCTGGGCCTCCAGGGTGGTGACAGAAGAAGCCACTCCTATATATAGCTGATGCCAATTTTAATCAAATCCACCTCCACACACTCACGCTCTCTTTGTGAAACAAAACCAGGGGCTCCAAACCATGTATTTTCATAAAGACAGATGACAGAAATGAACTCTTTCCCCTCTGCGGGGGCCAGAGAACTGGAGGTGGGGCTTTTTGTAATTCCAGGCCTCATCACTTGCACAAAGAGCAGAACTAGTTTTTGTTGTTGTTTTTGTTGGGGGGGGGGGGTAGGGGAAGCCCTAATTCAAGATATGGTTTATGGAATAAAGTGAATACATTTGTTTCCCCTTTAATGATGCCCCAGAGCTTTCCTGAGCTAGAACACAAAAGAAGAAAAAGGCTTTCCAATCTTCAGGAACCCAATGCTGACCTTACCCTTTATTAGAGCCTAGGTTTTTCTTACTTTTTTCCCTGGCCCAACAGATATTTTGGAAGAAGAGGCAAAAAGCCTCGCTACCACCCTCTGGGGTGGTAATGGGGAGCAGCACTGAAATGGGGCCAGAGGCAACTGCCAAGGTTTCTTCCCCTAAGGCTGCTCACCTGGCATGGAAGTGGCATTCTTCTGGGAGAACTTGGGGTTTTCTGGGCTCATCTAGACCCCTGAGGGGGCTAGCTTCTTCAATGTTCATTTTTTAGGGATTATTGCTGAGATCACATTTTTGGCCAGAATCAGACTGGCTTTAGTAACAGAGTCTCAAAAGGTTTTGAAAATGGCTCTATTTGTCCAGTGTTGGTGCCTTCCACAGAGTCAGGAAGAATTAGGGAGAAAAACAAGGTAGGGAGTAAGATGGCTTGGTGGACTGGCGATTATTACGATGGCAGGCTAGACTGCTCCCAAGGCCAAATGGCCCATCCCACGCTGACTTCTGTGGGGCTGCAGCCAGTATGTCAGGAGCAGCCCTTTTTCCCTTCCTCCTGGAAAGCTCCAAGCAAGGACACCCTGGTGATGACAGCAATGATTCCACTGAACTGAAGAACCCTTGAAGGGATCCCAGGGGTAACAATAAATAGGAAACACCTTGGTTCTGGCTATTTGCACGTCAGGGGAACAACTCATCCACTCTAATTCCATGAGCATTGCCCTCAACAACAATCCTTAGCCCCTACTCCTAAGGTTCCCAGTATCACTGTATCTGACTCTAATGTTAGCACAAATCATGCCTTCTCCTAACTCAACTACCACAATATGCTTATGGAGAAAATATCTGATTTGCCACAAGATGAACAGAACTAGGTTTTGTTCAGAAAATTTGAGCTGGAGCTCATTCTCTAAAATGTAGCTGGCACAGAACCCAGCTGCAGGTTCCCTGTTTCCTCTTATTCTTGTATTTCTAAAGCCACTCCCCTGGATCATTCCAGATCTTGAAGTAGCTGCATGTGTTTCTAGTAGTGGCTACAAACATGTGTTTTTGCATAGGGCTGGCCGCAAGCCAGAAGATAACAAGATGCAGGAAGTAGGTCAGACAGGTAGGCCAAGCGGCTGGGAATGAACAGAAAGACTTCACAAGAGCCAGTGCCTGTGGCCAGGAAACCCACTCAGGAGGAGTCACCACAGAGGATTCAACTAAAACCCCTAAGGTAGCAGAGCCATGTGGGGTGGTGAGTGAAATGGCCAGAAAATTTAAACTAGGAATTCAAGAGGAGGTCTAAATGGGGTGAGTAGATCATTGACCCCAGAAGAGAGATTTAGAAAGGCACAGGAGGGCTGGGCACGGTGGTTCACACCTGTAATCTTAGCACTTTGGGAGGCCGAGACGAGCGGATGACTTGAGGTCAGGAATTTGAGACCAGCCTGGCTAACATGGTGAAACCCCATCTCTACTAAAAATACAAAACTTAGCCAGGCGTGGTGGCGGGCGCCTGTAATCCCAGCTACTTGGGAGGCTGCAGTGGGAGAATCACTTGAAAACAAGAGGCGGAGGTTGCAGTGAGCTGAGATCACGCCACATTGCACTCCAGCCTGGGTGACAAGAATGAGACTCTGACTCAAACAAAACAAAACAAAACAAAACAAAAAACAAACGGACAGCAGGTGCCATGTGCTTACCTTCTGGAGGCTGGAGGAGTTCAGTTGAGTCTTGTCAATGATCTTCACAGCTACCTGAGGATGAGACAAAAAAGCCCCAAATCACTTCTCTGACTAGGCAAAATCCAGGATTCCAATCTACTTCCTCCTTTATATTTCGCACTCCTTTTCATCCCACAGCTTTTTGCACCCCTATATGTCAGATCTCATTTCTGCCGGATAAACAAGAGGTTGGCTGCAGTAGTAGTCCCATCACCACCTGCTGGAGTGTCAACAGGGCTGGGAGGTGCTGCCATGTCCCCAGTCCCAGTGCTCACCTCTTTCCCAGTCAGGATGTGTCGGGCCAACTTCACCTTGGCGAAGTTACCCTTGCCAATGGTCTTGAGGAGCCGGTAGTTTCCAATGTGGGGCTGCTCATCAGCAGAGGTGGCTGAGTTGCGGCCCCGAATCATGTTGGACTTACTGCTGGGCTTGGAGTCAAGGTGTCCCAAGGTGGGCTGCAGGGTAGAAACAGAGATACCATTACAAGCTACACTTCCAGTCCTCTAAACACTCTCTGCAAAATATGTAAGGGAGGAGGGTGCAGGGGCAGACTCCAGGGGGCTGGTAGGCATGTGAAGAAACATAGGACAGGAGAAGAAAGGAGAGGGGGCTGAGATGACAGCCAGTCTTCACTCCAAAGGAGCACATCATAAGGTCCAGTGCCCAGGTCCTGTGGGTGGCAAAGCTCAGGAGCAGAGCTGTCCCATCACTGGCTCCCTGAACCTCCACTGGCAACACAGCAGCTCGTCTGGCTCAGGAGGGAGAGCCGGTACCCCACTTCCCACTATGCTGCTTGTGCAGACTGCGAGAAGACTGCATCTCAAAGTCATGGTAGCAACATGGTCATAACTGCTTCAATGCCCTCACTGCCAACCAAAACTTACATGAACCTTTATTATTTATTTATTTATTATTTTGAGACAGAGCTTTGCTCTTGTTGCCTAGGCTGCAGTGCAATGGTGCAATCTCAGCTCACCGCAACCTCCGCCTCCTGGGTTTAAGCAATTCTCCCACCTCAGCATCCCGAGTAGCTGGGATTACAGTCACACGCCACCACGCCCGGCTAATTTTGTATTTTTAGTAGAGACGGGGTTTCTCCATGTTGCTCAGGCTGGTCTCAGACTCTCGACCTCTGGTGATCCGCCCGCCTTGGCCTCCCAAAGTGCTGGGATTACAGGCGTGAGCCACCGCACCCGGCCATAATAACCTTGTTGGGTAGAAATGTAGTAGCCCTCCCTGCATGGAAGGACTGCATGGCCGGAAGTTAAACCCAAGTCTCCTGCATGGGAGACGAAATTTCTGCCGCTGAACTACCAATGCCCCACCGAACCTTTATTATTTATCACTTTACATTTATTTTCCGTCTCTCCCAGTAAGAATGGAAGCACATGAAAGCAGGCATATATTCTTTATTCACTGATAGATCCCAGCACTTAAAGAGAGACTGGCTTATGTTTGCTGCTCAATGAGTACTTGTACAATGAAATGACTGACCGACTAGGTCTGAGCAAGGCAGCAGTCTGCCCTGCTCTGCCCTCCTGGCTCAAATGAGGGGACGAGGATGCAGAAGCTATAATGACCAGCACTGAACAGGCATACAAACATAATACAGGTTGAATATCCTTTATCCAAAATGCTTAGGACCAGAAACGTGTCAGATTTTTTATCGTTTTGAATTTTGGAATATTTGCATATACATAATCAGATATCTCAGGGATGGGACCCAAGTCTAAACGTTTATTTTTCACGTATACATTATATGCATGGCCTGAAGGTAATTTCATATTTTAAAATAATTTTGTTCATGAAACAAAGTGATTGAATTTTGATTATAACCTGTCATATGGGGTTACGTGTAGAATTTTCCACTTGTGGCATCATGCTGGCACTCAAAAAGTTTAGATTTTGGAGCATTTTTGCTTCTGGATTATGGATGTTCAACCTGTACAAAAAGGGTATGGTCTAGACAAAAAACATTATCTACGTGAAGACATGTACATTCATCAAACTGCTAAACACAGACTATGTGAGCCAGCAATTCCGCTCCTCAGTATATACAAAAGAGAACATAAATCCACAAAAAACCTGTAACCAAGGTTCACAGCACCATAATCCATAATAGTCAAAAAGTGGAAACAATTCAAATGCCCATCAGCTGGATGAACAGATAAACAAACGTAGCATCTCCCTACTGGGGAGTACTGGTTGGCAGTAAAAAAGAATATATGCTACAACACAGAAGAAACTTGAAAATGATGCTGAGTAAACAAAGCTGGTCATAAAGAACCACATATTGTATGATTCCATTTATATGAAATGCCCAGAACAGGCAAATCTATAGAGACAGAAAGTAGGTTAGTGGTTGCTGAGAAGGACGGGGGAAATTTAAGGGTGACAACTAAGGAGTGTGGGGTTTCTTTTTGGGGTAATGAAAATGTTCTAAAATTGATTACGGTGATGGATACACAACTGTGAATTTAATAAAAGTCACTCATTTAAATTTCAAATGGATAAACTTATGGTATGTGAATTATCTCTCACTAAAACTGTTCAGAGTTTGAGCCAGGCAAGGTGGCTCATGCCTATAATCCCAGCACTTTAGAAGGCTGAGGCAGGAGGATCACTTGAGGTCAGGAACTCAAGACCAGCCTGGGCAACATAGGGAGACTCTGTCTCTACAAAAAATTAAGAAATCTTGGGAGATTGAGGCGGGTTGATTGCTTGAGGTCAGGAGTTCGAGACCAGCCTGGCCAACATAGTAAAACCCTGTCTCTACTAAAAATACAAAAAAATTAGCTGGGCGTGGTGGCAGGCGCCTGTAATCCCAGCTACTAGGGAGGCTGAGGCAGGAGAATCGCTTGAACCCGGGAGGAGGAGGTTACAGTGAGCTGAGATTGCACCACTGCACTCCAGCCTGGGCAACAAGAGTGAAACTCTGTTTCAAAACAACAAAATAAAATAAAAACAAATAAATCAACTGGGTGTGGTGGCACGCACCTATAGTCCCAGCTGCTCTGGAGGATGAGGCGGGAGGATCGCTTGAACCCAGGAGGAGTTCAAGGCTACAGTGAGCCATGATCATGCCACTGTACTCCAGCCTGGGTGACAGAGTGAGACCTTGTCTCAAACAAAAACAAAAACAAAAACAAAAACAAAACACACACACACACACACACACACACACACAAAAAAAAACAAAAATGCAGAGTCTGGTCTAACTCCTGATTAGAGCCCTGGTTTACAACTCACAAAGAACATCTCACAAAGAACATCTGGTACGATCGCTCCAGCATACTGCAACAAAGCATATGAGGCCACAGCCTCATCCCAGAACCATCCAGAGCTGCCTTGGAAACTTCAAGAAACAGTTTGGAGGGCAGCAGGGTGACCAGAGGAGTGTGAGTCAAAGTTCTTCCTTTCATGGCCCCTGTTGGCTGTAAGTGAAGCACTCAAAAACCACAGAGAAAAAGAATGACTTGCTACTACTACCCAAGGAACTGTCCAGCATTCCTAGGCAAGAACCTTGCTAGGCCAGCCAGATGCTTTTCAGGCAGAAATGACAGCAGCAAGTAAATTCAGTATCCTGATTCTGACATTTCCCCTTCTTCACTGTGCCCATGCAGGGCCTTTGCATAGTAGCTGCAGGGTGTCTTTTGGTGAGCTGTTTGACCAGATCCCAGAAACACATGGGGTTGAACCTTGGAGGAGAAAGAGCCCATGTATTTGGTAGATGTTTGAAGGGGGAGGAGGCTCCTCACATCCCAGAAGAGGCCCTTTTAACTTCCTTCTTTCTCTCTTCCTCACCAACCTTTGCATCTCCATGAAGCCCCCCAGCCCTTACTGTCTGCTCATTCCAGCCCACAGAGCTCTCTGGTGCTCTGTTCTCCATGCACCCTGTAGCTCACCTAAGACTGGTTGGTTCTCAAACAGTGTTTGCTAGACAGGTGGATTTTTAAATACCTGCTTTTTTCCCTTCCAAAGGATCTCTAGGTTTCACACCCCTTGGAGAGCAGGGCATTGCTGGTACCTGACTGGGCCAGTCTCCTGAAGGGTACCCCAGCCCTGTTCAGCAGGGTACTGAAAGCCTGGCCTCCTCAGGCTACCTTTTTCTCAGCCCCAGCTTCCCTTTCCAGGCTGCTAGACTGCCTCCCACTTTCCCCAGTCTGCCTAAGGGGCAATGAACAGGAAAAACCTTCCTTCTGCCCCAACTCCTACGAGAGGAAGATGGGTGGGAAAGTTTCCTTGGCAACCTCTAGTTCACCTTCTAAGTTTGTTGTCACTCCCCTTTTCTCTGACGATATAAGTCCAAGGCAGCAGGAAGCGTGACAGTCTCTAAGTTCTCAAAATCCAGACCAGGGATTTAGCATCTACCTGGGGACTTGGGCCTTTTGCCAGTTGAGACCAAATCTGGGCATCCCACGCCCATCCTGAGCTCTGCTCTGCCCATCCCTCTTGGTGAACCGAGGGGCCGATCTGTGTGGCACAGGTCAGCATTCCCTGCCTGGCCCTGCTGCATGCACAATGGGCCTCAAGGAGCCTAACAACCACAAGCAAGATTCTGCCATTCATTCTCCTCCTTTCTGGTTAAGACTGTAGATGTCGGAGATAACCTGCTAGGTTTCAAATCCTAAATCTGCCACCTACTCAGCACATACTAACTTTATTATTATCATCAACATCATCAAGTCAGGCACAGTGGCTCATGCCTTTACAGGCAGCACTTAGGGAAGCAGAGGCAGGAGGATAGCTTGAGCCCAAGAGTTCAAGACCTGCCATTCACAAAAAGGAAAAAAAAAAGAATATATTTAAAAAGGCAATATAGCGAGACCCTCATTCACAAAAAGGAAACACACACACACACACACAAAACCCCAAAACAGAACAACTGTAACATCAACATTGTCAAGAAGGAGGTGAAATTATTACAAATAGGAAAGAGAAGTACCCAAAAAAACGACCGGTGGCCAATATTGCCAGACATCTGTGCCAGGCAGCGATCTTGAGGAACGCTGCAGTCCAACAGAACCAGGTTCAAGTCCTGTCTCCCCCACCTACAAGCTTTAATTTCCTTATCTGTAAAGTAGCAATAAACGTTCCCTACTTTACAAAAGTAGATGAGAGAACACATGTAAAACACCCTATCCAGTGTTCAGTAAGAGCAACCATTATGTCCCCAAATACTACTATCTGCCAATCCAGAGGTCTCACTGTCAAAACAACCTTCCAAATCAAAGTTGAGCCCGCTAAGCCAGCTACAGCCCAGCTGGAGGCTGACAAGAGATGCTAGGGGCCTTTCCGCAAAAGGGGCCAGGTTGAGTGCCCGCTCTCCTCCAGACCTGGTGAACTGCCACACTCCCTCAACCTGTTGCTAGCCGACACCAGCACCTCTACCCTTCAAAAGAGGGAAGAAGGGGAGTTAGGAACTCAAGACAGGGTCGCTGTGAAGGGCTGGTCCCACACTGGATATCCAGGACAGGGAAAGAGAGGAGGTTCTGCTTGTTCAGGAGCCAGAGAAGCAATAAGCACTGATGCTTGCTCTTTGATCCCCTGCTCCAAAGTCACCAACCCACTTTTCAGGACTGAACCATCCAACTCACAGGACTCCAAGTGCTCAATCCTTCCCTTACTTACCCCTGCACCCCCTCTTCTATGCTGTAATATGTTTCCCACAGCAGGGATGTGAGCCAGGGTAAGGAGGCAAGCCACGGGGAGGAAGCAGAGAAAAGAGAACGGGAAAAGAGAGGAGAAAGTCTCCAACAGAAATGCTTCTTGGGATAAGGCCCCAAGTGACACAACTTCCTCACCTAGCTGCTTCCCTGAAGGATAAAGTGGTAAGAGTATGCAGTGGCTAATATATAGAGAGAGTTTCCCTTTTTGGGTTCTGGCTGCACCATTCAGCTTGGCCCTGGGTCTCACCAACAGGATGGCAGGCTGAGGATTAGCTACCCTACTAGGCCAACTCAATAGGACCTGGCGAAAACCATGCTCTCCCCTCCACCACCATCCTCCCTGCTTATAGTAAGATGTGGCACACCAGGCACTCCCAAAGCTCTGGCCTATATCATACTCCAGGCAGGCCCTAAAGGATGGAGGAGGTCTGTCGAGAGGAGCCCCTATGGCTCTCAAGTAGCCTTTAGGAAGAATAAGGGGTCACCCTGCAAGGCAGTTATTTGGAACCAAAAGGCAAACCAAGCAGTTACTAAGCAGGCCTGATTCAGAAGTAGGGCTGAAACAGCTTTGGGGTCGGCTACTGAGAGGAAGAGAAGGCAGGACATGGAGGAGAAAATAAAAAGACAGTTTTGCATCCACTGGGCCTGTCGGGCCCTTTCCGCCTGGGATCTCAGACTCGGCCTAGGTGTGTTGTCAGGCTTGCCCGGAAGACAGCCTCCACCCTGAGAGGCCTGGCGCTGACTCAGGTAGGCAGGGCCCCGGCCCTAATGCTGGAGGCTCCTACCAACAGTTGTCCCGTGGAGAAGCTCATGCTTTGGGGCTCTGCATTCAGGGCTGGCCTTAAGTGTCCTTTGGCTTCCCGAGGGCTGAGAAGGGGCCAAACCAGGAGGGGTGATACTCCCTGGCCAGAAGCAGAGTAAGCCGGGTACTACAGAGTCGGGAGAGAAAAGTATCCCTTGGGCACCGGCCCTGGGTGACAGCCCTAGATCCTAGGCTCCCCCTCACTGGAGCACCGGAGCATCCTCTCTGAGGCCTCGGGACTCTGCCTCCCACCAGTCCCTCCTCGCCACTTGTCAAGCCGCTTGTTCCCAGGGGAGACTCTTCTGGTATGTGCTCCCTCTTCCTTTCCTAGTCAATGCCACTTCCACATCTGGACAGCCTTCCCATGAATATTACTATGCTGGACTCAGGCAGGGCGCCACTTAGCAACTCTCTAAAGATCCTATGTTTGAGGTGAGAGGGAAGAAAGAGGAGGAGGCAATCCTAGAGTAAAAAGGGGGACAACATACCAGACTGGAGAAAGGGAAAAGGACTACCAGCGACTTCCATTCAGCAGAGCCCACAGCAGAACCTGTCAGGCAGCGAGGGCAAAGTACAGAGGCCGGGAAGAGCCAGGCCCAGGGCGGGGGCTGCCGGCTCAGCCAGCCACCCTTACTCAGCCGGAGCAGGCGACACCTTCCACCACCTCCTCAGTGAAAAGTAGCTAAGCAGCCAGGCCGAGCGGTTCCTGCCTGGGAACCTGGACGGTGTCGCAACCGAAACCACCACTAGCAGAGAGACTGGGTTTGGCAAGGAGAGCAACAGGGACAAAGCCCCGCTGACTTCTCAAGGGCCAGAAGCCTGGTGGTAAGGAAGTGCGTGCAATTCCAGGACAGTACACCAGAAGCAAGGTGGGAGGGAAGGGGCAGGAGGGGAATAGGGCAGGAAGGGAGACAGAGAGAGAAAGAGGAGGGTTTAGATCAACTTCCTTCTCCCCTCCCCCTCCCTCCCTCCCCGGAAGTGGGCAGCCCCACCCTCCCCAAGGTGCTTTGCTGGGTAACAGCTGGCGAGAGGGTGAGGAGACTCACTGCAGCCACGGCTGTCATAAAACCCTAGCTCACCTGTAGCAGGTGGGACCTGGGTAGGGGCAGATGACTTTAACAAAACCTCCAATAGGGCTGGGGAGGAATACGTGTGACTCAGATGTGCTGACCCAGAGTGGCGGCCCTGCCAAAGACCAGCAAACCACCCCCTCAAGAACAGAGCAGGGAGGAGGGTAAGCAGAAACCAGCAAGCTGACAGTGGCGGATGGACCTCCTACTTCCTAAAAAAGCAGTGCTTAACCTTAGAACCATGCACATTCCACTTAGACACAAAATATTTTGGGCATAATTTCAGGGAGTTCGGGGACTCTATGTAAAGCCCCCTAGAGGTCTGTTTTCTAGATTAAGAGCCTTTATCACTGATAGAGCATTCTATCAATGAAAAAATCATGTTTAATCCTAGATTTTGCCCAAAAGCTAGAAACAATCCAAATGTCTCTTCTAAGTGCCTTCCAGCCCTGCTTCTGAAAATTCATCCATCCCTAGGTTCTAACTCACCTCCAAGTCTCCAGTCTCCAGTTTTGCCTTACCTTCAAAACAACACTGCTTTCTCAAGGAATTCCAAAGGCCTGGGATTTCTCACACTTTCCTCTTGCTAAGCCCCCATTACCTGGGCACATGGTGAGCACAGGGCAAGCTGGCTGTCTCTCATCTGGAGAAGACTCCCCTTCCAGACCAACGACCCCTGTCTACGTGCTGGTTGCAGCCTTGCCTCTGGTTCTCAGAACGATTTCTCATTCATCCCTGATTCTAGGCTAGGCTCTTTCTCATTAAGGAACTCTGTGACCTTCTCATGTTGGTAGCCATTAACCCTCTAGGGAAGGGCAAAGCTTCCTCTGTGCTCTTACAGAGGAAGATATCTTATATCCCTGCAAGACCATGCTACTCAGGAATGGCCAAGAAATGTTTGCCTTACACATGAGCCCTGGCCAACAGATTCACATTTCTGATACTACTGTATATCCACTTTGTCTTCTCCAAACACAGACCTACAGGGTAGGTAGTCTCCCCGTTTTCCATTGAGAAATTGGCATTCAGAGGTTATGAGACTTGCCCAAAATCTCACAGCTTCTCAGTACAGAGCTGGGGCCAGAGCCCAGAGCTTTTGTCACCATTTCAGCACTCTGCTGTTCCTGACAGTCAGTCCCCCTTACCAGTTTCTCATCAGCCCTTCTTGATGCCTAGTTGTGCTCTCATTTCCCCCAAAAGATAAGCCCCTGGCTCCTCCTCCATAAGCTAGGAGGCAGAAGGTATGAAGGCTCAGGAAAGGCACTCGGGACAATGGGAATGACAATGTTTGATTCAGGCCAATGGTGGAGGGCTGTTTAAAGGCCTCTCCCAGTGGTCCCACTGCAACCCTTTCCTTTTCTCAGCCCCCGAAAAGTGGGCCCTGACTTCAGTGGGCCCACTGGATCCTGGGCTTGAGCTTGCCTGGGCCCTCCGGCCCCTTCACTCACTGGTAGACTGAGAACCAGAGCAGGATCAAACAGCTTCATTTTTCCAGTCCCTTCATTTTTCTAGGGCTTTGCAATGTGACAGAAGGACTGTTTCCTCAATCCTATTTGTGGGAGACAGTAAGGGGTTTTGCAAACGGAGGAAATACAAAGCACTGACCTCAAACAGAAAGGCTGGGAAGAGACAGGGTAGGATTTAGATAAAAAGTCACATGGGGGCCAGGCACGGTGGCTCATGCCTGTAATCCCAGCACTTTGAGAGGCCGAGGAGGGTGGATCACTTGAGGTCAGGAGTTCGAGACCAGCCTGGGCAACATGGTGAAACCCCATCTCCACTAAAAATATAAAAATTTGCCGAGTATGGTGGCATGCTCCTGTAATTCCAGCTACTCAGAGGCTGAGGCATGAGAATTGCTTGAGCCTGGGAGGCAGAGGCTGCAGTGAGCACAGATTGCGCCATTGCACTCCAGCCTGGGTGACAGAGTAAGACTCTGTTTCAAAGAAAAAAAAGCCACATGGGGCTGAGCACTGTTGCTCGTGCCTTAATCCCAGCACTTTGGGAGGCCATGGTGGGAGGATGACTTGCGCCTGGGAATTCGAGACAAGCCTGGGCAACACAGTGAGACCCTCTCTCTCCAAATTCAAAAATTAGCCAGGCATGGTGCCATGGGCCTGTAGTCTCAGCTACTCAGGAGGCTAAAGCAGGGTGATTGTTTCAGTCCAGGAGGTGGAGGTAACAGTGAGCTATGATCGTGCCACTGCACTCCAGCTTGGGTGACAGAATAAGAATGACTCTTGTGACTCTTATTATTTTTTTTTTGAGATGGAGTCTCACTCTGTTGCCCAGGCTGGAGTGCAGTGGCCTGATCTTGGCTCACTGCAACCTCCGCTTCCCGGGTTCAAGTGACTCTCCTACCTCAGCCTTCCGAGTAGCTGGGATTACAGGAGCCTGCCACCACACTCAGCTAATTTTTTAATATTTTTAGTAGAGATGTAGGTTTCACCATGTTGGCCAGGATGGTCTCAATCTCCTGGCCCTGTGAACCGCCCGCCTTGGCCTCCCAAAGTGCTGGGATTACAGGTCTGAGTCACCGCACCCAGCCTCTTTTTTTTTTTTTTTTTTTTGAGATGGAGTCTCGCTTTGTCACCCAGGCTGGAGTACAGTGGTGTGATCTCGGCTCACTGCAACATCCGCCTCCTGGGTTCAAGTGATTCTTCTGCCTCAGCCTCCCAAGTAGCTGGGATTACAAGTGCATGCCACCAAGTCCAGATAATTTTTGTATTTTTAGTAAGACGGGGTTTCACCACCTTGGCCAGGCTAGTCTTGAACTCCTGGCCTCAAGTAATCTGCCCGCCTCAGCCTCCCAAAGTGCTAGGGATTACAGACATGAGCCATTAAGCCCAGTCTCTCTTTTTTTTTTTTTTTGAGACAGGGTATGACTCTATCACCCGGGCTAGAGTGCAGCAGCACAATCTTGGCTCACTATAACCTCTGCCTCCTGGGCTCAATCCATCCTCCCACCTCAGCCTCCCGAGTAGCTGCAACTATAGGGCCACAGCAATATGCCCGGCTACTTTTTGTATTTTTTGTAGAGATAGGGTTTTGCCAGCTTGTCCAGGCTGGTACTGAACTCAACAATTCAAGCGATCTGCCCACCTTGGCCTCCCAAAGTGCAGGGATTATAGACATGAGCTACCACTCCCAGCATAAGACTCTGTCTCTTAAAAAAAGTCATGTGCCTGTGGCAAGTCCCTATTTATTTATTTATTTTTAGACAGGGTCTTGTTCTGTTGCCCAGGCTGGAGTGCAGTGGTATGATCTTGGCTCACTGCAGTCTTCGTCTCCTGGGCTCAAGTGATCTTCCTCTTGAGCACCTGGGACTACAGGCATGTGCCACCAAGCCCGCTAATTTTTGTATTTTTTGTGCAGACAGGATTTCTCCATGTTGCCCAGGCTGGTCTCGAACTCCCTGGGCTCAAGCAATCCTCTCACCTTGGCCTCCTAAAGTGCTGGGATCACAGAAGTGAGCCATTGCGCACGGCCATATGAAACATCTTGTAACTGGGAGCTGGAGTCCCTTGTTTTTTAACCCTTCCTCCCTCACTGTATCCAGAAACCGTCTTTGCATCCTTTGATTCTGAGCAACTATGGTTATCAACTGCCAAGAGCCAATAAACCAGAGGAGCATTCAGTGTTGGAGAGCTTGTAAAACTGGCAGGCACTCACCAGTGGAGAGCCTGGATGCTCCCACCCCCAAAATTAACTGTGACTGCTCCACTTGAGAAACAGCCACATTCCTTTACTATCCCACTGTAGATGGGAGGCAGGGGCTGCTCCCTCTTCCCAGCCAGGGTAGGAGCCTCCCTCACAAAGGATAACCAGAAAGCCTGCAACTTAAGCACAAAGCCAAAACCAAGGTGGTTTACTGCCCTTTAGCTCTCTGAGCTACAATCCTCGACACAAGGCAGGCAGATCAGCACTGCAGCCTGGCCCATGAGGCGGGCCGGGCCTCAAACCTGCCTGGGAAAAACCTGACATGGCAAAAGAGGTGAGAACAGAGAGCCACCTCCAGCTCACTCTCCTTCAGGCCTGGAAGCCACAATGCAAAGAGCACTCTCCAAATCTCTTGTCTTCAGAGCCACTTGAAATGCTGGGCTCCTCTTGAAAGTAGGCTTCCAGGACCACTTTCATCCCTGAGAATCTGCTTGCTGGGGTCTGGTCTCTAAATCCCCAACTACTGTTAGACTAGCAAACCTTTGTTCAACAGTATTCTGGAGCCCTGGCTCCAGTTGCAAAGCTCAGTGAGATCTGGCTCCTGCCTTCCAGAATCTTAGAAGAGGTAAACTATACAGAAAACTTACTAGAGTCGCTCTGCCCACCTCTGCTGCTTACCAGCTGACTGAACATGAGCAAAGTGACATAACTTCTCCAAATCTGTTTCTTCATTTGGGACATAAAGATACTAGCTGGACCCATTTCACAGAATTAGCAGGAAGATTGAGAAAATCTGGCCGGGCATGGTAGCTCACGCCTGTGATTCCAGGACTTTGGGAGGCCAAGGCAAGCAGATCCCTTGAGCCTAGGAGTTCGAGGCCAACAGGGCGAAACACCGGCTCTACAGAAAAACACAAAAATTAGCCGGGGTGTGGTGGCATGTGCCTGTAATCCCAGCTACTTGGGAGGCTGATGTGGAAGGATCACTTGAGCCCAGGGAGGTAGGCTGAGGCTGCAGTGAGCCGTGATCACACTGCGTCACTCCAGCCTGGGTGACAGAGTAAGACCCTGTCTCAAAAGAAAAAAAAAAAAAAGAAAAAAGAAAATCCATGTCAGTGTTTACCATAGAACCTGGTGTTCGGGAATGTCTTGATGATGGATTCTATTATTATCTAGCTTCACTTTGGGGTAGGAACCATTGTTTCCCATCTCCAAGGGTTCTCTGGGCTCTGGGAAGAGCTGCAATACCTAGAAACTTGACTGTAAGTACCAGTATAGCTAAGTTGATTCCTGTCATCCTGCTATTCCTTCTATAACAAGGAAAAGTCAAATTCTTGCCATGGCTGGGCCATCAGGCAAAGACGACCTTCTTTCCTAACATAAAACCATCCTGCAGGAAGAGTAGGTGAATGACAAAGTGCCCATGCCTCTGCCCTCTGTGTGGCCCAGAGGATGATGACAGTGGTCCTGCCAGGGTTCTTGCCTTCTTCATCAGTTCCTTAACTCCCTCCTCCCAGAAAAGGTCCACAAAACAACTGATATACCAGTACCACATGGTGCCAAGGGCTGGGGGAAGCTCACACTGCCAGCCTCGCACTTTATGCGGTTCTTCCCATACCAGTGGGTTACCGTAACCATGGAGACCAACAAATTCCTCCATATCACAGGAGAGCCAGCCTGCCAGTAGCCCAGGGCTCTGGGGGATGGGGGTGGTGGGGGTAGGCAGAAGGCAGCCTGTAGCACAGAGGTTTGGCTCACTTTACACAGGACTGTGGGGAGGTAGCAGATCCTAACCAGTGCAGCTGAGGTGGCTGGGCTTCCTCCTAAGCTCGTTTTCTTTGCCCAGTATGTGTGTTCTTGGCGTATTTTCTGGGCTCTCTAGACACTCGGTCTCTCTTCCTAGCTCCACTGCTGTACACTGGGGATAATAGTGAAGGGTGCCGTTCCGGAGTTAGACCTGTGATAACCCAGTTCCACCGCTCTGCACATACATGCGCATACATAAAACATTGGAACAATACAGAAAAGATTAGCATGGCCCCTGTGCAAGGATGACACACAAATCTGTGAGGCATTCCTTTTTTTTTTTTTTTTTTGAGACAAGAGTTTCGCTCTTGTTGCCCAGGCTAGAGTACAGTGGCGCGATCTTGGCTCACCGCAATCTCCACCTCCCGGGTTCAAGTGATTCTCCTGCCTCAGCCTCCCAAGTAACTGGGATTACAGGTATGCACCACCATGCCTGGCTAATTTTCCTCAGGTGATCCACCCAGCTCGGCCTCCCAAAGTGCTGGGATTACAGGTGTGAGCTACTGAGCCCGGCCCATATTTTTTTTTTTTTTTTTGAGGCGGAGTCTCGCTCTGTCGCCCAGGCTGGAGTGCTGTGGCTGGATCTCAGCTCACTGCAAGCTCCGCCTCCCGGGTTCCCGCCATTCTCCTGCCTCAGCCTCCCGAGTAGCTGGGACTACAGGCACCCGCCACCTCGCCCGGCTAGTTTTTGTATTTTTTAGTAGAGACGGGGTTTCACCGTGTTAGCCAGGATGGTCTCGATCTCCTGACCTCGTGATCCGCCCGTCTCGGCCTCCCAAAGTGCTGGGATTACAGGCTTGAGCCACCGCGCCCGGCCCATATTTTTTAAAAGATTAAAAATTGTATTATTTCAGGCTAGGCATGGTGGCTTATGCCTGTAATCCCAGCACTTTGGGAGGCCAAGGTGAGCAGATCACCCAAGGTCAGGAGTTCGAGACCAGCCTGGCCAATGTGGTGAAACCCCATCTCTACTAAAAATACAAAAATTAGCAGGGTATGGTGGCACGCGCCTGTAATCCCAGCTACTAGGGAGGCTGAGGCACGAGAATCACTTGAACCTGGGAGGTGGAGGTTGCAGTGAGCCGAGATTGCACCACTGCACTCCAGCCTGGGCTACAGAGTGAGATTCTGTCTCAAAAAAAAAAAAAAAAAAAATTTTTTTTTTTAATAAATAAAAATAATAAGAAAAAAGAATAGGTCAGAATTGTGGTACAAGGAGCTACCCAGATCTACACATACTAAAAGGAAAGTGGTCATCTATCCTACGCGTCTTCCTGTGATCCAGGTTAAGTCCTCTTATCCCTTGTTTATCTCAAATCCAGACACTGTCTTAGCTGGGAGTGGTCGCTCACTTCTCTGGACTCTCAGCACTCTATCTGTACCCTTCATTTCTTCTTCTTTTGTAAGAGATGAAGTCTTGCTCTCTCACCCAGGCTGGACTGCAATGGCACAATCACAGCTTACTGCATCCTCAAACTCCTGGGCTCAAGGGATTCTACTGCTTCAGCCTCTCAAATAGTTGGGACTACAGGTGTGTGCCACTATACCTGGCTAGTTTTTTATTTATTTCTTTTGTAGAGATGGCATCTTGCCATCTTGCCCAGGCTGGCCTCAAACTCCTAGGCTCAAGCAATCTTCCTGCCTCAGCCTCCCAAAGTGCTGGGATTATAGGCGTGAGCCACCACACCCAGCCCCACTAATTTCTTGTTTGTGTCCCCATACCTTAACCCCCTCATGCTCTGACAGATCAGAGCCAGTGTCTCCTTCACCTTCATATACCCTCAGTGCCCAACAATGGCCACACCTACTTGGCCCATGTTATAATACGTAGGGAACAAGAGAGGCACAACTTTTTCATCTTTAAAGTTGCCTACTCTCGACCCCAAGATATAAGGGTAAGGGAAGGAAGATCACAACTTCTTGCTACCAGCCCCGTTTCCCCTCTTTCAAGGCATTTGTTGCCCTTGAAGTTGGTTGGTTACTATCTGTCCTTCCTGCTAGACTACACTACAAAAGGAGGGACCTTGGTCTTTTTTTTTGAGACAGTTTCTTCTCTGGCCATCCAGGTTAGAGTGCAGTGGTGCGATCTTGGCTCACTGCAACCTCCGCCTCAGGAGTTCAAGCGATTCTCCTGCCTCAGCCTCCCAAGTAGCTGGGATTACAGGTGCCCGCCACCATGCCTGTTTTTTTTTTTTTTTTAAGTAGAGACGGGGTTTTGCCATGTTGGCCAGGCTGGTCTCGAACTCCTGACCTCAGGTGATCTGCCCACCTTGGCCTCCCAAAGTGCTGGGATTACAGGCATGAGCCACTGCACCAGGCCAGGTCTGTCTTATTCATGGCCCAGAACAATGCCCAGCACAATATTCAATATAGTACTGAATGAATAAATGTATACAAATGAATAAATAAGAAAACATGTTGGGGTGTCTTCATGACAGTCTCTGGGACCAAGTGATAACTGACAGCCCACATCAGTGTACTCTGCAAAAAATACCCATGAGGGTAGTGAGCCACGAGATCCCCTATTCCAGCGATGGATGAAAAGTGAGTGATCACCAAGTTGAGCTGGAGACAGACTCAGAATATAGGCACAACCAGGGACCAGCAGGGCCCATCACACTTGCTCCCCTGAATCAAGCCCTAGCCTTCCTTTCATCAGAGGGAAAACCCTCTCCTTCAAACTTCCTGCTGCCCAAGACAACCACCAGGTACTCCCACTTAAGACAGTTCTCTCTGCCTCTCTACATTTAGTTTCTCTACTGCTTTGCTATCAAAACCATTGTGTCTTGCTGTGACAATGAATGCAACTCCAGCCATTCTAAGAGCTACCAATTGGGGACAGACAGTGACTTGTATAAGAATCTAGGAGACATTTATTTATTGTTTGCCACACTAAGAGTTCTGCTTTAATATTTCTTACTTGAACCAATGTACTGACTCTAAGGCCCTGTTAAATGTAGGGTGTCAAAATAATTTCACCCATACACACCTGCCTCCTGTCCTGCTGCACGAATCAGCATTCCCACCCTGCCCCCAACCCCTCCCCAAACTGCCTCCTGTTACAAAAAAGCAAAGGAACTAAAAACGGCAGCTGGGGAGCTCAGTTGACTCACCCAGCATAATCATCTCCTCCCAGAATCTCCCATCTTCTCCTGGGGTTTTTGCCAACACAAAGTAAAAAAGAAGCATGAGATCTTAAAACAAAACAAAAAAAAAACTCTCTCAGCATTTATGCAACAGTCTTTCTACCTGGGTACAGATTTAACCCTTTGTTTCTGCCCTTTCCAATGTGGTTTCCTTAAAATTTGCTTGTATGCTGAGGATAAGATCCAGTCTGGAGCTGGGAAACAGGCCTTCTAGACCCCCCAGACCCAGCCCTGCTGCTGGAAAGTGCAGAACAAGCCATGCGCCTCTTCCTGCTGCATCTTTCTCTGGAAGTGAAGAAATACTGCCTTCCTACTCCTCCAGTTTCAAAGAGGGAGTTGAAGAAGGAGGAAATGTCAGAAAAAAACACTGGGACAAAGTTTGTTGCCCCAGAAGTCACCATGGCCAGAGGTCACAGCGCATCAGAAACCACCCCAAGGCTGTCACTGCCACCCTCACCTCAGAACTGTCTCCCTGTTGGGCCCGGCTGCAAAGTGGCTACTCCACTTAAGTGACAACTAAAAATCCAACTGGCTGATCTTTCTAGAAGCAAGCCCTTACAGGGCTGCTCCTGCTGACAGGGAGAGGTGCTATCTTTCTCCTGCAGCAGATCACTAAAAACCCAAGCAGGGGAGGGCACCTAAGTTGTGGAATGAGGGCATCCTGTTTCAGGTGCTACCGGACTATGGATCAAATCAGCTGACATGGAGAACCCAGACAAACCTAGCCCTCAAGGCAATCACAGAAGACAAGGGCAGCTCTCCAGCAACTTTTCTGGGTAGGAAGAGGAGGGTGCTTCTTTTTTGCCATCTGGCGTATAGGAGGACGACTTACTTGTACGATGGATAGTGCCATGACCACAAAGTATGATTAAAAAAAATTTTTTTTTTTTGAGACAGAGTCTCACTCTATCGCCCAGGCTGGAGTGGAGTGGTGTGTCATCTCAGTTCACTGCAACCTCTACCTCCCGGGTTCAAGTGATTCTCCTGCCTCAGTCTCCTGAGTAGCTGGGAGTACAGGTGCGCACCACCAGGACCAGATTTTTTTTTTTTTTTTTTTTTTTTTTTGTATTTTTAGTAGAGATGGGGTTTTACCATGTTGGCCAGGCTGGTCTCAAACTCCTGTCCTCAAGTGATCTGACTGCCTCGGCCTCCCAAAGTGCTGGGATTACAGGCGTGAGTCACTGCACCCAGCTGAATACAAAATAAAGAGACACTTCCACAGGCAAATGCAAATCTGTTGCAGCATATTAGTCAAGAAATCCCCAAGTTACCAAAAGTTCTGTTCTGAGAAGGAACTCTTTTTCCATAGAAACATGTTACAAATGGTAGCTGTGTTCTCAGGTCAGCCCATAAGGTCCCAGCATAGTATTTCAAGTGGTATGTGAATCGTACTTAAGAGTTAAACCATAGCCCAGAACAGGAAATGGATTCAGAGTTCCAACTCAGGACCTGGGAACAGATCTTTGCTCTCCAAGCACCATGGGCAGCAGACACTGGGGCTCCCTAGCCTTCAAGCTCTGGGTGAGGGCTTGAATCAAGAAGACTTGAGCCAGGCGCGGTGGCTCAATCCTGTAATCCCAGCACTTTGGGAGGCCGAGGTGGGCGGATCACAAGGTCAGGAGATTGAGACCATCCTTGCTAACATGGTGAAACCCCATCTCTACTAAAAATACAAAAAATTAGCCGGGCGTGGTGGTGGGCACCTGTAGCCCCAGCTACTGGGGAGGCTGAGGCAGGAGAATGGCATGAACCCGGGAGGCGAAGCTTGCAGTGAGCCAAGATCGGGTCACTGTACTCCAGCCTGGGCAACAGACCCAGACTCCGTCTCAAAAAAAAAAAAAAAAAAAAAAGGAAGAGTTGAACAAGAGAGCTTCAAAGCATTTGGGGTAGAGCTTAAGGCTGGGTAGGAGAGAGGGTCTGAGGAGATATAAACCCAGATGGAGATGAGGAATGAGGCTAGAGGAAAAATTTTAAATGGGTGCTGCCTTACACAACAGAAGAGCTAATTAAGGAAGGCCAGGTAGAACAACTTCCAGCTAGAGGAGACAAGACAACCTGCAACAGTACCCTGACATATCAGGGGCAAAAAATGCTCTTTACAACTGTCTTCCCTACTAGGCAGCTGACGTGGGGGCTATGCTTCATACCTGCCTTACTCAGCTTGCCACTGCTGCTGTAGTCTCAACCCTGCGCTGATGGCTGGATCCTGTTACTAAGTGGCCATGGCCTAGGCAGGTATCCTGGCCAGCTTGCCAGATCAATGGAGGATTCATTTGTCAGCAGTTAGGTGAAGAGTGGAAAGCCCGAGCTTCTCAGTGAGACTGAGTATATGTCAGCTTATGGCTTTAGGCTGAAGGTGCCCCTCAAAGCCAACCACTGCTGTTTATTCGCTAGTGGCAATGACAATTTTGCTCCAAGGGGGCCCTTGCTGTTTGTACTTTCTACTTAGGAGCAAAGTATGGCAAACCAGAGGACAGTCATTTTCCATTACATGTGCCTTATTAAAAAGTACTTTTTTTTTTGAGACAGGGTCTCTGTCACCCAGGCCAGAGTGCAGTGGCACAATCTTGGCTCACTGCAGCCTCGACCTCCCCAGGCTCAGGTGATTCTCTCACCTCAGCCTTCTGAGTAGCTGGGACTATGCCCACCACCACACCTGACTAATTTTTGTACTTTTGTAGAGATGGGGTTTCGCCACATTGCCCAAACTCCTCTCAACTGATAGGCATGAGCCACTGCACCCGACCAAAAGGCACTTTTTATACTTAATTCATCCTTTCAACATCCTATGAAAAGAGTCTGGGCTGGGTACGGCGGCTCACGCCTATAATTCCAGCACTTTGGAAGGCTGAGGCGGGCGGATCACTTGAAGTCAGGCATTCAAGACCAGCCTGACCAACATGGTGAAACTCCATCTCTACTAAAAATACAAAAATCAGCCGGGCGTGGTGGCGGGCACCTGTAGTCCCAGCTACTCAGGAGGCCCAGGTGGAAGGGTCACTTGAGCCTGGGGAGGTCGAGGCTGCAGTGAGTTGAGATCACGCCACTGCACTCCAGCCTGGTTGGTTGACAGAGCAAGACTCCGTCTCAAAAAAAAAAAAAAAAAAAAAGTCTGATTGAACTGGTTTCTAAGAGAAGGGAATGGCCCAAGGCATTTCTAACCTCTGTGGTATGAACCTGGGAATGGCACTGTTTGGTGAGATTAGCTCATGCACTGTGGAAGCCCTCAGGAACCAGAACCACCTATTAACAGGTGGCGCTGGGAGGAAGGGGGCCGCTCTTGGGCATTGCTAGATGTGCTGCTACAGAGACTGTGGACAAGGGAACGCTGGGTGTTTTGAAGGAGGCGAGCAGCCAAGTCTGTAGCTCTCCACCTCTGAATTCACTCAGAGACGGCAGGGAAGAAAAGATGGCTCCAAGAGGAATACAGCTCCTACCCAACAAATCCTAAAAGGCAGCTCTAACTGGAAATAGGTATGGTGGCATAAATGAAGACCCACCCAGGACACCTCTCATCAGTAGAATTTAGCTTGGTGGCCACAGGCCGTGGCTACCCATTCTGTTGCTCTACATAGTTCATGCTAACTACCAAGGACAAAGAACCCCACAGCCACAGAGGGGTCCCTACCAATTCTTGAAAACAGAAGTTAAAGAGGCCGGGCGCGGTGCTCATGCCTGTAATCCCAGCACTTTGGGAGGCTGAAGCGGGCAGATCACAAGGTCAGGAGATCGAGACCATCCTGGCTAACACGGTGAAACCCCGTCTCTACTAAAAATACAAAAAATTAGCCGGGCGTGGTGACGGGCACCTGTAGTCCCAGCTACTCGGGAGGCTGAGGCAGGAGAATGGTGTGAACCCGGGGAGGCGGAGCTTGCAGTGAGCAGAGATCGCGCCGCTGCACTCCAGTCTGGGAGAGAGAGCGAGACTCCGTCTCAAAAAAATAAAAAAATAAATAAAATAAAATAGAAGGTAAAGAATCAGAAATTACCAAATATCCACACCATCTAAAGCACTGAGAACAATGCCTGGTGACATGCTGGTTATTTCTATAATTTCATATCCTTTTCCAACTTATTCTGTAGGCTGCTAGAAGATACAGCTTGAACTTCTTTACTCAAAGCTCATCACGAATTCCCTGCATCTCCAAAAGGAGACGGATGTTTTCTCCAGTACAGCCCTGCAGCTGAAGGCTAAGTTCTGGTCATCTATGTACATGGCTTGAACTTGGACTTGGGTTCAAGTCTGCATCCAGGCAGAAAGGCTGCTGCATAAATGGAGCTAGAAAAGGCTCCAGCAGCTCAACCATTTTATCTCTTCCACAAAAGGCCACTCTCCTCTCCCCTGATGAAAACACACACATCCCACCCTAGATGTATGGACCTGGAAACTCTGCAAATCAACTGTCATTATGGGAAATGTGATCAATGTTTCTCTCTCACACACATGCGTGTGCGCAGTGTGACCGGAGTAAGTCCATTCTCATACACAGTGCTTACTGAAGCTGGGCGCTGCCTCTTCAGCTGTGAGACAAGGGAAACCTGTGTGCATGTATATAGGGAGGGAAGTGATGGTGCTGGTGAAAGCTTAGCCACACTTCCAGCTCCTGGGTGTGTCTGCCATAGAATCCAGCAGCCTCTCTGGCAGCCAGGCCCCTATCGCCACTGTCCTTCACACAACATAACAGGATCGCTGTTTAGGAAGATAGGATTTTTGGTGTTGGGTTTTGTAGCCCATGAACTAGCATACATCTGCCCCATCTCAGGGGTAGTTTCCTGAAACAGCGGCATGTCCTGGGCCCCTGCAGACAGGGTCTGAGAAAGAAAAACAAGATGCCAGAACTAGAAATTTTAGGGTAATAAAGAAGGAATGAAAGTTGGCCACAGTGGCTCATGCCTGTAATCCCAGCACTTTGGGAGATGGAGGTAGGCAGATCATTTGAGGCAAGAAGTCTGAGACCAGCCTAGGCTACATAATGAGACCCCCCATCTCAACAAAGAAAAATTAGCTGGGCGTGGTGGCGCGCACCAGTAATCCTAGACACTCAGGAGGCTGAGGCAGGAGAATCGCTTGAACCTGGGAGGCTGAGGTTGCAGCAAGCCAAGATCACACCACTGCACTCAAGCCTGGGCAACAGAGTGAGACTCCATCTCAAAAAAAAAGAAAATTAGCTGGGCGTGGTGGCATGCACCTGTGGTCCCAGCTACTCAGGAGGCTGAGGCAGGAGGACTGCTTGAGCTAAGGAAGTTGAGGCTGCAGTGAGCCTTGATTACACCACTGCACTCCAGCCTGGGTGACAGAGTGAGAATCTCTTAAAAAAGTAGAAGGAATGAAACTGTCCTCTTCTCACAGCTGAAAGCCCTACCCCATGGGAGCAGACTTTTCCCACCTGGTCCTGAGGCCTCACACACACTCCCCTTTACCTTTCTTCACAGACCAGGATTCCTGCTGGTATCTCCACTCTACCCTGACAGCTCTACCATGTCAAGTGACCGTGGTATCTAACGCTGATGCTGGTTACCCCATGAAGAGATAACCAAGGTCATGTGAGCTGGGCTGACACGTTCTGCTGCACTTGTTTACAGACAAGGGGATTAAAACAACCTGTCAAGGGAGGGGAGGGGGCACACGGGCAAGCATTGGCAACACGGCATAGAGGCCTCCCGCCAAGAAATTTTTTGCTCAAATATAAAGCAGAAATCTCTCACCAAACCAGCTAACTATGCCAAATACCACTTATGGTCAAGTGACCTTGAGGCACTGCTCAATTTTTCCAATGTTCTTTGGGTTTTTTGGGGGGTGGAGTGGAGGGGAAATTAGGGAGGTAGGCAACATAAGGTCCCTAAAAAGCCCCAAGTTCAATTAACACCCAAGCAAAGCATGTAGGGCTTAAAAAAGACGAGATGTCTTAAGGCTATATTTGTATGAAGCAAGCATTCAATTCTCAGATGCCTAAACTCCCAATCAGAAATCCAAATGCCAAAACAGATCTTTCTGTGACCACTTAGGTTGGAATTGGGAGGAAAGGAATTCCTCTTAGGTGCAGTTCCAGGGCAGAGGGGATCAGGTAGCAGGGAGTCTGGACACCAGGCCAAAGTCATCCTCTCTAACCAGAGGGTCAACCTGACAATGATAGTCGCTGGCCACAAGACACAGGAAGGAAGAGGGAAAGGTGGTCAGCACCTGAGACCCCGGCCTCAGGCAGTACAGGCCGCAGAAACTATATGGCTGTGGTGCAAAAGCTGACCCCTGGATCTGTGAAATTACAGGCTTTCCACCGCTCCTCTGCAAAACCATCTGTCACAGCCCCTAATAACCAATCCTCGGGTTGGGCACAGTAGCTCACACCTGTAATCCCAGTCCCTTGGGAGGCCGAGGCAGGCGGATCACCTGAGTTTGGTAGTTCAAGACCAGCCTGGCCAACATGGTGAAGCTCTGTCTCTACCAAAAATACAAAAATTAGCTGGGCGTGGTGGCGCATGCCTGTAGTCTCAGCTACTCGGGAGGCTGAGGCAGGAGAATCACCTGAATCTGAGGTGTGGAGGTTGCAGTAAGCCGAGATCGCACCACTGCACTCCAGAGCGGGCAACAGAACAAGACTCCGTCTCAGAAAAAAATAAAATAAAATAAACAGTCCTCCCCATTCAGCAGGGTCGGGCTACTACTGGCTGGTTTCTGCCTCAGGCTCTCAAGTCTTAGCAGCAAGAGGATGTTTCCATTTGGGTTTTCCCACAGCTGGCTGTGGAGGTTGGCAGAAGGCTAAAGTGGTACCCCTTTCCTAGCCAGCCAAAGGGGGAACGTGAAACAATTGCTGGCAGCCTGTGCTCCCACTCCAACATCCCCTTTCTCGCAAAGGAGCAGCTACCACTCTCTTGACCTTTCATCCACAGTCTTGTTGAGGCCAGGGAAGATGCACCCAACCTAAGAAAACTGAAGGTAGTAAGTTAGCGACAAGAGAACGCAGTTTAGGAACTAAAGAACCTGGCTTTCGGGGAAAAGGGGGTATTGTACTCTAAGGGATTCTAAGAAGAAACTCGCCAAACCACCCAGCCAGCTCTTCTGAAGAGCAGGGGTATTTAGAAGTGCTTTTCATTTTCCAAGCTATTAGAGAACAGGGTGGCCTTGGACAGACCTGGTTACAGCAGAATGAGTGCACACACCTGCCACAGAGTGCCAGCCCGGGACAGTAACGTGCTCCAGAGTTCACATACTCACGCGCCCAGAAATCTCCTCCAGATCACTGCTGACAGGCAGAGCAGGGAGGTGGACTGAGTCCCGCTCTGAGCTGGTCACTCCAGTTTGCCTGGCAGGGTGGGGGTGGGGGTGGGGGCAGGGAGAAGTTGGGGAGAGGAGGAGGAGGAAGGGAGATTACTATTCTCTATTTTCAAGCCCTGCCCCTAAAACCAGGGAGGGAAGCGGCGGGGCTCCTGTTGCAGGAGCTCCAATCTCTAGGCACTACAGAGCCAACCAGCTGCATAAGAATTTTGGAGAACATGCACATCAAACAAACTGGGAAAAGGAGGGGAAACCAACCAGGGTAGAAGTGGGTTGGTCCCCTGCCAAGAACTCTGAATGGTACTCCTATCAGAACTAAAACATAACAGGAGGTGGGCAGGTTTGTGGCCTCTGGGAAAAGGCAGGAGGGAAAGCAGTAAAGACCGGACAAGCATGGGAACAAAACTCACTCCCTGGCAGGAGACGACAGCCTATGGAGTCAGAAGTGAAATGCTGTCCCAGTAAACCTTTCCCAGTAGGACAATCACATTCTAACCTTAGGTCAATTTTCATATGCTTCGCCGGCTGTGACCTGGACCCTGCAGTGTGGAACACGGTCACTTCTACAACCCTGTAAGTTAAGGCCTGCCACTCCAAGCACTTGTGAGGGAAGAGGGACTCTCACTGGCTGTGTTGTGCAATCTAGTCTGTGGCCAAGGGCAAAGCAGAAGCCACAGATGACGGGCCCTCCCACAGGGAGAGGAAAGCTCCTCCCTTTCCAGAACAGAGCCCAAGGCTGCCACAGAGAGGTGCTGTTTAGTGACAGAAATATTTGTCAGGAGTGACCAGAGGAACGGCCACTACGTACTTCCTCTTTCTCACCAACTGCTAAATCAGCCTCCACTGGCTGCCTCTGAAAACCCTGCAGAACCTCCGGTGGCAGGAGTGTTCTCTGAGTCATTCCCTCAAGAGAAAAGGGAAAGTGGGCCTGACTCCTGGGCCTGAAGAAGCCTCCCAGTGCCCTCAGCCAGTCCTTGCTGCAGAGCAAAAGCCAAGGACTGAAATCCTGGACGGCCTACTCTTCACCCACACTTGCATACAGTAAAAGCACTCCCTCTTACTCTAGAAAAGGCACGTGGCGGTGGGGGAAGCACCAACACTCATCTCCACAGCCACACAGCACTGGGAAAAGGAACTGATGGCTTCATATTTAAAGCCTTAAAAAACCAACTTTCTGTACGCACACACGTACACACGCACAAATACGTATATACACACACACAAACATAACTGATTTTATCTATGTGTGTGTAGGCATATACACATATACATGTAAAATTGATATCCAGATTAGATCCATGTGGTTTCTGGATTTTTGCCCACAACTGTATTATGAGCTGGCTGTCTCCCCTTCCCTGCCTGCAGCTCCAGGCTAACTGTCTTCCCTTCCTAGAGTCTCACTCGGGGTTCCAGCCACCTGTCTTCAAACGCAGAATGGTGTCTCAGACCTCCAGGTCTTGGCCACAGCTTTCCACTGCCTGGAACACTTTCCCTCTAACAGTCACTCCCATTCCTCTTCGTGGTGAGCCTCAGCTCAGACATCGCTTCCACCAGGAAGCTTTCCTGATCCATGCATCACTTCACAGGGTCTCTGCGGACATCTCCCAGCTCAGGCCTTCCTGCACTAGCACTTCACTGCTTGCTGAACAGCCTGACTCCTTCACAACTCTTGTTGGCTGTCTTGTTCACTATTACACAGACTGAGAGCAGCATAAGGGAATTTCCAAGACTAGACCACTCTGTGTCTTCAGTGCACAGGCACAGCGCCTGGCACCTAACAGGCTCTCCAGAAATGCTTTCCTAACTCACCATGGGAAGTCTTGGCGTCAGAGTCTTCTTGCTTTTCTCAGAGTGACTCCTCACCCAAAAGCTCTTTGCACAGCTCTGCTCCATGTGACCCCTTTTAGCCTGGGTCAGGGCTAGAATGCTGGTGCCCACTTTTAAACCATTCCCAGCCAGGCGCCACGGCTCATGTCTGTAATCCCAACACTCTGGGAACCCAGGTGGGAGGATCGCTCGAGCCTAGGATTTGACACCAGCCTGGGCAATATTATAAGACCCTGTCTCCACCAAAATACAAAATATAAAATAAATAATCATTCCCTAGGGCCTCTGGCACCTCTATGGACACAGTCTCTGGCAGGATTTCAGAGCTCCTCTCCGGTGTGCAGAACTGGGGCCTGCTACCCTTCCACTTGTCCTTTCCCAGCCTGCCTTCTGCCGTAAGGGCTGCAGCCAGCCCCTCTTAAGTGATGGCAATGGGGGCACAGTGCCAAGGGCCTAAGATCCATTCTAGACCCAACTCTGTGCAAACAATTTATGTCACCTTGGGCAAGTCATTCACCCTCTTGGGACCTTTGTTTTCATGCTTATAAAATGAGGCACCGGAGACGAGCCCTGAGTGTCTTCCTGTGTGGATGCGACAGTCCTCAGTGCCTCTGTGCTCACAAGCCTTCCAGCCCTCTTCAAGACCACAGCAGGAAGTGGGCATCGTCTGCATGTCCTGAAGATCGCTTCCTGACCTTGACTTACGTCAAGACAACCTGCCTAAAAGTCTGGCTCCGGAAGTAAACCTCACCTAACATGACTAAACACCAGGTTGGAAAATCTCTTCCGCCTAAGGCTGAAAAAATTAAAAGCAACCTAGGTAGACAACTCCAGAAATCAAGGTAGTAAGCAGCAGCACACCCCAGAAACAGGACAACCCTGAACTCAGGGTGCCGTCAAGAAGGATCATCTCCCTCCCTAGACTTCATTTACTCACAATTTACAAGCTCCTGGCCCCTCCCAGACACTCCACATACCATAAATGTAGCCACAAGGCGCAGGGAAAGGCACAGTCTATTTCCAACAGGCCCCAGGGCTCTGCAGCCTTACTTTGAGCAGCCCAGAGTAGGCACAGCCCCTGTTAGGGTAAATGGCACACCTAGTTCCTAGCACCTGCCCCCACCTGCAGCATGATTCCCTCGGAAGCTCGGTGAGTCTGCAGGCTTCCAGGTGGGGAGCTGCCTGCCTGCCTGCCTGCCTGCCTGCCACGAGCAGGTAATCCATGAAGAATAACTGAGTTGGCAAAGCCTAGCAAGCAGCAGTTTCAGCCTCCCTGCCCAGAGCTGGGGTGGGCGGGGTGAGGGGGGAGCAGGGAGGCAAGTACAAGCAGACCAGTTTAACAGGTCCTTATTTCTATCACCCCACACAGCTGGTGCCTTCTTCACCAGTCCAATAAAAGGAGATTCAAAAGTCAGATGGCGCTTTCATACTACACATCACAAAGACTAGAATCAAGGAAGAAAACGGTCATCCTTTTCACTCTTCCCTCACCCACAGTGGTCTCGGAAAACATGGTCCCTAATCTCACAGTTCGCGGGTCAACCAGGAAAAGCAACTGATCTGCTCTGAGATGCTCAAAGGAAAATCTGGGTCCTCGCCATCATCAGGCGCTGAGCTGGTGTGAAATCAGTTCTTCCTGTGCCATGCTCCTGGGCTTTTCTCCCGCTATAAATAACTCCAGCCTTCTGACAGACCACATGACCTCTCCAACGCTGGACAAAATGCCCAACACTAGTGTTCCTCTGCCCACCCATCAAAAAAGAGGCGCAAGACTGAGACCACTGTAACCAGGAGCAACAACGCAGGTAGACACGTTGGTGTCTGGGCAAAGTGTCAGGGGCAAGGACAGAACTCAGCAAGGCCAGGAGGGCAAGGACAGAACTCAGCAAGGCCAGGAGGGCTTGGCTCTCTGGCTCTGGTCCCTACTCCAAGAAGCCAGACAGTTTCCTCAGCAGTGCATCCTCCCTGCGGTTTCCTCTCCGAGTTCTTAACACAATCCAGCAATGGTGTAAATCTTCTCCCTCATCTTCTCATCCTGAAAAAGCACTTCTTTTTTTTTTTTTTTTTTTTTTTTTTTTTGAGACGGAGTCTCGCTCTGTCGCCGGGGCTGGAGCACAGTGGCCGGATCTCAGCTCACTGCAAGCTCCGCCTCCCGGGTTTACGCCATTCTCCTGCCTCAGCCTCCTGTGTAGCTGGGACTACAGGCGCCCACCACCTCGCCCGGCTAGTTTTTTTGTATTTTTTTTAGTAGAGACGGGGTTTCACCGTGTTCGCCAGGATGGTCTGGATCTCCTGACCTCGTGATCCGCCCGTCTCGGCCTCCCAAAGTGCTGGGATTACAGGCTTGAGCCACCGCGCCCGGCCAAAAGCACTTCTTTGTAGTCATTACCACACCTACTTAAGATACTGGTTAAGACTTGTGACTTACACAGCCAAAGAATCAGACAGACAGATATCTGATTTACAAACCGACATGGACGCACTTCCCTAAGGGTAGCTGTAATAGAGAATGCCCACATTACAATTTTTTAAATTAATTTTTTTTTTTTTGAGACAAGGTCTCTAGCAATCCTCCCACCTCTGCCTCCCAAGTAGCTGGGACTACAGGCCTGCACCACCACGCCCAGCTAACTTTTCTTTTTTTATACAGACAGTGTTTCGCTATGTTGCCCAGGCTGTTTTCAAACACCTGGACTCAAGCAATCTGTCCATCTCCACCTCCCAAAGTGCTAGGATTACAGGCATGAGCAACCGCACCCAGCCTCATGTTACGATGTTAAAAAGTTTTGTTTCACAAATAATTCATTGAGAGGTGACCATGTGCAAAGTACTCCAACAGTTTCTAGGTGTCCAAAGTGATACAGAGAAGGATAAAATACAGCCCACCCTTCAAAGAAGGTAACAATCTAGTAGGAGATAAGCACAAATCACATAATCCAGTGTGGGACGCAAATCCAGGAACTGAAGTTATGGTCAGCCTATTCCCCCAATTTACTGTCTATGGCTTTTTTTTTTTTTTTCAGAGGAACAATGGGCTAAGAGAGATCTAAAGGTCCCCGTATCACTTCCAGTTAGGACCTGGCCTTCCATGAATGAGGATGCCTGCCCATGGCGTCAGCCACGGTGAGAGTTAGGCAGTGCTGGAATGAGAAGAAGCCAGCTCTGGGAAACTCACTGAAGAACCAGTCATTTAGCTTTTCTCGTCTTTCATCTCCCTCTGGAAACTTGAGACAGGCCCAGTATACAAGCAAAGGTGACATGAGAAGTGCTTAAAAATCCCAAGTTGAAAAAAATGCCGCTCAAGACTCGGTAACGGAAATGAAGTTGGAAAAAGCCCCTAATAATACGAACAGAAGAAGTTCTCTTGGGCAGGAGGTGGAAGGGATTCCTGAAGTTCTATATCCAAAACCCCAATATCACAATGCTAGCTGTGACCAAGGAGGCACATTTATATATTTTTCCTTTACTTCCCAATTATTGGTTGTCTGGTTTCCCTAATTCCCATTCAACCAGTTCTACAGCTTAGCTCATAAAACTATACCTTGGCCAAGTGTGGTGGCTCACACCTGGTATTCCAGCGCTTTGGGGGGCTAAGGCAGGCGGATCACTTGAGCCTAGGAGTTCAAGACCAGAAAGGGCAACATGGGGAAACCCTGTCTCTACAAAAAATGCAAAAAATTTGCTGGGTGTTGTGGCACATGACTGTGGTCCCAGCTACTCAGGAGGCTAAGGTCGGGGGACAGCTTGAGCCTGAGAGGCAGAGGTTGCAGTGAGCCAAGATGATGCCACTGCACTCCAGCCTGGGTGAGAGAGTGAGACCCTGTCTCAATAAATACATAAATAACTGTACCCTTATCCATCAGGCTACCAGCAGGTTCAGAGCTCTTCAGGAAGATAGGGAGGAACGAATACTAACTCCTGACAGTGCCTGGCAAGAAACAAAATTCCCTAGACAGAGAGAAGATTCTATGCCATCTAAAAAAAGAAAAGTCAGTTAATCAGAGCCTGGGGGGTAAAGATTAAGGCCCCAGTCTTCTGTTAGGAAAAAGACACAATTCTGAAGCTAGTTCTCCTATCTTAAATGGGAAATGCTAGGGAGATGGTTGGTCCAAATCACCTCAAAAGAAAACCATTTCTTGAAATTAAAACAAAAAACAAAAAAACACAGATGAGAGTGAATGGGAACTGGTTTATTTAAAAACCTTTCCTGTACAGTAGACAGTGAATTAGCTACACAAGCCTCTTCAGAAATGATGTACCAAGAGGAATTTGATAATAGAAGCATTCTGAATGTGAAACTGGGAGTTCAGCACCTAAACGTTTCTTATTGAGAAAAATCCTCACACCAGTCATAATGAAGGTTTAACATCAGTGTTTGACATTTTGTCATTAAGAGATTGGTTTTAACAGTCTGGATTTGGCAGCCTGCCTTATCGGCTGTTTCACAAGCAGTTTCTGTGGTTTCAAGAAAGGCAGGGTGTTTGCTTTTAAACACTACTTTTTTTTTTTTGAGACTGAGTCTCACTCTATTGCCCAGGCTGGAGTGCAGTGGCGCAATCTCTGCTCACTGCAACCTCTGCCTTCTGGGTTCAAGCAATTCTCGTGCCTCAGCCTCCCGAGCAGCTGGGATCAGAGGCACGCCACTATGCCTGGCTAATTTTGGTATTTTTAGTAGAGACAGGGTTTCACCATGTTGACCAGGCTGGTCTCCAACTCCTGACCTCAGGTGATCTGCCCACCTCGACCACCCAAAGTAACACTATCTTAAAGTATATATTTCAGAATAGGGTCCAACCATTCCAAGACAGAAAGAGGGAATGAAAACCAAACGAAATAAAGGAATGTGGTGCTACCAAACAGAACGGGAGCACACCAGAGAGAAGGGTAGGAAAAGACGTTATTCACCACCCGCACCAAAATGGCAAGACAAGCCAACTTAGTACTTCTTACAGCCAAGTTAGAAAATTAGGACACAAAAGTGGCACTAAAGACATGATATTAATAAAGGGAAATCCCTACACAGAATTTCGTCTCTCCAAAATCAACTTACCTGGCCTAAATCTACCTGTTTACTTGAAAAAACACAACAAAACCACCCGACAGGGCCACATCAATGAAAAAGACTGTCATCTAATCAATTAGTAGCCACACCTCTCTGCCAGCACGAGATGTCGGTAATTAAGGTAGAGATTTTTCTCCCTGGGAATACAAGTACAGAAGGGCAGAGCCCCTATGGACCTAACCCATTATGACAGCCTTTTCATTAGCAAGGAAAGCATTGCCACACTCTCCAAGGAAGCCATGGCCACAGCATTAAAGAACACCTGAGGCCGGGCGCGGTGGCTCAAGCCTGTAATCCCAGCACTTTGGGAGGCCGAGACGGGCGGATCACAAGGTCAGGAGATCGAGACCATCCTGGCTAACATGGTGAAACCCCGTCTCTACTAAAAATACAAAAAAACTAGCCGGGCGAGGTGGCGGGCGCCTGTAGTCCCAGCTACTCGGGAGGCTGAGGCAGGAGAATGGCGTAAACCCGGGAGGCGGAGCTTGCAGTGAGCTGAGATCTGGCCACTGCACTCCAGCCTGGGCGACAGAGCGAGACTCCGTCTCAAAAAAAAAAAAAAAAAAAAAAGAACACCTGAGTGAACAGCAGCTACCTCTGTTGAGAGATAAAAATGTGTTGGAGATGGGGTACGGGAAGGGGCAGAACCAGTCCTAAGAAAACCAACAGGCTGTGTTTCTCAAAAAAACTTACATGGACCTTGGCTTTTCCACTCTTAACAAAAAGAGCACCTATGGCTCCAGCTACTTGGGAGGCTGAGGTGGGAGGGTCACTTGAACCTTGGGGGCCAAGGCTGCAGTAAGCTGAGATCACACCACTGCACTCCAGCTTGGGTGACAGAGTGAAACTCTGTCTCAAACAAACACCAAAGATACGGGTTCTGAAGTAGTTTAGAAATGGCACATAACTACATAACTGGGCTGGATACAATGGCAACTGCCTGTAATCCCAGCACTACGGGAGGCCAAGGCAGGTAGGTTGCTTGAGGCTAGGAGTTCCAGGCCAGCTTGGGCAACATGATGGAACCCCATCTCTACAAAAAGTGCAAAAAATTAGCCAGGCATAGTGGCACACGCCTGTAGTCCCAGCTACTTGGGAGGCTGAGGTGGGAGGATTGCTTGAGCCTGGGAGGTCGAGGCCAAGATTGCACCACTGTACTACAGCAGCCTGGGCAACAGAGTCAGACTCTTGTCTCAAAAAGAAAAGAAAAGAAAAGAAATGGCATACAACTGTGATTCTGGATAAGTAAATCTTATTTATTTATTTAATATTAGAGATGGAGTCTTGCTTTGTTGCCCAGGCTGGTCTCAAACTCCTGGGCTGAAGTGATCCTCTCACCTTGGCTTCCCAAAGTGCTGAGAATACAGCCGTGAGCCACCGACTACATCCAGCCCTAGGTGATATTTTAATCAAGGGCAACAGACCAGGCGCAGTAGCTCACTGCGATTTCACTGGCTTGAAATCCCAACGCTTTGGGAGGCCAAGGTGGGTGAGGGTCACTTGAGCCTAGGAGTTTGAGACTAGCCTAGCCAACAAAGCAAGACCCCATTCTCTACAAAAAATAAAAATAAGGCCGGGCACCATGGCTCACGCCTGTAATCCCAGCACTCTGGGAGGCTGAGGCAGGTGGATCACCTGAGGTCAGGAGTTCAAGACCACCAGCCTGACCAATATGGAGAAACCCAGTTTCTCTACTAAAAATACAAAAAAAAAAAAAAAAATTAGCTGGTGGTGGTGCATGCCTGTAATCCCAGCTACTAGGGAGGACAAGGCAGAAGAATCGCCTGAACCCAGGAGGCAGAGGTTGCAGTGAGCAGAGATCAAGCCATTGCACTCCGGCCTGGGCAACAAGAGTGAAACTCCATCTCAATAAACAAACAAACATTAAAAAAATTAGCTGGGTGTAGTGGCACAGCCCCTAGCTGCTCAGGGGGTTCACGCAGGACTGAGTCCAGGAGGTTGAGGCTGCAGTGAGCATGTTTGGGCCACTACACTCCAGCTTGGGTGTCAGAACAAGATCCTGTTTCAAAAAAAAAGTGGTGTGTTGGGGGGGACACAGTGGTTCTCACCTGTAATCCCAGCACTTTGGGAGGCAAAGGCGGGCAGATCACTTGAAGTCAGGCGTTCAAGACCAGCCTGGCCCACATGGTGAAATACTGTGTCTACTAAAAATACAAAATTAACCGGGTATGGTGGCAGGCGCCTGTAGTCCCAGTTACTCAGGAGGCTGAGACACAAGAATCACTTGAACCCAAGAAGCGGAGGTTGCAGTGAGCCGAGATTGCACCACTGCACTCTGAAACCCTGTCTCAAAAAAAAAAAAAAAAAAAGCGGGGTTGGAGGAAGGGCAACAGCTCATCCCTTTACTCACACCCCATTCTGTCATCTTAAAATAAAAGGCACCCTTCTGTAGTCCCAGCTACTCGGGAGGCTGAGGCAGGAGAATGGCTAAACCCGGGAGGTGGAGCTTGCAGTGAGCTGAGATCCGGCCACTGCACTCCAGCCTGGGCGACAGAGCGAGACTCCGTCTCCAAAAAAAAAAAAACAAAGGCACCCTTGCCACAGTTAGACAAGCAAGTAAATTAAACCACACACTCAAGTTTAACTAAAATTCTGTAGAGAGGCATAAAGCAACCATTCCCACTAAGAAACAACTGCAGATGTCTAGGATATCTAAGATGTCTGGTCCCCACAGCTAGCCATGTGCACAGCTACGGGGACCCACTTTAGGAGAGAGAAGCAAACCAAAGGAGAGACTGAGCAAATGAAACAGGAAGTAGTGGCATAAATTATACCAGCGATGGGATAAAGAGACACATAGCAGGATGTCCAGAGTCCAGCTCCCAGGACTGAATTGGCAAGTCCTAAACACACACAAGGCCTGGCACTACCAGCTACAGTGCTCAGGGCTGCTAGTAGTCAAGGCTACGAACAAGTAGCTCTGTGCCTCTGTGTGTGCAAGTGGCACACAGAGGGCTGCAAGAGAGAATCTGAGTTTGCTTCCTAGAGACAAAATATACACAGTTAAGATCCACACACAAGGCCGGGCGCGGTGGCTCAAGCCTGTAATCCCAGCACTTTGGGAGGCCGAGATGGGCGGATCACAAGGTCAGGAGATCGAGACCATCCTGGCTAACACAGTGAAACCCCGTCTCTACTAAAAATACAAAAAATTAGCCGGGCGCAGTGGCGGGCGCCTGTAGTCCCAGCTACTCAGGAGGCTGAGGCAGGAGAATGGCGTGAACCTGGGGGCGGAGGTTGCAGTGAGCCGAGATCGTGCCACTGCACTCCAGCCTGGGTGACAGAGCGAGACTCCGTCTCAAAAAAAAAAAAAAAGAGCCACACACAAAAGCTTCTTACGTTTTGTGGGGTTCTTTTTGGTGGGGAGTGGGGCGCTTACAAAGAAAGAGTTCTAGAATCCCAACATTTCATGGGTGCCACAGAGCAGGATAGTCAAACCTAGCAATCTATAATGCCCTATATTTTAAGGTACTTAATTGTTGTTTATCAATTTTAGGACCCAGGGCTTTGGTTTTTCTAAAGGGGTTCTTGAAATTCCAGAATATGGGAAAAGATAAAGATGTGAATCAGAAGCTGGGGTCAAAGACCTTCTTTAAAAGGTCTCCCTTGCACACAGCACTCAACAGTAGCGAGGTAAGCCCAGAAAGCTGCTCCCACTCCATCCACACCATTTCTGCCACATTTACCAATGGCCACCAATGACAGAAGAAACAACTGGAGGCCATTTGTGACTCTAAACTCCATCTGTGAGACATCTGCCTCACACTTACCGTGAGCTAATCCTAAGGAAACTAACTTCTACTGCCTGGACACAACTGAAGCCAGGGACAAAGGATTCTTCACAACCAAGAAAAGCTGGTTCTGACAATGACATACTCTGGACCACCTGGGTTTGCAGCCTTAAACAAGTTATTCAACATTTCTGGGCCTCTATTTCCTCACCTGTAAAATAGTAAGACCTATTAACTTACAAAAAATAAATGAAGCCAGGCATGGTGGTTCATGCCTGTAATCCCACCACTTTTGGAGGCTGAGGTGGGTGGATCACCTGACGTCAGGAGTTTGAGACCAGCCTGGCCAATATGTTAAAACCGCATCTCTACTAGAAATACAAAAAATTAGCCGGGCGTGGTGGCGGATACCTGTAATCCCATCTACTTGGGAGGAAGACGCTGGAGAATCGCTTGAACCCAGGAGGCGGAGGTTGTGGTGAGCCAAGATCGTGCCATTGCACTCTAGCCTGAGCAACAAGAGTGAAACTCCGTCTCAAAAAAAAAAAAATTAGTCAGGCACGGTGGCAGATACTTATAGTCCCAGCTACTTGGGAGGCTGAGGCAGGAGAATTGCTTGAACCTGGGAGGTGGAGGAGGCAGTGAGCCAAAGTCGTGCCGTTGCACTCCAGCCTGGGCAACAAGACTGAGACTCTGTCTCAAAAAAAAAAAAAAAAGTAAATGAGTTAATGAAGGTAAAACAGCTAAACAAGTGCTTGGGACAGAGTAAGTACTCAATAAATCTTAGCTACTCTGTCTATAGCTAAAGATACACAGCCTCAGAGGCAAACCATGCAAAAATGAGGAGACCCTGCCCACTCTTCAGCCACTCAGTCCATTCTCTTTAAGGCTGAGTTTCCCAATGACTTGGAGCAGATTAATGCACTTAGAGGGCCATCCAGGAGGTGCCATTACTAAGCTATTGCCTTAACTAATACAGTAAACAAATCTTTGAAATTAAAATTCTTTTTTTTTTTTTTTTTTTTGAGACAGAGTTTTGCTCTTGTTGCCCAGGCTGGAGTGCAATGGTACGATCTCGGCTCACCGCAACCTCCACCTCCCAGGTTCAAGCAAATCTCCTGCCTCAGCCTCTCTAGTAGCTGGGATTACAGGCATTTTTTGTCCTATAATTTTGTATTTTTAGTAGAGACAAGGTTTCTCCACGTTGGTCAGGCTGCTCTCGAACTCCCGAACTCAGGTGATCCACCCGCCTCGGCCTCCCAAAGTGCTGGGATTATAGGCATGAGCCACCATGCCCGGCTAAAATTCTTTTTATTTATTTATTTTTGAGACAGAGTCTCGCTCTGTCGCCCAGGCAGGAGTGCAGTGGTGTGATCTCGTTTCACTGCAGCCTCCGCCTCCCGGGGTCAAGCAATTCTCTGCCCAGCCTCCAGAGTAGCTGGGATTACAGACGCCCACCACAACGCCTGGCTAAGTTTTTTGCATTTTTAGTAGAGATGGGGTTTCACCATCTTGGCCAGGCTGGTCTTGAACTCCTGATCTCGTGATCTACCCGCCTCAGTCTCCCTAAGTGCTGGGATTACCGGTGTGAGTCACCATGCCCAACCCAAAATTAAAATTCTTTATCTTCCACATAGACCAGTAGCCGAAGAGAGAAAATAGCACATTAAGTTCAATTCTGGAACTGAAATGCAAGCCACATGTAAATCTGAAAAGAAATATGCTTTATGGAAAAAGCAGATTATGGGACTTGCTGAGTGATGGGAAATGGAGCTACAATCCTGTATGTAGACAGGAATTGATATGTTGAGCACTTGATTAAACAGTTTTTAAAAAATGATTCCAATGAGATATGATTCTGAGCAAATGACATGAGTTTTTGTTGTGTTTTTTTTTTTTACTTTGAGATAGAGTCTCATTCGGTCACCAAGGCTGGAGTGCAGTGGCATGCTCTCTGCTCACTGCAACCTCCGCCTCCTGGGTTCAAGTGACTCTCCTGCCTCAGCCTCCTGAGCAGCTGGAACTACAGGCACTCGCCACCATACCCAGCTAATTTTTTGTATTTTAAGTAGAGATGGGGTTTCACCACATTGGCCAGGCTGATCTCGAACTCCTGACCTCGTGATCCACCCACCTTGGCCTCCCAAAGTGCTGGGATTACAGATGTGGGCCACCGTGCCTGGCTTTTTTTTTTTTTTCGAGAGGGAGTCTCTCTCTGTCGCCCAGGCTAGAGTGCAGTGGCATGATCTCGGCTCATGCAGCCTCTCCCTCCCGGGTTCAAGCCAATTCTCCTGCCTTAGCCTCCTGAGTAGCTGGGACTACAGGTGTGCACCACTACACCCAGCTAATTTTTGTATTCTTAGTAGAGACAGGGCTTCACCATGTTGGCCAGGTTGGTCTCGATCTCCTGACCTCATGATCTGCCCGCCTCAGCCTCCCAAAGTGCTGGGATTACAGGAGTGCGCCACTGCACCCAGCTGACATGAGTTTTAAAAGATTTGCTTAAAGTTGGTCAAAGTGACTATTAGAGGAAGCCCAAGGTCTATTATTCGTATGACTTAGGGAAGCTGTTAAAAGCTAGAGGTGCTATGGAAATTGGAGAATGAGTATACACAAAAGAACAATGTTGAGAATTACAGGGTAGTTTAAAGATTATACACTACTACAATTCTCCCCGTCACTTAAGGACTTGTCAAGGAAATACAAAGTTCACACCCTGCTACAAACACTCCAAATAAACCTATCTCTTACAGGAAAAATAAAGTATACCTACATAAAAGTAGGATTTACAGGCATGTTTCATTAAGAAACAAGGGTTACAGGCTGGATGCAGTGGCTCATACCTGTAATCCCAGTACTTTGGGAGGCCATGGCAGGTGGATCACCAGGTCAAGAGTTCAAGACCAGCCTGGCCATCATGGCAAAATGCTGTCTCTACTAAAAACACAAAAATGAGCCGACCATGGTGGCACACACCTGTAGTTCCAGCTACTCGGGAGGGTGAGGCAGGAGATTCACTTGAACCTGGGAGGTGGAGGTTGCAGTGAGCCAATCCAGCCACTGCACTCCAACCTGGGCGACAGAGTGGGACTCTGTCTCCATTAAAAAAAAAAAAAAAAAAGAAAGAAAGAAAGATAGAAATAGGGGTTAGCCCGGGCATGGTGGCTTGCACCTGTAATCCTAGCACTTTGGAGTAGCTGGGATTACAGCTGCGCCCGGCTAATTTTTGTACTTTTAGTAGAGACAGGCTTTTCACCATGTAAAGCCTATCTTTACATGGTAAATGATAGGCTCATGCCTGTAATCCCAGGCCAAGGCAGGCGGAGCACTAGCTCAGGAGTTCAAGACCAGCCTGGCCAACATGGTGAAACCCTTCCTCTACTAAAAATACAAAAATTAGCTGGGTATGGTGGCAGGCACCTGTAATCCCAGCTACTCAGGAGGCTGAGGCAGGAGAATTGCTTGAACCCAGGAGGCGGAGGTTGCAGTGAGCTGAGATACGCCACTGCACTCCAACCTGTACGACAGAGCAGGACTCCTTCTGGAAAAAAAAAAGACAGAAAAGAAAAGAAAGAAACAGGTTAAAAAGAGTCAAGTACAAAAGGAAAAGAAACAAAGTATGTCAGCTCTGGAGCCACCCAGGGAATAGACCATTGAGTGTCTGGCTTTAGTGACTGCAGCCTACCAGCCCTCAGCTAATGTAAGCACCAAGGTTCTTCAAGGATAGAAGCTGTGTAAGCTTTGCAGTTTTCAAATTTGGAATTGACCAATAGCCAACATATACGTTAAAAAAAATTAAAAAAAAAAAAAAAAAAAAAAAAAACCTACTGTCATAATAAAATCCAAGTAAGCCAAATGATCTTTTTAATGGAATAAAACAACAAAAAGTAATGCTATGTATTCAAAGGAGGAAATGAGCCAACTTTGGCCAAGGTCCATCAGGTCACTGACAACCAGCTTCCTCAGCTAGAACAACTGAAAACCAAGACAGCAAGTGCCTTCCTGAGGCCCAGCCAGGGCCCCAGAAATTGCAAAACAGAGGCTCATTATGAGGTCATAGCAAGTAATCAACCAATCAAAGACAGGGATTATCAGTCCCATCTCTGTTTACAGAAGAGTTCTCACACTGTCTGGAATCCCTTTACTCTTACTGATGACGTCAAATGGATTTCTTTGTGTGGGTGACAGCTACTGATATTTATTGCATTAAAATTAAAACTGGCCAGGCACAGTGGCTCATGCCTGTAATCCCAGCACTTTAAGAGGCCGAGGCAGGTGGATGACGAGGTCAGGAGTTTGAGACCAGCTTGAACAACATGGTGAAAAGCCTATCTCTACTAAAAGTACAAAAATTAGCCAGGCGCAGTGGCGTGTGCCTATAATCCCAGCTACTCCAGAGGCTGAGGCAAGAGAATCGCTTGAACCTGGGAGACTGCAGTGAGTGGAGATCACGCCATTGCACTCCAGCCTGGGTGACAGAGCAAGACACTGTCTCAAAAAAAAAAATTACAACTGAGAAAATGTCACACTATTAACTCATGTAAAATTATATTACAGGGTCAGGTGCAGTGGCTCATGCCTGTAATTCTAGCACTTTGGGAGGCCGAGGCAGGCAGATCAATTGAAGCCAGGAGCCTAGCCAACTTGGCAAAACCCTGTGTCTACTAAAAATACAAAAATGAGCCAGGTGTGGTGGTGTGCACCTGTAATCCCAGCTACTTGGGAGGCTGAGGCACAAGAATCGCTTGATCCCAGGAGGCAGAGGTTGTAGTGAGCCGAGATGGTGCCACTGCACTCCAGCCTGAGTGACAAAGCAAAACTCCGTCTCAAAAAACAAAACAAAACAATAATAATAATAATGATAATAATAAAGCCAGGCACAATGGCTCATGCCTATAATCCCAGCACTCTGGGAGGCTGACATGAGGGGATTGCTTCAGCCTGGGAGGTTGAGACTGCAATGAGCCAAGATCATGCCATTCCACTCTAACCTGGGTGACACAGTGAGAACCTGTCTCAAAAAATAAAAAAAATTTATCGGCCAGGCGCAGTGGCTCAAGCCTGTAATCCCAGCACTTTGGGAGGCCGAGACGGGCGGATCATGAGTTCAGGAGATCGAGACCATCCTGGCTAACACGGTGAAACCCCGTCTCTACTAAAAAAATACAAAAAACTAGCCGGGCGAGGTGGCGGGCGCCTGTAGTCCCAGCTACTCGGGAGGCTGAGGCAGGAGAATGGCGTAAACCCGGGAGGCGGAGCTTGCAGTGAGCTGAGATCCGGCCACTGCACTCCAGCCTGGGCGACAGAGCGAGACGCTGTCTCAAAAAAAAGAAAAAAATTTATCAACCAAAGTCATGGAGAACCAACCCAAGTTTTGTCTACAACCATGATTCTTACAGTTTTTGGTTTCAGGACTCTTTGCATTTTGAAAAATAACTGAACACTCAGAAGTTTTTGTTTATATGAATTGTATCTATCGATATTTACTATATTGGAAATTCAAATGAGGAAAAATTTAAACATGTATCAATTCATTTAACAGAACATGAGTAAACTCATTACATGTAAACATAAATGACTAATCTTTAATAAAAAACTTATTTTCCAAACCACAACTAAATATATACCAAAGAAAATCTACCTGATGAACTAATCTTATAATGCAATCAAAACACAACAGCTGACCAAAAAACAGGCCAGAGGTGGTGGCTCACGCCTGTAATCCCAGCACTTTGGGAGGCCAAGGCGGGCAGATCACCCGAGGTAAGGAGTTCGAAACCAGCCTGACCAACATGGAGAAACCCCGTCTCTACTAAAAGGCAAAATCAGCCAGGCATGGTGGCAGGTGCCTATAATCCCAGCTACTGGGGAGGCAGAAGCAGGAGAACTGCTTGAACCTGGGAGGCGGAGGTTGTAGTGAGCCGAGATTGTGCCACCACACTCCACCCTGGGTGATAAAGTGAGACTCTGTCTCAAAAAACAACAAATACTAACAAATTAAAGAAACAAAACAGGCCGGGCGCGGTGGCTCAAGCCTGTAATCCCAGCACTCTGGGAGGCCGAGGCGGGCGGATCACGAGGTCAGGAGATCGAGACCATCCTGGCTAACATGGTGAAACCCCGTCTCTACTAAAAAAAATACAAAAAACTAGCCGGGCGAGGTGGCGGGCGCCTGTAGTCCCAGCTATTCGGGAGGCTGAGGCAGGAGAATGGCGTAAACCCGGGAGGCGGAGCTTGCAGTGAGCTGAGATCCGGCCACTGCACTCCAGCCCGGGCGACAGAGCGAGACTCCGTCTCAAAAAAAAAAAAAAAAAAAAAAAAAAAAGAAACAAAACAAACAAAAAACAGATGAGTATAAAAACTGAAAAATTTAGGCCAGGCGCAGTGGCTCACGCCTGTAATCCCAGCACTTTGGGAGGCCAAGGCGGGTGGATCATGAGGTCAGGCGATCGAGACCATCCTGGCTAACACAGTGAAACCCCGTCTCTACTAAAAATACAAAAAACTAGCCGGGCGAGGTGGCGGGCGCCTGTAGTCCCAGCTACTCGGGAGGCCAAGGCAGGAGAATGGCGTGAACCCGGGAGGGGGAGCTTGCAGTGAGCTGAGATCACGCCACTGCACTCCAGCCTGAGTGACAGAGCAAGAGAGACTCTGTCTCATTTAAAAAAAAAAAAATCTGGCCGGGCGCGGTGGCTCAAGCCTGTAATCCCAGCACTTTGGGAGGCCGAGGCGGGTGGATCACGAGGTCAGGAGATCGAGACTATCCTGGCTAACATGGTGAAACCCCGTCTCTACTAAAAATACAAAAAACTAGCTGGGCGTGGTGGCGGGCGCCTGTAGTCTCAGCTACTTGGGAGGCTGAGGCGGGAGAATGGCGTGAACCCGGGAGGCGGAGCTTGCAGTGAGCCGAGATCACGCCACTGCACTCCAGCCTGGGAGACACAGCGAGACTCCGTCTCAAAAAAAAAAAAAAAAAAAAAAAAAAAAAAAATCTGAAAAATTTAAAAATCAAAAAAAAAAATGAGAAAAACAAAAAATAAGGCAGGTTGCAGTAGCTCATACCTAGCTCTTTGGGAGGCCAAGGTTGGCAGATCACTCAGGCCAGGAGTTCAAGACCAGCCTGGCCAACATGGCGAAACACTGTCTCCACTAAATATACAAAAATTAGCCGGGTGTGGTAGCACACACCTGTAATCTCAGCTCCTTGGGAGGTGGAGTTGGGAGGATCAACTGAGCCTAGAGAGGTCAAGGCTGCAGTGAGCTGAGATCACACTACTGCACTCCAGTGTGGGCGACAAAGTAAGACTCTGTTTGAAAATAAATAAACAAGCAATAAAGGAATGAAAAGGGAAAATGAGAAAAAAAATTTAAGATATAGAGGGGAGAAAAAGAATAAACAAGCCACATATTTTAAAGAACAACAACAAAAAAAACCAACAAAACCCACAGGGCCAGTGGTGTATGTATCAGAAGGAAAAAATCAGTTATCTTTGGTCAAAGTCCCTCACATCACAGGAACCAGAGGGACTGCAAACCAAAGTACTGAATGCCTCTTTGAGACCCAGGCAGGGATTATACTGGGGCTGGGAACAGCAAAACAAGGGCTCCTTATGAAGTCATAGCAAGTAACCAACCAACCCATCAAGACAAGGGCCCCATGTTTTGTCTACTACCGTGGTTTTCTCACCTTTGGTCTCAAGAACTCTTTATATGCTTAAAAAATTATTGAGGACTACACAGCTATCTTATTAGAAACTGAAACTAATTAAAAAAAATATTTATTAATCCATTCAAGATAATAAACCCACATGTTTATGCTAATAACCTTTTTAAAATAAAAAACTTGTATTTTCCAAAACAAAATGAAATTTCACCACAAGAGTAGCAGTGCTTTACATTCTTGCACATCTTTTTAATGTCTGGCTTAATGAAAGACAGTTGACTTCTCTCTCATATCTGCTTCTGCATTCCATGTGTTTTCATAAGTTGTTTTGGTTGAAATATACGAAGAAAATATCACTTCACAGAGACATGTAGTTGAAAAACAGAGTTCAATAGCCTTTCGGATACTGAGGATTTTCTTCTTTGATACTACATCAAAATTCACCAAGTGGTAGTTTTTAAAGGCTAGTTGCAATGTGGAACCTGAAATCTTATCAATAAACATTTCATATACTTTTACATTAAAATCCATTAGTCATCCTGCACTTTGCTTTTTTTTTTTTTTGAGACGGAGTCTTGCTCTGTCGCCCAGGCTGGAGTGCAGTGGCTGGATCTCAGCTCACTACAAGCTCCACCTCCTGGGTTTACGCCATTCTCCTGCCTCAGCCTCCCGAGTAGCTGGGACTACAGGCGCCTGGCTAGTTTTTTTGTATTTTTTAGTAGAGACGGGGTTTCACCATGTTAGCCAGGATGGCCTCGATCTCCTGACCTCGTGATCCGCCCGTCTCGGCCTTCCAAAGTGCTGGGATTACAGGCTTGAGCCACCACGCCCGGCCCACTTTGTTTTTTGTTTTTGTTTTTTTGGAGATAAGGTCTCACTCTGTTGCCCAGGTTAGGGTAAAGTGGCACAATCACAACTTACTACAGCCTTGACCTCTTGGGTTCCAGTGATCTTCCCGCCTCAGCCTCCTGAGTGGCTAGGACTACAGGTGCATATCACCAATGTTAGCTAATTTTAAAAAAATTTTAGCAGAGATGATGAGGTCTTGCCATGTTGCCCAAGCTAGTCTTGAACTCCTGACCTCAAGGAATCCTCCCTCCTCAGCTTCCCAAAGTGCTGGTATTACAGGGGTGAGCCACCATGCCTGGCCTCATCCTGCACTTTGAATGGCTCTTTTACCCACTAGAATTCTGGAAAATATTTCTTCACTGACTTGTGCAGAATTTCCAAATACTGATATTTCACACAATATCAAAAAATCACACTCATTAATTTTACTACCAATCTCAGAAAAGTTTTAGCAGACACAAGTTTTCCAAAATTCTAATTTTCACTTGAAAACTTGAATTTTATCAGTGGCAACAATGACAGGCTCACCTTTTTCATTTTCATAAAATGTCCATATGAACAACTCTAGTTTGTCCATCAGCTGTTCTTTCAAGAAAAAATTATGATCCCTGCAGCTGGTGCAGCTCCAACACACACGCTTTCCTCAAGTTTGGCATACAGCAGCAAGGCTTCATGGATACTTTGTATTTCATCACTTGGAATACCTTTTTTTTTTTGAGATGGTATCTCCCTGTTGTTGGCCCGGACTGGAGTGCAATGGCACGATCTCGGCTCACCGCAATTCTTCTGCCTCAGCCTCCCGAGTAGCTGACATTACAGGTGCCCACGACCACGCCCAGCTAATTTTTGTACTTTTAGTAGAGACAGGGTTTCACCATGTTGGTCAGGCTGGTCTCAAACTCCTTACCTCAGGTGATCCACTCGCTTTGGCCTCCGAAAGCGTTGGGATTACAGACATAAGTCACCACGCCTGGCCTAAAGAGACCTTTATTAAAGGGTTGATAAAATAAAAGGCTGGGCATGGTGGCTCATGCCTGTAATTCCTGCACTGTGGGAGGCTGAGGCAGGCGGATCACTTGAGGTCAGGAGTTAAGACCAGCCTGGCAAACATAGTAAAACCCTGTCTCTACCAAAAAAAACCCAAACAACAACAACAACAAACAAATAGAAAAACTAGCCAGGCGTGGTGGTGCGAACCTGTAGTACCAGCTACTGGGGAGGCTGAGGTGGGAAAATCACTTGAACCCGGGAGGCAGAGGTTGCAGTGGGCTGAGGTCGCACCACTGCACTCCAGCCTAAGCAACACAGTGAGATCTTGTCACACACACACACACACACACGCACACAAAATTAATAGTTTTGGCCAGGCATGGTGGCTTATGCCTGTAATCCCAGCACTTTGGGAGGCCGAGGCAGGTGGATCACCTGAGGTCAGGAATCCCAGACGAGCCTGGCCAACATGGCGAAACCCTGTCTCTACTAAAAATACAAAAATCAGTCGGGCGAGGTGGCAGGTGCCTGTAATCCCAGCTACTTGGGAGGCTGAGGCAGGAGGAGGCAGAGGTTGCAGTGCGCAGAGATCATGCCATTGCATTTGAGCCTGGGAGACAGAGCGAGACTCTGTTTCAAAAAAATAAATAAAAATAAATAAAATAAATGAATAAATTTAAAAAATAGTCTTTAGTCCTTCATTCAACACATTCTCAAGTAACAACGGCTTTTATTTTTCAACCACAAGTTTGTGGTGGGAAAGACCATGACAATGACCACTGGTAGAGTTTATTGCCACTTCCTTGATCCATGTTACGGCGCCAGCAGTTTTCTCCACCACTGCTTCTGCACCAAGGGTGCAAATGGAAATAAAGTTGTTCCAGGATAAATCATGAGATTCAGGAAGTTATTCAACCCTTTGAATATTTATCCCCATTTGTATCTGCTTCTGAGCATTCACATAAAATAAATTATTCTTTGATGAGCAGTTGGTGCTGATACAGCAAGTCGAGCCACATCTATAGATTTGCTCATTTGTAATGTGAAAGTAAAATTCTGTAAATAAGATATTAACTTGGTCTTCATGTGTGCAGCTACATCTTTTCTGTTGAGACGGAGTTTCGCTCTTCTCGTCCAGGCTGGAGAGGGATGGCACGATCTCGGCTCACTGCAACCTCCACCTCCTGGGTTCAAACGATTCTCCTGCCTCAGACTCCCGAGTAGCTGGGATTACAGGCACGCACCACCATGCCCGGCTAACTTTTGTACTTTTAGTAGAGATGGGGTTTCACCATGTTGGCCAGGTTAGTCTCGAACTCCTGACCTCAGGTGATCCACTTGCCTCGGTCTCCCAAAGTGCTGGGATTACAGGCATGAGCCACTGCGCCTGGCTAAATCTTGAATTTAATGAATCCTGGTAACATCTAAAGTGGCACTACCTTGAATTTTACTGACTTTTCATCCAGTGGGCATTCAGGAATGTCAGCTGTTCAAGACTTCATTAGTCTCTCAGATTCTGTGTGGGCTTTTCCAGTCAAAGCAATGTGGCAACTTATCCTGATAGATAGAGGCTTCAGTGACTTTTTTATTTCTAGTTTAAAAGCTGGAAGAAATTTTGGGTTTTAAAGAGCTCATAGTACACACGCATAAAATACATAAGTCCTTTTTCTTTTTTTTTTTGAGACGGAGTCTCGCTCTGTCGCCCGGGCTGGAGTGCAGTGGCCGGATCTCAGCTCACTGCAAGCTCCGCCTCCCGGGTTTACGCCATTCTCCTGCCTCAGCCTCCCAAGTAACTGGGACTACAGGCGCCCGCCATCTCGCCCGGCTAGTTTTTGTATTTTTTAGTAGAGACGGGGTTTCACCGTGTTCGCCAGGATGGTCTCGATCTTCTGACCTCGTGATCCACCCGTCTCGGCCTCCCAAAGTGCTGGGATTACAGGCTTGAGCCACCGCGCCCGGCCAAGTCCTTTTTCTTTAAACTCTAAATGATCCTGAAAGAATGCCACAACTTAACTGGTACCATAATACTACATGAAAATGTTCTATCGCATAAGATACAGTAAGGTACATTATGAACATTTTTTTTTTTTTTTTTTTTTTTTTTTGAGAGGGAGTCTCGCGCTGTCGCCCGGGCTGGAGTGTAGTGGCCGGATCTCAGCTCACTGCAAGCTCCGCCTCCCGGGTTTACGCCATTATCCTGCCTCAGCCTCCCGAGTAGCTGGGACTACAGGCGCCCGCCACCTCGCCCGGCTAGTTTTTTTGTATTTTTAGTAGAGACGGGGTTTCACTGCGTTAGCCAGGATGGTCTCGATCTCCTGACCTCGTGATCCGCCCGTCTCGGCCTCCCAAAGTGCTGGGATTACAGGCTTGAGCCACCGCGCCCGGCCCATTATGAAAATTTATGAAACTGGGAAGATAGTTTTCATTATAGTTTATTTCTTTTCTGCTTTTTTTTTTTTTAGTTCTTATTTATAGTTTTGCCCAGGTTCTTTAGAGTTCTCCTTTATACTTGTTGGTATGTCCGTTTTAGTATTTTTCAACATACAAATTGCAGCTATGGGTTGAAAAAGCAAGTCTTCTAATCTCCCTTTTGTAAGCCAACAATCCACCCTTACATATAAGGGAAATATTATAAATTTTTTTCTATTTTAAAGTGCTAAAATAAGTTGTCAATAAAATTTTTAAAATTAGTTTTCCCAAAAAAAATTTTTTTTTTTTTATATGGAGTCTCGCTCTGTCACCCAGGTTGGAGTACAGTGGCGCGATCTCGGCTCACTGCAAGCTCCGCCTCTCAGGTTCACGCCATTCTCCTGCCTCAGCCTCCCGAGTAGCTGGGACTACGGGCGCCCGCCACCACGCCCGGCTGATTTTTTGTATTTTTAGTGGAGACGGGTTTTCACCATGTTAGCCAGGACCGTCTCGATCTCCTGACCTCGTCATCCACCCGCCTTGGCCTCCCAAAGTGCTGGGATTACAGGCATAAGCCACCGCGCCCAGCCTTCCCAAAAGTTTTTACAAGAAACTTTTACAAGTAGTACTTACTTCTTATATTTCCTCAAAGGTTCCAGGAAAATGTTGGGATTTCAAAATAAGGATTTATTAGACAGTAATGAAGTGTACAAAATTATAGCACTTACAACTGAAGAAAGCTAGTAAGAGCACAGGAGTACTGAGAACAAACTGAGTTCATCAATGAAAACTTCCATATTTTTACCTTAAAGTACTACCTTAAAAATTACAGATAACACAAGAATACAGAATTACACATTTCATTAGCCAGAAGAATGTGATGTCACCACACATCATTTAGCCTCTGGAAAATGTCACTGTATACTGGTGAGGGAATGAAAGTGAAAAAGGCAACACTGTGTTAATATTATGATGAACAGAATTTTGACTTCGTGCATCACCTGAAACAGTCTGAGGGTCTCCAGATCACAATTAGAACCGAATTCAATATTACAGTGTCCAAAATTCTCAAGTACCTCTCCAGATCTCTCCCAAGACAGGGCATTCCTGATAGGTTAGAGAAAACAGTCTAGAATCAGTTTAAACGCTGTCACCAGGGAAACCAGAATGCTGTCCCTAATAAGTCGCCAAGACTGGCTTTACTGAGAGAGGTGGCTCCAGAAACATGGAAAAAAACAAAAAGCAAAACAAACAAACAAAAACTACACCATGTTTTCTAAAGCAGTGAATCCTTAAATGTACAGAAATCAGAGGAACGAGAGAAAAAAAGGACCAGGTGGTCTGGGATTCTATACCTGAAGGAGATCTTGGACTATCAAAATTCATACCCTGAGCCACGACATAAACAGGGCACAGAAACAGGTTAGGGAGAGTGGAACAAAGAAATGAAAAACCTAAGATGGACTGGAACAAGGACATGATAATGAAGAAAGGGAGTTCAAAGAAACCAAACAAAAAATGAAAGTGAAACAAGTCAGCAGAGGGGGCAAAAGGAAGAGGAAAATACAATGAAAGAAATAGTCCCTGATGAGTTCTTTTTAAAAAAATTTTTGAAATTTTTGTAGAGATGAACTCTCACCATGTCGCCCAGGCTGGTCTCAAGCAATCCTCCAGCCTCAAGTGATCCTCCTGCCTCAGCCTCCCAACGTATTGGGATTCCAGGTGTGAGTCACTATGCCTGGCATTTCCATGAGTTCTAAGGGGACACTGTTACCTTCCCCCAGTCACAGCTGCAATGTGAAAAAACTAAGCAACTTACCTGCTGCTCTGAGAAGGCATGCAGGCTCCAGAAATGGCAAGTGATGAAGATAAACAAGCAACCAATGGAGACCAAAATCTGAGCTCCAGATTCAAAGTCCACAAATTCCCAGGAGCAGAAATGCCTGTGTCCCTTCAGGTCTCTGAAAGGGAGGTAACAAGAACCTGCCCTTGAAGGCCACTCTACAAGGGAAAAAGGAACCTACAATCATGGGCTGCTAGGTTCCCACGTGGTCTTTAAGAAAAACTGGGTGCTTTTTCCTGTGGCCAAAGGGTCAATACCCTACTTGAAGAAAGGAACATGGCTGAGTGTGTAACCCCAGCACTTTGGGAGGCCAATGCAGGAGGATCACTTGAAGCCAGATACTCAAGACCAGCCTGGGCAACACAGTAAGAACCCATGAGAAAAAAAAAGAAAGGAAGAAAGAAAAAAAGAGAAAAGAAAAAAGAAAGGAACACGATGGTATGAATCCCTGATCTTGGTGCTGCAGAGAACCCTAGGGCTTCCCCTTTGACACACAGATCTCAACTCTCAAAAAACTCAAGCTCTGGTGACTTTGGATTTGACCTTCTAGCCACAGATGAGGCTACACATCCACCACCATCATTTGCAACACAGAAATATAGGCAGGCAGCAGGTGGTGATTTTTTTATTACTTTAATCAAGAAAACTACTTAATATTTGATGCCTTACAAAACATGAGCTAGGCCGGGCGCGGTGGCTCAAGCCTGTAATCCCAGCACTTTGGGAGGCCGAGACGGGCAGATCACGAGGTCAGGAGATCAAGACCATCCTGGCTAACACAGTGAAACCCCGTCTCTACTAAAAAAATACCAAAAAAAACTAGCCGGGCGAGGTGGCGGGCGCCTGTAGTCCCAGCTACTTGGGAGGCTGAGGCAGGATAATGGCGTAAACCTGGGAGGCGGAACTTGGAGTGAGCCGAGATCCAGCCATTGCACTCCAGCCTGGGCGACAGAGCGAGACTCCATCTCAAAAAAAAAAAAAAAAAAAAAAAAAAACCATGAGCTAAAAGTGTTATCAGAAGTACATGAATCTCTCCAGTAGCACTCCACTTTTTTTCAGATAGATGACTGGTAAAAAAGCAAACTAGGCCGGGTGCAGTGGTTCACGCCATAATCCCAGCACTTTGGGAGGCCAAGGCTGGCAGATCATGAGGTCAGGAGTTCGAGACCCAAGACCAGCCTGGCCAACATGGTGAAACCCCCGTCTCTACTAAAAATACAAAAAAAAAAAAAAAAAAAAAAAAAAATTAGCCAGGCATGGTGGCGGGTGCCTGTAATCCCAGCTACTCAGGAGGCTGAGGCAGGAGAACTGCTTGAACCCAGGAAGCAGAGGTTGCAGTGAGCCAAGATGGTGCCATTGCACTCCAGCCTGGGCAACAAGAGCAAGATTCCATCTCAAAAAAAAAAAAAAAAAAACAGAGATGTTAGAAAAAGCGCCTATAGGACCCCAATGGGTTGAAGATGCCAGAAGAACAAGATTTTTTCAACTGATAACAGAGAAATTCCAAACATCACCCCTTATACTACTGACCTAGAGTTGTGTGGTGCTCAGATAAAATTCACTGTGTTGTTCAACTGGAACAATAATGGCAATGATTATTCTGCTGTGCCAGGCACTATTCTAAAAGGTTTCTATTCATTAACTCTTTTAATACTTATAACAGCTATACCTATAAGATAGGTACTATTCTCCCATTTTACAGATGAGCAAACAGACACAGAGGGAAGCTAAGATGACAGGAGACGATGATCCAGGATTCCAATACAGGAAATCTAGCCGCAAAACCTGCTCTTATTGTTTGTCTGAGATACAGTCTCGCTTTGTTGCCCAGGCTGCAGTGCGGTGGTATGATCTCTGTTCACTGCAACCTCCACCTCCCGGATTCAAGTGATTCTTGTGCTTCAGCCTTCCGAGTAGCTGGGACTACAGGTGTATGCTACCACGCCAGGCTAATTTTCGTATTTTCAGTTGAGATAGGGTTTTACCATGTTGGTCAGGCTGGTCTCGAACTCCTGACCTCAAGTGATCCGTCTGCCTTGGCCTCCCAAACTGCTGGGATTACAGGCATGAGCCACCGCGCCCAGCCCACCAAACCTGCTCTTAACCATAGTGGAACCACTTATCGGAAGTCAAAAAGTGTTCAAAAAGTGTGGGACTCTCCACTCAGCTGTGCCATAAGCTCAACATAATCAGTATGCTATGTGACATGGAGCTGGCCTAAGGAGCCCCACTTCCTGTGACTGGAGAACCGGTAATTCAAACTTTCATGGGCAAAAAGACAAAGCAACAATCTCCAAGTGCCTTCAACACTACACGCAAAGATAGCCAATGACAGTCTTTTGTGGTGGAGAAGTAGGGAGTGATGGGGTGAGTGAAAGTCCAGAAGGTGGAGGGGTCAGGTATGACCTGTAGTCCCAATACTCTGGAAGCTAAGGTGGGAAAATAACTTGAGCCTAGGAGTTTGAGGCCGCAGTGAGCTATGATCACACCACTGCACACTAGCCTGGGTGACAGGGTGAGACCCTGTCTCTTAAAAACAATAAGGTCAGGCGCGGTGGCTCATGCCTGCAATCTCAGCACTTTGGGAGGCAGAGGCAGGCGGATCACGAGGTCAGGAGATCGGGACCATCCTGGCCAACATGGTGAAATCCAGTCTCTACTAAAAATACAAAAATTAGCCAGGTGTCACAGTCAGGCGCAGTGGCTCATGCCTGTAATTCCAGCACTTTGGGAGGCCGAGGCGGGCAGATCACGACGTCAGGAGATCGAGACCATCCTGGCTAACACGGTGAAACCCCGTCTCTTAGCCGGGCGTGGTGGCGGGCACCTGTAGTCCCAGCTAGTCAGGAGGCTGAGGCAGGAGAATGGCAAGAACCCGGGAGGTGGAGCTTGCAGTGAGCCGAGATCGCGCCACTGCACTCCAGCCTGGGTAACAGAACAAGACTCTGTCTCCAAAAAAAAAAAAAAAAAAAATAGCTGGGCATGGTGGTGCATGCCTGTAATCCCAGCTACTCAGGAGGCTGAGGCTGGAGAATTGCTTGAACCTGGGAGGCGGAGGGTGCAGTGAGCCAAGATCGCTTCACTGCACTCCAGTCTGGGCAGCAAGAGTGAAATTCCGTCTCAAAAAAAAAAAAAAAAAAAAAAACCCAAGAAACAAAAAATTAGCCTGGCATGGTGACCGGTGCCTGTAACCCCAGCTACTCAGGAGGCTGAGGCAGGAGAATGGTGTGAACCCAGGAGGCGGAGCTTGCAGTAAGCTCCAGCCTGGGCAACAGAGCGAGACTCTATCTCAAAAAAAAAAAAAAAAAAAAAAAAAAAAAAGGCTTAGCCGTGTGTGGTGGCGCACCTGTAGTACCAGCTACTTGGGAGACTAAGGCAGGAGAATTGCTTGAAACTGGGAAGCGGAGGTTGCAATGAGTTGAGACTGTGCCACTGTACTCCAGCCTGTGCAAAAGAGCAAGACTTCGTATCAAAAAAACACAACAAAAAGAAGATGGAGAAAAAAGGGAGCTGCACGTGGGATATCAGAAAACAAAGCAAAACTCATACTGAAATGGTAATTAGAAGCAATGAGTAGCTCACTGTAGTAAAAACAGGGGCGACCAGCCCCCAAGGACAAGGTCTAGGCTGGAGCTCTGTCTGCAGGTAGTTACACTCACTAATTGCTAAACATTCATATTTTGGCATTTCCTGCTTAGCTGGGAGACTGGGAAACAATCCTACCTGGCTGGGCCTTGCTCCCTGAGAAAGACTCCCTACTGCTATTGCAGGTCACACATGGTGACCCGTAGCTCCCACCTTTCCTACAGGTTGTTTCCTGAAGTCCCTGTAAGCTGCCACAGACCAAAAGCTATTTTTTCTCTCTCTTCTTTCCCAGCAGGCCTGGAGAGACAGTCCCATTGCATGGACCAAAAAAGGCCTGGGGTGTCACTGAATTTAGCAGCCAAATCATAGCAGTAAGGAGTCCTGATCCTCTTCCAGACCCATAAATGAGGAGCCAAAGGCAGACCCAGTTCCTTCCTCCTGGCCAGGCTGAGGGCCTTTTGCCAAGCTGTGAATTGGGAAGGGGGACCACAAGAAGGAGCTATGGCTTAGAGCTTTCAGTGAAAGGTGTATAAAGCAAAGCTGCCTTCAGTTCAGCATAGGGCGGAGAGAAAGCCTCCTCCCTGGAGTGAAGGACCAGCTCAGAGACCCATTCAGTGTTTGGGGAGAAGGGGGTTGTTTACAATAGATGGCTTCCAAACTTCCGCCTCAACGAACACAGCCCCAAAGGAGGCCGACCTTCATATTGCCAACTTCCCAAAGAGCACACAAGAAAATAGGCCGAGGCTGCCTAAAACCAGCTTGACTGGTTCTACAGAGAAGCCCCTGGTCTGCTCCGCCTTCCTCATGTTAAAAAGAAAAAGGCCAAAAAGGTGGCTGGGAGCCAGTCACTGAACACAGCCCTCCTCTCTTCCTGTCCGGCACCAGTTGTCCCTCAGGATCACCTAGCCACCAGTATCAGTGTCCATCTCCCCTCCTCTCCTACCAAATCTTCTGTTCATTTAGTTTTATAAGCGTAAAACTAATAATTTGGTGTAAAAAGGAAATGGATTTACTTTTGCCATTTTTGCCATTTTCGAATGAGAAATGTAAGGAATAACTGCAAGTGGGGGAAGTGCCAACCCAAAGACAGACATCTGTGGAAAGAACCCCCACAGGGACTGACAAACCTTATTTATCTTGAGATGGGGTCTCACTTTGTTGCCCAGGCTGGAATGCAGTGGCATGATCATAGCTCACTGCAGCCTCAACTTCCCAGGCTCAAGTGATCCTCACATCTCAGCCTTCTAACTAGCTGGGATACAGGCACGTGCTACCACACCCAGGTAACTTTTTAAAAATTTTTTTGGCCGGCAAGGTGGCTCATGCCTATAATCCTAGCACTTTGGAAGGCTGAGACAGATCACGAGGTCATGAGTTCAAGATACCAATATAGTGAAACCCTGTCTCTACTAAAAATACAAAAATTAGTGGGATACAGTGGCATACGCCTGTAATCCCAGCTATTCAAGAGGCTGAGGCAGGAGAATCACTTGAACCCAGGAGGCGGAGGTTGCAGTGAGCTGAGATGACACCACTGCACTCCAGCCTGGGCGACAGAGCAAGACTCTGTCTCAAAAAAAAAAAATTTTTTTTTTTTTGGTAGAAATGAGGTCTCGCTCTGTCGCCCAGGCTGGTCTTGAACTCCTGGGCTCAAGTGATCCTCCTGCCTTGGCCTCCCGAAGTGCTGGGATTACAGATGTGAGCCACCACACCTAGCTTGAGAAACTTGAAACATTCTAGACAAAAACAGATATGAAGATAAAGGGATCTAGCCTATTTATATTCATCAGAGGAGGAGCTGTCTAGAGGGCAAGAGGAGGAACTGGGATGCCTCCTCCTCTGAGACACAACTGGAAATCAAGAGGCCAGATTCTCTCTTGGTGTTGTTTTAGAATCAGCTGTAACATCTCAGTCTAAAAGATGAGCAATGATGCCGGGCACGGTAGCTCACTCCTGTAATCCCAGCACTTTGAGAGGCCAAGGCAGGCGGATCACTTGAGTTCAGGAGTTCAAGACAAGCCTGGCCAACATGGTGAAACCCCGTCTCTACTAAAAATACAAAAAGTGGCCAGGTGTGGAGGTGCGCACCTGTAATCCCAGCTACTTGGAAGGCTGAGGCATGAGAATCTCTTGAACCCAGTGGGTGGAGGTTGCAGTGAGCTGAGCTCGTGCCACTGCATTCCAGCCTGGGTGACAGAGCAAGACTGTCTCAAAAAAAAAAAAAAAAAAAAAAAAGATGAGCAATGACCTTCAATGGCCTATACTATAAAGGAAGGGGGCGGGGGGCAGTAACATTCTGCTCAGGAGTCAGAACTTTCAGGGTTAGCCTGGGGATAGCCTGGCTCTCCAGCAGTGGGAAGAGGGTGACTTCCTCCCCCACGGGTTTGTAAAGGCTTACTCTTCCCTTTGCTGAGACAGAAGGGGGAAAATGCAGAGATAACACTTCTGTGACTCACTCACGTTTGATGAAGGCTGGGAGGTAGCCTGGAGAATCCAAGCTTCAAGCACAAAACGTACAAATACTGGAATCTCCCGTCAAGAGAAGGAAATTCAGCCACCTATCTGGTTTGTCATTTTGCTGAACTTCCACTGAAGGAGGAAGGGCCAGATTTAAACTCCACCCACCCTTTCCACATCCTTCTCAATTTTTGCTTTGATGGGAAAGTGGGGAAACTGGTGGCCCCACCATGGCTAAAAGAGAATCAAATCCTTTCTACACTTCTCAAAGCAGAGGCCTAGCAGCTCCAGTCCACAGCTTAACCAAGCAGAGGGAATAGGGGCTGGCCCTGGTTACCGTAGGAAAGCCTCACCAGGCAGTCTCAGGGAAGGAAGATGAGCACCCTCCTCACTCTTTCCCTCTGCTGAGGTTACTTCATTCCAATCCATTAACGGGCTTCAAAGTGCTGCTGGGGAGAGTCCATTTAGCAGAGAAGCTATCACGGGGCCAAAGGTGGCGCCCACCCCCTACCCCATTTGTCGATAATGGGCCACAAAGTCTGAGGCTTGGCTGCACTCTAGACATAAAATATTCATTCAAGTCGACATAATACATATATAGGAACCTCATGGAAGCTCCCGGGAGAAGAGTAATGCCAGTCAGGTGGCTAAGTGCTCAATGAGAAAGAGTTCATGAAGGCCTGGGTTAGTCCTGATCAAATGCCCACGGAGAATTGGGTTGTTCTGTCCAAAGGGGAAACAATCTAGTCTGAGAAGTTCTGACTCCCAAGAGCTCTAACCCTGCAAACCTCTTAAGCAAACAGTCTCAATCTTTTCCTACCTCACAGGCACCAGCTCTGCTTAGGACATTTATGTTGAGAAAAATCTCCAGCCCAATCTTTGGTTAGTCTGAAAGATTCAGTTATCCCTGTGTAAACTTTTATTTGAACCTGCAGCAGGCCAAGTTTCAACAACTGCCTTATATCCATCTGTTTAGCTACTTCCCAAAGTCCATAAACTGGAGAAAAGTAATTTTTTTTTTTTCTGAGATAGTGTCTTGCTCTGTCACCCAGGCTGAAGTGCAATGGCACAAACACAGCTCAATGCAGTCTCGACCTCCCCAGCTCAAGCCATCCTCCTGCCTCAGCCTTCTGTGTAGCTGCGACCACAGGCATGTGCCACCACGCCCAGCTAAATTTAAAAAAAATTTTTTGTAGGTATGGAGTCTCACTTTACTGATCAGGCTGGTCTTGAACTCCTGGCCTCAAGCAATCCTCCTGCCTTGGCTTCCCAAAGTGCTAGGGTTACAGGCATGAGCCATGGTGTCTGACCAGAGAGAAATTATTATAGTTTACTAGGTACAGTTACTTTTACCAGGTTCAAAGGTTACGAACTCCAAGGACTCCCAAAGCCCTTGCTCTAACAACACGTCATTCCAGATCCCTACGGCCAAGCTGAAAGTGACACTATTTGGTCTGACATTCACCCACATTCCTAACCAGAAGGCAGCACCATCAAGGAGCCCCTGGCCAGAATCAAAGGACAGAGTGAGAATTAGCACCAGGACACACTGCTGCACAGCTCAGAGTGTGGAGTGAGATGCTAGCTAGCTCATCCAATCTACCTAAGTGACACCAAAAACAAAAAAAATATATTTACCCAGCAGATCACCTGAGGTCAGGAGTTTGAGACCAGCTTGGCCAACATGGCAAAACCTCGTCTCTACTAAAAATACAAAAATTAGCCAGGCATGGTGGCAGGCGCCTGTAGTCCCAGCTACTCCGGGAGGTTGAGGCAGGAGAACAGCTTGAACCCGGGAGGCGGAGGTTGCAGTGAGCCGAGATGGCATCACTGCACTCCAGCCTGGGCGACAGAGCAAGTCTCTGTGTCCAAAAAACAAAAAGAAAAAAAAAAAGATTATATATATGTCCAGAGTCAACAATGGGGTCCAATGAAGAGTGTTTGGAGTACTTCAGCTATTCTTTATAGGATCTTGTAACTTTGTTTTCTTCACCAGTACTTCCAAACTCCCCTTTCTAGAACTGAGAGAATAAACAATGCCACTCACCACCTAGAAGCCTGACAGCTGCCCCCTCCCTTCCCACTGTAGCAGGAGTGGGGCGAGTTTTCTCTCAATCTCTCTCTCATAGTTTCTGAGGCTCAGAGGTGGGGCAGGTCCCAGATCCAGTAGCCTCTCCCCCAGGTGTTATGAACTCTAGCAGGTGAACTCTGAAAGCTGGACCTTTCTCCAGGCTTGCCTGTGACTACTGCTGCTGCTGGCTGGAAGGCGAACAGTCATCTTGCTGATTGCTTTCACAACTGCCAAGCTTCCAGGCCAGCAGAGCCATTTGGAAAAGAAGTGAACTGAAAGCTCAGCTCACAGACTAACAATCCCCCAAACTACCAGCCCCAGATTAGAACCCTCCTTCTGCAAAAGCAAGAAGTCTATGGCTGTGAACAAGCACATCTGGAATCAGGTGTCACAAAAACCATCTTAAAGACAGGGCTTGACTTTTTTTTTAGTCTCCTACTTTCGCTGTTACAAGCGAAGTCGACAGCAAACAGGCAATCTCCCTGCAACGCAAGGTTTATTTTTATGCTTCAACATTTTCTGTGTCTGTGTGTTTCAGAGTGATCAAAGGGCTCCTGGAAACAGGTTCTCATCAGCCACATTTTTAAAGAAGAGGGAGAGGAAGAGCAAGAAAAGAGACTGGAGACAACCAGTGGTGTTTGTTTACCTATTTTCTGGTAAAACCAGTTTAAATAATTTAAATTTAAATAAGGTGACAGAAGACCTTTAGGGGAGGAAATCAGCCCAACTAAATCCCCTTTTTAAAAAAAATAACATTAAGACTATAGTAATGACCAAGTTTCCATGACTACTTTAGCTAAAATCACAAGAGGACCAAGAAGAGGTTTCTTTCACTTGGTGGCATGATCTACTCTCGGAGGTCAATGTTTGATACACCTGGCCTTGTGACCTGAGGAGTTGCTGTTTGTCTTTTTTCCTATTTTAAAGAATACAAGGATCAGGCCCGGCGCGGGGGGCGTGGTGGCTCACGCCTGTAATCCCAGCACTCTGGGAGGCCGGATCACCAGGTCAGGAGATTGAGACCATCCTGGCCAACATAGTGAAACCCCGTCTCTACTAAAATACAAAAAATTAGCCGGGCACGGTGGTGCGCGCCTGTAGTCCCAGCTACTCAGGAGGCTGAGGCAGGGGAATCGCTTGAACCCGGGAGACGGAGATTGCAGTGAGCCAAGATTGCGCCACTGCACTCCAGCCTGGTGACAGAATGAGACTCCGTCTCCAAAAAAAAAAAAAAGAAAGAAAGAATACAGGAATGTGTCTGGGATAGGTGCATCCAAGGTTTTCCAAAGTCCCTGCTTTTACTGGAATGAGACTTCATATTAAGTCGATACAGTGATTGGCTACCCTGAGAACAGTAGAAGGTATGAAGGGGCTAAGGAGAATCTAAGTCCATAAAGAGTAGAAATAGGATGGGTAATCAATAATCATAACAGGATGACAATGTACGCAGCTACTGCTCTGGGCAAAGTTATCAAAGAGCTTACTTACATTCCCAAATGGTCACTGACTGCTGCTATCATGAAGTCAGTGGATGCACACTACGGTGGAATCCCTACTATATGCTCAGCAGTACACTAGGCATGTAAGGAAGAGGGGAAATCAACACACATATCACAGGAATACACCATGGCAATAATGCATTTACATGTAGTAAGCAGCACAAAGAAACCACACTGAGGCAGTCTGTTACTCTGCTCTGCTGAACACAATGCCCCCCCACCAGCCTCACTGAGAGAGTAGGCACTCCATCGCCACTCCCCAAATGCCTGAGGGTGCCAGTCAGTCACTTGGTCTCCTCCTACCAGCTCACGATCAACAGTCTGGGAAAGTTCTCTGGTTAAGCAGGGTTTACCTGCTAAAACAGAGGTTGTGAGAGGAAAAAGGGTGCAAAAAGCAACCTCAAGAGGGCCTAGAGAAAGCAATTCCCAGTAAGGAGAGATAAACAGCTGGCAGGCAAGGGAGAGAAAGACTGCGAGACACCGAACATGCTCCTCTGTCTCCGAAGACCCACCTGTCCCATGAGAACCAGCTGCCGAACCCAGTGATGAAATGGAAATCAACCATCCCTCCCTCTCAACCCCTATTTCACCCCTAGAAGCAAATAATCCACAAGTAATAAAAGGATCAACCCTGCAGAGAAAAACTCTGCCTAGAACTTCTTTTGAGTTCCTAACTGCCCAGGTGACAGAGAGAGCCAGGGGTAACAAAATAGAAAAACACAGTAAATGAAAGGAGGTAAGATTTTTCAAAGAATGTTCACATGCAAGAGAATATAACAAGTGCTCTACCGGGCTACAAAGAAAGAGGGGAGTAAGAGGGAAACATAAAGGATGGAATGAGCGGAAAGAAGGCAAAAAGCACAGCAGCCCCGGGGCGGAAGCACTTCTTTTTCAAGTCAAGTTTTTTTGGCCTAGTAAAGTTCTCCACCAAGAAAGGTATGACAGGCAGGGGCCTCTGCACAGAGCAGTCAGCAAAGGACGCTAGAGACGGTAAAAGAAAGGGGAGGGGTGGAAAGTGGACGCCTCTGGGATCAAAAGTGAGATGACACAGAAAGGCTAAGACTTGGGTGACAAACCATAGCAGTGATTGCCAGGATGAAGGGGACCGTGGAGTCGTGAGGCTGAGGTGTAGCTAGAGAAACTAGCATGCAAAACACCCGGACTTCCTGGGAATTACAAAGACTTAGCCAATAGGAACAGAATGGATCCAAGCATGGTGGGGGGATACACAGGACATGAAGAAGGCAGGAGACTAACGTGGAGATGAAAGGCAACGCTGAGTAAAAGGTACAGTAAGGAAGATGCGGTGAGGGTGGAGAAACAGGAAGGCAACAAGCAAGAAAGAAAATACTCTAAGTGCCAGGCACGGGAGTGAAGACACAGAAAGTCATCATGGTTTGTGTTTCAGCGTACGAAGACAGAAAGGCAAAAATTGTGATGCAGCGAGGTCTGGGAAAGGACTGAGCAACAGGTTGTGTTAATACGGTGGGGCCAAGTGTCTTTCGGTTGGGAGGAAGAGCCCAGTGGAAGGCTAGTAGAACCCTCACAGAGAGAAACAGGAGACCCCGGGACCTAAAAGCCAAACCCGAGGGCAAGAGAACAAGAGGGATCCAAAGACTCTGAAGGGAGTGATGATTGGAACCCCAAAGGCAACCTGTGGGAAAACTATGCGCATGACAGCTGTGGGGAAACACGGAAGCGACAAATGCCAGCGCCAGGATCCAAGGAGCTCCTGGAGCAAAGAAGGGAAAGTGATGAGCAAAGAGTAGGCGAAGGATTTGGAAAGGTGATGAGGGTGGAGCTGGTGGGTTGCAAGCAAGAGGGAGAGAACAATTTGGAAAACGAAGAAGCAGGATAGAAAAAGCTGGGGGAACTGCAAAGGGCCAGGGATCGAGAGCGCAGTCCAGGGCAAGGACCCCGAGGGTGATAACCAGAGACTGGCAGAACCGGTGCGGGCGGAGGGGAAGCGAGGCAGGAGAGACGAAGGGAGAGGTGGACAACGATCTGTGGCAAATCGCGGGGTGCTGCTATTCGAGGAGCGGGAGGGTGGCTGCTTTAAGCGTGGGTGGAGGAAGACCAGAAAGGCCCCTGAGAGAAAAAGGGAAGAGAAAGGGAAGCTGGGGAGGTGACACGGAAGAGCGCAGGAGGGCGGTGAGGGGAGAGGGGGTTGGCAGAAAGACAAGTGTGCAGCTTGGAGTCAGGACGAGGTGGGTCCCAGGTCAGGACTCGGAAGCGGGATGTGCGGAGCTGGAGCCGGGAGCCGGATGACAGGGCAGCCGAGGCTTGCAGGATGGCAGCAGGGGCACGAGGAGAGCAGAAGAGGGTGTAGGCTCCGCAAGGTGCAAGGGGCCCAGCCAGAGAATTCGGGGAGCCCTCGGGGCTCCTTACCTGCTCCGTGTCCCTCTCGTTCAGCGTGGGTAGGGGGGTCCGAGCGCTGGACATGGCGCCGGTATCTCGGGGGAGGGAACCGAGAAGCTTGGAGGAAGGGAGGGAAGGGAAGGCGCGGAGCCCGGCCGGGCGGGGCTTCTCACAGCAGGAGCACCCGCCGCATGGGCCCCGGCCGGGGGTGCGGGGAGGCCGGGCAGCCGCTCACGCCAGCCCGGGGATGCGCCGCTCGGGCTAGGCCGCGCCGGCTCCGAGCGGCTCCGGACCGCACCCCCCCGACCCCCGGCTGGGCTGTGCCGCCTTTCGGCCGGGCCGCGCCGCTCCGCCTACTCTCTGCCGCCGCAGCCGGCCGCCTGCCTCGCTCCTCCCCTGCCCTCAGCGGCACTGCTCCGCGCCCGGCACACAGGCAGCCGCCGCCGGACCTGCTGCTCCCAACATGGCCGCCACCACCGCCGGCCCTCGGCTCTTTCCGCCGGCAGCAGCCGGAAACATCCGAAGCGGCTAGAAACGGGAGGTGGGGCGCGCCTTCTCCTCCCGGCCACAGACTACGGGTGAATTCCGGAAACAGCCGAAGAAGGTAACCCCCGGGGACGCGCGCACCTCCTCGTAAGAAGACGAAGCTTCGGCTCTGTTTACGGAAATCCACGAAACGACCCCGATTACCTACCCCCTCAGCCCCCGTCCACAGACATCCAGCCACGCCCACCGGCCTTTCCCCGCCCACTTCAAGAGGGCTTTCGGCAGTTTCCGGAAATACCCGAAGCTCCTCCGCGTGCTGAGCCGGCCACGCCCCCTCCCACCGCCCTGCCTAGGGCGGTCGTCGGCCATTTCCGGCAACACCCGAGGCCCTCCGAGCACCCGGTCGTTTCCCCGGGTGACTCTCGGAATCTGATTCGCTTCGTGTCTTTCCGTCAGTTTTCGGGTATTTTCAAACCTTGAACAGGAAGCATGGGTCACCTGTTCGTGCTTGTGATTTGACTAAATACAAAACAAGATTGTTAGCCGGCCCTGCGATTGGCATCCTCTGGTTCTATAGCAGCTTCCTGTCTGCATTTCTGTCCATCTGTCCAGCTCATAAAATCCATCTTCTTTTTATCATCTAGCCTATCAACATACCTGTCAAACGCAGCATCAGTCTATTGCCTGTCTGCCACCGTCTATCTTGGCTTCTTTGGATCCATCCGTGCATTCCTGCATCTAGTCTGCAGGGCTCGGCAAAGCCCCAGGAAGGCCCAGGGCAGCGTCCTCTGCACCGGATGCGGGAGCGTCCAGGGCCCTGCATTTCAGCCCCAGCTCTGCCAAGCGCAAATGCTGCGTGATCTTAGAAAAATCACATAACATCACTGAGTTTAGGCTCCTCTTTCCTATGGCTTTGTTCCTGCGTTGACATTCGAAATGACATTTCTAAATTCCAATTACCTTTTAAAATGCATCTACAAGATAAGACATTTAAAGTTTATTTTCTTTCCTCCTCTGGGCCTCATTTTCCCCATCAGTAAAGTGAAGCCATTGGATTCATGAACTCGGAGGTCCTTCTCAGCTTTGAAGAGCCCTTGACTAACAGGAAGTCTGTATGGCAACTACGGTCCACTCCTCACTTCCCCTTACACTGTGTTACCAAGGACAGGCAGTATCCTGGGCTGATTTCCCCAGCGCCAAGCTGTCCTCACCCATAGTACCTGGAACATGTTGGAACCACACCCTCCCGTCAGTGGCTTAAGGTGGGCAGGAGGCAGAGGCCCCACAGAAGTCAGAAACCAGGCTCAGGCAACAGGTTCCCAAAGGTACAGGAGCAGAGAGGCCCCAAGAGTTATTGGGAAAACTGCTGATTGGACCCCTGCTATTTGACCTCCAACTCCCAGCTACAGCATCTTGAGCCAGCCTTCATCCCACCAATCAGAGAAATAGGCATCTGAGCAGATGTAATTACCAGGGTATGAAAGTACTTCCTAAGGCAACAGGTATCACTACACTCTTAGTAAATCCCTGGAACTCCGGCACTGCTCCCCATGCCCCATGCCAGCTCTATTCAGGCACCCAACCGTTGAGGAAGAAGGTGGTGAAGGCACACCCATGAAGGTGAGGGCAAGACAGAAGAGGACAGAGAATATTTCACTCCCCCGACCCAAATTCAATCCTTGAGAATCATCTGCCCTCTGGTGGCCAAAGGGAGACACACTGCTGATTCCTGTGCCTGGTATCACCTCTAATGCCAGGGTCTGGAAAGCAGGGAAAAGAGAGAGGAAGCAGTTGGTGGTCGGTGTTCCAGCAGTCTCTCCCTGGTCCACGCTCTCGTCTAAATAGACTCCATCTTCTCCAAGCTTCTCACTCTAGCTCTAACCCCTGCCTCACCCTTGCCCTTTGATCTTCAGCCCCGACCCCTACCCTAACTATCCTTTTCTCTTCCTCGCTAGCTTTGCACAAGGCTGCTGAGCTTGTCTCCCTGCCTAGACTCCCTCCAACCTACTGCACCAGACATGTCAGAATAATCTTCCCAAAGTCCAGCTCCAGTAACATCTCTGCTCTGTTAGAAAGCTATCACCAGCTCCCTCACAGGTTATAGGCAGGGCTAGCTTCATTGACCCATGACCCATGCAGTCACACAGAGCCCTGTGCTTAGGAGGGCCCTGAGCTTGGATTAATGTTCTGCTGTCACCATCTTGATTTTTTTTTTTTTTTTTTTTTTAAGACTGGATCTCGCTCTGTAGCCCAGGCTGGAGTGCAGTGGTGCGATCTCAGCTCACTGCAACCTCCACCTCCCAGGTTCAAGTGATTTTCATGCTTCAGCCTCCTGAATAGCTGGGATTATAGGTGACCACCACCACGCCTGGCTAATTTTTTATGTTTTTAGTAAAAACAGGGTTTTACTATGTTGGCCAGGCTGGTCTCGAACTCCCAACCTCAAGTGATCCACCTGCCTCGGCCTCCCAAACTGCTGGGATTACAGGCATGAGCCACCACGCCCGGCCCACCATCTTGAAATTTTTGACCAAAAGGGCCATGCATTTCCATTTTGCACTGTGCCCCACAAATTATGTAGCTGGTCCTGGCTGTAGGAAAAGCCTTTAACCTGCTTTCAAAACTTTGCTCAATCTGGCCTCACATTACCTTGCAATAACCTCTCTAACTATCACTGATCACACTTCTCCCTAACTCCCACCCTGCTGCCAATCTCTCTTCCTTCCATGCCTTTGTTCAAGCTGATAGATGATTGCCCGTCACCCACCTCAGCTTCCAGAACCGCTTCAAGATCCAGTTCAAATTTCACCTACTCAAATCCATGAGCCCTCCCAGTTCTCCTCAAAGATGAATTACTGCCACACATTTACCTCCTTTCTAAATCTGCAAATTCATTCATTCATTCAGTAAATCCCTATTGAGCACCTACTATGTGCAAGGCATTGTTTTAGGCTTTTAGGTAGATCAGTGAACAAAATAAAGATCTCTGCCTGCCAGGTGTGGTGGCTCACGCCTGTAATCCCAGCACTTTGTAGGAGGCCGAGGTGGGTGGATCATGTGAGGTCAGGAGTTCGAGACCAGCCTGGCCACCATGGTGAAACCCCATCTCTACTTAAAAAAAAAAAAAAAATACAAAAAATTAGCCAGGCATGGTGGCGGGCGCCTGTAATCCCAGCTACTTGGGAGGTTGAGGCAGGAGAATCGCTTGAAACCGGGAGGCAGCAGTTGCAGTGAACCGAGATCACAGCAAAAAAACTCTGCCCTCTGGGAGCTTACTTTTCATTTTGAGGAAGACACACAACAAACAAAAGAGTCAGTATTAAGTGACATCAGAAAAAAACAGAGCCAGCTAAGGGGGGGGTCAGGAGTACAGGGGTGAGAGGGTGGAAGACAAACTGCAGTACTGAGGGGGTTCATGAAACCCTCACTGAGAACGTGACACTTGAGTAAAAACTTGAAGGAGACCGGGTGTGGTGACTCACACCTGTAATCGCAGCACTTTGGGAGGCTAAGAAAAAAAAAAAAAAAAGACGTGAAGGAGGTGAAGGCATGAGCTCTGCAGACATCTAGGGGAAGAGCAACCCAGGCAGAGGAGCGTACCTATCCTGTTTGAAGATCAAGGGGCCAATGAGCCTGGAGCAGAGTGAGTGAGGAGGTGTGTGGCGATGGGAACCAGGCCTGGTGGGCTACCGTCGTGGTTTTCCCTGGGAGTGGGATGAGTTGCCGCCGGAGTGACATGATCTCACTGGCTGCTGGGTTGGGAACTGAGTGAAAGGGCATGACAGAAGCAGACCCGGGGGACTAGCAAGGAGGCTTTTACGACAATTCAAGGGAGAGATGCCAGTGGCTTAGGGCCAGGCAGCAGCAGTGGAAGTAGTGAGAATTGATCAGATTTGGGACGTATTTGAAAGGTGCAGCCAACAGGCTTTCAGATGGGTTGGGGTTATGAGAGAGAGGGGTTAAAGATGATTGTAGGCTTTCCCACCTGAACAGCTGAAAACACACACACAGAGTACAACTGCTGGGAGGTGTTGGCATTCAGCGGGCCCTTCGGGGTGACAGACTTTCCATCCTAGAACTACATTTGTCCTGAGAATGAGGGTGTTCTCTCTAGGGGAGAAAAGGACTGAGCAGATTTGGTGGCATGATGGCTCTGGGCTGAGGCACCTGGCTTCACGGAGGTAGGAAGGCAGACACCCCTGGAGGTGTTGCAGCCCCTTCCCTGTCGCTGCACCTGCAAGCAGCCTCAGTAGGGTGCCCCCCTCCCAAGAGACTCCGGTGGCAGAGAGGGTCTGCAAGCCCATTAGAGACCCTCTCCCATCCCAGCCCCCATCTTCTACCACACCTTAGGGGTGTGCAGGATTTTGCAGTTTACAAAGGCCCCCAAATGCAGAGTCTCATTTGAGCCACACAGCAGCTCAGCTGTGTGTGGGGTGGAGGTGGGGGTGACTACCACATTTTCTGCAGAGAAACAGGAAGCTCAGATTGCAGGAGCATCTGTTGGAAAGCGTCAGGGCCTGGACCAGACCAGTTCCACCACTGGGGTGCGGCAGGGGCCCAGCCAGTGTCCCCCGTTCCCATTCACACTCCCACATGCTCCAGTTTCTCTTCAAGGAGGGCAGGGGCAACTGTTCCCTTGTCTCAGACTAGCTTTGTCCACAAGAAAGAGAGGATTACCAGCATTGTGATATAAAAAGACAGATATCAGCCAGGTGCGGTGGCTCACACTTGTAATCCCAGCACTTTGGGAGGCCAAGGCAAGTGGATCACCTGAGGTCAGGAATTCAAGACCAGCCTGGCCAACATGGTGAAACCCCATCTCTACTAAAAATACAAAAAATTAACTGGGCATGGTGGTGGCAAGCACCTGTAATCCCAGCTACTCGGGAGGCTGAGGCCGGAGAATTGCTTGAACCCTGGAGGCAGAGGTTGCAGTGTGCCAAGATCATGCCGTTGCACTCCAGCCTGGGCCTCAAGAGCGAGACCTTGTCTCAAAAAAAAAAAACAAAAAAAAAACCGCCGGGCGTGGGTGGCTCACACCTGTAATCCCATAACTATGGGAGGCCGAGGCAGGAGTTATCACGAGCTCAGGAGTTCGAGACCAGTCTGGCCAAGAGAACGGCCTGGCCAATATGATGAAACCTCGTCTCTACTAAAAATACAAAACTTAGCCGGCCATGGTGGTGGGCGCCTGTAATCCCAGCTACTCAGGAGGTTGAAACAGGAGAATCATTGGAACCTGGGAGGTGGAGGTTGCAGTGAGCCAAAGATCATGCCATTGCACTCCAGCGTGGGCGACAGAGCAAGATTCCGACTCAAAAGAAAAAAAAAAAAAGGCATATATATCTGGTCTTCATTCGGGGTTTCTGGCCCAGAACTAAAACTCCTGGAATTTCCTGAGTGATGGGGAGAGAGGAGCATCTTTTGTTATTCATAATGAATCTCTTTTCACCACACCTGAGTTCACACTAATGAGATGACTTTTGGAGGATGGGGCTGGTGGCCAGAGAAACCAACCATGTGATTAGGGGATTGCAACTTTCATCCCTACCCCAGACCTCGGGGAGGGAAGAGGGGCTGCAGATTGAACCAGTGGCCAATGATTTAATCAATCGTGCCTAATGAAGCCTCCATCAAAACCCTAACTAATGGGGTTTGGGAGGTTCCAGGTCAGTGACAGCACCCACATGCCAGGAGGGGGTGGCTCAATCCAACTCCACGAGGACAGAAGCTCCTGTGCTTGGAACGGTTCTGAACATCACCCTCAGTAGCTCATCACCTGTTTGTCTATATCCTGTGTGACATCCTTTATAAACCATTTTGAAGTTCCCACAACCCCCTCCTTAGGTTTGATAATTTGCTGTAATGGCTCACAAAAATCAGGGAACGTAAGTAAATGTAAGTAAACCTAAGTAAATGTTTCCCTAATTTTTTTTTTTTTTTTTTTTGAGACAAGGTCTCATTCTGTCACCCAGGCTGGAGGGCAGTGGAGTGATCTCTGCTCACTGCAACTTCCACCTCCTGAGTTCAAGTGATTCTCGTGCCTCAGCTTCCTGAGTAGCTGGGATTACAGGCACCCGCAACCACGCCCAGCTAATTGTTGTATTTTCAGTAGAGATGGGGTTTTGCCATGTTGGCCAGGCTGGTCTCCAACTCCCGATCTCAAGCGATCCACCCACCTCGGCCTCCCACAGTGCTGGGATTACAGGCCTGAGTCACCACGCCCGGCCTGTTTCCCTGATTTTTGTGAGCCATTACAGCAAATTATCAAACCTAAGGAGGGGGTTGTGGGAACTTCCAAATTTGGGCTGGTCAGAAGTGCAGGTGACAAGCTGGGACCTAGAACTGGTATCTAAAGCAGGGGCAGTCTGCTGGGACTGAGCCCTTCGAAGACCTGTGGGGTCCGGGCTAACTCTGGGTAGTGAGTGTCAGAACTGAATTTTAGGACAGCCGGCTGGTGTCTGGAGAGGTGGAGAATTGGTGTGGGCGCCCCCCTCCCCACTAACATTGGTGTCAAAAGTACTGGGAATGTAGAAAGTTTTTCCTTGTTAGGTATCCCAAAAGATCTTCCACACCTGGATCCCAAGGAAGGCAGCAGGAGGTGGCTGGCTTCAGAGAGCCAAGGAGGACTGGGAAGTCAGGGAATGGGTGTGTGGCTCAGCAGTCAGGGGCTTTTTCCCCAACCTCTTCAACTAAACGCATGGTTGGGCTTCAGCACCACATGGATGAAGGTGCCACCACCAGCCCTGAGAGTCACCGACATTTGTGCAGAGCTTCCCCAGTGTTGCACCAGGATGCAGGACCGGGGTCAGGGACTCCAAGCCAGTGTGGAGTAGGAAAGCCCTGGGCAATCCGTCAGTAAGGTCCTTCCAGCCTGGGCTGGAGTCACATCCTCAGCCCCACTTTCTCCAACTCTTTCTTGGAAGCCCAGAGGTGCCACACGCAGTTGCTGGCCACACACACTCACATAGTCCCCAGGGTCCTGGCTGAGGCTGGGGAGACGCCTATTGGCCACAATGTGGGGATGAAGCTCCCACCCACAGTCACTGTAGCAACCACCCTGTGCTGAGAACCACACTCCAGGGACTAGCACGCACTAGAAAAATGTCACACAGGAATACACACCCAGAGGGCACTCGAGAAACATTTATTGAGCACCTACTATGTGCCAGGCCCCAGGCAGGACACTTGGAAAACCAAGTCAATACAACCTGGTCCCTGCCGAGGAGCTCACAGTCTAGAGGGCTAAGCCATTAATCACAGAACAGCAAAGGTGCATTTAGCTTCACAATTTTACAACAAACGTGTACATACGTTTTCTCAAGTGTAAACACCCAGCAACACAGTCATGTTGTTTTAAAAGCACATTGGCAGAAATGTAAACACAAGTCACAGGATTGAAAGGATGGGAGAAAACCATTTGCAGTATTTGAGATTGCAGAACCAGATTTTTAGCATTATTTATTCTTTCCTATCAGGTAGGATCCAAGTTTTGCCAATCTGTGGATCATGGTGTTTGAGACACGGGAGTTCCGTGGCCTGCCTGCCGTCATGCAGTGGGGGAGCCACCCTAGATACAAGGCATCCTGAAGCCTTGGCCACTGCCTTCTGTCCACCACACCTCACTGTCTTTTAATGTCCCCTAGACAAAGACCCTGTACATTTTTAGGCTCCTCCTGAGCTTGTCAGATGGGGAGAAGGGACCATGTCTCAGGAGCCCACCAAGCCGTGAGATCCCTCATATCTGGCTTGGCACATGGTGACACCCCATCAGGCGAGCATGCAGCACACGCTACCCAGGCCCAGATCCTGCCTGCCTGAGATGAACTTCCTGGTTAGTCTCAAAATCTGGCAGCATTGGCCGGGCACGGTGGGTGGCTCATACCTGTAATCCCAGCACTTTGGGAGGCCAAGGTGGGTGGATCACTTGAGGTCAAGAGTTCGAGACCAGCCTGGCCAACATGGCGAAACCCTGTCTCTACCAAAAAATACAAAAATTAGCCAGGCGTGGTGGCGCACGCCTGTAATCCCAGCTACTTGGGAGGCTGAGGCAGGAGAATTGCTTGAACCTGACAGGCGGAGGTTGCAGTGAGCTGAGATTGCGCCACTGCACTCCAGCCTGGCGACAGAGCAAGACTCCATCACACACACACACACACACAAAAGTGGCAGTTTCAGTGTCCTACAGGAATAGGTACCCTCCAAGTCTCACCTGTGCCCCCACTTCTCCTGTGTGCACATTTGTCAGCAGGTGCAGAGGTGTACAGTCCCGCTTATCACAACTGCTCTAAACAGGACAGTGCAGCTGGGGTTTGAGAGGGGGCTGCCTGTGTGCTCCATCGCACCAAAGGGAAAACCGCACACAGATCTGGCACCTGTTGGTTTAGTTTATGAAGGTAAGGAATCCGGTGAAGAGACCCAAAGTGGCCTCCTCGTGGTCCAGGGAATAGGGGAAACCAGCAAGCGTTTGGGTTTAATTAGGCCAAGGGTTGGGTGGGATGAAGGTGGAAGCTGAGGGTGCAGGCCTGCAGGGCTGGAGAAGGCGGGGCTGAGTTGAGGACCCCTGTGCCCACCTCACCATCACAGGGAAAGGGAGGAGAGGCATCTTGCCACCTGTAAGCTGGCTCTGCCATTTCACTTTAGAAAGCTCAGGATAAGCGGGGCGCGGTGGCTCACGCCTGTAATCCCAGCACTTTGGGAGGCTGAGGCGGGTGGATCGCCTGAGGTCAGGAGTTTGAGGCCAGCCTGGCCAACATAGTGAAACTCTATCTCTACTAAAAATACAAAAAATTAGCTGGGCATGGTGGTGGGTGCCTGTAATCCCAGCTACTAGGGAGTAGGGAGGCTGAGGCAGGAGAATTACTTGGAACCCAGGAGGCGGAGGTTGCAGTGAGCTGAGATCATGCCACTGCACTCCAGCCTGGGCAACAAGAATGAAATTGTCTCAAAAAAAAAAAAAAAAAAAAAAAAAAAAAAAAAAAAAAAAAAGAAGAAAAGAAAAAGCAAGCAAGCAAGCTCAGGCTAATTCCCATCTCCCTGGTTGTGAGCACCCCTGGGCTTCTACAGTGACCTCTTCTGGGCAGAGGCCTACCAGGTGAGCCAGAAGGTACAATGTTGAAGAAAATAGTTTCTGACCCCATTTCCAGAGCACAGAGGAGGCGAGGGGGTGAGATGCCCACAGGTGACTGACAGCACAAGTCAGCCTTCGTTCCTGGGCTCCACAGAGGCCTGCCCTGGTGCTGTCCCACCTTCGGGAGAGGTGGCTCCCCGGCTCCCCCTAAGACCATCTTCCAACCCTCCTGCTCCTCAAGGTTGCTCTAGGCAGCCAGGTATCCTGCTAGCAAACCCCTTTCCCCAATGATGGCCCAGACGGAACTCTTAATAAAAAAAAATAATTTATTGTCAACAAAGGTGATATATACAACAGGAAAACAGATGTAAATGAGAACAGGAGTGAATGGGGTGCCCAGGCCCAGCTTCAGGCCTCTGCAGGGGTGGGACAGGAAGAGGTAATGGAGGCCTCCTGGTTTAGGAGCCTGAACAAGTGGGGAGGGGAGGTGTCCCCCGAGGTAGTGGGACTCAGTTCAAACCCCCTTATGACCACTCTTGTGTAAGGCACTGTGCCAAGGGAGAATGGTGGGGAGCGGGGGGAGGGTGGGAGGAGGTCACGGGGGACAGAGAGGTGGGGGTCAGCGAAGGACTGGGGTAGGTGTTCTCCACAGGCCCAGTGCCCTACTGCACAACAGCCTCAACCACCCTTGCCGACCTCAGGCCTGGCCAGGAACAGACACTTTTCAGTGCCCCGAAATAACAGTGGATGTTGCCCCAGCCCCCTCCTGCCCTGGCACTTGTTTCTACTCTCTCCACCAGATGGGTGAGCCAGGCAGCTCTGAGTTATAAGCCACAGGGGGACGCTGCCTCCTCCCTCCCACCCTCCCTCCCTCCCCAGGAAAGCAAGAATTTACACCCCATTCCCTTTCTCTGGCTTCCCCGCCACAGTGGTGCTGGATTCTGACAGAACCGTGGGCCAGTCTGAGGTGTCACCTGCTCCCACACGCTTGGTGCCCTGGGGGTGCCTGGACCAGTCTTGCAGGAGGCTGACCGCTGGGGGCTCCTCCATCCGCACGCGGATAACCTGGAGATCCAGTGTCCCGCGGAGCCCCGGAGGGGGAGCTGGGCAGGGATGAGAGCAGAGAGCAGTCAGAGCCTCCCAGACACCCCACCACGAGGATGCTCCCTGGAAGCTCTGCAAACTGTACCCCCATTTCCAGGGCTTTCATTATGTCCACAGCCCAGTGCCTGGCATGAGGGGAAGTCCAAGGATGGCAGGAAGCTCCACTCCTGGGTGATCAAGGACTGCCACCGGCTAGAAAATGAGGCTCACAGCCTCCCTAGGGATAAGCCACATGAAGCCAGGCAGCCTTCCTCCTGCGTGTATTTCGGCACAGGGTGCCTGGTGCTGCGTGCCTCTTCCCGTAACTCCTCCCTGCAGCCAACTCCATTTTATCTCAAACTTACTGGGCATCCTAGCCTAACGCGTTCTGCCTGAGTGGGGCAGAGGTGATGCGGTGGGAACACCCAGAACAAATCTGAGGCACAGCTGTGCCCACCAAGGAGTTCATGAGGGACTACACAGGGTGGAGAAAAGACCCCTGGTGAACTTCCACCAGGCTCTTCACCTCCTGAGTGTCAACACCGACATCACCAAGATCAGGCGTCCACCTTAGCAGTATGGAGAAGGCACTCACTGGCCTCGAGGCAGACGAAAGAGGACTGAGGACTGCCGTGGCTGCACGCAGCCATAAAAACCAAGCATGCAATAGGGATGTGTGCAAAAGTTACGTTACAATAGGGCTGGGCGTGGTGGCTCCTGCTTGTAATCCCAGCACTTTGGGAGGCGAAGGTGAGCAGATCACTTGAGGTCAGGAGTTTGAGACCAGTCTGGCCAACACAGAGAAACCCTTTATCTACTAAAATACAAAGAAATCAGGCAGGCATAGTGGTGCACCCCTCTAATCCCAGCTACTCGGGAGGCTGAGGCGGGAGAATTGCGTGAACCCAGGAGGCAGAGGTTGCAGTGAGCCAAGATCACGCCACTGCACTCCAGCCTGGAAGACAGAGCAAGACTGTCTCAAAAAAAAAAAAAAAAAAAAAAGTTACATTACATTGAAAGGCAAAAACAGAAAATGGTGATTTCAACTACTGCACTGTCTATATTGGGAAGGATTCATTTGTGTGTGTTCCTTTTCTACCCTGTTTTTAGAGACACGATTATTTACAATGTGGCAGAGAAAACAGGTACAATTTTGCTGTGCAATGTGCTGGAATTTAAAATGACTTAGTGGCTGCCACGGAATTTTTAACACCTACCAAATTCTATTCTGTGTTCCCAGAAGCTGGTTTGTCTCCCCGATAAACTATATGCTCCCTGAAGGAACACTGAATCCCATTTGTTCATTAATTCGACAATAATTCATTGAGCACTATCTGCCCAAGGCTGTTTGGATTGCCAGGGGTACAGCGGTGAATGGAGCTGCCTAAGTGGCCTTCTGGGACTTCACATTCTAGTTATCAGAGCCAATAAATAGGATAAACAAATAAAAAATGCAGTATGTTATATATGGACAGACGCAAAGTAGCAAAGTACACCAGGGAAAGGAGATAGGATAGCAGAGAGCTGACAGGGGACTGGAGACACAGAGGGAGTGAGGAGCCAGCTGGGCAGGCGGGTGAAGAAACAATATTTTGAGCACAGGGAAGAGCAAATGTGGACCCCCTGGTGGAGCACGCTGGCTTCCCCAGGAACAGCAAGGCCAGCGCCTGTGCAGGGAGTGGGGTGTGGGGTAGAGGTCAGGAGCCTGGGGGGAGCGCACTGGTCACCATGAAGGCTCTGGCTTTTATCTGGAGTGCAACAGGAGCAGCACAGGAAGGCCGGGAGTAGAGGAGTGACTGGATCTGACTTGTGTTCTCAGTAGGGACACTCTGGCTGCTACAGGAGAGCAGAGGATAGCGGGCAAAGCTCAGCAGCCAGGAGACCTGGCTTAGCTTTGTTACAGGAACCAGGTGAGAGCAGGCCCCGACTAGGGCAGTGGCAGTGGATGTGGTGACAGCAGTGTGAGCTCTGAACTTGTTTTGGAGGATCGACTGCTGGACAGATGCTGGGTTGGAGAAAGAAGAGGATGACTGTGTGGGTGTGGCCACAGCAAACTGAAGCCTGGGGCTGCCTGTTCACTGGGAAAGGGAAGATTGTGGAGTCTGTGGGTGGGGTGCACTGGGGAGACTGGGGGTTCCGTTTCAATGTGCCGAGATTTTTTTTTTTTTTTTTTTGAGGCAGAGTCTCACTCTGTCGCCAGGCGGGAGTGCAGTGGCACAATGTTAGAGATCTTTTAGACAACCATGTAGAGATGTCACCTGGGCAACTGGAAAAGAGGATGGAACCAGGAAGGAGCAGCCAAGGTGGGCATTATGAGCACACACATGGCATCGAAAGCTGTGAACCTGGATGAGATCTCCCAGGGAGCGCGTACGGACACTGACCTATGGCTGGGGATACTTAAGCACTTACTCATTCACCAAACACATAAGCTGGGCCTATGCTGTGCCAGGCACTGTTCCGGCTACTGTGCATATCACAGTGCAGGAAGCAAACACCGTAACCTGCAGACCCTTACATTCTAGAAAGGGAAAGGCAGACAACGGTATGACATGTTCCAACTCTGGGAGCTGAGAAGGAGCGGCAAGAGAAACTGAGAAGAAACAGCTAGTGAGGGAAGAACACCAGGCGAACAGCTGCCTGAAAAGCCAAGGGAAGAAAGCTGTCTCCAGGAAGGAGTGATCGGCCCACTGTAACCGACAGATCAGAAAGAGAAGGACTGGCCAGGCACGGTGGCTCACGCCTGTAATCCCAGCACTCTGGGAGGCTGAGGCGGGCGGATCACCTGAATTCAGGAGTTTGAGACTAGCCTGACCAACATGATGAAACCCTGTCTCTACTAAAAATACAAAATTAGCTGGGTGCGGTGGCGCATGCCTGTAATCCCAGCTACTTGGGAGGCTGAGGCAGGAGAATCGCTTGAACCCAGGAAGTGGAGGTTGCAGTGAGCTGAGATCGCACCACTGCACTTCGGCCTGGGCGACAAGAACGAAACTCCATCTCAAAGAAAAAAAGAAAAAAAAAGGACTGCCAGGCACGGTGGCTCATGCCTGTAATCCCAGCACTTTGGGAGATCGAGGCAGGTGGATCACAAGGTCAGGAGTTTGAGACCAGCCTGGCCAACACAGTGAAACCTCGTCTCTACTAAAAATACAAAAATTAGCTGGGCGTGGTGGCAGGCGCCTGTAATCCCAACTACTTGGGAGGCTGAGGCAGGAGAATCATGTGAAACTAGGAGGTGGAGGTTGCAGTGAGCCGAGATCATGCCACTGCACTCCAGCCTGGGCAACAGAGCTAGACTCCATCTCGGGAAAAAAAAAAAAAAAGAGGCCGGGCGCGGTGGCTCAAGCCTGTAATCCCAGCACTTTGGGAGGCCGAGGCGGGCGGATCACAAGGTCACGAGATCGAGACCACAGTGAAACCCTGTCTCTACTAAAAATACAAAAAAAAAAAATTAGCCGGGCGCGGTGGCGGGCGCCTGTAGTCCCAGCTACTCAGGAGGCTGAGGCAGGAGAATGGCGGGAACCCGGGAGGCGGAGCTTGCAGTGAGCCGAGATCGCGCCACTGCACTCCAGCCTGGGCAACAGCGTGAGACTCCGTCTCAAAAAAAAAAAAAAAAAAAAAAAAAAAAAAAAAAAAAAGAGAAGGACCAAGAACAGACTATTGAATTTTATGGAAGTCAACGGCGACCTTGCCAAAGGAGCAATTTTCGTGTGGAGTGCTGAGGATGAATTCCAGAGAGATGGGAGGCAGCTGCTACAGAAAACACAGTCCGGCTTTACTGAAAAGGTACAGGGACAAATGAGACAGTGGCTACAGGGACAAGGGGCTAAGAAGGAAGAAATAGTAACTTTGTATAGGCTGATAGGGAAGACCCAGGGGGCAGTGTGACAAGGGGGAGGTAGGATGAGCTTTAGTGACGAGGACAGGGGCTAGCTTTTGCTAGGAGCAGTTCAGTTACATGAGCTAGAGAGAAGGCATGGAATTCAGCCTGGGTGCTGGAGGGAAGGGAGTTGGGGGCAGGGGACACTGCTCGAAGGCAAGGTTCTGAGTGGGCAGAGCGGAAATACACCAGGCTGCCAGGTGTAATGGCTCACGCCTGTAATCCCAGCACTTTGGGAGGCTGAGGTGGGCAGATCATTTGAGGTCAGGAGTTCAAGACCAGCCTGGCCAACATGGTGAAACCCCGTCTCTACTAAAAATACAAAAATTAGCCGGGTGTGGTGGCGGGCGCCTATAAGGCAGGAGAATCACTTGAACCTGGGAGGCGGAGGTTGCAGTGAGGCTAGATTGCACCATTGCACTCCAGCCTGGGTGACAGAGACTCCGTCTCAAAAAACAAACAAACAAACACCCCTGTGAAACTCACACTCACACTTATGTACACGCATGCTCGCTCTCTCACTCCGCTACCTCCCTGGTCCAGCCTGCAACATAGGATCTGGCCAAGGTATCCTAAGCCAGATCCCTAGGTTCTACTCAAACTAACATCAGTGAGGGCCACACGCGGTGGCTCATTCCTGTAATCCCAGCACTTTGGGAGGCCGAGGAGGGCGGATCACGAGGTCAGGAGATCGAGACCATCCTGGCTAACACGGTGAAACCCCATCTCTACTAAAAATACAAAAAATTAGCCGGGTGTGGTGGTGGGCGCCTGTAGTCCCAGCTACTTGGGAGGCTGAGGCAGGAGAATGGCGTGAACCCGGGAGGTGGAGCTTGCAGTGAGCCGACATCGTGCCACTGCACTCCAGCCTGGGTGACAGAGCGAGACTCCGTCTCAAAAAGAAAAAAAAGAAAGAAAAAGAAAAACACCAGCGAGACAGAGAGGCTCCTCTTTCCATTACTTGTTAGTGGGTCACTGTGGCCCACCTCCTCTCCTGGCCTGGATACTGTCCCCATCCTTCTCCGGCAAGGTCCTTAGAAAGTTCTAGTCTTCCCGGACCACCTCACATTCACATTCATCAGCTCAGCTAACCTGACCATGGGTGGCCTTTTCCAACTGTTAAATCCATGATTTTTACACCTCTAATGTTTTTTAAAGTGTCAGGATCTTTATTTAAATAAAGTCTTCAGAGAACTTCAATACGTACATAACAACACATAAAGTAGAGACATTCTGGTCGAAGCCTCACAGGTTTCTGAGAAATCTGTCCAAGCTTTGGGTTCGTGAGACCGTCTGAAACCACAGGTCCAGAGCCTCTGCTCTGCAAAGAACCGCCACAGGGGCCGTGGTTTTTAAAGATTTACTGCCTCCAGCCTAAACTCCTGGACACAGAGTTTTGGAGGACAAAGGCTGTCTCACTCTCGCCATCTCCCAGGGTGCTTCCCTTGGGCACAGCCTCCAGGAACACTTGTGAATCACTTAGGTCTCTTCTGTGGTTTCCCAAGCATCTCCAGCCTCCATGAAGGCTGCCACTGCTGACAACACCCGACAATCGCCTCTGCCCCTCTCAGATCACTCAAGCAGCCTGCTGAAGCCCCTTCCTCTCAGACTCTGCCCACTCACCCCAAAGAAACCTACAATCTCAGGGATTCTCTTCTCATCTACTCACCACTCCAGATAGGTGGAGTTTGCGCACAGGGTACCCCAGGACTCGAAATGAAGGCTCCCTTTCGAGAATGAAACCAGAAGACCCATTAGACAGTGGAAGAGGTCAGCCATTTAGAGCAGGGATCCACCGGAGAGAACCAGGAGACTCGGGACACGTTCAAGTCCAAGCAGCACACACGGTCTCAGGGAGCCAGGAATGGAATGTGACTCAAGCTGAAACTTGAGACAGTTAAAACTGTGATCTATGTGAAGGGGTGAGGCCTGCCTCGAGATCAGAAAAAGGGGGGCCCAAATTTAGGCAAATAAATAAAAGCAACTACGCACACATGCGAACACACAGAGAGCTCTCTCTGAAGGATACCAACCAAATTAAGAGTATTATAGCAGTGAACACAAAGAAAAACCTTGTGAGGGGTGAGTGGAGTGTGACTAAAGGAGTGTATAATACGCTGACTTTTTTTTGTTTTTTTTTTTTGTTGTTGTTTTGTTTTTTGAGACCGTCTAGCTCTGTTGCCCAGGCTGGAGTACAGTGGTACAATCTGACTGGAGTACAATCAGAATTTATTGCAGCCTCAAATTCCTGGGCTCAAGTGATCCTCTTGCCTTAGGCTCTAGCCTTAGTAGGGACTAGAGGTGCACACCAACATGTCCAGTTAATTTTAAAATTTTTCTATAGAGATGGAGTCTCCTTATGTTGCTCAGGTTGGTCTCGGATGCCTAGCCTCAGGCAATCTTCCCACTTTGGCATCATCCCAAAGTGCTGGGAATGACAGGTGTGAGCCACTGTGCCTAGCCAAGGCTTTTTTCTTTATGCAAAAAAGCATACCTGTCATCCCAGAACTTTGGGAGGCCCAGGTTGGAGGATTGCTTGCGCCCAGGAGTTGGAGACCAGCTTGGGCAACACAGGGAAAACCTGTCTCTACAAAAAATTTAAAAATTAGCCTGGTGTGGAGATGCAAGCCTGTGGACCCAGCTACTCAGGAGGCTCTGGCAGGATAGTTTGAGCCTGGGAGTTTGAGGCTGCAGTGAGCTATGATGGCGCCACTGTACTCCAGCCTGGGCAGGGTCTCTATCTCTTTTTTTTTTTTTTTTTTTTTTTGAGACGGAGTCTTGCTCTACCACCCAGGCTGGAGTGCAGTGGCCGGATCTCAGCTCACTGCAAGCTCCGCCTCCCGGGTTCACGCCATTCTCCTGCCTCAGCCTCCCGAGTAGTTGGGACTACAGGCGCCTGCCACTGCGCCCGGCTAGTTTTTTGTATTTTTTAGTAGAGACGGGGTTTCACCGTGTTAGCCAGGATGGTCTCGATCTCCTGACCTCGTGATCCGCCCGTCTCGGCCTCCCAAAGTGCTGGGATTACAGGCTTGAGCCACCGCGCCCGGCCTTAGGGTCTCTATCTCAAAAAACAAAAACAAAAACAAAAGCACATCTGCTTTTCGAGAGCCCTATTCTCAGGAGAGCCTCCAGCCACCTCGTTGGCCATCATCTATGGCTCTAGTTCCAAACACACATTTCAGACAAGTTGGTACAAGGAGACATGTACCCCTGACCCACTCACTTCTTCAAGAAGCATTTCCTGACCGCCTATAAACTATGCTTGGCATGGAGAGGTGAACAGACGACTAGGCTCGGTCTCTGCCCTGCTGGACTACATTCCAGGCTCATCCTAATTCTGTCTGCTGGGTCACGTGTGGTTGGCAGAACGATGCCCCTCACCCCCCACCAGATGTTCATGTTCTAATCCCTGGAACCTGTGAATGTTTTGTTACATGGCAAAGGGGAATGAAGGCTACAGATGAAATTAAGGTTGCTCATCAGCAGACTAAAAAAGAGATTATCCTGGACTATCTGAGTGAGCCCAATATAATCATGAGGGTCCTTGAATGGGGAAGACGCAGATAAGCCGGAACCCAGGGCAGTATCTGAGAAAGACTCTACTAGCCTCTGCTGGCTTTGAAGATGGAAGGAGGCCACAAGCCAAGAAATGCAGGCAGCCTCTAGGAGCTGGGCAAGGCAAGAAAATAGATTTTCCCCTAGAGCTTCCAGGAAAGAACATAGCCCTGCCAACACCTTCGATTTTAGCTCAGTGAGACCCATTTTGGACCTCTGACCTCCAGAATTGTGAAATAAATTTGTGTTTTGTTTTGATTTTAGGGAGGGTCTCATTCTGTCGTCCAGGCTGGAGTGCAGTGGTGTGATTGTAGCTCATTGCAGCCTTGAACTCCTGGGCTGAAATAATCTTCCTGTCTCAGCCTCCCAAGTGGCTGGGACTACCGGCACAAGCCATGTGTGTTGTTTCAAGCCACTACATTTGTGTGATTTGTTACAGCAGCAAATAGGAAACTGACATAAGGACCATGGGGAAGAAGGAACCATTTCTTTGAGAAATGGTTTTCCCTTTTGGAAAAAGGAATGGACATCTGCCTTTCTCTACAAGCTATTTTTGTAAGGGCCAAATAAACTATATGTAACTTCTTCTTTTTTTTTTTTTTTTTTGGAGACAGACTTTCACTCTGTTGCCCAGGCTGAGTGCAGTGGCACAATCTCACTGCAACTTCTACCTCCCAGGTTCAAGCGATTCTCCTGCCTCAGCCTTCCACGTAACTGGGATTAGAGGTGCCTGCCACCATGCCTGGTGATGTGCCCGCCTCTGCCCACCTCAGCCTCCCAAAGTGCTGGGATTCCAGGCGTGAGCCACCGCGCCTGGCCTTGTATGTAAGCTTCTTAAACTCAGTAGGACACCAAACAACACAAGCACCTACGGCTATTATGAGGCAATTTACTGAGCTGGTGTCCCCTGGAGGCGTCTGTCCACTGCTCATCTCGTCTATTCCCTGGACATCTAACTGAATTGTTGAGTGGCCCCATCTGGGCCTCAGCACCACCAAGGTAAGGTGGGCACCCCTCAGGCTCTAGCTAGAACAAACTGCCTGTATGGAAATCAGTATCAGTCTCTTGGGAAACACTGGCCTTGGTCATTGGAAATCCAATGACCAATTCCAGGAAACAAGGAAACACTAAGAAAAGCCCACCTGGCCAGGTGTGGTGGCTCACATCTGTAATCCTAGCACTTTGGGAGGCTGAGGCAGGTGGATCACCTGAGGTCAGGAGTTTGAGACCAGCCTGGCCAACATGGCAAAACCCTGTCTCTACTAAAAATACAAAATTTAGCCAGGCGTGGTGGCGCACACCTGTAATCTCAGCTACAAGGGAGGGTGAGGCAGGAGAATTGCTTGAACCTGGGAGGCAGAGATTGTAGTGAGCTGGGCTTGTACCACTACACGCCAGCCTGGGCAACAGAGCAAGATTCCGTCTCAAAAAACAAACAAAAAAAGAAAAGCTCAGCTTTCGGGCCAGCCTCCCTCATCATTCAGATCCCCCTGTCCCGGCCCCGTGTCCCAGGAAACCTGGGCACCACCCACCCCTACCCTGGGCTCTGCCACAGAGCAGCCTCGTGGAGGCCCGGCCCAGGAGCGCTGCCTGAGAGGCCTCCACTGTGCTTCCCTCTCAGGAGGGCTCACCTGGAGAGGGGCTCTCTGCCTGGGGAAGGCCTCCTTCTGCCTCTTCCCTGTCTTTGGGTGAGTCCTTGCTGTCTGGGCCCCTGAGCTGGGTGTGGGAGAAGAGCTGCAGGACGAAGCCGGCGGGGAAGCTGCCATCAGTGAAGTGTCGGACCTCGGCTGGTGCTGCGAAAGTCTCTGTGGGTGAGTCTGGCGATGGGGGCTCTGGAAGGGTGGACAGGATGGAACTGTGAGTGAAAAAGCCTCAGGAGCTGCAGGCGCCCTGTGCCCGAGCCCTGCTCCAGACTCACTGACGCGGATCTCCTCAGAGCACCCGCCAGAGCCCATGCCTCCCCCGGGCCTCCCCTTCACCTGGGTCAGGGTCCAGGTTTTTGGTCATAGGTCTGCCTCTTTTCTTTCTGACTGGCTCTTCCCCCAGGGGCTCCTTCCATCTCTGACCACGGGGCTTCTTATTTCCTGGCTCTGTGGCAGGGACAGCTGCAAAAAGAAAAGACCTCATACCCTTTCTAGGAGGCCATCCTCAAACCCTGCCACCCCAGGGGAAGACACTTGCCCAGAACACAGGGCCTGTATTTCACCCTGTCCCCAAACCCCCACCTCCACCGGGGTTCACTGGCTTTTCTGCTGACTAACCAGGAAGCTCGAGGGGACGGAGTCCCCTGGGCCGGCTCCTTTTAGGGAGGGATGGGTTATCCTCAGAGTCAAGGAGAACGACGATTTCGGCTGGCATTCTGGCAGGGTCTGGGTTGGAGTCTGGGTCTGGATGGGCATCCTGGCCTGAGTCTGCAGGGAGCAAGAGCACAATGAGCTTCCAGTGCCCCAACAAATCCGACTTCTCCCTTGGCCCACCCCAGGCCCAACTACCTGAGTTGGGTGGGGACGGCTGCTCAGCTCTCACGTCTTGCAAGAGGGCTACCCCTTCACTCCAGGCCTCCAGGATGTTGCTCTTCTCAGAAGGGCTCAGGTCCAAGGTGTGAGGGTGCTGCTCCAAGATGTGTGTGCGAGCTGTGTCGGCCGAGGGTGCCCGGATCTCAGCGCCACACACCATGCACAGCGCCCGCCCGCTGCCTCCTGGGCTGCTGCCCACCAGGAACTCCTGTTCCCAAGACACTTGCTGCTTGGGCTCCTCACAGCCATCACTGCCTGCCTCCAGTGGGCTGGGTCTAGGTGGTGGGGTCTTCTCCTGTTGGGTCACTGCAAGGGGAGAGGGGAAGGGTGTAATCACGAAAGGTGCCCACAACCAACAGTACTTAGCACGTCTCTAGACTCGGTGGTTTGAATGGGATGGGGGAGGAGAGCATTTCTGTCCAAAGTGTTCTTCTTCCTTCCCCTGGAGCCCACGACGCACACACCACACTCAACACAGCCAATGTGCCTGGGATCCCACGACCCTCGTGTCTATACTTCCTCTTGATCTAGTCTTGGACCTTAGGACTACACATACTTTCCCAACAGGCTGCGTTCTTGCAGGTCTCCAGCTTTTGCACATCTGTCCAGACCACCGATTTGGCTGGGCAACGTTGTCCCTGCGAAGCTTTCTGGAAACCCAATCCCTGACAATAGATTTCATCCACATCTGACTTCTACGCTTTCTTGAGGGTGAGGAAGGTAAATTCTTTTAATTTTTAAATGTTATTTATTTTGAGACAGAGTCTCACTTTGTCACCCAGGCTGGAGTGCAATGGTGCAATCTCAACTCATTGCAGCCTTGACCTCCTGGGTTCAAGCGATCCTCCTGCCTCAGTCCCCCAAGCACCTGGGACTACAGGTGAGTGCCACCATGCCTGGCTAATAATTTTTTTTTTTTTAAAGAGATGGGGGACTCATTTTGTCACCCAGGTTGTAGTACAGTGGTGTTATCATAGCTTACTGCTGCCTTGAACTCCTGGACTCAAGGGACCCTCCAGCCTTAGGCACCTGACTGGCTAGGGCTACAGACAGATGCATGCTATCACACCCAGCTAATTCACAACAACAAAAATTTTGTTTAACAGATGGGGTGTTGCTCCGTTGCCCAGGCTGGTCTTGAACTCCCGGGCTCAAGCAATCCTCCTGCTTCAACCTCCCAAAGTGCTGGGATTATAGGCATGAGCCACCGTGCCCGTTCTAAAAGCCACCCCGTCCCCTCAGAACTAGCCTCCCTTCTCAGTGCTCACAGAGCACTTACAGCCATGGTTCCACTCCAATTGCTGCCTGATACCTGCTCTTTGTGCACACAGACCATAAGCTCTCACAGAGCATCAGCCCTTTCCAGTTCAGCAAGGAAGGCAGCCTTAGACCTGCATCAGCCTGGAAGCTCAGTGCTTTTACGAAGTGCCCATGATCCTTCACGGCTGCATCTCTCTCCTACCCTCCAGAGAGGATGGGACAAAATTAAAACACAGGAGGCCCTAATACCTGGGGGCTGCATGGAAGAGGTGGTATTAGAAATAGGAGCCTCGGCCTGCATGGATACAAGAGGTGGTGTCTGAAAAAGATACGAGATACGCCTTCTACCTATCTCTCATGCGACCATGGGCAGAAAACCTGACCTCTCAGGTGCAATCGGCTTTCTTCCCTACCAGTCCTCCAAAACAGCTCTCACCCAAGTCAGCAGCGCTAAACTCTGTGCTCAGTTTCTCAACTTCGTCCTCTACCCATCACTTCTTCCATCTTGATTTTCATCACTTGCGTCTAGGGCATGACCTTCTGTTGGTTCTTCTTTTGCTTCCCTGGCACTCTTTCTCAGTTACGGGTGCTGGTTCTTCCTCATCTCTTCTCAATATTCCCTCTCTTCCTCTGGGTTGTTGCTGAAGAACCATCTCCCCTCACCAGAGCACCCCATTCCCCTTATGGATCATCTCCAACACAGCACACATCACCACCTGATACTTGTTTTTGGGATGTTCACTGCTTATCTCCTCACCACACCATAGAATCCATGACCATGGCCAGGCGCGGTGGCTCACACCTGAATCCCAGCACTTTGGGAGGCCGAGGTAGGCGGATCACCTGAGGTTGCAAGTTCGAGACCAGCCTGAGCCACAGGGAGAAACCCCACACTACTAAAAATACAAAATTAGCTGGGTGTGGTAGCGCATGACTGTAATCCCAGTTACTCGGGAGGCTGACGCAGGAGAATCACTTGAACCCGGGAGGTAGAGGTTGTGGTGAGCCGAGATTGTGCCATTGCACTCCAGCTTGAGCAAAAAGAGAGAAACTCCATCTCAAAAAAAAAAAAAAAAAAAAAAAAAAAAGAGAATCCATGACCACACAGATTTCTGATGTTTTACATCCGTATCTCTGGCATCTGTATCTGTATCTCCCGGCATGCAGTGACATTTAGTAATGTGTGATGAGGGACTGACTCGGTTTCCAACCTGCCATCACTGGAGTTTCCCAGGACTCAGTTCTTACACACTTCTCTACTTCCCTCTCATCCCACTGTCTGCCTGCTGGCAATTTCCGTTTACGCCACTAGCCAGATACTCCCAGGAAATCTAGGCTCATGTATCTGACTGCTTAGTTGACCTCTCCACTTGAATATGTCATAAATAGGCATCTCAAACTTAATTATATTCAAACTTTCATTCCCAGTTTCCCATGAGCACCGCAGCCTTCCCCATCTCAGAAAATGGGAAGGCTGTTCCTCCAGTTGCTCAGGCCAAAAGCCTTGAATTCAATCTTTCTTCCACTCTCCACTGAAATCTTTCCAGCAGCTTGTGCTGCCGGACCTTTGCACTTGCTATTCGGCCTGAAATGCTCTTCCTGCAGATACCTGCAAGGTTGGCATCCTCACTTCCTTTGGGTCTGTGCTCAAAATTCACCTTATTAGAGAACACTTTCTGAACCACTCGATATATCCAATTAAACACCCATTCCCCCTTTCTCCTTGTCCTGCTTCAGTGATCTCTGAACCATTTATTGCCACCCAACATACTATACATGAACCTATTTCTCTGTCTTTAGCCATTGGTATATATATGTTCTTCAAGAGTAAGGTTTCAGCTGCTCTGTTTACTGCTACTACTTCCCAGCCTAAAAACACTAGCCTAAACAGCCTAAAGTAGACGTCCAGTGAATATTGGTTGAATGAATTCACCTGTCTATTCCCACCCTAACAGTGGGGGTAAGGCCACCCTTGCAGGGTTGAGAGGATTAACTGAGACAGCCTCTGACAAAGCCCAGTGAACACTCAGCAAATATTAGCAGAAGTAGGAAAACAACCTGTCTTTTGGACTACATGCTCCGAGAAGGGAGGTGACCTTTATTTCCCTCATGAATTTTATAACCCTTCCAGTTCCAAAAAGGATGAGAGGCAGTGCAGACAGACATCATTCTGTTCGGCTGAGGTTCAATGAATGGCCTTGCTGCTCTCAACCTCTTCTGGGTACTGTCCCCCCAAAGAAAAGGCGGGTGGGAGAATGGAAAGATATTTGCATTTTCATGCATATTAAGTCTCCCACAAAGATGGCTCTTTGTTTTCTTATGGTTTGCAAGTTCCTGAGGACTAGAAATCGGCGAAGGGGGAGGGGAGAGCGAGTGTTCTCAGACTGTTCTTCCCATCCCCTCCCAAAGCTAATCTCATTCTAGCACTGCACTGCTTTTCCAAACTAGCTGTTGTATGCAGTCCCATTCATCCCTTCTCTCCAGAACCTGACACCTGTGGCTCCTGCAAGTGGAAGGCCCGGGAATGGGGATGAAGCGGGGTGGTGGGCAGGAAAGAGTCATGCTCGGGGAGTCCTTAAAATTCTCCTGGAGGTCGGCAGCGGCGCCCGCCTGTAGCCTCGGGCCTATAGGCTTCGCCGCCCCTCGGCCTAGAACACAGCCCGGCCGTTGTGCTTGCGTGAGACGGCGGCCTCAACCACCCAGCGCCTCTGGGGATCCGGCCTCCGGTGCTGGGCCCGGGAGAGGGGGCGCCTGGGCACCGGAAGATCCGGAGCGTGCGGGGCGTGGATCGAAGTCTCCAGACCCTGGGCGGGGGAAAGGGGGAGGGAGGGGAAAATCGAGGAGGCCTGAGCTTCCAAACCATGGTGGGGGAGGTGCAAGAGCGCGTCCTGGACCCAGATCCGAGAGGGAAGCCTGGGCCCCAGGATGAAGGGGATGAGAAGGTGCCCGGGTCGCGGACCCGACTGGGGAGGGACGGCCCCGGCCCCGCACCGTGACGCGGAAGTGGGATCCCCTCCATCCTCACCTCTGAGCATCGGCTCGGGCCGCGGAATTACGGCCACCACCATGGCCTCCTCCTCGTCCTCCCCTTCCTCGCATTTGAGCGTCACCTCGAAGCAGTCGAGTGCGGCGCCCTCGGCCTTTAGGGCCATGGTGCGGCCGTGGGCGATAGCGGTGGCCGGAGAACTGGCGCGCAGGCTTCGCCGCGCAGCCGGCAACCGCCTCCCGCCTCCTGGCCGGAACAACGCCGGGCCCGCTGCCCGCTCCGCGCAGCCCCCTCCCCGCCACCTGCCCGCCTGCCGCTCGCCGGCCGGCGCTGCGACCGGCGCGTCCGGGCCTCCCCGAGACCTCGGCGCGTCGGGAGCCCGGGCGGGGAGGGCTCAATCCGGGGCCCCTGCCCCCCGCCGCTCCCTTTTATGGAGGCTCATTGTCGGCGCCCGCCCGGCCGGCCAGCCGCGGACCCGCCCCCGATCCCGCGCGACCAATCGCGCGTGGCCCCGCCCCGGGCACGCGGCCCCGTTGGAATCCCTCGACCCAGGAGGCGGCGGGAAGGGCCGAGCGGACCCGGGGCCGCCCAGTGCGCGGAGGCAGAGGGGCCCCCAAAACCCGCACCGCGGACGTCTTAGTGGACTGGCCAAACCCGGGGGTTTCCCTCCGTTCAGAAGTCAGTTGGGCGTTTCTGCTGGCGTGGAGAGCGCTACCAGGTGCCCCCGGATTTTGATCCGGAGTCGCTTTTGCCTTTTCGTGGACAAGCCTTCCTCCGCCAGCAGATGCCCCGGGCAGGAAGAGAAGCGGTGGGGGAGTGGAAAGGGCCTTGGTATGGAAGCGTAGAGACCGAATTCCTTCTCATGTGCCGGCTCTGTGGCCATGGGCACATTATCTGTTTTATTAGACCGGCTCATCGTTTCTTTCAAAAAGCATTTCGGACCTTTCTGGGAAGGCAAAGAAGAGGAGCGGAGTGGACTGTGAGCGGACGTAAACCACCCCGATGGGTATGATTTCCATTTTTTACACGTGAGTCCAGAGATTTTGTGACCCTCTCCAAGGACATACAGCAATCCCTTGAGAGCCCCAAGACCAGAGTCCAGTTGCCATGACATTGCTTCCCTATAACCACACTCTGGGTGAGCTTTTACTTCTGTGACATGGAATGTGCATCTCCCTCTTCTATAGCAACCCTCATGAGATTTCAGCTCAGAAAATGCAAAATGTCTGACACTGAAAAAACATCTTCAAATGTCGTTATATCAAACCAGGCGCAATAGTATTCAGAATCGCGTAGTAGGATGGGGGTATGAGAAGAGGTGTGAACTAGTCTATATGGATTGCAGTCAATTTTTTTTATTATTATTATTTTGAGACAGAGTCTCCCTCTGTCACCAGGTTGGAGTGCAGTGGCGCCATCTTGGCTCACCACAACCTCCGCCTCCCGGGTTCAAGCGATTCTCCTGCCTCTGCCTCCCGGGTAGCTGGGACTGCAGGTACGTGCAACCACGCCCGGCTAATTTTTGTATTTTTAGTAGAGACGGGGTTTCACCATGTTGACCAGGATGGTCTCGATCTCTTGACCTCCTGATCCGCCCGCCTCGGCCAAAGTGGGATTACAGGCCTGAGCCACCGCGGCCGGCCTTGCTGTCTATTTTTAAGGGAATTATTTTGTTGTGTGCAAGTGTATCCGGTATTTTAAAGGTTTTACAATAAAGGTTTTACCAAGCCTGTTTATTTCTACTGAATAGTCATCCTCTACAGTTTGCTACAGATCCCTTCCGTTCCTCTTTGCTCTGCTAGATTGCAGTGGGCTGAGTCTTGTAGGGGGCAGTTTCTCAGGCTCCCAGAGCATCTGGCTTCAGGCCTCGCTCGGTTTAGCCAATGGGAGGCAGTGGCAGTAAGAAGAGAAGGCAGGAGGAAAGAAAAAACCAGGGTATTTCTTCTCTTTCTCTCTCTTGCTCAGGCTCAGATGACATCTCCAGCAGCAGATGAGGCCTCTCTGTGGCTCCAGCTCATGGATAGGTAGCTGTGGTCCCAACATCCGTAGGGTGATCATGCCCCTGGGCTCTATTCAGTCGGCCTCCTCTTTTTGTCCCTGCAGGTTAGGAGTCGTGGGCAGCTTCTTGCTTTTGCTAATCTCTGTACTGCCTCTCTCTGTCCCCTGCTGGGCTTTCCAGACCTCCCATTACCCCTGTTAATCATGTCACCAAAACCCTGCATTACATTCTCTCTGTTTTCAATACTTAAAGTGGTTCCCTCCTGGTGGGGCCCAGTGGCTCACACCTGTAATCCCAGCAGTTTGGGAGGCTGAGGCAGATGGCTCACTTGAGGTCAGGAGTTCGAGACCAGCCTGGCCAACATGGCGAAACCCCGTCTCTACCATAAAAAAGAAAAAAAGAAGAAGAAATTAGCCCAGCATGGTGGTGTGTGCCTGTAATCCCAGCTACTTAGGCGGCTGAGTAAGGAGGATCCCTTAAGCCCAGGAGGCGGAGGTTGCAGTGAGCCAAGATCGTGTGGCTGCACTCAACTGCAGCCTGGGCGACAGAGCTAGACTGTAAAAAAAAAGCGGTCCCTATTTTCCTGTTGAACCTTGAGTGATACACCCAGTATTGTGCCATCCAATTAGTAGACATTATTTCTTTTAGGTCATATTATTCTCAGCTTATAGAGCAGGGTTAGATTACCTGCCCAAGGTAATACAGCAAGAATCTTTCATCCAAGCTAGAGTAATTATTTCCCCCACATTTTAATATCCCTCAAATGGCGATGCTTTCTATAATCAACATCAATATGAAGCTTAGGACTGAAGTTTTAGAACTATCAGGAAAGTGAAAGATGGCTTTTCTGGCATTTAGACTGTGCTGTTACCAGCAGAAGGTAAGCTATGTTTAGAATGAGACATAGATGAGGCCATTTCATGACCACAAAGTGACTTCACCTTTTTTTTTTTTTTTTGAGACAGAATCTCACTCTGTCGCCCAGCCTGGAGCGCAGTGGTGCGATCTCGGCTCACTGCAACCTCTGCCTCCCAGGCTCAAGCAATTCTCTGCCTCAGCCTCCCAAAGTAGCTGGGATTACAGGCGCCCACCACCACACTTGGCTAATTTTTGTATTTTTAGTAGAGTCACAGTTTCACCATCTTGTCCAGGCTGGTCTTGAACTCCTGACCTTGTGATCCACCCGCCTTGGCCTCCCAAAGTGTTGGGATTACAGGCGTGAGCCACTGCTCCTGGCCTTTTTTTTTTTTTTTTGAAACAGTTTTGTTCTTGTTGCCCAGACTGGAGTGCAATGGTGCGATCTCAGCTCACTACAACCTCAGCCTCCCGAGTAACTGGGATTACAGGCATGCGCCATGATGCCGGACCAATTTTGTATTTTTGGTAGAGACACGGTTTCTCCATGTTGGTCAGGCTGGTCTCGAACTCCTGACCTCAGGTGATCTGCTCGTCTCAGCCTCCCAAAGTGCTGGGATTATAGGCGTGAGCCACCACTCCTGGCTGACTTTGCCTATTTTTAAAAAAAATAATTTTTTTTTTTTTTTTTTTTTTTTTTTTTTTTTGAGGCGGAGTCTCGCTCTGTCGCCCAGGCTGGAGTGCAGTGGCGCGATCTCGGCTCACTGCAAGCTCCGCCTCCCGGGTTCCCACCATTCTCCTGCCTCAGCCTCCCGAGTAGCTGGGACTACAGGCGCCGCCACCACGCCCGGCTAATTTTTTTTGTATTTTTAGTGGAGACGGGGTTTCACTGTGTTAGCCAGGATGGTCTCGATCTCCTGACCTCGTGATCCGCCCGTCTCGGCCTCCCAAAGTGCTGGGATTACAGGCTTGAGCCACCGCGCCCGGCCAAAAATAATTTTTTTTTTTTAGAAACAGGGTTTCACCATATTGTCCAGGCTGGACTCAAGCAATCCACCTGCCTCAGCCTCCCAAAGTTCTGGAATCACAGGTGTGTGCCACAGTGCCCGGCCTGACTTCACCTTTTTTGGAGCAATTGCTACTTCTTTTTAGCAAAAATTACTGTAGTCCAGGCTGGGCGTGGTGGCTTACACCTGTAATCTCAGCACTTTGGGAGGCCAAGGTGGGCTGATCACTTGAACCCGGGAGGCAGAGGTTGTAGTGAGTCGAGATCGTGCCACTGCAATCCAGCCTGGGTGACAGAGTGAGACTCCATCTCAAAAAAAAAAAAAAAAAAAAAAAAAAAAAAAGATACCCAGTTTCTGAACTGCCCCTGTTTCTTGACAGTATTCAATCCTGAACCAGTTCCATATCCCTAATTCCTCCATAGAACTATGGGAACAAGGCCAAATTTAAGGAGTTTCCTGAGGGCGCCCTGAGGGTATCCCTAGGATGTATTCTCCTTCACTGCAGCAAATTAAACCTAATTTTGGTTACAGGTGTATTCCTGGTGGTCGTTGGTCACAGGGCTTTGACAACCCCAACCAATTTATTTTGCCTACATTTTCATTTTTATGTATATGAAGAGTGATATATCATGAAAACCTATGTTAAAGTATCAACAAATCTAGGGCCAGGTGCAGTGGCTCACACCTATAATCCCAGCATTTTTGGAGGCCAAGGCGGGTGGGTCACTTGAGGCCAGGAGTTCGCAGCCAGCCTGGCTAACATGTCCAAACCCAGTTGCTACAAAAATTACAAAAATTAGCTGGGTGGCCGGGCGTGGTGGCACACGCCTGTAATCCCAGCACTTTGGGAAGCCAATTCGGTTGGATCACCTGAGTTTAGGAGTTCGAGACCAGTGTGGCCAACATGGTAAAACCCTGTCTCTACTAAAAATGCAAACAGTTAGTCGGGTGTGGTGGTGGGCACCTGTGATCCTAGCTACTCAGGAGGCTGAGGCAGGAGAAGCGCCTGAACCCAGGAGGCGCGGGTTGCAGTGAGCCGGGATTGCGCTATTGTACTCTAGCCTGGGCAACAAGAGGGAAACTCCATCTCAAAAAAAAAAAAAAAAAAAAAAAAATTGCCGGGCACAGTGGCTCACGCCTCTAATCCCAGCACTTTGGGAGGCTGGGGCGGGGGAATCACCTGAGGTCAGGAGTTCAAGACCATCCTGGCTAACATGGTGAAACCCCATCTGTCTTAAAAGTACAAAAAATTAGTCAGGTCTGGTGGCGTGCGCCTGTAATCCCAGCTACTCAGGAGGCTGAGGCAAGAGAATCACTTGAACCCAGGAGGTGGAGCCTGCAGTGAGCTGAGATTGGGCCATTGCACTCCAGCCTGGGCAACAAGAGCAAAACTCCGTTTCAAAAAAAAAAAAAGGCCGGGCACTGTGACTCACGCCTGTAATCCCAGCACTTTGGGAGGCCGAGGTGGGCGGATCACAAGGTCAGGAGATCAAGACCATCCTGGCTAACACGGTGAAACCCCGTCTCTACTAAAAATACAAAATATTAGCCGGGCGTGGTGGCGGACGCCTGTAGTCCCAGCTACTCAGGAGGCTGAGGCAGGAGAATGGCATGAACCCGGGAGGTGGAGGTTGCAGTGAGCCAAGATCGCACCATTGCACTCCAGCCTGGGCGACACAGTGAGACTCCATCTCAAAAAAAAAAAAAATTAGCTGGGTGTGGTGGCGCACCCCTGTAATCCCAGCTACTCTGATGACTGAGGCATGAGAATCACTTGAACCTGGGAGTTGAAGGTTGCAGTGATCTGTGATTGTGCTACTGCACTCCTGCCTACGGTGACAGGGCAAGACTCTTTCAAAAAAAAAGGAAAAAGAATCTGCAAGTCTAAAAGAGCTCTTTTTTGTTGTTGTTGAGACAGAGTCTTACTCTGTCTCCTAGGCTGGAGTACAGTGGCATGATCTCAGCTCACTGCAACCTCCGCCTCCCAGGTTTCAGTGATTCTCCCACCTCAACCTCCCGAGTACCTGGGATTACAGGCATCCGCCATCACACCTGGCTAATTTTTGTAGTTTTAGTAGAGATGGGGTTTCACCATGTTGGCCAGGCTGATCTCGAACTCCTGATCTCCAATGATCCGCCCGCCTCGGCCTCCCAAAGTGCTAGGATTACAGGCATGAGCCACCGCACCCGACCAATTGTTTGTATTTTTAGTAGAGATGAGGTTTCACTGAAATGTTGGCCAGGCTGGTCTGGAACTCTTGACCTCGTGATCCGTCCGCCTCAGCCTCCCAAAGTGCTGGGATTACAGGCATGAGCCAATGCGCCTGGCCCCATTTTGTATTTTTATAGAGACAGGGTTTCCCTATGTTGCCCAGGCTAGTCTCATACTCCTGGGCTTAAATGATCCTCCCACCTCAGCCCCGCAAAGTACTGGAATTATCGGTGTGAGCTACTGCGCCCAGCCAGGAATCTTAATTGTTGAGACAGCTCCCTGTGGAGGAGAGAGGGTAGACCTTTACTAATCTAAGTTATGTCTGTCACTCATCTTTTGACTTAGTGAATTTGGCCTTGAGACATTAGATTCTTAGGACGGGGCAGGACAGACTGGAAACAGGAAGAGTGGAGAACCAATGACTTCTGTCCCAGCGAATAGTTGCTCCAGGTGTCCCCTAGGGTAGAGGCCCAAGCTGGAGGAAGCATTTCCTTTTGGCACAGCTTTTATTATTGGTAGCGTTTTAGGACCCCAGTGACAAGCTGAGACAGTGAGTGGACTGCCTCAAGTGGGGATATTGAAATATGGGGCCAGGTGCGGTGGCTCATGCCTATAATCCCAGCACTTTGGGAGTCTGAGGCAGACTCTGTCTCAAAAAAAAAAAAAAAAACAAAGAAAAAGTAAAAGACATATGGGTGGGCTGCTGTAGCAAGTGGACTAGACCCAGCTCCAAGTGAGGAAAGGGCTGTCTGAAGTCTAGGCAAGAGCAGGGGGGCTTCTTCACTCTTAACTGGCTTGGCATCTAGTAGTGGTCTTCAACAAAAACCATAATAAATATATAGCCATGCCCTTTAGCTCAGTAATCCTGTTGCCAACTTACCCTAAAGTTATCCAAAAGAAGAAAAATAAGAACCTAACAACAATGTTGATATCAGTTCAGTCCCTAAAACTTAGCACTCCTCGGTGAAATTTTATTCAGTTGTTGCGTGTGGTCAGAAGTCCATCTCTTGGCCCCACATCCGTTGGAACACCACTATTATGAAACTTGGCATGTCATGCTGTAATTATTTGTTTGCAGGTCCAGGTTTTGTCCATCTTTATAGTTTCAGCATCAGCCCAGAAACTGTGGTGTTCGCACCAGCTCGGTGGCCACACTTTAGGGTGCTTGTTGCAGAACTCTCAATCTAAACTAGCTCAGGGTTGGGTGTGGTGGCTCATGCCTGTAATCCCAGCAGTTTGGGAGGCTGAGGCGGGTGGATCACCTGAGGTCAGGAGTTCCAGATCAGCCTGGACGACAAGACAAAACCTCATCTCTATTAAAAATACAAAAATTGGCCAGGCGCAGTGGCTCACGCCTGTAACCCCAGCACTTTGGGAAGCTAAGGTGGGTGGATCACAAGGTCAGGAGTTCAGGACCATCCTGGCTAACACGGTGAAACCCCGTTTCTAGTAAAAGTACAAAAATTAGCTGGGTGTGGTGACGGGCGCCTGTAGTCCCAGATACTTGGGAGGCTGAGGCAGGAGAATCACTTGAACCCGGGAGGCCGAGGTTGCCATGAGCCGAGATAGTGCCACTGCACTCCAGCCTAGGCAACTCTGTCTCAACAAATAAATAAATAAATATACTAGCTTGAACAAAATGGGGGATTTATTGGCTCATGGAACTCAAGGAAGGGCTGAATGCCCAATTGTGGGAAGGGCAGGGATACAGGCCAACTTTAGGAATAACCGGACCCAGGACGTAAATACTACTAGGACGTTCTTTTCACCCCCAGTCTCTACTTCTGTTTGTGTACATCAGCCATGTTCTCTTTCCTGCAGCCTGTCTTTTTCCATATGGCAGGAGATGGGCCACTAATTCCCACAGACTAGCTTCTAGCTCTGAACATTTCAAACCTTTTTCCTCCTCCTCTGCCCATGTGTGTGTTTAGTGCTAGGCACTGTGGACATCCTCGTATCGCCAAATGACTTTCTGCTCTGCACGTTGGTGTAATAAAATAAGGCGAGTCAGCTTGGTGGGCGTAAGAATTCCTGGAAGCTGTTCCTACTTTTCTGTTAAAGTGCCCTGTATCGTCTGATATTTTTTTGCTTGTATAATCAGAATTTAAAATGTCATTTCTACTTTTTAAGAAGAGACCCGGCCGGGCATGATCCAGCACTTTGGGAGGCCAAGGCGGGTGGATCACTTGAGGTCAGGAGTTCGAGACCAGCGTGGCCAATATGGTGAAACTCCGTCTCTACTAAAAATACAAAAATTAACTGGGTATGGTGGTGGGTGTCTGTAATCCCAGCTACTTGGGAGGCTGGGGCAGGAGGATCGCTTGAACCCGGGAGGTGGAGGTTGCAGCTAGCCAAGATTGTGCCACTGCATTCCAACCTGAGCAACAAAGTGAGACTCCGTCTTAAAAAAAAAAAAAATAAGACCCCATCACACCTGTAATCCCTGAACTTTGGGAGGCCGAGGCGGGTGGATCACCTGAGGTCAGGAGTTTGAGACCAGCCTGGCCAACATGATGAAACCCCGTCTCTACTAAAAATACAAAGAATTAGCTGGGCATGGTGGCGTGCACCTATAATCCCAGCTACTTAGAAGGCTGAGGCAGGAGAATCGCTTGAACCCAGGAGGCGGAGGTTGCAGTGAGCCAAGATTGCGCCACTGCACTCCAGCCTGGGCAACAAGAGCAAAACTCCGTCTCAAAAAAACCCCAAAAAAACAAAAAAGCACAAGATGCTAATGCAGCAGAATTAGACAAAATAGATAGATTCTCATCTTTTTATGTGTGTTTATCTCAGTCTGTCACTCAGGCTGGAGTACAGTGGCACAAACATGGCTCACTGCAGCCTCAACCTCCTGGGCTCAAGCAATTCTCCCACCTCAGCCCCTTTAGTAGCTGGGACTACAGCACATCTTATCACATCCAGCTAATTTTTGTATTTTTTTTGTAGAGGCAGGGTTCTGCCATGTTCTGCCACTTGAACTGCTGAGCTCAAGTGATCCTCCCACCTCAGCTTCCCAAAGTGCTAGGGTTACAAGTGTGAGTCACCGTGCCTGGCCTGATGGATGCTGCTTGACCTGTTCCCCAAAGGTCTCATAGAGCAAGAATGGCAAGCATTTGTTCTGGGTTGGTTGGCTTATTATTTCCAACTATCCCACCCCCTCCTATAATTAGATTATATGTCCAGACCCATTACCTTGCTTTTCAGTGCCTCAAATGCGACAGTGAGTATTTCCCCACCCTCGTGACTGTGGACGTGGCCATGTGACTTGCCTTGGCCAATGGGGCATGAACAGACATGAAGTAAGAGGTATCTAGCTGAGGCATTGGAGTAATTGTATGGTATGGGCTTGGTTTCTAGTGCTTGTGCTATCCATCTGAGAAGAGCATGCCCTAGGGAAATGCTGCTTCTTCAGCTTGGGTCCTGGAATGAGAGACACCTGGAATAAACTGGCACCTAACTCACAGTCTGGAGCCAAATACAGTTGAGCCCAGCTAGCCTAGTACAGCCAACAGTTGACCCACAGATGTGTAAGCAAGAAATGTTTGCTGCAAAAAGCTGACTAATACTCCAGACACTGCATTTTCTCCCCAAATCCCACCCCCTTTTTTGAAAATTTTATGGGCCTGATAGGCTGGGTGCAGTGGCTCACACCTGCAATCCTAGCACTTTGGGAGGCCGAGGTGGGTGGATCACCTGAGGTCAGGAGTTCAACACCAGCCTGGCCAACATGGTGAAACCCCATCTCTACTAAAAATACAAAAATTAGCCAGGCATGGTGGCGAGCACCTGTAATCCCAGCTACTCAAGAGGCTGAGGCAGAGAGAAATGCTTAAAACCCAGAAGGTGGAAGTTGCAGTGAGCTGAGATCATGCCACTGAACTCCAGCCTGGGCGATAGAGCCAGACTCCATGTAAAAAAAAAAAAAAGCATGGACCTGGTGTGGCGGCTCACGCCCGTAATCCCAACACTTTGGGAGGCCAAGGTGGGCGGATCACCTGAGGTCAGGAGTTCGAGACCAGCCTGTCCAACATGGTGAAACCCCGTCTTTACTAAAAGTGAAATAAATTAGCTGGGCATGGTGGTGGGCACCTGTAATCCCAGCTACTCGGGAGGCTGAGGCAGGAGAGTTGCTGCTTGAACCCAGAAGGTGGAGGTTGCAGAAAGCTGAGATCAAGACACTGCACTCCAGCCTGGGCGGCAGAGAGAGACTCCGTCTCAAAAATTAAATAAATAAATAAATAGATACATTTTATGGAGATAAGAGTGGTACCAGGGAGACCTCCCAGTATGCCCAGCATTGAGAGGTTTCTCAGAACGTAAGGCTTTCAGGTTTTAAAAAACAGCTTTATTGAGATATAATTTACATCCCCATACACCTCGTTCACTTAATGTACATATCAGTGTTTTTTAGTATACTCACAGGGTTGTGAAATTATCACGGCAATCTTATTTTAGAATATTTTCCTCCCTCTTAAAACGAACCTCATACTCATTAGCGGTCACTCCCTGCTCTTCTCCCTCTACCCCAATCCCTAAGCAACTACTAACCTACTTTCTGTCTCTAAAAATTTGTGTATTCTGGACATTCTGTATATATGGGATCATGTAATATGTGGGTATTTTGTGACTGGCTTTTTAAAATTAGCATAATTTTTTTTTTTTTTTTGAGACAGAGTCTTGCTCTGTGCCCCAGGCTGGAGTGCAGTGGCGCGATCTCGGCTCACTGCAAGCTCCGCCTCCCGGGTTCACGCCATTCTCCTGCCTCAGCCTCCTGAGTAGCTGGGACTACAGGTGCCCGCCACGGTGCCCGGCTAATTTTCTTGTATTTTTAGTAGAGACGGGGTTTCACCGTGTTAGCCAGGATGGTCTCGATCTCCTGACCTCGTGATCCGCCCGTCTCGGCCTCCCAAAGTGCTGGGATTACAGGCTTGAGCCACCGCGCCCGGCTAGCATAATATTTTCTAGGTCTATCTATGTTGTAACATGTATCAGTTCTTCCCTTCCTTCCTTCCCTCCTTCCTAACCTCCCTCCCTCCTTCCTTCCCTCCTTCCTAACCTCCCTCCCTCCTTCCTTCCCTCCTTCATTTCCTTCCTTCCTTCTTTCCTTCTTTCCTTCCTTCTCTCCTTCTCAACCTCCCACCTTCCTTTCTTTCCCTCCCTCCCTCCCTCCTTCCCTCCCTTCTTTCCTTTCTTTCTTTCTTTTTTTTTTTTTTTGACAGTTTCGCTCTTGTTCCCCAGGCTGGAGTGCAGTGGCACAATCTCTGCTCACTGCAACCTCCACCTCCCAGGGTCAAGCAATTCTCCTGCCTCAGCCTCCCAAGTAGCTGGAATTATAGGCCCTCACCATCACACCCAGCTAATTTTTGTATTTTCAGTAGAGTCAGGGTTTCACCATATTGACCAGGCTCATCTGGAACTCCTGACCTCAGATGATCCGCCCACCTCGGCCTCCCAAAGTGTTGGGATTACAGGCTGAGCCACCCTGCCCGGCCCCTTTCTTTCTTTTCCTTTTCCTCTTCCTCTTCCTCTTCCTCCTTCTCTTCTCTTCTCTTCTTTTCCTCCCCCTTCCCTTCCCTTCCCTTCCCTTCCCTCCCCTCCCCTCCCCTCCTTTCCCCCCCCTTCCTTCTTTTTCCTTTTCTTTCTCTTTTTTTTTTTGAGACAGACACTCACTCTGTTGCTCAGGCTGGAGGTACAGTGGTGTGATCACAGGTCACTGCAGCCTTGACTTCCTTGGCACAGGTGATCCTCCTACCTCAGCCTCCTGGGTAGCGAGGACTACAAGTGCACGCTGCCATGCCCGGCTAATTTTAAAAATTTTTTTGTAGCATGGGCTCTCACTATGTTGCTCAGGCTAGTCTCAAATTCCTGTGCTCAAGCGATCCTCCTGCCTCAGCCACCCAAAGTATTGGGATTATAGGTGTGAGCCACTGTGCCTGGCTTCATTTCTTTTTATTTCTGGATAATATTTGATAGTATGTGTATATAGCCTTTTACTTCCATTCATCAGTGGTGGGCATCAGGTTCTTTCCACTTTTTGGCTGTTGTGAATAGAGCTGCTATGAACATTTATGTACAAGTTTTTGTTTGAACATCTATTTTTTCAATTATTCTGGGTATATGCCTGCGAGTGGGATTGCTGAGTGATATGGTAATTCTGTTTAACTTATTGGAGAACTGCCAAACTCTTTTCCACAGCTGCTGCATCATACACTCCCATCAACAGTGTAAGAGAAATCTGATTTCTCAACATCCTCGCCAACACTTGTTATTGTCCATCGTTTATATTACAGCCATCCTGGTGGGTGCACAGAGATACCTCACCATGGTTTTGATTTGCATTTCCCTATTGACTAATGACATCAGACACCTTTCATGTGCTTTTTTTTTTTGGTCATTTTTATATCTTTAGAGAAACGTCTGTTGAAATCCTTTGCCCATTTAAAAAATTAAATTATTAGTCTTTTTTTTTTTTTTTGAGACGGATTCTCGCTCTGTCGCCCGGGCTGGAGTGCAGTGGCCGGATCTCAGCTCACTGCAAGCTCCGCCTCCCGGGTTTACGCCATTCTCCTGCCTCAGCCTCCCGAATAGCTGGGACTACAGGCGCCCGCCACCTCGCCCGGCTAGTTTTTTGTATTTTTTTTAGTAGAGACGGGGTTTCACGGTGTTCGCCAGGATGGTCTCGATCTCCTGACCTCGTGATCCGCCCGCCTCGGCCTCCCAAAGTGCTGGGATTACAGGCTTGAGCCACCACGCCCGGCCTAAATTATTAGTCTTTATACTATCAAGTTGTAAGAGTTCTTTTTTTTTTTTTTTTTTTTTTTTTTTTTTTTGGAGACGGAGTCTCACGCTGTTGCCCAGGCTGGAGTGCAGTGGCGCGATCTCGGCTCACTGCAAGCTCCGCCTCCTGGGTTCACGCCATTCTCCTGCCTCAGCCTCCTGAGTAGCTAGGACTACAGGCGCCCGCCACCGCGCCCGGCTAATTTTTTGTATTTTTAGTAGAGACGGGGTTTCACTGTGGTCTCGATCTCCTGACCTTGTGATCCGCCCGCCTCGGCCTCCCAAAGTGCTGGGATTACAGGCTTGAGCCACCGCGCCCGGCCAAGAGTTCTTGATATATTCTGGATATTAGACCCTTATCAGATACATGATATGGAAATGTTTTCTCCCATTCTGTGGGTTGTCTTTTCACTCTCTATGATTTGCAGCACAAAGTTTCTAATTTTGATGTCCAATTTCCAGTGTATCTAGTTTTGTTTTGTTTTGTTTTGTTTTTTTGAGTAGGAGTTTCACTGTTTCGCCCAGGCTCAAGTTAAGTGGCATGATCTTGGCTCACAGCAACCTCCACCTCCTAGGTTCAAGTGATTCTCCTGCCTCAGCCTCCCGAGTAGCTGGGATTACAGGCGCCCACCACCATGCCCAGCTAATTTTTGTATTTTTAGTAGAGACAGGGTTTCACTGTGTTGGCCAGGCTGGTCTCAAACTCCTGACCTCAGGTGATCCACCAGGTCAGCCTCCCAAAATGCTGGAATTGCAGTCGTGAGCCACCACACCCAGTCTGGTTTTTCTTTTGTTACTTGTTCTCTTGGTGTTGTATCTACCAATTCCTTTGCTCACAGGAGATACCTCTAATCAGTTATTATATTCTTTCTCACTGAACCCAGATGCCACTCACCTTGAAATTTTTCTTAGCACTGCATGGTTAAAAGCCCCAATTTTGGTCGGTCACAGTGGCTCACGCCTGTAATCCCAGCACTTTGGGAGGCCAAGGCAGGTGGATCACGAGGTCAGGCGTTCAAGACCAGCCTGACCAAGGTGATGAAACCCTGTCTCTACTAAAAATACAAAAAATTAGCCGGGCGTGGTGGCACACACCTGATATTCCAGCTACTCCGGAGGCTGAGGCAGATAATTGCTTAAACCTGGAGGGGTAGAGATTGCAGTGAGCCAAGATCGCGCCACTGCACTCCAGCCTGGGCAACAGAGCGAGACTCCGTCTCAAAAAAAAAAAAAAAGCCCCAATTCTAGGCCGGGCATGGTAGCTCATGCCTATAATCTCAGCTCTTTGGGAGGCTGAGGCGGGTAGATTGCCTGAGGTTGGGAGTTTCAGACCAGCCTGGCTAGCATGGTGAAACCCTGTCTGTACTAAAAATATAAAAGTTAGCCAGGCATGGTGGCAGGCACCTGCAATCCCTGCTACTTGGGAGGCTGAGGCAGGAGAATCGCTTGAACCTGGGAGGCGGAGGTTGCAGTGAGCCAAGATCCCGCTATTGCACTCCAGCAACAGAGCAAGACTCCGTCTCAAAAACAAACAAACAAAAAAACACCCAAACAAATTCTAGAGAAGAACTGAGCAGGTGCAAATCCCCACTAGTGCCACCACTTAATGGTGGTGGGTTTTTTTTTTTTTTTTTTTTTTTTTTTTTTTTTACCTCTGGGTCACTTTACCCATTAAACAAAATGCTGGGTGTAGGTGAGAGAGATTGAGAAGGGGGATAGAGGAGGAAGGTAATGAATATAGCTGGTCCTGCAAATCTTCTTGTGATGGGTTGGTCTTAAGAAGTGGAATATATGGGAAATCTCTTGTGCATTACTTCAAATCCTCTTGGTCATACCTCTTTGTGTGTGTGTGTGTTTGTGTGTGTGTCTGTGTGGGTGTGTATGTATGAGATATGAGACAGAGTTTCATTCTTGTTGCCCAGGCTGGAGTGCAATGATGCAATCTTACCTCACTGCAACCTCCGCCTTCTGGGTTCAAATGATTCTCCTGCCTCAGCCTCCCGAGTAGCTGGGATTACAGGTGTGAACAACCATGCTTGGCTAATTTTTTTTGCATTTTTAGTAGAGATGGGGTTTTCTCCAACTCTTGACCTCAGGTGATCTGCCCGCCTTGGCTTCCCAAAGTGCTGGGATTACAGGCGTGAGCCACCGCGACCAGCCATGCTTCTTTTTTAAGCCACAGCTGCTACCGCCAGTTCTATGCAGGTTCTGCTGCCTTGGCATGGGTGCAACGTGATTGCACCTGGCCCACATCTGGTGCCTCTTGCTTTTTGCCCTGGAGCTTCTCTGATACCTCAGTGTGGGACTGTTGCCTGCTCAGCGCTAGCACACGTGCATCCTAGTAGTGGCAGAATCGATGCCTTGGGGTCACCACTGACTGATGGGGATGGGAGCTAATGAATAAGTCCTTATGGATTTTGTCCTCCGGTCTGTTTCCCAGAAGTATTCCAAAAGAGAGGGTGAAGGATGCTGAACAGGATAAACCGCAGCTGTCTGCCTTTTCTACTAATTCAGACTCTATAGAAGGATTCTAGGAATCACATTTACAACAAATAGAGGTCAGGGATCCCCAGACCCAGGGCTGCAGACCAGTGTGGGTCCATCACCTGTTAGGAACTGGGCACACAGCAGGTGATGGGGGGGTGAGCCATTACCACCTAAACTTTGCCTCCTTTCAGATCAGCAGTAGCAGTAGGTTCTCATAGGAGCGTGAACCCTATTGTAACGGTGCATTTGAGGGATCTAGGTTGCGTGTTCCTTATGAGAATCTAACCCCTGATGATCTGAGGTGGAAGAGTTTCATCTCGAAGCCATCGGTTCCCCCAACGCTGTCCGTGGAAAAATTGTCTTCCGTGAAGCCAGACCCTGGTGCCAAAAAGGCTGGGGACCACTGCTATAGGTGATTCCCATGAACACTAATGTTTGGAAAACATGGAATGATGGCATTTCAGAAGGAATTTACATTATAAAAGGAGCAGAAATTACAATTAAGGCTCACTTAGCCATTCATTCCCTTGTAGCATGCAGCAAAGCAGTACATCTCTTGATCTTCTCAAGGGTGGCATCTTCATGGATTCTTCTCCTCTTCTGGTCCTCAGGTTCACCCTGCCTGTGTCCATGAACTTCCTTCCTAGTCTCTAAGGAAGGCAACTTCTTTCTTCCTAAGGAAGACTCCACCCCTTTCCACAGGAGGAGGTTTTGCTTCTGGGTTCCTTCCTATATCCTGTTGTCTATAGCTGTGTCCTGGGCTTCAGCCAACAAGGCACTGATGTTCACTTCCTGCCAGCCCAGCAAGCTCCAGGTGATGACAGGCATCAAGAACTCAGAGCAATGGCCGGGCGCAGTGGCCCACGCCTCTAATCCCAGCACTTTGGGAGGCTGAAGCAGGTGGATCACTTGAGGTCAGGAGTTCAAGACCAGCCTGGCCAACATGGCAAAACACCGTGTCTACTAAAAATACAAAAATTATCTGGGCGTGGTGGTGCGCACTTGTAATCCCAGCTACTAGAGAGGCTGAGGCGGGAAAATTGCTTCAACCCAGGAGGTGGAGGTTGCAGTGAGTGGAAATGCTGCCACTGCACTCCAGCCTGGGTGACAGAATGAGACTCTGTCTCAAAAAAAAAGCTGGGCATGGTGGCTCATGCCTGCAATCCTAGCACTTTGGGAGGCTGAGGTGGATGGATCACCTGAGGTCAGGAGTTCAAGACCAGCCTGGCTGACATGGTGAAACCCCATCTCTACTAAAAGTACAAAAAACATTAGCTGAGCATGGTGGTGGGCACATGTAATCCCAGCTACTCAGGAGGCTGAGGCAGGAGAATCGCTTGAACCCAGTAGGCGGAAGTTGCAGTGAGCCGAGATCGTGCTATTGCACTCTAGCCTGAGCAACAAGAGCAAAACACTGTCAAAAAAAAAAAAAAAAAAAAAAAAAGCAGGTATGGATTTATGGTACCTCCAAGGCCCAGGAAGTACAGGAAGAAATAATAACTATTAGAAAAGATAAGTCCAGGCTGGGCACGGTGGCTCACACCTGTAATCCCAGCACTTTGGGAGGTCGAGGCAGGTGGATCACGAGGTCAGGAGTGCGAGACCAGCCTGGCCAAGATGGTGAAACCCCGTCTCTACTAAAAATACAAAAAATTTGCCAGGCGTGGTGGCAGGCACCTGTAATCCCAACTATTCAGGAGGCTGAGATAGAGAACTGCTTGAATCTGGGAGGCAGAGGTTGCAGTGAGCTGAGATCACGCCACTGCACTCCAGCTCTGGGTGACAGAGCGAGACTCCATCTCAAAAAAAAAAAAAAAAAAAGCATGTTAGACACACATTTATACTTATTGCTCTCAGAAACTTTTTTTTTTTCCCCCCAAGATGTGCTTAAGAAATCACCAAATTTACCAGCCTGGCCAACATGCTGAAACTCCATCTTTACTAAAAATACAAAAATTAGTCAGGCGTAGTGGCAGGCGCCTGTAATCCCAGCTACTTGTGGGGTGAGGCATGAGAATCACTTGAACCAGGGAGGCGGAGATTGCAGTGAGCCAAGATCACACCACTGCACTCCAACATAGGCGACAGAATAAGACTATCAAAAAAAAGGAAGGAAAGAATGAACCACCTAATTGGCCAGGCGTGGTGGCTTATGCCCGTAACCCCAACACTTTGGGAAGTGGAGGTGGGCAGATCACTTGAGGTCAGGAGTTCGAGACCAGCCTGGTCAACACGGTGAAATGCTGTCCCTACTAAAAGTACAAAAATTAGCCGGGTGTGGTGGTGCACACCTGTAATCTCAGCTACTTGGAAGGCTAGACAGGAGAATTGCTTGACCCTGGGACGGTTTTAATTTGCATTTACCTAATGTCTAATGATGTTGAGCATCTTTTCACGTACTTAATTGCCATTTGTATATCTTCTTTAGAGAAATGTCTATTCAAGTCCTTTGCTCATTTTTTTTTTTTTTTTTTTTTGTGGGGGGTGAGTAGAGACAGGGCCTCTCTATATTGCCCAGGCTGGTCTTTAACTCAGCCTCAAGCAATCCTCCCACCTTGGCCTCCCAAAGCACTGGTATTACAATGGTGAGCCACTGTGCCTGACCCTTTTGCGTAATCTTTTGTTGTTGAGGGGGCGTTGTTTGTTGTTTTTTTGAGATGGTGTCTCACTCTGTTGCTCAGGCTGAAGTGCAGTGGTGGGATCTCTGTTTACTGCAACCTCCGCCTCCTGGATTCAAATGATTCTTGTGCTTCAGCCTCCTGAGTAGCTGGGACTACAGGCACCCACCATCAAGCCCAGCTGATTCTTGTACTTTACTAGAGGCGGGGTTTCACCCTATTGGCCAGGCTGGTCTCAAACTCCTTAACTCAAGTGATCCACCCGCCTCGGCCTTCCAAAGTGCTGGGATGTGAGCCACCACGTTAGGCTCTCTCTTGCCTATTTTTTTTTTTTTTTTTTTTTTTTTTTTTTTTTTGAGATGGAGTCTAGCTCTGTCGCCCAGGCTGGAGTGCAGTGGCACAATCTTGGCTCACTGCAAGCTCCGCCTTCTGGGTTCACGCCATTCTGCCTCAGCCTCCCGAGTAGCTGGGACGACAGGTGCCCACCACTATGCGCAGGTAATTCTTTTGTATTTTTAGTAGAGACGGGGTTTCACCGTGTTAGCCAGGATGGTCACAATCTCCTGACCTCGTGATCCACCCGTCTCGGCCTCCCGAAGTGCTGGCATTACAGGCGTGAGCCACTACACCCAGCCTCCCTTGCCTATTCTTAATTGTCTTTTTGTTGAGTTGTACGAATTATTGTGATTTTTTTTTAAGACAGAGTCCGCTTTGTTGCCCAGGCTGGAGTGCAGTGGTGCGGTCTTGGCTCACTGCAACCTCCACCTCCCAGGTTCAAGCCATTCTCCTGCCTCAGCCTCCCGAGTAGCTGGGATTACAGGCATACACCACCATGCCCAGCTAATTTTTGTATTTTCAGTAGAGACGAGGTTTCACCATGTTGGCCAGGCTGATCTCGAAGTCCTGACCTCAGGTGATCCACCTGCCTCGGCCTCCTAAAGTGCTGGGATTATAGGCATGAGCCACCTCGCCCGGCCATTTATTATTATTATTGTTGTTGTTGTTGTTGTTTTAGAGGCAGGTCTTGCTTCGTTGCCCAGGCTGGAGTGCAGTGTGGCAATCATAGCTCACTGCAGCCTCATAGCTCACTGCAGACTTAAACTGCAGGGTTCAAGGGATCCTCTCACCTCAGCCTTCTGAATTGGTGGGGTTATAGGCACACACCACCATGCCTGGCTAATTTTTACTTTTAGTAGAGATAGGGTCTCCCTGTGTTGCCCAGGCTGGTCTCAAACTCCTGGCCTCAAGTGTTCTTCCTGCCTCAGCCTCCCAAAGTGTTGGGATTACACACGTGAGCCGTGATGCCCAATCTATATACTTTAATGCTCCATTTTTTCTAGATTAGGCCAATGAAAACCCCTTTGAGCTGGTTTCTGTATTCTTCTGACATTTCACAATTCTTCTATGCACACATCCTTACTTTTTGGTAGAAGTAATAGACATCTATGTCTATGTATATAAAAAAACACAATCACAGCCAATACTCCAATTCCAGTCCAACCCTGCACGGTTTATTCCAGCCTTCCCTCTTTCCGTGTGTAACATATTACAGTGGCAAGTCTGACTCTCTTCATCCTTAATGCTTACTCACTTCCCCAATCCCACTCCTTCCCTGTGTCCTAGTCACACAGGTTGACTGGAACATATTGGGCCCCCTCCTTCTGCTTTATGGGCCAGTGGAAAGCTCAACCCTAACAAAGGGGAAGGAGGGAAGAAGGAGAAAAAAGGAAGGAGGAAATGACATCTTTTTCTGTTTTTTCCTAGGGAAATTTTCTCTACTCCAATGTTTTCAAAATATTCATCTCTCCTTTTTAATAAATTTTAAAGTTTTGTTTTAATATTTATACCCTGGCCAGGTACGGTAGCTCATGCCTGTAATCCCAGCACTTTGGAAGGCCAAGGTGGGTGGATCACTTGAGGTCAGGAGTTCGAGACCAACCTGGCCAACATGGTGAAATCTTGTCTCTACTAAAAATACAAAACTTACCCAGGTGTAAGTTTCGTAGTCTCAGCCTATAGTCTCAGCTTCTCAGGTGGCTGAGCCTGGAGGATTGCTTGAACCTGGGAGGCGGAGGTTACAGTGAGCCAAGATTGGGACACTGCACTCCGGAGACAGACAGAGACAGAGTCTCTCTCTCTCTATATATTTACACCCTTATCCATGTGTAGTTGCTATTGTAATATGATATAAGGGAGCGATCCATTTTAACTTTTGTTTATAAGGATAGCTAAGTTTTCCATCTCCATTTTTGAACAATACCTCCTCTCTCCAGTGACCTAACAAAACATGTCTGTCATACATCAACGTTTCATACAAAGCATGGGTCTTTGGGTTGTTTAATCTGTCTTCTCTTGCCCCAACACCTCATGTTATTAAGTACCATGGCTTCCTAGTAAGTTTTGATCCCTAGTTGGACAAATCTTCCTTCTGCTTTTTTTATTCAGAAGAGTCTTGACTATCGTTGGTTATTACACTTCCTTATGAGTTTTGGAATAATCATAAAAAGTTCCATGAAAAGTTCTATTGGTCAGCACCATAAGACAAAGTGAAGGCCGGGCGTGATTGCTTATGCCTGCAATCCCAGCACTTTGGGAGGCTGAGGTGGGTGGATCATCTGAGGTCAGGAGTTTGAGACTAGCCTGGCCAACATGGTGAAACCCAATTTCTACTAAAAGTACAAAAATTAGCTCAGAGTAGTGGCACATGCCTGTAGTCCCAGTTACTGGGGAGGCTGAGGCCGGAGAATCACTTGAACCTGGGAGGAGGAGGTTGCAGTGAGCCAAGATCCCACCACTACACTCCAGCCTGGGTGACAAAGGGGGACTCTGTCTCAAAAAAAAAAAAAAAAAAGAAAAAAGAAAAAAGTGAGAAAAACAAATAGTAATTATAATATTATATGTAAAATGTTTATTTAGAAACAGAATTCTTGTTCGTCGGTACAGCAAGGAAAAATCTGCATTCAGACAAAAAGTTTTCTCAGCATGGCAATTTTAATTTCTGCAGAAAGGGTGCTCCTCGCAGATGGAACAATGGTGGGAGCACACCTGAACAAAGGAGGGAAACAATTTTTATTCCTTATGCAGTTTGTCCCTGCTACTGTGTCCGGTCTCCATCAGTTGGGGCCAGACCACACAATCTAAACTAAAACCCAACTGGCTAATAATTTAAAAATTTTTTAAATCTGTAAAAGCAATGGAGAACAGAAGAAAAGAGGAAGTTGCTTATGAAAGGACTTAGAAAAATAATAACATTCCCAAATAAGAAAGGGGCATAGGCTGTGAGCTGGGGCATGCCTGAGCATGTCTGGAACAAATATCTTGGTTAAAGTACAAGGACATAGAATGTACTTATTCCCTTATGTCTAACAGCTACATAGGATAGGGCTTAACAAAGTTATTAGCACAAAGCAAGGAGGCTTGAAAGAAGTTAGTCTTTACAAGAAACTACTATTTCTTTTTTTTTTTTTTTTTTTGGACAGAGTCTTGCTCTGTCATCCAAGCTAGAGGCAGTGGCGCAGTCTCAGCTCACTGCAACCTCCGCCTCTCGGGTTCAAGCAATTCTCTGCCTCAGCTTCCTGAGTAGCTGGGATTATAGGCGCCTGCCACCATGCCTGGCTAATTTTTATATTTTTAGTATAGATGGGGTTTCACCATGTTAGCCAGGCTGGTCTTGAACTCCTGACCTCGTGATCCACCCACCTTGGCCTCTCAAAGTTCTGGGATTACAGGCATGAGCCACCTCACCAGCCAGAAACTATTATTTCTAACACTTATGATTTATTATTTAATAAGAAGGGAAACTTTAAAGAGGAAATTTTTTACTTTATACACTAAGTGTGTCATATTTTTGGTTGGTAATATATATGGTATTGTTGTATTTTTTTTTTTTTTGGTTGCTAATATATAATGTATTGTTACTGTTTTTGAGGTAGAGTCTCACTCTGTTGCCCAGGCTGGAGTACAGTGGTACAGCCTTGACTTGCTGCAACCTCCACCTCCTGGGTTCAAGCAGTTCTTGTGCTTCAGCCACCCAAGTAGCTGGGATTACAGGCATTCACCACCATGCCTGGCTAATTTTTGTGTTTTCTGTAGAGATAGGGTTTCGCCATGGTGGCCAGGTTGGTCTTGAACTCTTGGCCTCCAAATGATCCACCTCCCTTGATCTCCCAAAGTACTGGGATTACAGGTGTGAGCCACTGTACTGCCTCAGCCTCCCGAGTAGCTGGGATTACAAGCACCTGCCATGATGGCCAGCTAATTTTTGTACTTTTGTAGAAATGGGATTTCACCATGTTGCCCAGGCTGGTCTGGAACTCCTGACCCCAGGTGATCCGCCCGCCTCATCCTCCCAAAGTGCTGGGATTAGAGGTGTGAGCTACCACGCTCTTCCTTCCTTCCTTCCTTCCTCCTTCCTTCCTTCCTTCCTTCCTTCCTTCCTTCCTTCCTTCCTTCCTTCCTTCCTTCCTTCCTTCCTTCCTTCCTTCCTTCCCTCCCTCCCTCCCTCCTACCTTCCTTCCTTCCTTCCTTCCTTTTTCTTTCTTTTTTTATTTTTTTTGAGACGGAGTCTCGCTCTGTCGCCCGGGCTGGAGTGCAGTGGCCGGATCTCAGCTCACTGCAAGCTCCGCCTCCCGGGTTTACGCCATTCTCCTGCCTCAGCCTCTCGAGTAGCTGAGACTACAGGCACCCGCCACCTCGCCCGGCTAATTTTTTGTATTTTTTAGTAGAGATGGGGTTTCACCATGTTAGCCAGGATGGTCTCGATCTCCTGACCTCGTGATCCGCCCGTCTCGGCCTCCCAAAGTGCTGGGATTACAGGCTTGAGCCACTGTGCCCAGCCTCCTTTTTCTTTCTTCTTTTTTTTTTTCAGACAGTGTCTTGCTCTGTTGCCCAGGCTGGAGTGCAGTGCCACGATCTAGTTCACTGTAGCCTCAAACTCCTGTGTTCAAGTGATCCTCCCACCTCAGCCTCCCAAATAGCTGGGACTACAGGTGCATGCCACCACACTCAGCTAATTAAAAAAAAATTTTTTTGGCTGGGCATAGTGGCTCACGCCTATAATTCTAGCATTTTGGGAGGCTGAGGCAAGTGGATCACCTGAGGTCAGGAGTTCGAGACCAGCCTGGCCAACATTGTGAAACCCTGTCTCTACTAAAAGTACAAAAATTAGCTAGGGGTGGTGGTGAGTGCCTTTAATCCTAGCTACTCGGGAGCCTGAGGCAGGAGAATTGCTTGAACCCGAGAGGTGGAGGTTGCTGTGAGCCAAGATTTCGCCACCATACTCCAGCCTGGGCAACAGAGTGAGACTCTGTCTCTACAAAAGAAAAAAAAAAAAGTTTTTTTTTTTTGAGACAGAGTCTCACTCTGTTGCCAGGGCTGGTCTGAAACTCCTGACTTCAAGGGATCCTCCTGCCTCCGTCTACCAAAGTGTTGGCATTACAGGCATGAGCCACCATACGGTCTCCTTTTTTCATTTCCGATATTAGTAATTTGTGTCCTCTGTATTTTTTTCTCAGTTAGCCTGGCTAGATGCCTATTGATTTTATTTAGTTTTTCAAAGAGTCAGCTTTTGGTTTTGTTGACTTTTTCTATTGACATAGTTTGCTAAGTTGGAAGCCTAAGTTGCTTTTATTAGGTATCTTTCTTCTTTTATCTCTTTTTTTTTTTTGACACAGGGTCTGGCTCTGTCACCCAGGCTGGAGTGGAGTTGGCCCGATCTTGTCTCACTTCAACTTCCACCTCCCAGGCTCAAGTGATCTTCCCGCCTCTGCCTCCCAAGTAGCTGGGAGTACAGGCATGCACCACCATGCCTGGCTAGTTTTTGTTGTTGTTGTTGTTGTTGTTGTTTTTTTGAGACGAAGTCTTGCTCTGACGCCCAGGCTGGAGTGCAGTGGCTTGATCTTGGCTCACTGCAACCTCTGACACCCAGGTTTAAGCGATTCTCCTGCCTCAGCCTCCGAAGTAGATGGGATTACAGGCGCGTGCCACCACACCCAGATAGTTTTTTGTATATTTAGTAGAGATGAGGTTTCAGCATCTTGGTCAGACTGGTCTTGAACTCCTGACCTCGTGGTCCACTGGCCTCGGCCTCCCAAAGTGCTGAGATTACAGGCGTGAGCCACTGCGCCCAGCCTAATTTTTGTATTTTTTGTAGAGATGGGGGTTTCACTGTGTTGCCCAGGCTGGTCTTGAATTCCTGTACACAAGTGAGTTGGCCTTGGCCTCCCAAAGTGCTGAGATTCAGGTGTGAGCTACCGCACCTGGCCTCTTTCTTCTTTTCTAGTATATGCATACAATGCTATAAATTTTCTCTAATCACTGCTTTTGTTGCATTCCACAAATTTTGATAAGTTTTGGGTTTTTTCTTTTGTTTTTCTTTTTTTTGAGACAGAGTGTTGCTCTGTCTCCCAGGCTGGAGTGCAGTGGCGTGATCACGGCTCACTGCAAGCTCCGACTCCTGGGTTCACACCATTTTCCTGCCTCAGCCTCCTGAGTAGCTGGGACTACAAGCACCCGCCACCACGCCGGGCTAATTTTTTTTTTAATTTAATTTTTTTTAATTTTAATTTTTATTTTTAGTAGAGACAGGGTTTCACCATGTTAGCCAGGATGGTCTTGATTTCCTGACCTCGTGATCTGCCCACCTTGGCCTCCCAAAGTGCTGGGATTACAGGCGTGAGCCACCGTGCCCGGCCAAAACACATCTTGATAATTTTTTTTTTTTTTTTTTGATGGTCTCCCTCTGTCACCCAGGCTGGAGTGCAGTGGTGGGATCTCAGCTCCCTGCCTCAGCTTCCCAAAGTGCTAAGATTACAGGCGGGAGCCAGCCTGCTCGTCCAAGTTCAAAGTATTTTGCAATTTCTCTTGAGAATTTTTCTTTGACCCATGTGTTATTTAAAACTAGCCAGGTTTGGTGGCACATAGCACAGCTGCTCTGGAAGCCAAGACGAGAGGATCACTTGAGCCCGGGAGTTCAAGTCTGCAGTGAGCAATGTTTGTTCCACTGCACTCCAGCCTGGAGACAGAGTAAGACCCTGTCTCCCCTAAAAAAAAAAAAGCAAATTAAAAAAGAAAAAAGACAGCCTGGGCAACATGGCAAAACACCATCTCTCCAAAAAAAAAAAAAAAAAAATTAGCCCCACTGGGTATGGTGGTGTGCACCTGTAGTCCCAGCTACTCAGGAGGCTGAGGTGGGAGGATTGCTTGAGCCAGGCTGCACTCCAGCCTGGGAGACAGAGTGAGACTCCATCTTAAAAAAAAAAAAAAAAAAAAAAAAAAAAGATGTGTTTTATGTCCCAGAATGTGTTCTATCTTGATTAATGTTCCATATGAACTTGAGAAGAATGTGTACTCTGCTGTCATTGAATAATGTCATTTATAGATGTCAATTTTAGACAGTTGATTGATAGGGTTGTTGAGTTCCACTGTGTGCTTACTGATTTTCTGCCTGCTGGATCTGCCCATTTCTTTCTTTTATTTATTTGTTTATTTATTTATTTATTTATTTATTTATTTATTTATTTACAATAGGGTCTTGCTCTGTCACCCAGGCTGGATCACAGCTACTGCAGCCTTGACCTCCTGGGCTCAAGTGATTCTCCCACCTCATCCTCTCAGGTAGCTGGGACTATTGGCATGCACCACCATGCCTGGGCAATTTTTAAATTTTTTGTAGAGACAGGGTTTCCTTATGTTGCTCAGGCTGGTCTTGAATTTCTGGGCTCAAGTAATCCTCCTACCTCAGCCTCCCCTCCCAGAGTGCTGAAATTACAGGCGTGAGCTACCATGACTAGCCTGCCCATTTCTCTCTCTCTCTCTCTCTCTTTTTTTTTTTTTTTTTAAGGTGGAGTCTCGCTCTGTCGCCCAGGCTGGAGTGCAGTGGCGTGATCTCGGCTCACTGCAACATCTGCCTCCCGGGTTCAAGCAATTCTCCTACCTCAGCCTCCTGAGTAACTGGGACTACAGGCACCCACCACCTATGCCCGGTTAATTTTTCGTATTTTAGTAGAGACGGGATTTCACTGTGTTGCACAGGCTGGTCTTGAACTCCTGGACTTGGGCAATCCACCCTCCTTAGCCTCCCAAAGTGCTGGGATTACAGGTCTGAGCCACTGCATCTGGCCCCATTTCTCTCTTGTTTTTTGTTTTAGTCTGCCCATTTCTAATAAAGGGGTATTGGAGTCTCCAGCTGTAATAGTGGAATCATCTGTTTGTCCTTGCAGTTGTACCAGTTTTTGCCATTGATCCCAGTTATTAGGTGCATATGCATTAAGAATTAGGGTCCAAGAGTTTGCAGGAGTTTAGAGTCTAAGAGTCTGAGACCAGCCTGGGCAATATTGTGAGACCTCGTCTCTACCAAAAATTTTAACAAAACAGAAAAGTTAGCCAAACGTGGTGGTGTGTGCTTGTGATCCTAGCTACTCAGGAGGCTGAGGTGGGAGGATCATTTGAGCCTAGGAAGTGGAGGCTGCAGTAATCCCAGATTGTGCCACTGCACTCCAGTCTAGGTGACAGAGTGCTTCATAGCTAATGTGAGTACCTTATGATAACAAAATAATCCCAATTCTTCTCTCTTATTCCTGTATTATTGCCATCATTCATTTCACATCAATACACATAAATATATGTCTATGTACATAATAAATGCATACATAATCAAGTACATCATTATTATTAGTTTAAACCAACTGTTATCTGTTAGATCAATTAAGGATAAGAAAAGTAAAAGTTTTTTTTTTTTTTTTTTTTTTTTTTTTTTTTTGAGACGGAGTCTCGCTCTGTCGCCCAGGCTGGAGTGCAGTGGCGCGATCTCGGCTCACTGCAAGCTCCGCCTCCCGGGTTCACGCCATTCTCCTGCCTCAGCCTCCCGAGTAGCTGGGACTACAGGCGCCCACAACCGTGCCCGGCTAATTTTTTGTATTTTTAGTAGAGACGGGGTTTCACCGTGGTCTCGATCTCCTGACCTTGTGATCCGCCCGCCTCGGCCTCCCAAAGTGCTGGGATTACAGGCGTGAGCCACCGCGCCCGGCCAAGAAAAGTAAAAGTTTTTAAGTTTTTGTTTTACTTTTACTTGGTCCTTGTTCAGTGCTTTTTTTTTTTTTTTTTTGGAGACAGTCTCACTCTGTTGCCCAGGCTGGAGCACAGTGGCGCGATCTCGGCTCACTGCAACTTCCGTCTCCTGGGTTCAAGCAATTTTCCTACCTCAGCTTACAGAGTAGCTGGGATTACAGGCGCTGGCCACCACACCCAGCTAATTTTTTGCATTTTTAGTAGAGACGGGGTTTCACCATGTTGGCCAGGCTGGTCTTGAACTCCTGACCTCAGGTGATCTGTCCACCTCAGCCTCCCAAAGTGCTGGGATTATAGAAGTGAGCCACCGTGCCTGGCCACTGTTTCTGTCTTTATGTAGATTTAAATTTCTGACCTATACCATTGTCCTTCTCTTCAAAGAACCTCTTTTTACCATTTCTTGCAAGGTAGGACCACTGGTAACAAATTCCCTCAATTTCCGTTTGCCTGAGAAAATATTTCACTCCACTCTTTTACTGTTTGCGTGGTTTCTAAGAAGTTTGATGTGATTCTTATCTTTGCTCTTCTATAGGTAATGTATTTTTCTTCTCCTCTGGCTTCTTTCTGGACCCTTCCTTTCCCTTCCCTCCCTTTCCCTTTCCCTTTCCCTCCCTTTCCCTTTCCTTTCTCCTTCCCTCCCTCCCTCCCTCCCTCCTTCCTTCCTTCCTTCCTTCCTTCCTTCCTCCCTCCCTCCCTCCCTCCCTCCCTCCCTCCCTCCTTCCTTCCTTCCTTCCTCCCTCCCTCCCTTCCTTCCTCCCTTCCTTCCTTCTTTCCTTCCTTCCTTTCTCTCTTTCTCTCTCTCTCTTTCTTTCTTTTCTTTCCTTTCTTCGGGGTCTTTATCTGTCACCCAGGCTGGAGTGCAGTGGAGTGTGTGATCATAACTCACTGCAGCCTCAACCTCCTGTGCTCAAGGGATCTTCCTGCCTCAGCCTCGTGAGTAGCTGGGACTACAGGTACATGCCACTGCCCTCAGATATTTTTTATTTTTTATTTATTTTATTTTTATTTTTAAATTTTATTTATTTTATTTTTATTTTTTAATTTTTTTGTAGAGAGGGAGTCTCCCTATGTTACCCAGGCTGATCTCGAGCTCCTGGGTGCAAGTGATCCTCCCACCTTGGCCTCCCAAATGCTGAGGTTACAGGTGTGAACCACTGTGCCAACGTTTTTTTTTTTATTTGAGACGGAGTCTCGCTCTGTCGCCCAGGCTGGAGTGCAGTGGTGTGATCTCGGCTCACTGCAAACTCCGCCTCCCGGGTTCACACCATTCTCCTGTCTCAGCCTCCGGAGTAGCTGGGGCTACAGGCGTCCGCCACACGCCCGGCTAATTTTTTGTAATTTTAGTAGAGATGGGGTTTCACCGTGTTAGCCAGGATGTTCTCAATCTCCTGACCTTGTGATCCGCCTGCCTCAGCCTCTCAAAGTGCTGGGATTACAGGCATAAGCCACTGCACCCCGCCTTTTTTTTTTTTTTTTTTTTTTTTTTTTTTTTTTTAACAGATGGGATCGGCCGGGCGCGGTGGCTCAAGCCTGTAATCCCAGCACTTTGGGAGGCCGAGACGGGCGGATCACGAGGTCAGAGATCGAGACCATCCTGGCTAACACGGTGAAACCCCGTCTCTACTAAAAATACAAAAAACTAGCCGGGCGAGGTGGCGGGCGCCTGTAGTCCCAGCTACTCGGGAGGCTGAGGCAGGAGAATGGCGTAAACCCAGGAGGCGGAGCTTGCAGTGAGCTGAGATCCGGTCACTGCACTCTAGCCCGGGCGACACAGCAAGACTCCATCTCAAAAAAAAACAAAAACAAAAAACAGATGGGATCTTGCTTTGACGCCCAGGTTGGAGTGCAGTAGCACAATCATGGCTCACTGTAGCCTTGACCTCTGGGGCTCAAGTGATCCTTCCACCTCAGCTTCCCCTGTAGCTGAGACCACAGGCAGGTGCCACCACACCCAGAGAATTTTTTTTATTTATTTATTTTTTTTGTAGAGACAGGGTCTCTCCGTTGCCCAGGTTGTTCTTGAACTCCTGGCCTCAAGTGATCCTCCTGCCTCAGCCTCCCAAAGTGCTGGGATTACAGGCATGAGCCAATGTGCCCGGCTAGGTGTCGTTTTGGCATTTATACGGCTTGATGTTTTCTGACCTTTGTAAATATGTGGTTTGGTGTCTGACATTAATTTTGAAAAATTATTAGTCATTGTTGTTTCCAGTATGTCTTTTCTTTTGTTACTTTCTCTTTTTCTTTTCCTTCTGCTATTCTCAGTACACGTCGTTACAGCTTTCATAATTTCCCACAGTTATTGATGTTCTGTTTTTGTGGGTTTTTTTTTTCGTCTCTTTTCTCTTTGCTTTTTAGTTTTGTAGGTTTCTATTGAAATATCCTCAAGCGCAGAGATTCTTTCCTCGCTGTGTTCAGTAATCCACTGAACATATTCTTCATTTCTGTCCTAGTGTTTTCCATCTCTAGTATTTCTTTTTGGTTCTTTCGTAGAATTTCCACCTGTCTTACACTGCCCATCTGTTCTTGCATGCTGTTGACTTTATCCATGAGAGCCATCGTATTATGCATCTTTGTTGTAAATTCCTGGTCTAATAATTCTGAATATCTCCCATATCCGAGTCTGCTTGTGATGCTTGTTCTGCCTATTCAAACTCTGGTTTTTGTCTTTTTAGCATGCCTTGTAATTTGCTCTTGTTAGCTGGACATAATGTACTGGGTAAAAGAACCTGCTGAAAGCAGGCCTTTGTAAAGTGGTGGTAAGGTATGGGGGGAGTGTGGTAAGGGATACTGTTGTCCTGTGAATAGGTCGCAGTCTTTTAGTAAGTCTGTGCCTCTAGACTGTGGACTTTACACAGGGTGCTAGTCTCCTCGCCACCTTTAGGTGGGTCTGGATGTGTACAATAGGCTGGATGGGGGTATTTTCCCCTCCCACGGAGAAGGTTAGAGGGGTCTGGAGTTGGGTACTTCCCTTCTCCTAGCTGAGTTAAGCCCTGATAAAACCCGGAAGCTTAGGCCCTGATTTCTCCTGAGGGCAGACTTTGTTGAGAACAGAATGCTCTGGTGTACTTCAAAATGGTTCCTTTTCCCCTCCCACTGCTGGAAGCATGAGGGAAATTTTCTCCAATATTTACTGTGAAAACCAGGTCAAACTCCTGGAGGTAAAACTCACAAAGGTGTGGGGGCCTGCTTGTGACTGGGTCACCCAGGAGTTTTTCACTTTCAGGCTTGTCCACACTGAACCGTCTGCATTTTGTCAATTGTAGTTAATGGTTTCCTTTCCAGCACTGATTCCCCCGGAGGTTTCTTGGTCCCCTCGCCTCCCTGTCCCCTCCCCTCCCCTTCCCCTCCCCTTCCCTTCCCATCTCACTCTGTCGCCCAGGCTGGAGTGCAGTGGCAAGATCTCAGCTCACTGCAACCTCTGCTTCCCGGGTTCAAGTGATTCTCATGCCTTAGCCTCCCAAGTGGCTGGGATTACAGGATTGCACCACCACACTCGGCTAATTTTTGTATTTTTAGTAGAGACAGGGTTTTGCCATATTGGCCAGGCTGGTCTCGAACTCCTGGACTTAAGTGATCAGCCCACCTTGGCCTCCCAGAGTGCTAGGATCATAGGCATGAGCCACTGTGCCTGGCCCCCTCAGAGGCTTCTGCTCGGGTAAATGGTGATTCTCTGTATTCACCTGTCTGTGTCTCCAATTTTGAGGACAGTGGTTCGCCCTGTGACTCCACTTCTCTTGTGGCTCTAAGAAGAGCTGTTGATTTTTCAGCTTGTTTAGATTTTTACTTATTAACAGGATGGAGTGACAACTTCCAAGCTTCTTACATGCCTGATCCAAAGAACCATTATCTTTCATACAGAAGATTTTATCTTCCAATGGAGAGTGTTCTATTTTTACTCTTTTAGGTTAATAAAGTTAGAAATTGATCACCTCAATACAATGAGGAACTGAGCTGGATTTAGGGTGAGTCTGGCTCCCTCTGTTTTATCCCTGTTCCACAGCCATGATCCTGGGCTTTTGAAGGGGAGCCTGGAAGGTGTCTGTCTCCTCAGCTTATAAGCTGTGGGAGATTTTGTTCTGCTGTTTATTTATTTATATTTATTTATTTATTTTTGAGACAGAGTCTCCTTCTGAGTCCCAGGCTGGAGCGCAGTAGCACGATCTCAGCTCACTGCAACCTCCACCTCCCAGGTTCAAGTGATTCTCCTGTCTTAGCCTCCTATTTTATTTATTAGAGACAAGGTCTGGTGCTGTGACCCAGGCTGAAATGCAGTAGTGAGAACATAGCTTACTGCAATCTCGAACCCCTGGGCCCAGTTGATCCTCACACCTCAGCCTCCCGAGTAGCTGGGGCTATAGGCGTACACCACCATGCCCAGATAATTTTTAAATATTGTTTTGTACAGATGGGGTCTTGCTATGCTGCCCAGGATGGTCTCAAACTCTGGCTTCAAGTGGTTCTCCTGCTTCAGCGTTCCCAGGTGCTGAGGTTGCAGGTGTGAGTCACTGCACCCAGTCTCTGCCTTTTAGAGGTTTTGAGCCTCACTCTTTTGCCTCTTGACCATTGTATCTTCAAAATCTGGCAAATGTGCTATGCCTGGGACTTTGTCTACTGAACACTACGAGGCTGCAGAAGATTTCATTCTGCTTTTGAGGAGCTTTGAGGAGCTTCCAGTGCCTCATGACCACCAAAGGCTCTGCTGGTTTCTCTTCTCACCAGGAGAGTCCCTTTGGCTGGACTAAGCTTCTATGCCCAGAATGGGGGAATTGCTCCAGGAAAAAAATTTGTCCAATGATGGTCAACTCACTCGAGAAAAGTTTTTCCCTCTGGATTTTTTTTTTTTTTTTTGAGGGGATTAAAAAAAACATTTTAAAGGTCGGGCACAGTGGCTCACGCCTGTAATCCCAGCACTTTGGAAGGCCGAGTTGGGTGGATCACCTGAGGTCAGGAGTTTGACACCAGCCTGGCCAACGTGGCGAAACCCCATCTCTACTAAAAATATAAAAATTAGCCAGGCTTGGTGGCACGTGTCTGTAATCCCAGCTACTAGGGAGGCTGAGGCAGGAGAATTGCTTGAACCTGGGAGACAGAGGTTGCAGTGAGCCAAGATCACACCACTGCATCCCAGCCTGAGTGACAGAGTGAGACTCCATCTCAAAAAATTAAAAAAAAAAATTTAATTTCATTCTCATTGTATTCACAGCTCTCTGCTGTCTTTTAAAAAGATGATTTTTTGTGGCCAGGTGCAGTGGCTCACGCCTGTAATCCTAGCACTTTGGGAAGCTGAGGCACGTGGATCATGAGGTCAGGCATTCGAGACCAGCCTGGCCAACATAGTGAAACCCTGTTTCTACTAAAAATACAAAAAATTAGCCGGGCACGGTGGCAGGCACCTGTAATCCCAGCTACTCAGGAGGCTGAGGTACGAGAATCGCTTAAACCTGGGAGGCGGAGGTTGCAGTGAGCCTAGATCATGCAACTGCACTCCAGCCTGGGCAACAGTGCAAGACTCCATCTCAAAAAAAAAAAAAAAAAAGATGATTTTTGCAACTAAAATTTTTTTGTTTTGCAATGGGATCATTGGGCTGATAAAGACTTCTATATCCTCAAAGGAAATAGAAGTCTTTTTGATCTTTTCCTAAATTGTAATACATTTTATTTTTATTATTTCTTCAAAAAAAAAACTTTTTTGAGACAGAGTTTCACTCTTGATGCCCAGGCTAGAGTGCAATGGTGTGATCTCGGCTCACTGCAACCTCCACCTCCTGGGTTCAAGCAATTCTCCTGCCTCAGCCTCCTGGGTAACTGGAATTACAGGCAACCACCACCAGGCCCAGCCAATTTTCGTATTTGTAGAAGAGACAGGGTTTCACCACGTTGGCCAGGCTTGTCTCTAACTGCTGACCTCAGGTGATCCACCTGCCTCTGCCTCCCAAACTGCTGGGATTACAGGTGTGAGCCACCATGCCCAGTCATGTTATTTCTTCAAATATTTTTCTGTTTTTTGTTTGTTTGTTTGTTTGTTTTTTGGGACAGAGTCTTGCTCTGTCGCCCAGGCTAGAGTGCAGTAATACAATCTCGGCTCACTGCAACCTCTGCCTCCCCAGTTCAAGTGATTCTCCTGCCTCAGCTTCCCAAGTAGCTGGGATTACAGGTGCCGCCACTACGCCCGGCTAATTTTTTTGTAGTTTTAGTAGAGACGGGGTTTCGCCATGTTGGCCAGACTGGTCTCAAACTGCTGACCTCAGAGGATCCACCCACCTTGGCCTCCCAAAATGCTGGGATTACAGGCATGAACCATCACGCTCGGCCTTTCTGTCCATTTTTATGTGTCTCTTTCTGAAATCTTATTATCTGGGTATTTTTACTTCTACTTGTATCCTCTGCATCTTATAGTTTTTATTTCTTATTTTCCTATATTTTGTATTATGCTTCTTTCTAGGAAAATTACTCAAGTTGGTCTTCCAGTTCACTAATGATTTCCTGAGCTGTATTCATTCTATTTATCTCATCTACCTGGACTTGTCAGCACTTCTGGCTGGGTGTTGTGTTTTGTTTTGTTTTGTTTTGTTTTTTTGAGACCGTGTCTTGCTCTGTCACCCAGGCTAGAGTAGAGTGGTGCGATCTCAGCTCACTTCAATATTCGCCTCCCAGGTTCAAGTGATTCTCCTGCCTCAGCCTCCCAAGTAGCTAGGACTACAGGCGCATGCCACCATGCCCAGATAATTGTTATATTTTTAGTAGAGACAGGGTTTCACTATGTTGTCCAGGCTGGTCTCAAACTCCTGACCTCAAATGATCCACCTGCCTTGGCCTCCCAAAGTGTTGGGATTACAGGTGTGAGCCACCGTGCCTAGCCAGCACTTCTGGTTTTAAAGGGCTACTAAGGAATAATCAGACTGTTGTATTCATTTGTTTATGCCTTCATTCAATTATTCATCAAATATTCAATGAAGACCCATCTTTTGCTCTTGCATGGGGGATTCAATTTCCATCTATAGAAAGGAGAGTTACCAGTTTAAACCCCTAGATGAGACCCATATTTGCATCAGCCAACTTGATATCTCCATTCTGAGGTATCTCAAACTTACTGTGTGTAAAATTGAACCTGGGATCTTCCCTAATCAGGACTATCTTGGTGGCAAGTGCCAGAACCCCAACCAAAACTGGCTTAAGCCATAATGGAAAATTATTGGCTTAATTAACCAATAAGTCCAGGGTTAGGGTGACTTTAGGGTAAAATGATATTGAGAAGACTCAATGTCTGTCTTTCCATCTCTTCTGGTTTTCTCTCTTCTGACTTCACTCTTAGGCCTACCTTCCTCTCACAGGGGTGAGATGTCCACCAGCAGCTTCAGGCTTACATTCCTCAAGCTCAGTAACTCCCATGGACAGAGATTGCTCCTGCCCAGTAATTCCATCATCAGCTCCATGCTCAAGTCTTGCTGACTTGGCTTGGGTTGGGTTATATGCCCAGCTATCAAACATTGTAATTGGGGAATATAGTATTCTGATGGGCCAGATTTGGGTCATGGGTCCATCTCTGCAGCTGATCGTATGTTCTGCTAGCTTTGCAACCCCAGTAGAATGAGACAGTCTCTTTCCAGAGAACTCTAGCAGATGTCCAAAGGATGGCTCTCTTCAGCCTACCTTAGGACTCATGGCGTTTTCCAAATCAATCTAGTGTCCTATTATTAGGCCTGGATGTGGAGTTGCCAGATTTAGCACATAAAAATACAAGACATTTGAATTTCAGATACACAATGAATAAATTTTTTTTGGATTAGTATTCCCAAGTATGCATCCTGTGTTTTATCTGGCAACCCTACGTGGGTCATATGTCAACTCAATGTGGGGGATGAGATCAGCTATACCCAAACCACTTAGTTTGAGTGTGAGAAGAAGTATCATTCCAGAAGGAAAAATGAAGCTGGTGTTTCCAGAAAGAAATGGAGGTGATATGCACAAATGATAGTGTACCTGTGTATGCTCAGTTCATTGTGACCCACCAGCCCTTCCCAGCTCCTGTATCCTGCCAATATATCTCTGCTTGGTACAGGAAGTGGTGGAAATCCCTTGATTTTTAGGAATACAGGCTCCCCCCGCAACCCCAGGGGATGAATTATGGTTAAACTACCAATGATAATTGCTTTTCCTGTTGTCAAATGCTGAAAACAAATATTCCTAGCTTCCTTTGTAGCCAGAGATGACTGTGCAACCAGTTCTGGCCAATGAGAGGTAAGGGAAAATTTCCTGGGGAGTTTCTAGGGAAGATTTTGATTCCCAGATAAAAGACAGAGCCTCTGGAGGAAAGAACTTTTGCCCTTGTCTCTTTCTTCTTCCTTGGAATGCTGGTATGAGCACATATTTGGAGCTGTGGCATACAGCTTTTGATCGTGAGATAACAAACACAAGAGTTAAAAGCCAGCTAAAAATGATGGAGCTGAAGAGTAGGAAGAATTTGAACTAAGTCTGGAAACTCCAACCCCTGGACTTCTTACATAAACAATAAAGAGCTTTATATTTTAGCCTCTGTCCTCTGTTACTTGCAGCCAAATGTAACACATACACCCCATCTATTACTCAAGCTGATACACCCCTTCCTCCAAGCCCACTTCTCTTCTAATGTCCCTCAGTTCAGGGAGTAGCAACACTATCTTTCTTTTCATGCAAACTCAAAACTTCATTTTCATGATTGGAACCCCTTTTTCTCCCCTAGTCCATCCCCTATTCTGTTAAACTTCCTTCCTCAGTAACTCTGAAATCTGCTCCTTTCTGCATTCCTTCTCCACTGTCTATTCCTGGCAGCTTCTCTTTCTCTGCTAGTCCAATTCGATAGCCTTCTATTCAGTCTTCCTGCCTTTACTCTTTGTCCCCCTGAAATATATTTTCACAGTTATTCTATCAAATAAAAATCTGGTAATGTCATCTCTACACACACACACACACACACACACACACACACACACACACACACACACACACACTCTTCAGTTACCTCCCATTGCTCTTAGTATAAAGACCAAAGCCTTTTTAAAAAGCCCTGAATGCTTGGCATTGTCTAAGCCATACCTTATCTGTGCTGCTTTCCTGTTAGTGTCAATCCGTTCCCTTCCACCACAGGCCCTTTCCGCATGCTGGAATGACCTCCCCACTACCCTCAAATCACTTGATTCAACTCTGTCCTGCCTTTAATTCTCTTTATTACCCTGGATTTCTTAGGGGAGTCTTTCCTGACCACCCAGATCCACTGTTAAACTTTTTCAGAGCTTGATAAACTTAACCTTGAGTAAAATCCAGAGAGAACCTTCCCATTGTTCTCAAGACCTAGGAGGTGTCCATAGTCATCTCTTCTCATCTCCCCTAGAATCCTGCTAGTTCTTTCAGCTCCTGAGATCCTTCTTCCCTGGAACAATCAGGTTACTTTGTTGTTGTTGTTAAGACAGGGTCTCACTGTCACCCAGGCATGAACTCGGCAGCAAGATCATGGCTCACAGCAGCCTCAACTTCCTAGGCTCGAGCAATCCTCCCACCTCAGCCTCCCAAGTAGCTGGGACTACAGGCATGTGCCACCATAACCCAGCTACTTTTTGTGTGTTTTATAAAGATGGGATTTCATCACGTTGCCCAGGGTGGTCTCAAACTCCTGGGCTCAAGCAATCCACCTGCCTCAGCCTCCCAAAGTGCTGGGATTGTAGGCGTGAGCCACTGTACCCAGCCATGCTACTTTACATCTATTAGCCCAAGCTTTCAAAATCAAAGGGCTGCTAATGTGTTCACCACAGACAAAAAAAGAAAACGAATTAACATTCTAGTAGATTATTTTGACATACAAAAATTAAGGCAATTACATTCTTGTATTTTTCTTTTTTTTTTTTTTTTGAGACGGAGTCTCGCTCTGTCGCCCAGGCTGGAGTGCAGTGGTGCGATCTCGGCTCACTGCAAGCTCCGCCTCCCGGGTTCACGCCATTCTCCTGCCTCAGCCTCCCGAGTAGCTGGGACTACAGGCGCCCACAACCGCGCCCGGCTAATTTTTTTTTTGTATTTTTAGTAGAGACGGGGTTTCACCGTGGTCTCGATCTCCTGACCTTGTGATCCGCCCGCCTCGGCCTCCCAAAGTGCTGGGATTACAGGCGTGAGCCACCGCGCCCGGCCCATTCTTGTATTTTTCTAACTGGGTTTTATGAGGAACCACTGAACCCAGATCTGGAAGGGTCTTGAAATGGCCAAAGGAAACTTCAAAGATGACAAGGCTTGAGCCAAGAGCAGAGAGAGCTGTGTGTGCAAAACTGCCCCCTTGAGAGGGGCTGAAGTATTGGTGGTGGGAGACAAGGCTGAAGGGGTAAGTTGGGCTGTAAAGGAACAGATTCTGATTCTGAGAGCAACAGGAAGGTGGTGGCAACTTTAAGTAGGGGAGGGATGAGATCAGATTTACTTTAGAAAGATCATTCTAGGGGACAGGTGCGGTGACTCACGCCTGTAATCCCAACACTTTGGGAAGCCGAGGTGGGAGGATCATGAGGTCAGGAGTTCGAGACCAGCCTGGCAAACACAGTGAAGCCCCGTCTCTACTAAAATTACAAAAAAATTAGCTGGGCGTGGTGGCATGCACCTGTTTAGTCCCAGCTACTTGAGAGGCTGAGGCAGGAGAATCATTTGAACCCGAGAGGTGGAGGCTGCAGTGAGCTGAGATCGCACCACTGCACTCCAGCCCAGGTGACAGTGCAAGACTCCATCTCCAAAAAAAAAAAAAAAAAAAAAAAAAAAAAAAATAACAAAGACAGATCATTCTAGTTGCTTTATGGAGAATGGATTGCAGGAAAGAAGAATGGAATGGGGAGATACAGGAGAAGGCTGATGAAATGGAGTGGGGAGATACAGGAGAAGGCTGATGAACTGGATTGGGGAGCAATGACTGGCTCTGGAAGTGCAACCAGCAGAGAAGATGTGCAGGTTAGGAGTTAGAATCTAGAGGCATCTGTGGTTGATTTGACACAGGATGATTCACATTCTCTGGCAGTTATAAAGTCAATACAACCCCAAAGAGGATGTAAATGTCCCAGCAGCTTAGGTTGTGAGTTTTCCATGTCCCCTGTGCTGCTGCCAGCTTTGAACATTGGGCAAACCTTTGACTACTGAGAACTTGACATTAGAAGTCTGGTGTCACTTCAAAGAACTTCCTGAAGGCCACATACAAGTGCCAAGCAATTGGACATAGATTGTGTTAAGTGGGGAAATAAACATTTATTTTTATCAGAAAAATGCCTGTTTTTTCCTAAGAATTGGCCAAATATATCCTAATGAAATACAGTGACACAGTGACAGTTTTTTTTTTTTTAAGAAAGGATCTTGCTCTGTTGCTCAGGCTGGAGTACAGTGGCATGATCATGGCTCATTGCAGCCTCAACCTCCTGGGATCAAGTGATCCTCACAACTTGGCTTCCCAAGTAGCTGGGATTACAGATGCATACTACAGTGTCTGGCTAGTTTTTAATTTTTTTTTTTGAGATGGAGTTTTGCTTTTGTTGTCCAGGCTGGAGTATAATGGTATTATCTCAACTCACTGCAACCTCCGTCTCCCAGGTTCAAGCGATTCTCCTGCCTCAGCCTCCCAAGTAACTGAGATTACAGGCGTGTGCCACCACGCTAGGCTAATTTTTGTATTTTTAGTAGAGACAAGGTTTCACCATATTGGTCAGGCTGGTCTCGAACTCCTGACTTCAGGTGATCCACCCACCCTGGCCTCCCAAAGTGCTGGGATTAGAGGCATGAGCCACTGCACCCAGCCAATTTTTAATTTTTTAAAAATGGAGACATGGTCTCACTATGTTGCCCAGGCTAGTCTTGAATGCCTGGACTCAGGGGATCCTCCCTCCTTGGACTCCTAAAGTGCTGGGATTACAGGCATGAGTCACTGTTCCTGGCCTCTACTTATGTTATTTACTGCCACATAGTATTTATAGAATAAATATACCCTGGTTTATTCAGCTTTTCCCCCACTGAAGGACAGTTAGGTAATTCCCAGGTTGTCACTAGTACGTACCATGCTGCAGGGAACACCCTTGTCCATGAGTCCTTGTGCATGTGTTTTTCTCTAGGGTAGAGTTGCTGGATGATAGGGTATGTGCATTTTGTAAATAAACTTTTAAATTTGGGAATAATTAAATTTATAGAAAAGTTACAGAAATAAGAGGCTGGGCATGGTGGCTCATGCCTGTAATCCCAGCACTTTGGGAGGCCAAGGTGGGTGGATCACCTGAGGTCAAGAGTTCAAGACAAGCCTGGCCAACATGGTGAAACCCCATCTCTACTAAAAATACAAAAATTAGCTGGGTGTGGTGGCGGGCACCTGTAATCCCAGCTACTCAAGAGGCTGAGGCAGGAGAATTGCTTGAACCTGGGAGGTGGAGGTTGCAGTGAGCAGAGATTGTGCCACTGCACTCCAGCCTGGATGACAGAGTAAGACTCCGTCTCCAAAAAAAAAAAAAAAAAAAAAAAGAGAAGTTACAAAGATAGTACAAAGAGTTCTCATATACCCCTTACCCACTCTTCCCTAAAGTCATAATCTTACATAATCATGGTGTATTTATCAAGACTAAGAAAGCAACATTTTTTATATTACTACAGGTTGAGCACCCCTAATCCAAAATCTGAAATGCTCCAGAATCTGAAACTTTTTGAGCACCAACATGACACCACAAGTGAAAAATTCCATACTTGACCATATGTGATGGGTTGCAATCAAGACACAGACACACAATACACAGTTTATTCAGCGTTTCCAAGGGAAAAATAAAATTACCTTCAGACTATGTGTATAAGGTGTATTTGAAACACAGATGAATTTCCTTTTTTTTTTTTTTTTTTTTTTTTGAGACGGAGTCTCACTCTGTCACACAGTCTGGAGTGCAGTGGCATGATCTCGGCTCACAGCAACCTCTGCCTCCCAGGTTCAAGCGATTCTCCTGCGGAGTCTCACTCTGTCGCCCAGTCTGGAGTGCAGGGGCATGATCTCGGCTCACAGCAACCTCTGCCTCCCAGGTTCAAGCGATTCTTGAACCTCTGCCTCAGCCTCCCGAGTAGCTGGGATCACAGGTGTGTGCCACCACATCTGGCTAATTTTTGTATTTTTAGTAGAGATGGGGTTTTGCCAGGTTGGCCAGGCTGATCTCGAACTCCTGACCTCAGACCTCAGGTGATCCTCCTGCCTTGGCCTTCCAAAGTGCTGGGATTACAGGCATAAGCCACCACACCTGGCCTTAGATGAATTTTATGTTTAGACTTCAGTGAGTTCCACCCTCAAGATATCTCATTATATATATCCGATTGTTCCAAAATCTAAACAAATCTGAACTCCAAAGTACTTCTGGTCCCAAGCATTTCAGATAAGGGATACTTAACCTGTAGTAGCAGAATCCCAGACTTTATTTGCATTTCACTCGTTGTATTAGTCTTCTCAGGCTGCTATTACGGGATACCACAGACTGGTTGGCTTAAACAACAGAAACGCATTTTCTCATGTGTATTTTGTACATATACAAACATACATACACATTTCTCACATGTCCATTTTCTCACATGTATCCAAAATGCATTTTGGAGGCTGAAAGTCTAAGAACAAGGTGTCATCAGGGTTTATTTCTGGTGTGGCCTTCCTTGCTGGCTTGCAGATGGCCACCTTCTGGCTGGATCCTCTCATGGCTTTTCTTCTGTGCTGGAGGGGAGAGAGAGATATCTGTTGTCTCTTCCTATTCTTTTTTCTTTCTTTTTTTTTTTTTTTTTTTTTTTTTTTTTTTTTTTTTTTTGAGACGGAGTCTCGTTCTGTCCCCCAGGCTGGAGTGCAGTGGCCGGGTCTCAGCTCACTGCAAGCTCCGCCTCCCGGGTTCACGCCATTCTCCTGCCTCAGCCTCCGGAGTAGCTGGGACTACAGGCGCCCGCCACCTCGCCCGGCTAGTTTTTTGTATTTTTAGTAGAGACGGGGTTTCACCATGTTAGCCAGGATGGTCTCGATCTCCTGACCTTGTGATCCGCCCGTCTCGGCCTCCCAAAGTGCTGGGATTACAGGCTTGAGCCACCGCGCCCGGCCTTCCTATTCTTTTTTCTTTCTCTTTTTTTTTTTTTTTTTTGAGATGGAGTCTCGCTCTGTTGCCCAGGCTGGAGTGCAGTGGTGCGATCTCAGCTCACTGCAAGCTCCACCTCCTGGGCTGATGCCATTCTCCTGCCTCAGCCCCCCGAGTAGGTAGGACTACAGGCATCTGCCACCACACCCAGCTAATTTTTTGTATTTTTAGTAGAGACAGGGTTTCACCGTGTTAGCCAGGATGGTCTCGAACTCCTGACCTCGTGATCCGCCCGCCTTGGCCTCCCAAAGTGCTGGGATTACAGGCGTGAGCCACCGTGCCCTGTCATCTCTTCTCATTCTTGTAAGGACACGAGTCCTGTTGGATTAGAGCTCCACTCTCTTTTTTTTTTTTTTTTTGAGGCAGAGTCTCACTCAGGCTGGAGTGCAGTGGCACGATCTCAGCTCACTGCAACCTCCACCTCTCAAGTTCAAGCGATTCTCCTGCCTCAGCCTCCAGAGTAGTTGGGATTACAGGCACACACCACCACGCCTAGCTAATTTTTTTGTATTTTTAGTAGAGATAGGGTTTCACCACGTTGGCCAGGCTGGTCTCAAAGTCCTGACCTCAGGTGATCCGCCCGCCTTGGCATCCCAAAGTGCTGGGATTACAGGCGTGAGCCACTGCGCCTGGCCGGGCTCCAATGTTATGACCTCATTTAATTTTAATTACTTCCATGAATGTCCCATCTCTAAATACAGTTGCATTGGGAGTTAGGGCTTCAACATATGAATTTTCTGGGACACAATTTATTTTCATAACACTCCTCTTTTCATTAATGTTCTTTTCTGTTCCAAGATCAATCCAGGATATCACAATGCATTTAGGAGTATGTGCATTTTCAGATTTAAACAGAATTGGCCAAGTTGCCTTCCACTGTGGCCCTACTACACATATTCCCAGCTGTGTGTTCCCCTATCCGCATACCTTCCCTGATCATATCAACCTTTTAAATCTTTGCCAATCAGATGAATGATTAACTATATCTTGCAGTGGCAGTTCCTTGAATGCAAGTAAAGTTGAGCTTTTATTTGCCAGCCACATGTTTTTCCTGAAGTGTGAATTGCTTCTTGCTAGCTCTTGATTTTTTTTTTTTTTTTTTTTTTTTTTTGAGATGGAGTCTCGCTCTGTCACCCAGGCTGGAGTGCAGTGGCATATCTCGGCTTACTGCAAGCTCCACCTCCCGGGTTCATGGCATTCTTTTGCCTCAGCCTCCCAAATAGCTGGTACTACAGGTGCCCGCCACCACGCCTGGCTAATATTTTGTATTTTTAGTAGAGATGGGGTTTTACCGTGTTAGCCAGGATGGTCTCAATCTCCTTACCTCGTGATCCGCCTGCCTCGGCCTCCCAAAGTGCTGGGATTACATGAGCCACCGCACCCGGCCTAGTTTTTTTTTTTTTTTTTTTTGAGACGGAGTCTCATTCTGTTTCCCAGGCTGGAGTGCAGTGGCATGATCTTGGCTCACTGTAACTTCTGCCTCCCGGGTTCAAGCGATTCTTCTGCCTCAGCTTTCTGAGTAGCTGGGACTACAGGCGTGTGCCACCATGCCTGGCTAATTTTTGTATTTTTAGTAGAGACAGGGGTTTCACCATGTTGTTCAGGCTCATCTCAAACTCCTGATCTCAGGTGATCCAACCTTTTTGGCCTCCCAAAGTGCTGGGATTATGGGCGCGATCCACGGTGCCCAGTCAATGAGCATAAAGTTTTAGTTAAATAAGATGAATAGGCTCTGGAGATCTGCTGTAGAACCTAGTGCCTATGGTCAACAATAGTGCACTGTACATTTAAAAGCTTGTTTAGAAGATAGATCTCATGTTAAGTGTTCTTACCACAATTTTAAAAAGAGAGAAGCCTGGCGTAGTGGCTCAAGCTTGTAATCCCAGAACTTTTGGGAGGTTGAGGTGGGAGGATCGCCTGAGTTCAGGACTTTGAGACCAGCATGGGCAACACAGTGAAACCTCATGTCTACAAAAATACAAACATTAGGCCAGGTGTGGTGGCTCACGCCTGTAATCCCAGCACTTTGGGAGGCCAAGGCAGGTGGATCACGAAATCAGGAATTCAGGATCAGCCTGGCCAAGATGGTGAAACTCCATCTCTATTAAAAATACAAAAATTAGCCGGGTGTGGTGGTGGGTGCCTGTAATCCCAGCTACTCAGGAGGCCGAGGCAGAGAATTGCTTGAACCTGGGAGGTGGAGGTTGCAGTGAGCAGAGATCGCGCCACTACACTCCAGCCTGGGAGACACAGCGAGACTCAGTCTCAAAACAAACAAACAAACAAAAAACAGCTGGGCATGGTGGTGCGTGCGTGTATTCTCACTACTAAGGAGGCTGAGGGGTGAGGATCGCTTTCTTCCAGGAGGTTGAGGCTGTAGTGAGCTATGATCGTGCCACTGTACTCCAGCCTGGGTAACAGAGGGAGACCCTGTCTCAAAAAAAGAAAACAATACAAAAATTAAAAGAAAGGAAGGAAGAATTCTTCATCAGACAGAGAAGCTCTTCAAGAGGAAGGAGGGAATCTGAAATCAGAGTGGGAGAGCTAGAGTTTTTACCTGTGAGTCGACCTTGGTGGCAATATCTACAACAGGTGTTCAGTAAGCAACCGTTGGATAAAAGAATGAATGAATAAATGAACTTGCTTGAGAATACCCTGTGTGGTGTGGGGGAAGTGAGGAAAGTTCCAGATTTATAAGAATGGAGTGATACCATTTACCAAAAGCTTAAAAACATGAGTCTGGGCACAGTGGCTCACTCCTGTAATCCCAGCACTTTGGGAGGCTGAGGTGGGTGGATCACCTGAGGTCAGGAGTTCAAGACCAGCCTGACCAACGTGGTAAAACCCCGTCTCTAGTAAAAATACAAAAATTAGCTGGGTGTGGTAGTGGGTGCCTGTAATCCCAGCTACTCAGGCGGCTGAGGCAGGAAAATCGCTTGTACCCTGGAGGCAAAGGTTGCAGTGAGCCAAGATCGTGCCACTGCACTCCAGCCTGGGCAACAAGAGTGAAACTCAGTCTCAAAAACCAAAACACAAACAACAAAAAAACACGAGTCATTGATTTATATTGTTTCTGGATATGCGGGCAGTGAAAGTGTCAGAGCCTGGATGGCAATGATAAGCAGTGGCTTCAGGAAGGGTTAACTTGGGGAACAAGCACCATGACGGCATGTGGAGGGGGAGCTTGTACCGTCTCCGTAATATTTTATTTCTTAAAAAGTGTTAGGCAGCAAACATGTCAAAATGGATACTGTATAACATATTTTTAAATGTAGGTTTGAAATGGTTTATCATTTTAAAAACTGTTTTGAGGCCGGGCGCGGTGGCTCAAGCCTGTAATCCCAGCACTTTGGGAGGCCGAGACGGGCGGATCATGAGGTCAGGAGATCGAGACCATCCTGGCTAACACGGTGAAACCCCGTCTCTACTAAAAATACAAGAAAATTAGCCGGGCGAGGTGGCGGGCGCCTGTAGTCCCAGCTACTTGGGAGGCTGAGGCAGGAGAATGGCGTGAACCCGGGGGGAGCGGAGCTTGCAGTGAGCCGAGATCGCGCCACTGCACTCCAGCCTGGGGCACAGAGCAAGACTCCGTGTCAAAAAAAAAAAAAAAAAAAAAAAAAACTGTTTTGAAGTGTCAGGGATTTGGAGATGGGCTCTGGGTTAACTCTTCTCTTCACCAGTTGCTAGCTGTGTTTTGGACAAGTTGCTTTCTTTCTCATCTGTGACTGGTCGTCTGGGATATCACATCCTAGTCACCTGTACTGAACACTCAAGTTAACACTGGGAAACATTGCCAGCTTTCTCTTTTCCCAAAACAAAAACTTTATTGGCTGCTTTAGTTTCAAATTTAAGCATCTGGGGGTTAAAATTCCACACCTGGCCAGGCGCAATGGCTCACGGCTGTAATCCCAGCACTTTGGGAGGCTGAGGTGGGCAGATCACCTGAAGTCAGGAGTTTGAGACCAGCCTGGCCAACATGGTGAAACCCTGTCTCTACTCAAAATACAAAAATTAGCTGGGTGTGGTAGTGGGCGCCTGTAATCCCAGCTACTCGGGAAGCTGAGGCAGGAGAATCACTTGAACCCGGGACGTGGAGGTTGCAGTGAACCATTGCACTCCAGCCTGGGTGACGAGCAAAACTCCATCTCAAATAAATAAATAAATAAAATAAAATTCCACACCCTCTTCCCTCAACACACATTCAAAGCCCAAGGTTTTGGCTTAGACCTGGATATAATCTTTTTTTTTTTTTTTTTGAGACGGAGTCTCGCTCTGTCGCCCAGGCTGGAGTGCAGTGGCGTGATCTCGGCTCACTGCAAGCTCCGCCTCCCGGGTTCACGCCATTCTCCTGCCTCAGCCTCCCGAGTAGCTGGGACTACAGGCGCCCGCCACCACGCCCGGCTAATTTTTTGTATTTTTTTTTAGTAGAGACGGGGTTTCACCGAGTTAGCCAGGATGGTCTCGATCTCCTGATCTTGTGATCCGCCCACCTCAGCCTCCCAAAGTTCTGGGATTACAGGCGTGAGCCACTGTGCCCGGCCAGATATAATCTTTAAGTTTGAAATTCCTTTGGGATTTTACAAGGGATGATTTAATTTACAATCTACATAGAAAGTTCCTTTAACATTACAGCCTGTATGACTGATCTTAGTTTTTTGAAAGAGTTTGGGTCTGCTCTCTGGAGAATGTTGAGGGCTACTTTTAGAACCAGCATTTGTTTTTTTAGTTCTGAGACATCCTGAAAAGTAGAATCCAGAATTTGTCACAAATTTGGGTCTAGGGAGGTTAATGTTTTACCTCCTTAAAAACTATCCTTTGGGAACACAATTCACAGTTCCTCCGTTTTTGTTGTCAATGGCCCTTCCTTTAATGGGACCTGTCCAAGGAGCCACTGAAGCACTAGGAGAAGGTTGCGCCCTTGGGAGACACTGGCCCTTGCAGGCTGGGACCAACAACCTCAGAAGTCCTAGGGCTGGCCAGAGACAGCAGATAGGGGACTAAGTAGAATCTGAGTTAGACAATGGAAGAGGGAAGGTGTAAAAATCAGGAGTTCTGGGTTTGAAATGGGCTCCAAAGTTCTCAGGTTGTGACCTCATTTTGTTTTCTTTCTCTTTTTTTTTTTTTCTTTTGAGATGGCGTTTCACTCTTGTCGCCCAGGCTGGAGTGCAATGGCACAATCGCAGCTCACTGCAACCTCCACCTCCTGGGTTCAAGCTATTCTCCTGCCTCAGCCTCCCGAGGAGCTGGGATTACAGGCCCGCGCCACCACGCCCAGCTAATTTTTGTATTTTTAGTAGAGATGGGGTTTCACCATGTTGGTCAGGCTGGTCTCGAACTCCCAACCTCAGGTGAACCACCCACCTCAGCCTCCCAAAGTGCTGTAATAGGCGTGAGCCACCTCGCCTGACCTGTAACCTCATTTTCTATCTCCAAATCTATTTTTCTTTTTATAGCCCCGTCCTCTCAATCCAGTTACTTGGGAGTTAGCAGGCCCTTTCCCAGATCATCACATTCAAGCAGGCCCATGTCCTGTAATTCTATCTTCTTGATATGCTCAAGTTAGAACCACTACTACCCCTCAACATTCCCCAACCCCTGCCCCGGGCATAAGCAACTTTTAGGTATATCACTTAGGTAAGAAATAGCCCCTTGGTGAGAAGAGGTATCCTTTTTCCTGGCTCTGCTGGTATTCATCCTCCAGTTGCCTCCCCTTCCTCCTCCTCCTTCCCCTCCTCCTCCTGCTTTCCCTCCTCTTCCTCCTCCTCACTTAGCTGGTATTCATCCTCCAGTTGCCACTGCCTCCTCTTCCTCCTCAATGCAGTGAAGTTTACACCATGATGTGCTATGGCCCTGCTCAAATCTTTTGCCTCCTCTCCATCGGCCCTGGGGCTGCTGCCCTGACTTGGGTCTTTGTTGCTGTCCCTCTCCGCAGCGTTCTCCCAGCTGCCTCCATAATTGTCCACAATTCTGAGCATTGCCAGTGCCTTCAGGACAAACTCAGACTCTCCACATGGCACCTAAGGCTCTAGTCCCTGCCAATTTCTATTTCCTTTTCTGCCTCTCCCACCTGAAACCCTCCTTCACCCAGAGTTTCCCCAGCCCCTGCCAGGAAACCCTTGTTCCCTTTCTCCTCCTGGTCTGTCTAGTCTTGCTTTTGCCCTCCTTAGGAAGTCTTCTCCGCTTGGGGGACCCTTCCGGGGGCTTCCTTCTCCCTTGGTGCTTATCACCCTCGACTGCAGTCAGGGCTGGGGACCCAGGGCACCGGAGGCACTGGTGCAGAGTGTAAGGTACTTTTAGGCTTTTAGGGGCTCCTGAAAATGTTTTATTTTAAAGTTAGATGAAAAAAAAATGTAAGAGTCAAAGAAAGTGTGCTTTTTTCTCAATCAAAAAAATAAATGCGTAGGGTCCATGAAAATATACTGAACTATTTAAAATTTTTTTAAAATAGATGAAGATACTTCATGAAGACAAAAGCACCTAAGTCCTGAGAAAGTGAGAATGTGACCCTGACTGACTGCCATTGGTTTCCCCTTCCCCCAGTGAGGTTGGGGGGGTACCCCCCTGCATTATGTGATTAAGTCTCTGCACCCCCAGCCCCGTTCTCATCACTTAGGACTGCTTTCTGAACAAGAAAAGAAGTGCATAAATAAATGAATGGCCTTGCGCAAGGCTCTTGACTCTGTCTCGATTTCTTCATCCCGACAACGAAGTTCCAGCTTCACGGGGCCGCTGCGGGGTTCAAGTAGTGAGTGGGAAACTTTCAGAATTGCCGAGGGTGCAGCCATTCCAGCCATTCCTGAAATTTTGAAATTTCAAACTGAAATTTCAGAATTTCAGTTTGGAATTCTGAAATTCCAAACTTTCAGAATTGCCGAGGCGCAGAATGTGGGTGGGAAGGGGAGGGCAGAGGTTGTTGAAGGTGGCTCCAGGTGGCTTCGATACCTTTCTTTTGGTAAGAAAATTACCCTCTTTATACACGCAGAGCACTGCAAGGACAGACACCAGAGTCTCACAGGGGCTGGCCCTCAGCATTGGTTCCCTGTGGGGCGAGCAACTAAACTAGAATAAAGCACGAGGGCTCTCGGTCCCGGAAGAACAGGCTTCTTTCATTTTAGGACATTAGGCTCTTTTAGCTTCTTTTCCTTTCTTTCCTTTTTTTTTTTTTTTTAACCATACTACTTAGAAGAGTGTGAAGCCCAGGTCTGTCTCACTTCCCCTTTGTGTTCCCGGGCCTGGCACAGGTGAGGGACATAATGAATTAAGGAATCTCCCCTCTCAGGGTCCTGCGTGGCACCCATCAGCATCAGGGCCTCTGACCCCAAGTGGGTGAGAGTCAGTGCAACCCCCTCCGCCCCCGCCTGCCTGAGCGCAGGGCCTGCCGCGAAGAGAGCAGAGTTGTGAAACGGAGACTCAGTTTACCCAAGGTGGAGTCTCAAGCACGTCAACATGGGGGCTGGGGAAGAGATGGGACATTTCCGCGGCGACAGAGCCCAGAGGCACTTAAGAAATCTTAGTTTTTGTCCCCTCCTCAGAAACACATTGGGGACAGGTTTCCTGTGTTCCAAGTAATTTAATTGCCATGGCTCCCGAAAGGCTGGAGCGGTTTCCTTTTCAGAGGCTGTGGGTGCCTCTGAAAAGGAAAGTCACAGGCAGTATCAGTCTTGCCCATCTTCTCCACTGCTGTGTGTCCAGCGTCTGAAAGCATGAGGGCACACAGTAGGCGGTGAGGAGCGGACGAACTGCCATCGGCGACCGCTGGGTACCTCCCCAGTGCAAGGAACAAAACCCGCCTCCAGACAAGAAGACCCTGCAGGCCTCCCGCACCCTGTAATTTGGATGTCCAGGAATCGCCTTTGTTGTGGGCGCCCAACCTCAGGCAAAGCGAGCACCTGCTCCTCCCGCCGGTCCTCGCAGGAGGACCCCAGGCTGCTGCGCTCCGGCTGCCTCTCACAGTCCCTGCGCTCCGCTTCTCGGGAGCTGGGAGCCCGGGGGCGCCCCGGGACCTGCAGCCAGGGTCCGCCCAGCGCTTCCCAGCCGTGGTAACGCGCCTCCCCAGATGTCCGACACCCCGCCCGGGGCCAGCATTCTTCGCTTCCTAGGGCCGGGACAGGGGTCTGGGGCTGCGTCAGGGGCTCGTCAGGCACCCCCAGGCCTGCGGGGGCAGGATCCTGAGTCACCGCCGCGCACGCCCTCTCCTCCCGGCTTCTAACCTGGGGCCACCTCCGCCCCGCAGGGTCGGGACCCGGCGCAGCCGGCTCTCCGCGGGCATGCTGTGCGCCCCTCTCCCCAGCCCGAGTCACTGCGGAGGCCGCCCCCACCCCTGGCTGGCTCGGGGGAGCCTCGCCTGTCCGCCCCTCCCATGAGAAGCTCGAGCTCTCAGCGCTCCCGGGCGGCTCCCGCGGGAGGGGGCGCGGCCGCCCCCACGGCTCCACCCTCTCGGCGGGGCCGCAGCCATCTGGGGCCCCTGCCAGTAGCGGCCGCTCCGGGGCCCGCACCGAGCTCGCGACCCGCTTGCGCGGCGGGAGGCAGCCCCGGGCAGGGACCCCGGCCTCCCCAGCGGGCGATCCCGGCGCTGAGATACCCCGAGGGGGCGGTGGCCGCGAGCCGAGCCCGGGTGGAAGCGCGTCGCAGGGGACGCGGGCACCCCTCGCCACCTCGGTGACCCTTCGGGAGCCGGGACCGGAGCCCCGGAGGCGGCGGTGCGGGCCCGCGGGGGCGGCGAGGTCCGTGCCCCTAGCGTCCGGACCCGGCGCAGGCTGCTGAGCCTCGGCTGGGCTCGTCGCCTCCCGCCTTTCCCCCCAGCCCCCCGCGAGCTGGCAGGAGGAAATAGCGCGCGGCCCCTTTAAATTTACCCAGGAGCCCTTAAAGGAGCCCCAGGGGCCCCAGACAGGAATCCCCACCCCGGTCCAGCCCGCGCCGCCGAGCGAGCAGCCTGCCGTCCGTGCGGCCGGCCGCCCCGTGCATGCGCCCCGCGCCCCGGGGCCCCGCGCAGCGAGCGCTCCGCGCGGGCTGCCGCCAGCCCCGCGGCCCCGCGCCCCGCCGCCCCGGGGCCCCGCTCCGCAGCGCAGCGCATGGAGCCCGGCGGGGACCACCGGAGCCGGAGCAGCGGCGGCAGGGGCGGCCCCGGGCCAGCAGTGGCCTCGGCACGGGGCCGACGGCTGCCGCCAGCCGGATCGAGCGGCAGCGCGGAGCCGGAAGAAGACGAAGGCGGTAAGAGCTGGGGCCGGCGGCCCGGGCGGGGGCCCCGGCGTGGGGGAGGGGAGGGCTGCGGCTCGGGGCCCCTCTCCGCCGCCGAACAAAGCGGGGGACGCGGGCAGGGCGGCCGGGGGCGCCACCTGGTGGGCGCGGAGCGCGGCTGCAGGGCTGGCGGGGGAGTCCCCCGCCCAGCTACCGGGGTCGGCCCGCGGGGCTTGGGCGGCTCGCCTCCCCCTTAAAGGGCCCCGCGGCCGCCCGCAGCGCCCCGCCTTGGGGGCCAGGCCCGAGGGGCCCCACTGGGCAGGGCGCCACGGAGCGAGGCTTGTGGACTTGCGGCCCCCGCCCCTTTCTCTTTCAGACTCCCAGGTTGTCTCTCTAATCGGGCTGTCTCTTAAAAGTCCATCCAGACCCTGGGTCCCCTTCGGGGGCTTTTCCCCAGCGGAGCTGAGCTCAGCTCCGAACTCTGCTGTTGTAAATCGGGCTGCTCCTTTCGTCTCGTGGCCTTGTGAGAGACATGCACCCTTTTTCTTTTCTCCCACGTTCTCCCTAGGAAAGTGCATCGCTTGCGCCCAGGGGGCTCACACCATCTTTTCCCACCGCGGGCAGTTTTTAAAGCGATGGGTTCGCTCACAAAGGCAGACAGACACCCCTCCTGCCCGTGCATTCTCCCTTCCCTTCTTTTCAGAATTTTTTTTGCCCTAATTTGTCAGCTCTAGCGGAACCAGCCAGTTTTCCTCGTTCGCTCTCAAAGGAGGCTGTTTACTCATTTCCCGGCTGCAGGGTCACGCCTTAAGACCCTTGAAGGTTTCCTTCAGGCCAGGGAGACTCAGCCCGAATCTCCAGGCTCCCCTCCCGGTCTCTCCCCTCCCAGAAACGCCCCATCCCCTTTTGTTTTTAAAGAACCTCGGCTCCTCCCCCTTTTTCGGCTCTTAAAGGGCCAATCCACCTTAGGCTAGCCTGGATCCAGCGCTGGAAGAAGGATGCTTAGAGACCAGCCAGCTAGCCAGTGTCTTTGCAGACAAAGAAGCCCAGGCCCAGAGGGTGGACATGACCTATCAAAGGTCACAGAGCAAGTTACCAGTGAAGCCAGGACTTGAACCCAAGCCTATGACTCCAAAGCCAGTAGATTCTATGGATCTACTTAAATAAAAACTAAAATAAAAAAAACTTCCACAAGGGTGACAGGAGCCCTTTCTGATCCTGTCTTTTGTTTTCCCAACCCTGTGATTCTCCACTGGGAGAATGACCAGAACCTGCTTGTGTGCCCAGGAGACATTTTTCTAAATCAAGAGGGGTGGGAACTGTAGGGAGGGTAGGGGACTGCTCTGGGTGGGTGTCTGACACAGGGAACGCCATTGGGTTAGTGGGGCCTCTCCAGTGCCCGCCCTTCTGACTGCTGGGCAGTGGCCAGCTCCCTGCCAGAGCAGCAAATAAAGCCCCAGAAAGACTTAATGGGCTTCAGTGGATGGTGGCCACTCCCTGCCGCAGTGTCATTAGTTGCCACTGGTGGCCCTCCTCCTATCCCTTTTCAGGGTCATTGGCTCCTCCAGAATCTGGAGAAGTTTTGGTCTCAGAAACTCCTTTCCCTGGAGATGTTGGCAGCTTTGTCTTAGGGATCCCTCCCATCTGGGGGCCTAGATTTGGGGAACTGACAAGGCCTAGCCCATCCCCAAAATGGGACTCTCAGGAGGCTGTATTTGAAGCATTACTGGCAAAAGGGAGAAGACTTGTGGGTGGGGCCCTCCTGGCGGGGGCCCCAGGCGGGTGGGTCCCGTATGCAGCCCTGGCTGCAGACAGATGCCCCCTTTGTTTGTCTGGCCCCACTGCCTGCTCTGCTCCGGCTGGAACCGCCCTGGCCTGCTGCTCTCCCGGCTTTCTCCCTACAGCTCTTGTCCAGAAAGGGCACCTTACAGAGCTGGCTGGCTCCTTGGCCCTCACCTTATTTTTTAAAAAGTCAGAGTTAGTTCCATAGTGCCCTGCGTCCTTTTGTTCTTGATCTCCTCTTAAAGGGTCCTTGCCCTTTGTAAAGGGCTAATGTTTTGGCTCCCCGCTTCTCCTACATCCCTTTTATTGCTGTTGCCATCCCTTTCCTGCCCCGGAACACCCCCTCCCCCAGCTCCCTCTTTCAGGGCTCACCATTGAAGTCCTCGCTTCTTTCCCTGGAAATCAGAGATTGAAAAACTCTCTCCCTTTCCCCTTCAGGGCAAGATCTTCAGCTGGAAGGGGGTGCCTTGGGGTCCTGGGGGAGTGCCCCCCTGCCCTCCTCCAGGGCCAGGGGACCAACATCTTCAGGCAGGAAATACTCAGACCACTGTGAGGCCCGGGCTTCAAGGCCTGGAAAAAGCCGCATCCCTGGCCGTGACCACCGGCGCTACTACCACGACCACTGGCGGCTGGAGTACCTGATGGACTTCAACCCTGCCCGGCACGGCATGGTGTGCATGGTGTGCGGCAGCTCCCTGGCCACCCTCAAGCTCAGCACCATCAAGCGCCACATCCGCCAAAAGCACCCCTACTCCTTGCACTGGAGTCCCCGGGAGAAGGAAGTCATCAGCAACAGCTGGGATGCACACCTGGGGCTGGGGGCCTGCGGAGAGGCCGAGGGCCTGGGGGTCCAGGGGGCTGAGGAGGAGGAGGAGGAGGAAGAAGAGGACGAGGAGGAGGGGGCTGGTGTCCCCGCTTGCCCGCCCAAGGGCCCAGGTAAATGCAGATTCTGTAGAGGCGGGGGTCTGGGTGGCCAGTGGGGTGCAGTGGGTCAGCCGTTCTGCCAAGGAGCTGGTGTTCTTGAGCAAGTCACTGCTCCTTCTCTGGGTGGGGTCTGTTTATCGCCCTTATTATACAAAGGTGGGGGAAGGACAGTGGGGTGAGAGGGTCTCCGATGTCCATGACAGCTTGGATATTCTGTGGTTTTTGAATATCAAGGAGAGAGGTTGGGCGACAGGCCGTTGAAAGGCTTGGAGCGGGGAGGCCTGGCTGGGGTGGGTGAGGGAAGGGGAGGGTGCTGGAGAGGTGTGGCTGACGGTGAAGGCCAGGGACAGGGCTAAATTCCACTGTGGGGGAAGTGTGGGTGGTGCTTGAAGTGTGAGCAGAGGAGGGTTTAGGGAGGTGAAGTTAGGAGTTCAGGGGAGAGGAAGAGAAGGGCAAAGGTTAGGCCTGGGGCCCAAGTGAGAGAGTGGCTGTAGTGGGGTGCTCTGTGGGGCCAGCGTCTCAGTTCCTTCCCTCCAACCCTTTCAGGCAAAGCCCCAGCTGGTGGGGGCTGCCGGCGCCAGCGGCGAGGGGGCCCAGTGGCACCCCGGGCTCGGCGTCTGCGCCTCTCAGCCTCCCGGAGGGCCGGGGGCAGCAGGGGGCTGGGGGCCCGGCGCCTGGAGAGGAGGCTGAAGGAGTCCCTGCAGAACTGGTTCCGGGCCGAGTGTCTCATGGACTATGACCCGCGGGGGAACCGGCTGGTGTGCATGGCCTGTGGTCGGGCACTGCCCAGCCTGCACCTGGACGACATCCGTGCCCACGTGCTGGAGGTGCACCCCGGCTCCCTGGGGCTCAGCGGCCCCCAGCGCAGTGCCCTGCTGCAGGCCTGGGGGGGCCAGCCTGAGGCGCTGTCTGAGCTCACCCAGTCCCCACCAGGTGCGAGGCCCATCCCAGGCTGAGACCCCCTCATATTGGGGCTCTGAAGTGGGGTCTGGCCAAAACTGGGAGGCAGGGACTTAGGGCTGAGGGCTGAAGGCCAGGAGCTGGCGCTCCACACACATACACTCACTCCGCCCCCAGACACAGACAGACTGGGGCCTTTAGCTTGGGGCTGGGGTGAGGAGCCAGGATGGACCCCTCTGCGTGAGCAAGGGCAACCCAGCCAGCAGGCTGAGCCCCTCTCCCTCACCCCTTCCCCAACAGGCGATGACCTCGCCCCCCAGGACCTGACCGGAAAGAGCCGGGACTCGGCCTCCGCTGCTGGAGCCCCCACCTCTCAGGATCTCAGCCCCCCAGACGTAAAGGAAGAGGCTGGCTGGGTCCCTGAGAGGCCCGGGCCCGCAGAGGAGGAGGAGGAGCTGGAGGAGGGCGAGGGCCAGAGGGCGGGGGTCCCGGGCCGGTCGCCGCGGGGCCGCGCCCACCGCCGCCACCCCCAGGAGCGCTGGCGGCTGGAGTACCTCATGGAGCTGGACGGCGGCCGGCGCGGCCTGGTGTGCGGGGTGTGCGGGGGCGCGCTGGCCTCGCTCAAGATGAGCACCATCGAGCGCCACATCCGCCGGCGCCACCCGGGCTCCACGCGCCTCGGCGGGCCCGTCCAGGCCCTCATCGCCCGGGAGTGGAGCGAGAAGGCCGCCCACCTGCTGGCCCTGGGGCTGCCCCGCCCCGAGTCCCCCCGGGGCCCCGCCGCCCCGGACACAGCCGCAGTCTCCGAGGAGGGGGGAGGGGACGAGGAGGAGGAGCCAGAGGAGGAGGAGGAGTGGGGTGAGCGGTGGGGCCAGAGCAGGCGGAGAGGGAGAGCCGGGCAGGGCCCCGGGCAGGCAGGGAGCGAGGGTCGGGCGCTGTTGGGGAAGAAGGGACTGGAGGATGGGATAGAAGGGCAAAGGCGGGGTGACCGGAGATGAGACGCGGGGCCCGGCCTGTTGTCCCCCGCCGTCGCCAATGCGGCCCTTTGTCCCTCCCTAGGCGACGTTCCGCTGTCTCCTGGGGCTCCCTTGGAACGGCCCGCCGAAGAAGAGGAGGACGAAGAGGACGGCCAGGATCCCGGGGGACTCGCCTTGCCTCCGCCGCCTCCCCCGCCGCCGCCCCCGCCCCGCAGCCGGGAGCAGCGGCGGAACTACCAGCCGCGCTGGCGGGGCGAGTACCTGATGGACTACGACGGCAGCCGGCGCGGCCTGGTGTGCATGGTGTGCGGGGGCGCGCTGGCCACCCTCAAGGTGAGCACCATCAAGCGCCACATCCTGCAGGTGCACCCCTTCTCCATGGACTTCACGCCCGAGGAGCGCCAGACTATCCTGGAGGCCTACGAGGAGGCGGCGCTGCGCTGCTACGGCCACGAGGGCTTCGGGCCGCCCGCCCCGGCGCCGCGCGACGGCGGCGCGGACCTCAAGTCTGGCGCTGTGTGTCGGGCGTAGCGGCCTAGCGGGCCCACGGGTCGGGTCGGGTCGGATCGGGCTCTCCTCGCCCTGTGCTCGCCCGGACCTCCCACTTGGCAGATCCTCGCGCCAGGTGTTAGAGCTTCCCGCGGCCGCGCCCCCCGCTGGCCGGGCCGGGCGGAGACTGGGGATCGGGTGGGGCCACCGGCGTTCGCGCGGTGCCGCTTGGGTCCCTGAGCCAGTCGGTACGCTGCGGGAATGCGCACTCTCCCATCGGCCCAGAGCCCTGCCCTCCCCGCGCAGGGCCCACGTTTTCCGAGAATCCAAAGCGGCCTCCAAGTGTTAGCGCCGAGCGCTCCCGGCCGCACCCCGCGAGGGAATCCTCCGCAGGCCGGGACTGGGAGCGCCGTCAGTCAGTATTGGGGCTACGCAGGCTCTGGCCCTGGCCCTGGCTGGGGGCCCAGTTCTCTGCAGCCTTGCACGCCGGCAGGCACGGCTCCCGGCTCGGGGGCTGCTGGCTGCCCTTCCCTAATTGGGATTCTCGGCCTCTCGGAGGCCCCGGCTGCGGACTGGGGCTTCCAGCGGGAGGCTGGGCCGCGGGGCTCGGGAGCCTTCCCGGGCTGGCAAGGCGCATTGGACCGAGGGCGGGGCGATGCGCCCGGGTCCCGGGTCAGACCAGCTGCGCCTACCTCCGGGGCAGGCTCAGTGGGAAGCGTGCGCCTGGCGGCTCCACCCTTCTCCCGGGCCGCTGCCACGCCCTCCAGGACATCTTGTAAAGGGATTAGCACTTTTTTCCTTTGCTCCTCTTGCCCCGAGGGCCCTTGCTTACCCCTAAACTCAGAGTCGGGCGCCACCAGGTCCGGGGGAGCCCGGGGCACAGGCGGTCCCGGCAGTCAGCCTTCGATTCCCGCTCCATCCCCATCCCCCTTTGTCCGCGGTGGATGCGGCGCCGGTTCTCAACCCGCAGGGCCTGGGGCCGGGCCTCGGTCTCTTTTCCCCGTGGCAGCCCCAGGCCCTGTGGGGCAGGGAAGGGGCCCCGCGATCTCCCAGGCAGGTCCGAGAGGGATGTGTAGATTCATTCTCCCGTGGAGAACAGGTGGCCCCGAGATCAGGCCCTTTTTTGCTCTTTGTATTTTATTTTGAAACTGTATTTAATGCTTTTATATGAAAGGGGGAGGGGCGGGGACAGAGGACCCAGTCACCCTTATGTGCAAATGTCTTATTTATTATGCGTGTATCAGAGATAAGCTGTGAGAGGTGGTGGAGGGAGGACCTGAAGGAAGGAGGAGCGAGGGCAGAGGCGGGGACGGGAGGACCCCAACTAGCTGTGCTGATGTTACTCTTGCTGGGAGACTCTGGGCCCTACTGTCTGCTCTTCACAAAGCCAGGCTGCTGCAGGGACAGTTCCCTCGGTCCTAAAGTCGGGGCGGGGAGGCTAGTGGGTGGAACTTGAGGGTTAGGTCTGGAGAAAGAGATGCCCTGGCAGCGGGGGCCAGCCCCTGCTTCGGGGTGGGAAAGCAAAGGGCAAAGAGGAGGTCCCTCCTCTCACTCCTGACCCCCAGGCCAGAACCCAAGGTTCAAGTGCCTCAGGCCCAGTCCCCTTGACTCTTCCTGTTTGGGAGTTGGATTTTATACCACGGATTTTATAGCATTTTTATATAATTCAAGATTGTCAGAATTGGAAAGGGCCCTGAGATCACTAGTACCACCCTCCTCCCCTTCACAGATAGGTAAATTGGAGCCCAGGAACCCAGATGGCCATACAGCCAGGTAGGCACAGTAGAAGAACTAGAATGAAAATTCTAGCTCCCGACTCAGTGTTCTTTAGCCGATACCAGGCTGTTTCCCAATTCACTGGTTATTAAAATTTATCAGGCCTGCCGAAGGATTGACATGCTGGGCACTGCAGGCCACCACAGTGGATATATGACTCCTGAAGGTGGCAAAGCCCTGCACACTGCTTTGGGATGAGCACGCTGAGCTCTGCAAGGCCTCAGCTGGAAGGCGCCGTGGGCTCGGCCTTCCTCTCCCCAGCAGAACTCGAGGCGGGGCGCTGCCACCGGGCCCAAGGCCTCCTCGGCAGGGGGCTTTGTGCTCTTTGTTGTGGAGGCCACCAGGGATTCAGGAAGATCCTGAATGGGTTGTCAGTTGACTGAAAAGTAAATTCCCAGTGAGTTTGAACCTCCAGGGTTTTGGGGACAGTATTAAAAGCTTGAGAACGGAGATTATGGATGGCACCAGGCTGTGCACTGCCATTCTTTTACTTTCCTTCATGTATTTTTTCAGATCCAGAGTATTAACACCCTCAATATTACTCTGCCTGCTCAAAAACAGTAGGTAAATTGGGGCAACCAATTTATAATCACTCAAGCCCACTGCCAAAGTTCAGATAAGCCAGGGCGGAGGAGTTAGAGGTTTTCCCCCCTCCACAGGCAGGGAGAGGCCTCAGGAGGAGAGTGGACATGTTTACTGAGACAGCCCCAAACACACCAGCTCAAAGTGTGTCTCAGAGCAGCAGCATCACCTTAGGAATCTGCCAGAAGTAAAAATTCTTGGGCCATACCCTAGGGTTAATCAGAAACTTGGTTGGGGCCTAGCAGTCTGTTTTCATGAGCCCTTCACTGATCTTAATGCAGCTGAAGTGCTGGGCACCCCTGATGGGGAAGGGCTGCGGTTGTGATTCCGGTGATTTCTGCTTTGTTGGAAGTTACGGCCTCACAGGTTAGAGGCTGCAAGTTGAGTTGGCCTTCTTGCCTAGGTGTGCCTCCTTGCCTTGGGATTCTGACATGAACAGGTGAAGTCTCCATTTTTTTTTTTTGTTAATGGTATGCTTGCTATTATGGCCAATATGTAAATGTTACTCTGAATACATATTTATATACCATGTTACTTAGTGACATTATTCAGACATTTGTATGCGTATTTGTGAAGTTGTTTGCATCAGTCATTTAAAGAATATTTCAGCCTAAGTTTTCTAAGAGGTATGTTGAATACATTTTTAAAAGCCAGCTTAAGGGTCACAGCAGCCTTAGTTTAGGAGAAGAGCTAATCACAGGTGACCACTCAAGTTTTTTCAATGAAGACCTGATGATGTATTTAGTTCCCATTTTCCATGGTGATTGACTCAATTTAAGTGCATTGTGGCTATATGTAATTTACAGGCTGCTTTACGTTGCAGGTGGGGAAATCTCCTAGGCTGGTGTGAGGCCGATCTGGGATAAAAGACCCCCTGACCCCTCCTCATTCTAAGGTCACCACCTCTTAGAGGGTCTCTTATTTTCTTTCAGAGATCAAATGCACAGTTATGCTCTACAACTAAATTCTGCAGTCTTGGGAATCCTTACGATTATCAACTGTTAGTCACTTTTTAAAGCCCCCAAAGTGGAGTGAGGATAGGGGGAGTGGAAGCAGTGTTTGGTTCTTACTTTACCCAAACTGTGTATAAAGAATAAAGTTAGCAGAATGATGCCACAGTCATTGTGTTTTTTTTTTTTTTTTTTTTTTTTATTAATACCACATCAATTTGCAATTTTACAGGAACCAAGATTCAAGCTCCTTAGGTGCTACTGTATTTATGTTGCACGCACAGACACGTACACAGAGTTTCATTAGTAATTTTTCATCTATAGGTTTCTCTTAAAAAAAAAAAAAAATCCTGTGTGGCACAAAGATCTCTTCAATTATCTAAACACAGCAGCAACAAAAGAAAAACTGGATGTGGCGCTTCCACTGCAGAAGGTCTTTTGGAGGGGAAGCCCAAAAAGACAATCACTGACTTCCTGGGAGGGCAGAGGATATGGATGGAGAATGCACTTCCTACTAGGACATGAAACCAGTTAAAACACTCAAAAGGGGCTAAGAAAATAAGACGGAGTAAGGCAAGGGTACCTTTTACCCATCCAAATTCCTAACTAATTTTCCCAAAACGTGGAAAGACAATTTCCTTCCACTACTTTTTGCAGCTGCCGTACTTTGGGACTATCAAATATCATAGTCCTTTAAACTCACCAGTGCATATTCCCTCTGAACGATCATGACTGTGAGTGAGAACGTGAAGGAACTCACAGATGATTTTTCTTTCAAGTTCGCTGAATTTTCATGTTGAAGGTGAAGAAAAAAACTTACCCTCAAATGGGAATCGGAGATTTGAATCTCGGGAAAAGATCAAGAAAAAAAGGCTTTCTGTATTTCACCTCTTGAGAATGTTCCCCCCACATACTGAGATAGGATCACAATAACTCAATAACTGAGGAGCCCACATGCAGGTTATTTTTTTCTCTAACAAGTTTACAGCAGTGTACAGCAGTTACAGACATTTATTTTATCATAAGAAAAGTACAACCATATTTATTAAACTTAAGGTGAGGTGGGCAGGGGAGAGGGAGGAAAGCACATTCAGGAATGAGTTCTCAAACTAATGCTCAGAACTGGTGTCCAGTGACATAGAAACCACTTTCCCAAATGGCAGAGTCTTTCCTTCCCTGGGGATAGTGGCAGAGGGAGTGGCGGCCACCGCAGCATTCCCGTTGACTCCCTCTCAGTCCCACTTTCCATTTCTATTCTTTTTTTTATCAGATGGCATTCTTGGAATCAGGAATTATCACTATCACCTATAAGTTATTCATCACGTTGAAAGTTAAATCACTAAAGAAAAGGAATACCAGGAGTAGCTGCTCACATTGTGGGGCAGGAAGATAGGATTTGAGGGCTGCTAAAAAAAAAAAAAAAAAAAAAAAAAAAAAACCAAGGAAGATATCACACTCCTGTCCCCAAATAATTTTTTCATAAGTTAATCATACTTCTTAAGGGTAAAACTATAATGGATAGCTGAGTAAGACTAGTGCTGAAAACTGGATAGAAGGATCCAGAGGTGTTCTATCTTTCATTTTCTCTTCTACCTCCAATCTTTCCCCTTTCAAGCTACAGGTAAAGGCTCCACCACCATTAAGGTATTGACTTATCCTATGAATTTGATTCTTTCTTTATTCTTCTGAGTTCTAAGATAGTTCTTTTTCAGTCCATCAATTTTTGTGCTTGATATTGAGGGTTAAAGGGAAAGGATGGGAGAAAACACCAAATTAAAAAAAAAAAGCTTGGAATGCAGGCTCAAGCTGACACTGAGTATGTTCCTTCATAGTACAAGTAACGACATTATAACTATTAAATGGTGTTTTAGTAACTGTTGCGTTTCTGGTTTCCATGTAGTTATTCTGCCTTTTTTTTGGCGATTCCGGGGAGTTTTGCTTGGATCCTATTGAGAAAAGGAGGGGAAAAAGAAAGAAAGTGAAAACATAAGCATTTGATCTAGGTTTTTATTTTAACTGTGATGCTAGAGGACAGTCCTGGACTTGCATAGGCAATGTGAAACGCATTCTCCCGGCTGGGCGCAGTGGCTCACGCCTGTAATCCTAGCACTTTGGGGAGCTGAGGCTGGCAGATCACGAGGTCAGAAGTTGCAGACTAGCCTGGCCAATATGGTGAAACCCCGTCTCTACTAAAAAATGCAAACATTAGCTGGGCGCATTGGTATGTACCTGTAATCCTAGCTACTCCGGAGTCTGAGGCAGGTGAATCCAGGAGAATCGCTTGAACCCAGGAGGCGGAGGTTGCAGTGAGCAGAGATCGTGCCACTGCACTCCAGCCTGGGTGACAGCTAGACTCCGTCTCAAAAAAAAAAAAAAAAAAAAAAAAAAAAAGGCCGGGGTGGTGGCTGGCTTACGCCTGTAATCCCAGCACTTTAGGAGGCCGAGGCAGGCAGATCACGAGGTCAGGAGATCAAGAACATCCTGGCTAACACAGTGAAACCCCGTCTCTACTAAAAATACAAAAAGTTAGGCCGGGCGTGGTGGCTCACGCCTGTAATCCCAGCACTTTGGGAGGCCGAGGCGGGCGGATCACGAGGTCAGGAAATCGAGACCATCCTGGCTAACACGGTGAAACCCCGTCTCTACTAAAATACAAAAAATTAGCCGGGCGTGGTGGCGGGCGCCTGTAGTCCCAGCTACTCGGGAGGCTGAGGCAGGAGAATGGCATGAACCCAGAAGGTGGAGCTTGCAGTGAGCCGAGATCGTGCCACTGCACTCTAGCCTGGGCAACAGAGTGAGACTCCGTCTCAAAAAAAAAAAAAAAAAAAAAAAAAAAAGTGTTAACAAATTCAAAGGGCTGGGTTCACAGTATTTGCTATTAATAATTCAAAATAAAAGCAGGGCTCATGCCTGTAATCTCAGCACTTTGTGAGGCCAAGGTGGGAGGATCACTTGAGGCCAGAAGTTTAAGCCTGGCCTGGCCCAGCATAGTGGGACCCCCATCTCTATAAAAAACAAAAAATTAGCCAGGGCATGGCACATGCCTGTAATGTCAGCTACTCAGGAGGTTGGGGTGGGAGGATCACTTGGGCAAGGGAGCTCAAGGCTGCAGTGAGCTTTCAGCTTGTGCCACTGCACTCCAACCTGGGTGACAGAGTGAGACCCTGTCTCTAAAAAGCAAAAGAAAAAAAAAAAAAACATATTGTCCTTTAGGTACAGGGAAAAACAAAGTACAAAGAAGAAAACTATTTGATACAGGGAGTCATAAAGATGTTTTCTATCTTTATTTTATTTCCTGATTTAATTATTAATTGGTTTTAAAAAAATGGGAACAGAGATTTGGCAATCTTAGAAAAGACAAGTTTGATCCTTAAGTTACTTATTTACTAAACTGTTGTTTCTGAGAGGGATGTGTTTGGCTTAGATGAATACATGTGAAAATAAATGAAGGTGGAGAAGCAACCAATAACTATTTTTTTTGAGACGGAGTCTCACTGTCGCCCAGGCTGGAGTGCAATGGCATGGTCTCAGCTCACTGCAACCTTGCCTCCCAGTTTCAAGCGATTCTCCCGCCTCCCCCCAGTTTCAAGCCTGCCGAGTAGCTGGGACTACAGTTGCGCGCCACCACATCCGGCTAATTTTTGTATTTTTAGTAGAGACGGGGTTTCACTATGTTGGCCAGGCTGGCCTCGAACTCCTGATCTCATGATCTGCCCGCCTCAGCCTCCCAGTGTTGAGATTACAGGCGTGAGCCACCGCGCCCAGCCCGCAACTAAGAACGTTTAAAAGCCAGTTCAAAAAGGTAGAGTAGCCTATGGTCCTTGCTACTCTAGGAGAAGCTGAGGTGGGGGGATCACCTGAGCCCAGGAGGTCGAGGCTGCACCTCACCTCAGCCTGGGTGACAGAGTGAGCCCTGTCTCCAAAAAATTCCACTGATCTTTTTTTTCCATTGATCCTCTTGTCTCAGCCTCTCCAGTAGCTGGGACTAAAGGTATGTGCTACCATGCACAGCTAATTTTTTATTCTTAGTAGAGACAAGGCTCTATTACATTGCCCGGGCTGGTCTTCAACTCCTGGGCTCAAACAATCCTCCTGTCTCGGCCTCCCAAAGCACTGGCATTACAGGTGTGAGTCAAAATGCCTGGTCTGTTGATAATTTTTAATCTAAGATACAAAGGTCCATAAGGCAGGGCCAAAACATATATAAAGGATTTTTTTTTCCTTTTTACAGAAGCAGCTATAATAATTTCTAGTAAAATGAAACTATTAACCAAGGTTTTTATCAAAATGAAAATTACTTTCCTTGGCATCAGCATTTTGTACAAGGGACTAAAGATAATTGGGGGGAAGGAAGCATACCTCATGATGATGTGGTCTTTAAATGTACTTACTTTTCAACAATTGACTTGGTCTGATCTCGGGCGATGCCAACATAGTGATCAATCTGGGTCTTTAAGGAAGGAAAATAGATTCAGTTGTGGTAACATACAGATCACCAATTTTCCTGAAGGCACTGCTCTTTTGTCTAGTTTAACCATTTTTTAAACACTACTGACTAGTCTAGAAAATGAAAATACCCAGTTTTTATAATTTTTTTTTTCTGAGATGGAGTCTTGCTCTCACCCAGGCTGGAGTGCAGTGGCACTTTCTTGCTCACGGCAAGCTCCACCTCCCGGGTTCACGCCATTCTCCTGCCTCAGCCTCCCAAGTAGCTGGGACTACAGGTGCCCGCCACCACTTTTTTGTATTTTAGTAGAGACGGGGTTTCACCATGTTAGTCAGGATGGTCTCGATCTCTGACCTCGTGATCCACACCTGCCTCGGCCTCCCAAAGTGCTGGGATTACAGGCGTGAGCCACTGTGCCTGGCCTTCTTTCTTTTTTTTTTTTAGATGGAGTTTTGCTCTTGTTGCCCAGGCTGGAGTGCAAGGGTGCAATCTCGGCTCACCGAAACTGAAACCTCCACCTCCCGGGTTTAAGCAATTCTCCTGCCTCAGCTTCCCAAGTAGCTGGGATTACAGGCATGTACCACCACGCCTGGCTAATTTTTTATTTTTAGTAGAGACAGGGTTTCTTCATGCTGGTCAGGCTGGTCTTGAACTCCCGACCTCAGGTGATCCACCTGCCTCGGCCTCCCAAAGTGCTGGGATTACATACACGAGCCACCACACCCAGCCTTAAAAGTATTTTTAAAACCTCTGGTTTTAGAATCCAAATGACACCATAAACACCCCACACTTTGTTAAAGTTAAAAAAAAAAATCACTCATCTTTTGCAGAGGTTAAGTCTTACTTCGTAAGTATTTTCTTTAGAGACACTGGAGTATATAACAGTTTCCAATTACTAGAAACTGTGTGTCTAATCTATTTTCTGTGATCATAAATACATTATGGCTCTTGTGTAACACCAATTCACTTAATACCAAAAAGCCAAAAAGACTCTTGATGGATGACTTAATCCATAAAGAATAATGTCAGAGCATCTAGTATACTTGGTACACATCATCCAACAATGCAAATACCTCTTCACACTGATGGATTACCTTAATAACCTAGAGTTTAAAGTTTCCTTTTAGACACCCGGCTTTTATTCATTTAAGCGTTTTTTTGTTTTTTTTTTTTTTGAGATGGAGTCTTGCTCTGTCACCCAGGTTGGAGTGCAGTGGCGCAATCTTGGCTCACTGCAACCTCCGCCTCCCAGGTTCAAGCAATTCTCCTGCCTCAGCCTCACGAGTAACTGGGACTACAGGCGTGTGCCACCACACTAGGCTAATTTTTATTTCATTTTTTTTGAGATGGAGTCTCGCTCTGTTGTCCAGGCTGGAGTGCAGTGGCGCAATCTTGGCTCACTGCAAACTCCGCCTCCTGGGTTCATGCCATTCCCCTGCCTCAGCCCTCCAGGCAGCCGGGACCACAGGCACCAGCCACCACGCCTGGCTAATTTTTTGTATTTTTAGTAGAGACGGAGTTTCACTTTGTTAGCCAGGATGGTCTTGATCTCCTGACCTCGTGACCCACCCGCCTCGGCCTCTCAAAGTGCTGGTATTACCGGCGTGAGCCACCGGGCCCGGCCCCACACTGGACTAATTTTTATATTTTTAGTAGAGATGGGGTTTTACCACGTTGGCCAGGCTGGTCTCGAACTCCTGACCTCAAGTAATCTGCCCGCCTTGGTCCCCCAAAGTGTTAGGATTACAAGCGTAAGCCACTGCTCCTGGCCTTTTTGAGACGGTTTCACTCCAAACACCCAGGCTGGAGTGCAATGGCACGATCTCGGATCACTGCAACCTCTGCCTCCCAGGCTCAAGTAGATTCTCCTACCTTAGACTACAGGTGCAGGCCACTGCATCCGGCTAATATTTTTTGTAGAGACAAGGTTTTGCCAGGTTGTCCAGGCTGGTCTTGAACTCCTGGGCTCAAGGGATTGTCCTGCTTCAGCATCCCGAAGTGCTGGGATTACAGGCAAGAGCCACCACCCCTGGCCTAAGCATTTTTTCAACTTATTACTTTTGCATGGAAAATACATCCACATGATTAAAAACTCAAAAGGCACACAGGTATAAAAAGGAAGTTTCTCTTTACTAGTCATCTCTCTCCTAAATATCCAGTTTCTCTCCTTGGAGGAAACTACTGTCACCAGTTTCTTATAGGCACTTGACAAAATTAGATTGTAGAAATAGTTATAAAAAGACTGCTCTGAACATTCAGTGTCTCAAAAATGAATTAAAACTAGTCATACATCAACTGGCACATTTGATTTGGAACAGACAGATGCTTACCTTGTACTTCTCATAGACAATTGGGACACTGAAAACGAGCAGTTCAGCTGTAAGACAGAATCATGGGACATGGCAAGTGTATATGAGAGACAGTCACATCTTAAGACTCAGAGTAACATACACATTTTTCCTCACAAAATACAGGAAAACACAGGTATTCCTCAAAATGAGAAATCCTGGTTAGAGCTCCCAATTAAGACAGCTAATTTAAGGCAGTGTTGAAACAAAACAAAAAAAACCTCTCCAGGTGTACAGGCTATCTTCTTTGTACCACAAATAACAATTTCCAAATTACCAAAATGGTTTCTGTAAGTAAGATCCCCATATTTAAACCAAATCCAGACAACTGTCCTTTGCTTCCAGCTGTTTTGACATTTCTTAATTTATAACTGAGACCATTTCATAAACCTGTGACCACAAAGGCTGGTTCCTCCAGTGCCTACTCCCAGGTCTCTATGGGTCAAGACTGGGAAATGAAGAATGAGTAGAGCCACGCTGGGCATTCTCTTCACTCTTATTCTTACAAACTACTCCAAAGAGTGTGGGCACATTCTCCTTGCCACCTTACCAAGAATTAGAAGGGTGATTCCGTTAAAAACAGCACCAACATAGGTCATCAGCCACATGAAGACAGCCAGCTGGGAAGGCCAATGTCAAAAGTTAAGCAGGAATAACCATAAGGCAAAATTCACATTAACTGATGTCATTCTCCTCCAGCTAATTAAGTCTGCATTAATTTAGTGATGTATGACATGGATAATTTCCAAATGAAGGTTCCCTACTTGTGTTACACATTTGAAGGTATGTGAGTGAAGTCTGTAGTTCTCTGAGGTCCAAAGACTGAAACTGCACTGCTGCCAATTACATCACCTCTCTTCTGATGTTTGTTCCCCAGCAGAAGACTATACCTTTCTCTAGTGACTCCTATCCCATTATAGAATAACTGAGCTAAGCATACGTTCATTTTTGTCTGATAAAATCCTATGTACTGTTTTTCCTCCGAATTATAACCCAGTCCCTGCTTTTTCTGTTTCACCACCAAGAGCTGCAGAAACAACTAACCTTCAAGGAGTCAACCAGATCTTCTACCAGAAAGAGACGAATAATGAGTTTCAGGGCCCTGTTGATGTGCACCATGGCAGCATTCATGTAATTATGGAAAGCTTCCGAGGACAGAGTAATGTCTACATCCAGGTAGGCTCTTCCAGAAGAAGAAACAACAGTCATACATTTGATATGGAAGAAGATTTTGTTAGCATAGTAGTTACTGAGAATGTGAAATTGGTCCCCAGGGTGCATTTTAGAATCTGTAGAAGCATTTTTTTGTCGTCATCAGGTGAGGTGGAGACACACTGTCATTTAGTAGGCAGAGGCAAATATGCCAGATGTCTGCAAAGTATGAAACGGTCATGCACAGTGAAGAGCTATGTTCTGTGTAACTTTTACTACCTCACTGGATATTCATGAAAGTGAATCCATTTATAAATAAGAGCCCAGAACACATAAAAAAAGGTACTTTTTTTTTTTTAAGCAGATTTAACATATCCTGAAGTTTCTAAAACTGTATTTTGTTTATGCTAAAATTTTACTTTTTTTTTTTTTTTTTTTTTAGACGGACTCTCACTCTGTCGCCCAGGCTGGAGTGCAGTGGCTGGATCTCAGCTCACTGTAAGCTCTGCCTCCCAGGTTTACGCCATTCTCCTGCTTCAGCCTCCCGAGTACCTGGGACTACAGGCGCCTGCCACCATGGCCGGCTAGTTTTTTTGTATTTTTTTTAGTAGAGATGGGGTTTCACCATGTTAGCCAGGATGGTCTCGATTTCCTGACCTCGTGATCCACCCGTCTCTGCCTCCCAAAGTGCTGGGATTACAGGCTTGAGCCACCACGCCCGGCACTTTTTTTTTTTTTTTAAACATTTTGGAAAACCACATGTGTATTTGCAATTAAGAGCCCAGAACACATAAAAACAAGGTACTGGTTTTTTTAAGCAGTCTTTTTCTGAGACGGTGTTTCGCTCAGTTGTCCAGGCTGGAGTGCAATGGCACAATCTTGGCTCACTGCAAACTCCGCCTCCCGGGTTCAAGATATTCTCCCACCTCAGCCTCCCGAGTAGCTGGGATTACAGGCACCTGCCACCTTGCATGGCTAATTTTCGTATTTTTAGTAAAGCTGAGGTTTCACCATGTTGGCCGGCTGGTCTTGAACCTCTGACCTCAGGTGATCCACCTACCTCAGCCTCCCAAAGTGCTGGCATTACAGATATGAGCCACCACGCCCAGTCTAGCAGTTTTAAATATCCCAAAGATTCCAAAACTTATTTTGTTTATGCTAAAACTTTACTGTTTTATTTTTTAAAAAACATTTTGGGAAATCACATTTGTATTGGCGATTATACAGGCAGGTGCAAGTATCTGAGTTTTTCTTTTTTTTTTTCTTTTTCTTTTTTTGAGACGGAGTCTTGCTCTGTCACCCAGGCTGGAGTGCAGTGGCGCGATCTCGGCTCACTGCAAGCTCCGCCTCCCGGGTTCAAGCCATTCTCCTACCTCAGCCTTCAGAGTAGCTGGGACTACAGGTGCCCGCCACCATGCCCAGCTAATTTTTTGTATTTTTTAGTAGAGACGGGGTTTCACTGTGTTAGCCAGGATGGTCTCGATCTCCTGACCTTGTGATCTGCTGCCTCCACTTCCCAAAGTGCTGGGATTACCGGCATGAGTCACTGTGCCCGGCCAAGTATCTGACATCTTATGTTTCTTTGCTGTAGTCATGTCTGAGCAATTAAATGCTGACAGACATACTCTTTTATTATAAATGGCTATTTTCACACACCTTAATATCACAATTAGAATCTTTTTTTTTTTTTTTTTTTTTTTTTTTGAGACAGAGTCTTGCTCTGTCGCCAGGCTGGAGTGCAGTGGCAAGATCTTGGCTCACTGCAACCTCCACCTCCTGGGTCGAAGCGATTCTTCTGCCTCAGCCTCCCAAGTAGCTGGGACTACAGGCATGTGCCACCATGCCCAGCTAATTTTTGTACTTTTAGTAGAGACAGGGTTTCATCATGTTGGCCAGGGTGGTCTCGATCTTTTGACCTCGTGATCCACCCACCTTGGCCTCCCAAAGTGCAGGGATTACAGATGTTAGCCACTGTACCCAGCCGGAATCTATTTTTAAAAATTAAAAGAAATTACATGCCACTGTACTCCAGCTTGGGCAACAGAGCAAGAGTCTATGTTAAAATAAATAAATAAATAAAAAACAGTTTTTGGGCTGGGCATGGTGGTTCACACCTGTAATCCCAAAACTTTGGGAGGCTGAGTGGACAGGTCACCTAAGGTCAGGAGTTCAAGACCAGCCTGGCCAACATGGTGAAACCCTGTCTCTACAAAAATACAAAAATTAGCCGGGCATGATGGGAGGTGCCTGTAACCTCAGCTACTTGGGAGCCTGAGGCAGGAGAATTGCTTGAACCTGGGAGGTGGAGGTTGCAGTGAGCAGAGATCATGCCACTGCACTCCAGCCTGGGTGACAGAACAAGGCTCCGTCTCAAAAAAAGAAAAATATTTTTTTAGAGATGGGGTCGTTTGATGTTGCCAAGGCTGGTCTCCAGCTCCTGGCCTCAAACAATCCTCCTGCCTTGTCCTCCCAAAGTGGTAGGATTACAGGCATGAACTACCATCCTTGGCAAACAAAACACTACAAATCTACAACAGTATCAAGCAAAATAAGGGGGTAAAAAAAGAAAAAAAAACTAAGACACCAGAGCTTGTTGCAAAATAGTAACATTTATCTACTCATTCAACAATATTGACTTGTTAAAACTAATTTGCAGCTCACGCCTGTACTCCCCAGTACGTTGGGAGGCTGAGGCAGGAGGATCGTTGAGCCCAGAGTTTGAGACCAGCCTGGGTGACATAGTGAAACTCCATTTTAATAAAAAATTAAAAAAAAATAGCTTGGTGTGGTGGTACATGCCTGTTGTCCCAACTACCTGGGGTGGGGTGGTGGGCTGAGGCAGGAGGATCATCTGAGTCTGGAAGTTCAAGGCTGCAGTGAGCCATGATCACACCACTGCACTACAGCCTGGGTGACAGAGCAAGACCTTTACTTAAAAAACGGCCGGGCATGGTGGCTCAAGCCTGTAATCCCAGCACTTTGGGAGGCTGAGACGGGTGGATCGCGAGGTCGGGAGATCGAGACCATCCTGGCTAACACGGTGAAACCCCGTCTCTACTAAAAAATACAAAAAACTAGCTGGGTGAGGTGGCTGGCGCCTGTAGTCCCAGCTACTCAGGAGGCTGAAGCAGGAGAATGGTGTGAACCCGGGAGGCGGAGCTTGCAGTGAGCTGAGATCCGGCCATTGCACTCCAGCCTGGGCGACAGAGTGAGACTCCGTCTCAAAAAAAAAAAAAAAAAAAAAAAAAAAAAAAAAAGAAAAAACAGGGCCGTGCGCTGTGGCTCACGCCTATAATCCCAGCACTTTGGGAGGCCGAGGTGGGCGGATCACTTGAGGTCAGGGGGTTTGAGAACAGCCTGACCAACATGGTGAAACCCCGTCTCTACTAAAAATGCAAAAATTAGCCAAGTGTGGTAGCAGGCACCTGTAATCCCAGCTACTAGGGAGGTTGAGGCAGAAGGCTGAGGCTGAACCATGAGTCGGAGGTAGTAGTGAGCCGAGATCGTGCCACTGAACTCCAGGCTGGGCAACAAGAATGAAACTCCATCTCGGGGGGAAAAAAAGAAAAAAGAAAAAACATGCCAGTGCAGTGGCTCATGCCTGTAATCCCCGCACTTTGGGAGGCTGAAATGTAAGGATTGCTTGAGCCCAGGAGCTGGTGACCAGCCCAGGCAACACAGCAAGATACTGTCTCAAAATAAATAAATAAATAAAACACAATAAAATAAAGTAAAATAAAAAGAAAAAAACAAAAAACATAATTTGCAATTATTATTATTATTATTTTTTTTTTTTTTTTTTTGAGACGGAGTCTCGCTCTGTCACCCAGGCTGGAGTGCAGTGGCCGGATCTCAGCTCACTGCAAGCTCTGCCTCCCGGGTTCACGCCATTCTCCTGCCTCAGCCTCCCGAGTAGCTGGGACTACAGGCGCCTGCCACCTCGCCCGGCTAAGTTTTTGTATTTTTAGTAGAGACGGGGTTTCACTGTGTTACCCAGGATGGTCTCGATCTCCTGACCTCGTGATCCGCCCGTCTCGGCCTCCCAAAGTGCTGGGATTACAGGCTTGAGCCACCGCGCCCGGCTGCAATTATTATTATACTTTGAGACAGAGTCTCACTCTGTCACCTAGGCTAGAGTGCAGTGGTGGGATCTCCGTTCACTGCAACCTCTGCCTCTGGGTTCAAGCAATTCTCCTGTCTCAGCCTCCCGAGTAGATGGGATTACAAGCGCCTGCAACCGTGTCTGGCTCATTTTTGTAGTTTCAGTAGAGACGAGGTTTCACCATGTTGGCCAGGCTGGTCTTGAACTTCTGACCTCAAGTAATCTGCCTGCCTCAGCCTCCCAAAGTGCTGGGATTACAGGCGTAAGTCACCGTGGCTGAACTGCAATAAATGTTTTAATGCCACATATAGTTGTAAGCTATTCCTTCTATTTTCACCAAGAGAAAATACAATGAGCATAGGTGCGACCAGAAACCTATTCTGTTGTAGTCCTGAGAGGTCACAGCAGGGTCTCCTTCTCTATGAAAAAAGAGCTTTCAAAAAACTGTCATTTGCTCATGTTTTTTTTTTTTTTTTTTTTTTTGAGACGGAGTCTCGCTCTGTCGCCCAGGCTGGAGTGCAGTGGCTCATCTCGGCTCACTGCAAGCTCCGCCTCCCGGGTTCACGCCATTCTCCTGCCTCAGCCTCCCGAATAGCTGGGACTACAGGCGCCCACAACCGCGCCCGGCTAATTTTTTGTATTTTTAGTAGAGACGGGGTTTCACCGTGGTCTCGATCTCCTGACCTTGTGATCCGCCCGCCTCGGCCTCCCAAAGTGTTGGGATTACAGGCGTGAGCCACCGCGCCCGGCTTTTGCTCATGTTAAAGTCAACATTTGTTTATGGGGTAAGATTTTCAAGAGGAAAGTGTGAAGAAAACATTTGTTAAAGTTACAGCACAATCAGAAAAGCTAGAAATTGTATACTAGAAATGTAGTCAGAAGATCTACTGACTTCATTAAGATTCCAGTGTTAAGAAAACTAGTAAGAGATAAGGAGGAAATCAGTAATAAACCAAGAATAAAAACACTGAGTTCTGATATTACCAACAGCACACACTCAATAAGATTTGAAAGTCATTTCAAGTCTTACCCATGTGGGGGTTTAAACATGCACTCAGAACCCCATCTAACTGAGTGCTGCTCTAGGTGCTCTGCTTTCCCTGCCCTGCTCAAGAATTTAGAGTCGCCAGGCGCAGTGGCTCACGCCTGTAATCCCCGCACTTTGGGAGGCCGAGGCGGGCGGATCACGAGGTCAGGAGTTCAAGACCAGCCTGACCAACATGGTGAAACCCTGTCTCTACTAAAACTACAAAAATTAGCCAGGCTTGGTGATGTGTGCCTGTAATCCCAGCTCAGGAGGCCGAGGCAGGAGAATTGCTTGAACCAGGACGGCGGAGGTTGCCATGATCCAGCCTGTTTTTGAGAGACTGTCTCAAAAACAAAACAAAACAAAACAAAACAAAACAAAAACACACAAAAAAACAGCACTTTGGGAGGCCGAGGCAGGCGGAAGTTCGAGGTCAGAAGTTCAAGACCAGCCTGACCAACATGGAGAAACCCCATCTCTACTAAAAATACAAAATTAGCTGGGCGTAGTGGCGCACGCCTGTAATCCCAGCTACTCAGGAGGCTGAGGCAGGAGAATTGCTTGAACCTGGGAGGCAGAGGTTGCAGTAAGCTGATATCGCACCATTGTACTCCAGCCTGGGTAACAAAAGCAATATCCGTCTCAAAAAAAAGAATTTAGGGTCTTCTTTGAAGGACTCCCTTCGGGGACTCCCTCTTTGAACTTCAAGTAGAGCCTCTAATTTGTCAAAAAATTCTTGGCTCCTACCTTGGCCACTTCTTAAGGTGATTTCAAGGTCTCTAGGGGATGCTTCATGCCACCCACCAGCTGCATCAGGCCCCATAATACTTGCTTTTTAGTCAGGTCTGAGTTTTAGACCTATCAGCTTCAGTGAACCCTTCCACTAAAATGCAGAATGTCACTTTTAAGACTTCAACTCACTTGAATGGATGGCCTTCTTCTGACTTCTGTACAGCTTGGATGACGGACTTGTAGATCCTGAAGCTGATGGTGACAGAGAGAAGAGCCAGGATGAGGTAAGAAACCACACTGATGACACTGAAAGCTGCCAGGGAAAGCAGCATGATCAGCGTGGTGCCAAAGACAAACCCAGTCTTCTTCACATCTCTCCAGAAAATCAGATCGTGCACTGACAAAAGAAAAGGGAATATAAATTAGAGGAAATGCCCACAGCTACTATATCTTGCATACCTGTGGAGCCTCACATTAGCACACAAATACAGGTATGCCCCACTTTAAGATAATCTGGCTTTGTTTTTTTAAAGAGATGGTGGTCTCACTATGTCGCCCAGGCTGGCCTGGAACTCTGGGCTCAAGTGATCCTCCTGCCTTCACTTCCTGAGTAGCTGGAACTACAGGTGTGTGCTACTGTACTTGGTTCTAAGAGAATCTTATAAATGAAAATCAAATTATGTCAGGGGTGATAACTCACAAGGCAAAAGGTTCTTCTGCTACTGATTAGGTTTCAGGATAGGATTATAAAAATTTAAGAGCTTATTTCAGCTATGGAAATACACTGGGGTAAAGTGCCATTTACCTTAAATATTTTGGCAGAAAGGATGATAAAGCAGGTGTGGCAAAATCTTGCTGTTAACTAAATTATGCAAACCAGACCTATAAATTAGTTGGGTGAACAGACTATAAAACCAAAGCTAATTTTGCCCCAGTGTATAAATTGGGGCGGGGCAAAGAAAGTGGTAAATAAAAATAGACCAAGCACTATTAGTGCTAGTTACAAAGAAACACCAATCTCGATGTTAATCTGAAAAGAATTCAGGAAGGATTATGTATAGGGGACCATATAATTATCTAAGCCACAATACCCCCTCCTCCCTTTTTTGAGACAGCGTCTCACTCTGTCACCCAGGCTGGAGAGCAGTGGCACTATCATTTCTCAGTGCAGCCTTTAACTCTTGGGTTCAAGCAAACCTCCTACCTCAGCCTCCGAGCAGCTAGGACTACAGGTATGTGCCACCATGTCCAGGTACATTTTATCTTTTTTGTAGAGACAGGGTCTCAATATGTTGCCCAGGCTAGTCTCAAACTCCTGGCTTCAAGCAATCCTCCTGCTGTGGCCTCCCACAGTGCTGTGATGATAGGCATGAGCCACCATGCCTGGCCAAGCTGCAGTACTCTTAAAAAAAGTGAGTGGGGGCCGGGCATGGTGGCTCATGCCTGTAATTCTTGCACTTTGGGAGGCCAAGGCGGGCAGATCACCTGAGGTCAGGAGTTCAAGACCAACCTGGCCAACATGGCGAAAAGCCAGTCTCTACTAAAAATACAAAAACTAGCTGAGCATGGTGGTATGTGCCTGTACTCCCAGCTACTCGGGAGGCTGAGGTGGGAGAATCGCTTGAACCTGGGAAGCGGAGGCTGTAGTCAGCCGAGATCGCGCCATTACATTCCAGCCTAGGTGACAGAATAAAACTTTGTCTCAAAAAAAAAAAAAAAAGAAAAAAGTGAGTGGGGCTGGCAGGGTGCAGTGGTTCACACCTGTGATCCCAGCACTTTGGGAGGCCGAGGCAAGCAGATCACTTGAGGCCAGGAGTTCAAGACCAGACTGGCCAACATGGTGAGACCCCTGTCTCTACTGAAAATACAAAAAAATACCTGGGCGTGGTGGTGCACGCTTGTAATCTCAGCTACTTGGGAAGCTGAGGCACGAGAAATCACTTGAACCTGGGAGGTGGAGGCTGCAGTAAGCCAACATCGTGCCACTGTACTCCAGCCTGGGTGACAGAATGAGACTCTTTCAAAAGTGAGTGGGGCACTATTAATAATTATGTCAGGAAAAGAGTTTAAGTAGAAGTATTTCGATTTTCCCAGTTTGGAAGTCCCCAACTGTAAGATCCAGTTGCCCAGGATGGTCCTGGTTTAAAGACACCTCTAAATCTCTGAGTGGCAGCTGCCAGCAATCACCTCCAATCTAGCAGTGACATTACTTTTATTTTTATTTTTTTGAGACAGAGTCAGGGTTTCACCATATTGGCCAGGCTGGTCTCGAACTCCTGACTTCTAGTGATCTGCCCGCCTCGGCATCCCAAAGCGTTGGGATTATAGGCATGAGCCTCTGCATGTGGTGGCCATTACCTTTTGCGTATTTGTCTATGAAGGCTAATTTCACCATGAATATCTAGAGGACTTTCCTCCCAGCCACTACCTGCTCTCAAAAAGAGCAAGGGCTTTGGAGTTGGAGTGACATGAGTTTGAGTCCTGGTAATTTCTCACTATATTACTTGAACCTTTCATTTCCTCATCTGAAAAATGAAGAAAATGAAATCTACTTCCTAGAGTTTAAGGAATAAAGAAGGCTAAGACACTGTAAATGACATGCAGTAAATACTTTAACCATAATCCAAATAAGGTTAGCTGAAAAGACTGATTTGGGATAAAACGAACCTGGGTGTGATTCAAGTTGTCTTGTGGGTACCTAGTTCTTCCCCACATCCAGCTATACAGCTCTCTTCTGAAACCATTTCTTTGAAGACTAACCTTCCTAGATCCAAAGAACCTTAACTTGAAACCAATAAAACACTAAAAATATGCTGTTGTATATAAGAAGTAATCACTGGTTCAAAGAGTCTGGCTAAGGGATGCAACGTACTAGGAGAAAGAGAAGGTATTATGACTCCTGATGGAACATGAGAGGCCCAGATAGTGATGCTGCAAAGGAGACAAAGAATTGGGAGGCAACTCAGGCTCACTTGATTGAACTAAGAGATTGAACAGAAGAACTTAATAGAATGCTGCCTACTTAAAAGTGAATTCCTATAAGCAGGAGAATTCCTATAGTCAGAGTTCAAGTATATACATGTTAGAGCTCATATAACTACAGGAACAGTTTCAACATAGAAGGCTTAGAGGGCCAACGTCATCAGTAGTAGAACAAACCGATACCATATGCCTCCGGACATAGTGCATGCACTGAGAAAGACACAACATCACTTCTATGGTATTCCCGCCCAAAATACGTAACCTGCATCTAATAAGAAAACACCAGACAAACCCAGATTGAGAAATATTCTACAAAACTGGCCCGTAGTCTTCAAAAATGTCAATGGTATGAAAGACAGAGAAAGACTGAGGAACTTCTTTTAATCTTAATTCTCAGATTAAAGCAGAGTAAGGAGATGGGACGAGGCACAAAGTGTGATCCTAGATTGGACTCTGGAAAAGGGGTAAATACAGCTATAAATATATCATTGGTATAACTGACAAAATTTAAATGTGGACTATGTAATTGATAAAAGTACTGTTATCAATGTTTAATTTCCTAATTACTGTTAAATTTCTTTAATAACTTCCGTTGATTATGTAAAACAAAGATGTTTTGTTCAAAGGAAACACACTCCAAAGCAGGGGTAAAGAGGCAGAACGTTTGCAATCAGCTCTCAAATGGTTCAGGAAAAAAACATCTATCTATACTGAGAGGGAGGGGGGGATAATGCACATGTGGCCAAATGTTAACAATTGGTGAACCAGAGTGAAGATTATACAGGATTTCCTTGTAGCACAATTGTAATTCTTCTACACATTCAAAATATTTGAAAGACAGGAAGAGAAAGCTTAGAGAATAAGGCTGGGACCCAGAGAGAAAAGGATGTGTCAGAGAAGGAAAAGGGATAAAGACGACACGTGCCTAGATGTAAATCAGAAGTGTCTACCTTTAGGCCGGGTGCGGTGGGTCATGCTTGTAAACCCAGCACTTTGGGAGGCCAAGGTGGGTGGATCATTTGCGGTTAGGAGTTCGAAACCAGCCTGGCCAACATGGCGAAACCCCATCTCTACTAAAAATACAAAAATTAGCCAGGTGTCGTGGCGCGTGCCTGTACTCCCAGCTACTCAGAAGGTTGAGGCAGGAGAATCGCTTGAACCTGGGAGGCAGAGGTTGCAGTGAGCTGAGATCGCACCATTGCATTCCAGCCTGGGTGAAAGAGTGAGACTCTGTCTCAAAAAAAACCTTTGTGCAAATTAGAAAAAGTCACCCTGTCCTCATGCATGTTACTGCCATCTGCTGGAAAACTCTTAAGAAATATTCAAACCTACAAAGATAACAAAGGTAGATAGTGCCCCTAGATGTGTACAGTAAACAACCTGTATAATAGTATAGGCCCTGGGCTCAGTCTTAAGATAAATGGTGGAATTATGGTCTGGGATAGAAAGGGGACATAGTGACTGAAGAGAGGAAAACAGAGGAAGAGTTTGGAAAAGATGGTTCAACACATAAACCTCTGTCTGGAATGCTCTTCCCCAACTCCCCATTGCTTGCTTCTTTACTTTTCAGGTCTTAGTGCAGGGCTACTTCCTCAGACACTGCCCAGCCTAACAACCACTTGATTTGTAGCAGGCTCTTCACAGCTGTTACTGAATGCTTAAACATGGGGCCAAGCTAATGACCAAAAGACAACAAAACAATTTATTTCCTAATAATTCCCCTTAAACTAGTCAAGTTTTTGCACATGACTCTATTGACCACAGAAGACTAAGGATTCCAAGTATAGAACACCAAAGGAAGGAAACTGGCATGATTTTTGGAAACATTTCCCTCTATAATACCTTGGGGGAGAAGAAGATTAAAAATACGAAAAAAAGTGAGAAATGAGGCAGTTGCTAATAGTTTAAAATGTGAAGCCACTAGACTTACACTAGTTCTAGTGTGTATTTCATAACCAGCAAGAGGCTGCATGGCTTGCGTCCATGAAATTTTCTTTTCTTTTCTTTTTTTAGACAAGGTCTGGCTGTATCGCCCAGGCTGGAGAGAAGTGGCACAATCTTGGCCCATTGCAACCTCTGCCTCCTGGACTCAAGCTATCCTCCCATCTCAGCCTCCCAAGTAGCTAGGACTATAGGCATGCACCACCATGCCCAGTTGATTTTTCTGTTTTTTGTAGAGACGGGGTTTTGTCATGTTGCCCATGTTGGTCTCAAACTCATGGACTCAAACAATGCACTGGCCTTGGCCTCCCAAAGTGCTGGGATTACAGGCGTGAGTCACAGCGACTGGCAGAAACTTTCTTTTCATTCTCTTTTATTTTCTTTTTATTTTATTTTTTTGAGACGGAGTCTCACTCTGTCGCCCAGGCTGGAGTGCAGTGGCGCGATCTCTACTCACTGCAAGCTCTGCCTCCCAGGTTCACACCATTCTCCTGCCTCAGTCTCCCGAGTAGCTAGGACTACAGGCGCCCGCCACCTCGCCCGGCTAGTTTTTTTGTATTTTTTAGTAGAGACGGGGTTTCACCGTGTTAGCCAGGATGGTCTCGATCTCCCGACCTCGTGATCCGCCCGTCTCGGCCTCCCAAAGTGCTGGGATTACAGGCTTGAGCCACCGTGCCTGGCCCATAACTACTTTTTAAAACAGGAAATTATTTATCTTTTAATGTGTTATCTTTCCTTCCTTTCCCACCTTTTTAATTTTTTTTTATTTTTTGAGACAGAGTCTCACCTTGTCGCCAGGTTGGAGTGCAATGGCATGGTCTCGGCTCACTGCAACCTCCACCTCCCGGGTTCAAGAGATTCTCCTGCCTCGGCCTTTGACCGGCTGACATTACAGGCGCCTGCCACCACGCCCGGCTAATTTTTTGTATTTTTATTAGGGACAGGGTTTCACCATGTTGGCCAGGCTGCTCTCGAACTCCTGACCTCGTGATCCGCCTGCCTTGGCCTCCCAAAGCACTGAAATTACAGGCATGAGCCACCGTACCCGGCCCCTTTCCCACCTTTACCTTCCTTCATCAAGTTTTTGTTTGTTTTTTGAGACAGAGTCTCAGTCTGTTGCCCAGGCTGGAGTGCAATGGCGAGATCTCGGCTCACTACAACCTCTGCCTCCCGAGTTCAAGTAATTCTCCTGCCTCAGCTTCCTGAGTAGCTGGGATTACAGGCGCGCACCACCACGCCCAGATAATTTTTTGTATTTTTAGTAGAGATGGGGTTTCACCATGTTGGCCAGGCTGGTCTCGAACTCCGGACCTCAGATGATCTGCCCGCCTCAGCCTCCCAAAGTGCTGGGATTGTAGGCACGAGCCACTTGACATTTGTGCCCAGCTTGCGAAAATTCTTAACAAAAATTTAGCAAACCAAACACAACAATAAACACAATACTATTACATCATGACTGAGGTGTTTCTTTTGAAAAAATACAGGATTGGCTTAACATTCAATAATCAAAATATTCTCCATTTTAAAGAATTCCACCAAGGAAGAATTCCATAATTCACCATATTAACAACTAAAAAAGAAAAACCATATGATCATCTCAAAAGATACAGAAAAAAAGCATTTGAGAAAATCCAACATTCATTCTTGATTTTAAAATCTCAGGAAACTAGGGAAGGGAAATCCCTCAACTTGAAAAAGGGAATCTACCGGTAACTTACAGCAAACATCATGCTCACTGAAAGAAGGCAAGAAGTTCTCTCTGCCACTACTCCTGTTTAACACTGTATTAAAGGTTCTAGCCAGTTCAGTAAGTCAAGAAAAACAGCCTGGGCGCGGCGGCTCACGCCTGTAATCCTAGCATTTTGGGAGGCCGAGGCAGATGGATCACCTGAGGTCAGGGGTTCGAGACTAGCCTGACCAACATGGTGAAACCCTGTCTCTACTAAAAATACAAATAAATAAATAAATAAATAAAAAATTAGCTGGGTGTAGGGCTAGGCGCGGTGGCTTACGACTGCAATCCTAGCACTTTGGGAGGCTGAGGTGGGTGGATCACCTTAGGTCAGGAGTTCAAGACCTGCCTGGCCAACATGGTGAAACACTGTCTCTACTGAAAATACAAAACAAAGGCCAGGTGCGGTGGCTCACGCTGGTAATCCCAACACTTTGGGAGGCTGAGGTGAGTGGATCACCTGAGGTCAGGAGTTCAAGACCAGCCTGGCCAACATGGCGAATCCCTGTCTCTACTAAAAATATAAAAATTAGCTGGGCATGGTGGCATGTGCCTGTAATCCCAGCTACTAGCGGGGCTGAGGCAGGAGGATCACTTGAACCTGGGAGGCGAAGGTTGCAGTGAGCCAAGATCGTGCCACAACACTCCAGCCTGAGCAACAGAGCAAGACTCCATCTAAAACAAACAAACAAACAAACATTGCCGGGAGTGGTGCTGGGCGCCTGTAATCCCAGCTACTCAGGAGGCTGAGGCAGAAGCATCACTTGAACCCAGAAGGCGTGGCCGCAGTGACTTGAGATCACGCCACTGCACTCCAACCTGGATGACAGAGTAAGACTCCATATCAGGGGAAAAAAAAAAAAAAAAAATCAGCTGGGCGTCATGGCATGCTACTGTAGTCCCAGCTGCTAGGGAGCCTGAGGCAGGAGAATTGCTTGAAACCAGGAGGCGAGGTTGCAGTGAGCTGAGGTCACACCACTTCACTCCAGCCTGGGCAAAAGAGCGAAACTGTCAAAAACAAAAACAAAAACAAAAACAAATAGGCATTCAGATAGGAAAGTAGTGAAACTGTCCTTATTCACGAATGGCATGATTGCCTATGCGGAAAATCTGATGGAATCCATAAAAAAAAAAGCTACTAGGACCAGGCGCGGTGGCTCATGACTGTAATCCCAGCACTTTGGGAGGCCGAGGCGGGTGGATCACGAGGTCAGGAGATCAAGACCATCCTGGCTAACACGGTGAAACCCCATCTCTACTAAAAATATAAAAACAAAATTAGCTGGGTGTGGTGACGGGCACCTGTAGTTCCAGCTACTCGGGAGACTGAGATGGGAGAATGGCATGAACCCAGGAGGCAGAGCTTGCAGTGAGCTGAGATCCCGCCACTACACTCCAGCCCGGGTGACAGAGTGAGACTCCGTCTCAAAACAAACAAACAAACAAAAAACTACTAGAACTAATAAATGAGTTTAGGAAGATTGCATAATACAAAGCTAACATACAAAATCAATCTTATTTCCATATATTAGTATTAACCAGTCAGAAACTGAATTTAAAAATAACATTTAAAATAGTGTAAAAAACAAATTAAATAGTATAAAAATATAAAATACTGGCCGGGTACGGTGGCTCACACCTGTAATCCCAACACTTTGGGAGGCCGAGGCGGGTGGATCACAAGGTCAGGAGATCGAGACCATCCTGGCTAACATAGTGAAACCCCGTCTTTACTAAAAATACAAAACATTAGCCGGGTGTGGTGGTGGGCACCTGTAGTCCCAGCTACTTGGTAGGCTGAGGCAGGAGAATGGCGTGAACCTGGGAGGCGGAGCTTGCAGTGAGCTGAGATACACCACTGCGCTCAAGCCTGGGTGACAGAGCAAGACTCCGTCTAAAACAAAAAAACAAAAAAACAAAAAAACAAAAAAACAAAAAAACAAAACAAAACAAAAAAAACCTAGAAGAGCCGAAACAACTTTGAAAAATAAAGTTGGAAGATTCACACAACCTGATTTTAAATATAAAGCTACCATTATCAATATGCTGTAGTACTGGCCAAAAGATAATAGAACAATAGAACGGTACAGAAAATCCAGAAATAGACATTTGTGCATTAAGAGATGTTTAAAGATTATTTCAGGCCGGGTGCAGTGGCTCATGCCTGTAATCCCAGCACTTTGGGAGGCTGAGGTGGGAAGATCACCTGAGGTCACAAGTTCGAGACCAGCCTGGCCAACATAGCAAAACCCCATCTCTACTAAAAATACAAAAGTTAGCTGGGCATGGTGGTGTATACCTGTAGTTTCAGCTACTGGGGAGGCTGAGGCAGTAGAATCACTTGAACCCGGGAGGCGGAGGTTGCAGTGAGCTGAGATCATGCCACTGCATTCCAGCCTGGGCAACAGAATGAGAAGCTGTTTCAAAAAAAAAAAATAAATGCTGGGCATGGTGGCTCACGCCTGAATTCCAGCACTTTGGGAAGCTGGGGCGGGTGGATCACTTAAGGTCAGGAATTTGGGACCAGCCTGGCTAACATGATGAAACCCCCTCTCTACTAAAAATACAAAATTAGCCAGGCGTGGTGGCACAGGCCTGTAGCCCTAGCTACTCAGGAGGCTGAGGCACGAAAATCGATTGAACCCAGGAGGCGGAGGTTGCAGTGAGTCGAGATCAAGCCACCGCACTGCAGCCTGGGTGACAAGAGCGAAACTCTATCTCAAAAATACTACTACTAATAAATAAAAATAAAATAAAATATAATAAAGATTATTTCACCCCTTAATGCTTCCTAGTTTCCACTTGGCCATGGTTCCCTATCTAGTAAAACTCTTTATCCCCAGCTTTAGAGTTAGTATAGCATAGAAATGACTCTGGCTCTAGAACGCCTGGGTTTGTATCCTCTTCCATTTGCTAGCTCTGTGATTTTGGACAAGACACTCAATCTCTCTGTGCATCAGGTTCCTCATTTGTAAAATAGGATAATACAATATCAACTTCATAGGGATGTTGCCAGGATTAAGTGGATTAATGTGTAGAAGTGCTCAGAATACTGTTGATTAGATAGTAACACAATGTTAGCTATTATTATTCATTTGACTGCCAACCTCTGCTACAATTGTAACAGAAAATTTAAAAATTGAAGTTAAAGTCAGCTACAGAGCAACAAGATTTTTTCCTTTCCTCTTTGTTGCCAGTAAGATACAAAGAAATTAAAGGTGGCTCATGACTGTAATCCCAGCACTTTGGGAAGTGGAGGTTGGAAGATCGCTTGAATTCCAAGAGTTTGAGACCAGCCTGGGCAACACAGTGAGACCCTATCTCTATTAAAAGAAAAAAAAAAAAAAGGCCAGGCGCGGTGGCTCATGCCTGTTATCCTAGCACTTTAGGAAGCCAAGGTGGATGGATCACGAGGTCAGGAGTTTGAGACCACCCAGGCCAACATAGTGAAACCCCGTCTCTACTAAAAATACAAAAAAAACCAAAAAATTAGCCGGGCATGGTGGCGGGCACCTTAGTCCCAGCTACTTGGGAGGCTGAGGCAGGAGAATCACTTGAACCTGGCGAGTGGAGGTTGCAGTGAGCCGAGATTACGCTGCTGCACTCTAGCCTGGGTGAGAGTGAGAATCCGTCTCAAAAAAAAAAAAAAAAAAAAAAAAAAAAAACTAAGATGGGGAGGTTAGAAGGGGCCTTATTAGCCAAATCTATTTTATGTATCAAATTTCCATATAAACCTTTCTATGAAAAAGTGCTGCACTATCAGAACTATGATGAAATAGAGTGGTCTGTAAATGATATACAGAGACAGAGAACCAGGAGATAAAGGCAGTATAATACATCACCTATGGGGCAGACCAGACCAACACAGAGTATAGATTTGTAGGTGGTAATTTGAAGCTACAGAAAAAGAAGAGATCACTTTGAGGCATCTCAACCCCTCAAATTCTACATATCAAAGAAAACATCATTTTTGACTGACACTCTTCCCTGATCAGAAAATAGTTCTACCCTGTAATCCCAGCACTTTGGGAGGCCGAGACGGGTGGATCACGAAGTCAGGAGATCGAGACCATCCTGGCTAACACGGTGAAACCCCGTCTCTACTAAAAAAAAATACAAAAAAATTAGCCGGGCGAGGTGGCGGGCGCCTGTAGTCCCAGCTACTGGGGAGGCTGAGGCAGGAGAATGGCATGAACCCGGGAGGCGGAGCTTGCAGTGAGCCGAGATCGCGCCACTGCACTCCAGCCTGGGCGACAGAGCGAGACTCTGTCTCAAAAAAAAAAAAAAAAAAAAAAAAAAAAAAGAAAATAGTTCTACCATCCACCCAGAAACCCAAGACAAATACAGAAATAGGGTTCACTCTTCCTTCTCCCTCATCAACTACACTCAAACATCAGGACTGGTTGCAGTCTTTTTGAATCTATCAGAAAAAAATAAAATCTTCTGATTAAGTGAAGAGTCTTAAACATTTTTAGGTCTTAAATTTACCTTCTATGAGCAGACTCTAGAGAAGACTGTCCAAGTCAGTGACTCTCAGCTGCGTGTGAGATGGGACAAAGGTTGTGGGATGGGGAGTAGATCCTGACTCCTGATGGCGCATATCACCTTTTTCAAGCTATGGGCAAATTATTGCTTGATTCTGATATGTGTCAGGTAGAGAATCACTACTGGAGAGAGCCACTGACACAGACAGGGAATGTCCTTTTCTTTGGGTGTGCTATGTGTATCTTGGGTGTTCTAAAACAGAAGAGAATTGTGAGGCAATGGGCTAACAAACTGCTACACTAGTACGCAACCTTATAGAGACAGATCGAAGCCTTGGCTAGTCTCTTCCTAAAGTCCTACAGGGAAGTGACCCAATCTAGTTCAAAAGGTACTGGAAAAATAAAAAGCCAAAAGCTCTCAAAAGAATGAAGTCAATGTTCCCTTACTTTTCAGGTTATAACTTTATCTTTAATATCATACCACTTAATTTCTTTTTTCATTTAAAGGACCTTACTTTCTTCTCTTTTCATGATTCATTACATGAGTAAAATCACTAATTTCTCAGTTATATTATTTTGCTAATGACAGATGAAACATCTGACAAGGAATGTCTGTACCAAGAGTGTTTATGTTGCTGGTGGAATTACGAGTGATTCCTTCTTTTTATTTTCCAAATCTTTTGTAATGTGGCCATATTACTTTTATTTTAAAAACTTTAAAATAAGGTATTTATTTTAAAGTTTTATTTTATTAAAGTATTTCTTGCCCTAGGTATTTAAGGATGCTGGCTGCAGTACCCATGTTACACCTGAAGAGGGCACTAACACATCCAATGGTAATCTCAGGCTAAGAAAAAAGGAAATCAGTCTTGCGCCATTTCCAGCAGGAACAGCAGTAAACCTTCCTGATTCCCAATCCGTTAATTTTATTACCGAATTTGGGGAAAGCTCTTGTTTTGATTCTAAATAGCCATTTCCAAAAGTCAATTGACTTTACTCTCCCAAGTATACACCTCAAAGGTAGAAAAGAAGAGCTGTTCAAATACTTATTCTGAAAAGGAACAAATGTGAAAGAAATTTCAAGGTTTAGTAGTCTGTTAGCTTTACTTTCTTCTTCTTCTTCTTTTTTTTTTTTAAAGACAGGGTCTCACTCTGTCACCCAGGCTGGAGTGCAGTGGTGTGACTACAGCTCACTGTAGCCTCGACTTCCTGAGCTCAGGTGATCCTCTTGCCTCAGCCTCCCAAGGCTACAGGTGCATGCCAGCATGCCTGGCTAAATTTTTTTGTTGCCCACTCTGGTCTTAAATTCTTGAGCTCAAGCGATCTGCCCTCCTTGGCCTCCCAAAGTGCTGGAATTACAGGCGTGAATCATTGCACCCAGCTACTTCATTTTTTAAGAACAAATAAATCTCCAATTCATTCCACCTTCCTTGCAAAAGTTGCTTAAAATCTGTCTATAACACATCTCTAAGAACACTCAAACATGCCTGAAACGACTAAAAGGAAAAAAAAAGGCCATGCTTTATAACCTCAAAAAGGAAACTGTTAATAAAGGGGAAACAGTTAAGCTTTTTAATATGAACAATTTATGTAAAGACAGATGCAGACATTTTTACATAGATTATTTCTTTTCTTTGGTTACTTTCACATTAATAGTTATAATAAATGAAGCCACTTTTAAGTTGCAAAAGAGACATCAGGTGACGTGTTTGTAAACTTAGGCCCAAATTCTGTGGCTGCTGAAATGGGTTAACAGTCTGCTCTGCTACAGATTTATTATTAACCAAAGAAATCCACCCCCTCAAAAGGCACAGAAAGATCACTGACAGAATACAAAGCTGTCACTGTCAAAGACAGACACACATACTTTTGGCCACAGATAAGTCTGGCAGTAGGCCAGAAAAATATGTAGGAACCCCTTTCAAACTAACGTTCATCTCACACACTCAGAAAAAATAGTTGTTTGTTCATTAAAATAACCTACCATCCCCTCTGCCCTCAATTTCAGATTTATAAAACAGAAAACAAAATGGCATTGTCTACCCCTCCCCAGGTGAACAGTATGGATCTAAAAATGTGAACTTTTGACCTTAGTTACCTAAAGAGTATTTCTCTTTTTTTCTTTCTTTCTTTTTTTTTTTTGGAGACAGAGTCTCATTCTGTTGAGCAGGCTGGAGTGCAGTAGCATGATCGTAACTCACTGCAACCTCCACCTCCTGGGTTCAAGTGATTTTCTTGCCTCAGTCTCCTTAGCAGCTGGGGCTACGGGTGCCCGTCACCAAACCTGGTTAATTTTTCTATTTTTAGTAGAGATTGGGTTTGACCATGTTGGCCAGGCTCGTCTCGAACTCCTGGCCTCAAGTGATCCACCCACCTCGACCTCCCAAATCGCTGGAATTACAGGCATGAGCCACTGTGCCTGGCCATCCATCTTTAATTTTATGGTTAGTGCATTTTACCTAAGAAATCTTTGCCTACCCTATGTCATGAAAATATTTTCCTATGCATTCCTGGAAAAACTTTTTGGTTTTAGTTTTTATGTTCAGAGTTCTAATTCATTTTAATTTTTGCATATCATGTGAAGTTAGAATTGTGGCAGGTGGAATTCTAAGATGGAGCTGGGCATGGTGGCATATACCCATAGTCCCAGTTACTCGGGAGGCTGAGGTGGGAGGATCCCTTGAGCCCAGGAGGCAGCAGTGAGCTAGGACTGCAACACTGCACTCTGGCCTGGGCAACAGAGCAAGCCCCTATCACAGGAAAAAAAAAAAAAAAAGGATTCTATGATGGCTTCCAAGACTCTTGCCCCTTGTTGTACATGCCTTGTATAACACTTTCCCCTGCCCCTAAATGTGGGCAGACCTGTGAATATAATGGAATCGTCATTCTAGTTTTTGCATTTGAGTTATACAGTCATTCCTCAGTATCTGAAGGGGATTGGTTCCAGGAGTCCCAAGGATATAAAAATCCATGGAAGCTCAAGTCCCTTATATAAAATAGCATGGTATTTGCATGTAACCTAGGCATATCCGTTTGTATGCTTTATTTTTTATGTTTTTTAATTTTTTTGAGACGGAGTCTCTGTTGTCCAGGCTGGAGTGCAGTGGCACAATCTTGGCTCACTGCCTCCGCCTCCCGGGTTCAAGCGATTCTACTACCTCAGCCTCCTGAGTAGCTGGGACTACAGGCGTGTGCCACCACGTCCAGCTAATTTTTTGTATTTTTAGTAGAGACGGGGTTTCACCATGTTGGCCAGGCTGGTCTCGAACTCCTGACCTCAGGTGATCCGCCTGCCTCAGCCTCCTAAAGTGCTGGGATTACAGGCATGAGCCACCACACCCAGTCTTTATATTATTTTTTATTGGTTTTTCTTTTGTATTTTCAATCCGAGGTTGGTTGAACCCAAGGATGCAGAACCTGCGGATGCAGAGGACTAACTGTATAAGATTCTCCTGATAGCTTCGAAGAAGCAAGCTACCATGTTGTGAGAGGGCCATGAGGTCAGGACCTGCAGGCAGCTTCTAGTAGCTGAGCATGATCTCCCCAGCTGATATCCAGGGAGAAAGAAAGTGGGTTTCTCATTCTACAACTTCCAGGAACTGAATTCTATCAACAACCAGCCAGCTTGGAAAGAAAGAGGTCCCTGAGTCTCATGATATCACAACCCTGGTGAGGCCCTGAGCAGGAGGATCAGCTAGCCCATGCCTAGAATGCTGATCCATGAAAACTGTGAGATAATAAATTTAAGTTGCTAAATTTGTGCTAATTTGTTATTTCTGGGTTCTCTGTTTCTTTACTTGTCAACTTGTCAGTACCATACTGTCTTTATTACTGGAGTTTTATAATGTCCTTAAGTAAATGTTCCAAGTTTTCCAATTTTGTTATTTTTAAAAGGTTACTTTAGATTTGCTAGGCTCTGTGTGTTTCCATAGAAATGTTAGAATTGACCAGGCGCTTTAGCTCACACTTGTAATCCCAGCACTTTGGGAGGCCAAATTGGGCAGAATGCTTGGGCTCATGAGTTCAAGACCAGCCTGGGCAACATGGCAAAACTCCATCTTTACTAAAAATACAAAAATTAGCTCGGTGTGATGGCATATGCCTGCAATCCTAGCTACTCAGGAGGCTGAGGTGGGAGGATGGCTTGAGCCCAGGAAGCAGGGGTTGCAGTGAGCTGAGATCGCACCCCATGCCACTCCAGCCTGGGTGACAGAGGCAGACCTTGTCTTGAAAGAAAAAGAAAAAGAGAGAGAGAGAAATGTTAAACTCTGGGACTTTGAATTGTCTTGAATCCATAGATCAGCAGTGTGAGTAAGACTGACATCTTAACAACATTGAGTCTTCCAATTCATGAACTTCTCTCCTCTTAGTCATTCTTTATCTTCTCTCTGCAGTGCTTGGTAGCTTTTAGTATTGTGGTCTTAAGTACTTTTCTGGTTAAATTTATTCCAAGTATTTTATGCTTTTGGTGCTATTGTAAATGGAACTACTTGTTTAAAAAATTTAATTTTCTAGGCCGGGCATTGTGGCTCACACCTTGTAAACCCAGCACTTTGGGAGGCTGAGGTGGGCAGATCACTTGATGTCGGGAGTTTGAGACCAGCCTGGGCAACACAGTGAAACCCTGTCTCTACTAAAATTACAAAAATTAGCTAAGTATGGTGGTGCACACTTGCAATCTCAGCTAGAGGCGGAGGTTACAGTGAGCAGAGATTGCGTCACTGCACTCCAGCTTGGGCAACATACAGAGACTGTCTCAAAAAAAGGTTTTCTTTAAAATTGTCGAATTTTGCTATTAATATGTAACAACAAAATTGAGTTTTGTGTATTAACCTAATATCTATCCTGCAATCCTGCTAATTAATAATCCTACTTATTAATCCTAATAGTTGTTTTGTGGATTTCTTAGGATTTTCTACGTAAACAATCATGTCATCTGTAAATGAAGAAAGTTTAACTTCTTCCTTTCCAATCCTGATTTCTTGTATTTCCATTTATTGCCGTAATTCAGTGGCTAGGACCTCCAGTATGATGTGTGTGTGTGTGTGTGTGTTTGCATGTGTGTGTTTTAAGACAGAGTCTCCCTCTATCACCCAGGCTGGAGTGCCGTAGTGTGAACTCGGTTCATTGCAATCTCCGCCTCTTGGGTTTAAGCAATTCTCCTGCCTCAGCCTCCTGAGTGGCTGGGATTACAGGCGTGCGCCACCATGCCCAGCTAACTTTTGTATTTTTAGTAGAGGTTTCACCATGTTGCCCAGGCTGGCCTTGAACTCTTGGGCTCGAGTGATCCACCTGCTTCAGTCTCCTGAAGTGCTGGGATTACAGGCATGAGCCACTGTGCCCGGCCTTCAAACTACAAACTGAGTTCACTTCTTTTTTTTTTTTTTTGAGACGGAGTCTCACTCTGTCACCCAGGCTGTAGTGCAATGGCACGATCTTGGCTCACTGCAACCTCCACCCCCCGGGTTCAAGCGATTCTCTTGCCTCAGCCACCCGAGTAGATGGGATTATAGGCGCCTGCCACCGTGCCCGGCTAATTTTTGTATTTTTAGTAGAGACGGGGTTTCACCAGCTTGGCTAGGCTGGTCTTGAACTCGTGATCCACCCGCCACGGCCTCCCAAAGTGCTGGGATTATAGGCATGGGCCATCGCGCCCGGTCCAGTTCACTTCTTTCATCTCTAGTTGTGCTGCTTATAATCTTTTGTGCGTTAAGTGTGGTTCACGATTAAACAGAGGCTTAAACACAGTTTGTCTACAGAATTTTAGGTTGTCACTCTCTGGCTCTCTCCTTTCCAAGATTCCTCCTCCCCTTACATTCCACTGACTCAATGGTTGTGGCTGACCCAAATTCTGTCCACTGCTTAGGTTTTCTATGAAGGTTTGAGCCAACCTGTCAGGTACCCACTTCAGCCTGTCCTCTAGCTAAAAGCAGTAAAAATAAAAAACTAATTTCATGCTGTCTCTTCTTACATGTATCAACTCTCTTTCAGAATCTGACTGCTCCCGTTCATTCTCCAGTGCCTTCAGGTCTTTGTTTTTTAAAAATTTTGTCCAGTTATATGCAGGAAGGTCAGGTCCAATAAAAACCTACTTGGCCACAAGAAAAGAAAACCAATCTGACGTTGCTTTTAAAAATTACTTCAGATTCCTTATATATGTAGGTATATAGGTTCATTTTTTTTTCTTTATGGAATCTTTCCAGCCATAGATTCACTTTAAATGATACCAAGATAGGAATTATTTCGTATCTCTTGTTTTGTAACTCTTTTCGTTCCACTTTAGCATCCACCATCTGCTGGGTGCTCAACAATGTAGTTTTTACTAATAAATTACATTTTTATATAACAGAAGACACTAATTTTGACAATAACTAGAAAAGTAATGCACAGAGCTAGAAGTGAAACTGATAAGCAGTAGCACCCTAACACTGGGGAAATATTCACATATGTGTAAAAACAGACAAGTATAAGAATGTTAACTTCAGGCCGGGCATGGTGGCTCATGTCTGTAATCCCAGCACTTTGGGAGTCCAAGGTGGGTGGATCACACGGTCAGGAGATTGAGACCATCCTGGCTAACACGGTGAAATCCCGACTCTACTAAAAATACAAAAATAAAATTAGCCGGGCGTGGTGACAGGCGCCTGTAGTCCCAGCTACTCAGGAGGCTGAGGCGGGAGAATGGCGTGAACCCGGGAGGCAGAGCTTGCAGTGAGCGGAGACTGCACCACTGCACTCCAGCCTGGGTGACAGAGCGAGACTCCATCTCAAAAAAGAAAAAAAAAAAAAGAATGTTAACTTCAGCACTGTGTATAATAGTAAAAAACAGAAAAGAATCTAAACCCTTATCAAAATAAAATAATATATTCATAAAATGGATTACTTTATAGCTGTTAAAATGAATAAATTATATATATTCCAATATGAAGAAAGTTTAAAAACCTAATGTTGAATGGAAAAAGTTATACAACAAACATGATAATATGAATGGTTAAAAAGCATAAAACAATACAAACACATTTATTTAAAATAAACTGGAAAGATGTACCAGGTCCCTAATGGTGTTACGTCTGGGGAAGGGGAGTGGCCAGATGGTAATGAAAGAATCCTTTAGTTTGGAAGCAAATATGACTACCAATGCTAACAATATAAGTTAATTCTACATATAGAGAAGATATGGGTGTATGCTGCCTTTGTACTTTTCTATATTTTTCCATTTCTTAAAAAAAAAAAAAACTTTAACAACTTCAATGACTGTGTAATATTCGATTGCACAATTACACCATAATATACTCAACCAATCTCGAATTGTTAAGACACTGAGATATCTGCCACTATCATAAACAGTGCTACTATGAACATCTGTGTAGTTATTTTTGCACATTTTAAAAAAAGGATAAATTCCGGCTGGGCGCTGTGACTCACACCTGTAATCCCAGCACTTTGGGAAGCAGAGGCGGGCGGATCATGAGGTCAGGAGTTCAAGACCAGCCTGGCCAATATAGTGAAACCCCATCTTTACTTGGCCAATATAGTGAAACCCCATCTTTACTAAAAATACAAAAAATTAGCTGGGCATCGTGGCAGGCGCCTGTAATCCCAGCTACTCAGTAGGCTGAGGCAGTAGAATTGCTTGAACCCGGGAAGTGGAGGTTGCAGTGACCCGAGATCGTGCCATTGCACTCCAGCCTGGGCTTTTTTTGTTTTTAAAAAGGATAAATTCCTAAAAACAAGATTGCTAGGGCAATTCTAGGTCTGTTACATATTGCCAACTGCCTTCCAGAAAGGCTTTAACAATTTACATGTACTCACCAAACTATATGCTATTTCTCTGCACCTTGCCAATCTGGATACTAAAACACAAAAAACTATCTTCACTATACTAGGTATGTGACAGGCAGGGATCTGATTTTCTTCCCCAAACTATGAGAGTCTATCATAATGTAATTACTGAGCAACCAACTATAATATCATAAAGGCTTCATTACAAACTGTTATGTAATATAACATAAAATAGCAAAAACAGAAAACAAACCACTAATTCTTTCATTGTTTCTTTTGCCTATTTTCCCAAACAACTTTAGGCAGAATTAAAGCACTGTTATCATCTTAGAAAGGAAGAATATGCAGATACACGTATTTAAAACTAAACAATTGGTTGCGTGTGGTGGCTCAGGCCTGTAAATCCCAGCACTTTGGGAGGCCAAGGCAGACGGATCACTTGAGGCCAGGAGTTTGAGAGACCAGACTGGCCAACATGGTGAAACCCCATCTCTGGTAAAAATACAAAAAATTAGCTGGGTGTGGTGGCACACACCCGTAATCTCCGCTACTCAGGAGGCTGAGGCAGGAGAGCTGCTTGAACTCTGGAGGCGGAGGTTGCAGTGAGCTGAGATTGCGCCACTGCACTCCAGCCTGGGCAACAGAGTGAGACTCTGTCTCAAAAAAAAAAATTAAAAAAAAAAAAAAAAAAGATAAATAAATAAAACTAGACACTGATGCATTTTATTGAAATGGTTGATATTTTAATTTAATTACATTTATTTATTTATTTAGACAGAGTCTTGCTCTGTCACCCAGAGTGGAGTTCAGTGGTACAATCTTGGTTCACTGCAATGAAATGGATTATATTTTTAAAGATTTAGTCATACATAAGACAATTTTAAAAGGTTTTCACTTTTGAAAGCTGCAAGAAAGACCTTTAAACTTCTTGGTCTAACTATACCAGTCTTCTTTAATTATCATCTAAAAATATACACTAATCATAGAATTTGGTCAGTGACAAATATCCTGAACTTCCATAGCCCTTTTCATCTCTCACACTAGATTAAATAATTCAGTTGATAATTACTAATAATTAGCATTTACACAGCACTTTATTTACTGCAACATACAAAGCAGGGCAAAATAATGATCATCACATTAACAAAGGAAGATGCTGAACCAATTAGACTAGTCATCTAAGGTCACGCTAAAACAAGAATTTGCCAGAATTAGACACTGGAGTTTTTGTAGTATAATTCCTATGTGCCTTAATACTCAAAAGTTACTACCTATAAGACTTACGACAACTCAGGAAGAAATCTAGAATGTACCAGAGCCAGAGAATCATATTATTGAAATGATAATTGAAGACCATCTACTTCACTTTACATCCTCACTTTACAGATAATAAATCTGAGGCCCCTGAAAGGTTATGTAATTGTTCAAAGTCATACTTCTAGGCACAGCACAGCAAGAATTAGAACCTAGCACTCTTTAATCCAAATTCAGTGAGCTTCAAATACTAGAGTATAAGAGCTATCCTTAATTGGTAACTCAAAATTTTTGGTTTATCAAAAAGCCTCAATGTCTTCACTGATAATTGTTAGTGAAATAATTCCTATCATTCATTCAACAAATAATTGTCCAGTACTTATTATGTAGCAGGCCCTGTATTTGGTGCTAAATCTGACTGAATATTTACTATGTGCTAGGCACTGCATTACCTGCATTTTCATATTTAATCCTCACAATACCATTACAAGGTTAAGTACAATTTATCTATTTTAAATATTAAAACTTAAGAAGATAAATCTACCTACAGTCTCCAGTAAGGAAATGCCCTTATAAAAAGTAAATAGTATAATCAAACACAAAATACATTTAGCCTAACAAAAATCTAATTTTCTTATAAATTCTACAACTCCGTATATGATTTCATTTGAAAAAGGATCTATAATCAAATAGTTTAAAAACCACAGACCTCTACATAGCACCTAACACTGACCATATAGTAGATGTAAAACTTGATATTACATTAAAGGATGGGGGTCCCTTGTAGAGGGGCTTGAAAGATCCTTTTTTTTTTCTTGTACTTTCCAAGACCCCAGAACAGACAGCAATTTGCAGTAATCTAACTGAAAGCCACTTGATAGAAAAGTGATCATTTGAAATAGATAAAAGACAAGAGAGGGGGTTTCTAGTACCATCCAATAATGAGTTTTGGCCTGAAGAATATTAAATAAGATAGAAAGTAGAAGAACGCATGAGTTCTCCTAAGTATTACTCACAAAATAGTACTACAATACTGGCTACCTACTTTCAGGGCATAAAATCTCTATAGTATATGATCACATTAATTAAAAGTTTCATTTACTATCTTTCCCAGCAGGAATTCCTTTATCTTTGATTGCTAAGATTCCACAAGGCACATATCAAAAAACTCAAGTGCTAAAAAGTGTGACTATTGTGGAGATTTAAAAATAAGCTTTGTACATAAGTAAGAACCTGATGATATTAGGTTCTCAACTAGTATCACCCTAGGGCCAACCTATAAGAAAAGAAGTAGACCGGGAGCGGTGGATCACACCTGTAATCCCAACACTTTGGGAGGCCGAGGCGGGCGGATCACAAGGTCAGGAGATCGAGACTACGGTGAAACCCCGTCTCTACTAAAAATACAAAAAATTAGCTGGGTGCGGTAGTGGGTGCCTGTAGTCCAAGCTACTCAGGAGGCTGAGGCAGGAGAATGGCGTGAACCCGGGAGGCAAAGCTTGCAGTGAGCCGAGATCGCGCCACTGCACTCCAGCCTGGGGGACGCAGCGAGACTCCGTCTCAAAAAAAAAAAAAAAAAAAAAAGAAAGAAAAGTAGTAACTGGCCAGACGCGGTGGCTCATGCCTGTAATCCCAGAACTTTGGGAGGCCAAGTGGGCAGATCACAAGGTCAGGAGTTCGAGACCAGCCTGGCCAATATGGTGAAACCCTGTCTCTATTAAAAATACAAAAATTAGCCTGACATGGTGGCTGACACCTGTAGTCCCAGTTACTCGGGAGGCTAAAGCAGGAGAATTGCTTGAACCCGGGAGGTGGAGGTTGCAGTGAGCCAAGATCTCGCCACTGCATTCCAGCCTGGGCGACAGAGCAAGACTCTGTCTCAAAAAAAAGAAAGAAAAGAAAAGTACCTTGAAATATAACCGGAGCATAGAAAAAATTTTTAGGGGAAGACTAATGTTACAAAGTGGTCTACTGCTTTGGGAAATATTGGTATTAAGGAAACCAAATCAAGCAATCATTTAAAAAAAGATGAGAGAGGAATCTGCCTTTCCCATCATACAGTATATTATATTTGTATTCTAGCCATAATTTTGTAGGTATAAATCAGACTCTAACATAAACGGCACGCTGATAAGTAATCAGTCACAGAATTAACCACATGCAGTATTCTAATATAAATGGTTACCTGAGAAGTCTGTCAGAAGTCTTGCTAGGACATGCTTTTTTACCAATTCAGTCTTGCTAAGGCTGGAAACAGCATCTACCCTAGAAGTTTCTCTGATAGTAGTGGGTTTTTGGGAAATCCCAAGATCGGATCCATTCTTGACATTATGTTCTAGGATGTCATATGATCTCTGTGGCCAAGATTCTGGAGCAAATGTGAAAGTTTGCTTCAGTACTTCTTCAGAAGGCAATTCTGCGTCATGCTGTGCAGAAGCTGACTTCTCAACCTGTCTTTCACCTAATTCTTTAAGAGCCTTAATTGTGAGCTGTTCTTGTTCTAAGTCAAGAGATGCTACTGGAGTACCTTGGGTAGGGAAAACACTTAGAGGCTCACTTCCATTTGTTTGTTTGTTTTGTTCACTGTATTTGCTTCCAATGCCTTTAATTTCAGAACCACTGGACTCACTTTCATGTAAGACTTCTACAGGAGGAGTTGTTTTAAAGTCTGTCATCTTCTCTGATATTGCTTTAAAGGCATTTCCTTCACTATCTACTATTCCTTTATCTCTGGTTTCTGTAAAGGCTGCTATCAGGTCCTCTGGGGAGGAATCATCTATATGTTTAACATTTTTCCCATGTAATGACTCCAAGTAGGCAGATGTTGTCACATTTAATGAGAATTCTGTCTCATTAAAAACATTTGGAGACACTGTTGAAGGAAGTTTGGGGTTCTCAGTAGTAACAGGCTTTTCAGGAGCAACTTCACTCACATCTTCTAAGCAGACATTTATATTGGGTACTTTTGCTGCCTCACTAGCTGGACTCCTTCCAAGAATATCAGGTTGCTCTTGATGCAGCTCAGAGTCACTGACCAACTCTTGAAAGTTTTTAGATGTTTTTTCTACTCTCTTACAACTGGGAATCTCTTTGATTTCTCTTTCACCTGTTTTTACAACAGCACTTGGAATGGAAACAGGTTTTTCAGCTTGAATTTTCTTATTTTCAAATGATAGATCTGCTGTGATGTCCTCTATTACTGTGTCATCAGACTCACCAGAACTATCAGCTTCTGTGATTTCTCCCAATGCAGAGCTCTGCCAGTTCATTTCATCTTTCAGGTGGTCATCAGGTAAAACCACTTTCACTGTGGCCACTCCAGAACCCAAAGAGTCACATTTCTCAGGTGGAGATCCAGGTAATTCTGCAAGTGTGTCACCCTGTTTCTGCATATTGCCTTGCACACCTTTGATACTGAATTCTTTTGTGGAATTGAAAGAGTCGGGTATAGGTTTTCCAGTGATAGCATTTTCTTGTAGGAGAGATGCTTCTGTCCAATCACCTGTTGATTCAGTGATGGGAGTGCTCCCATTAATAGAACATACAGGAATTTTCTGATGAGTGTTAACTTTAAGATTTACAACTGGAATTTCAGAATTATATTCACTCATGTCAAGTCCTGCAGTTTTTGTGATGCAGTCAGAAGATTTATCAGTCTGTTGTTTCACTTGGGGAACCAGATCCCAAGTCAGTATTTCGTTAGTAAAGTTATGCATATCATTCACGCATCTAGACACCTCTTCCAGTGCTGCATTTGTGTGTGAAAACTGCCTACTGAGCAATGCAGACATTTGGTAACGTCCTGCCTCTTTATTTCTCAGTGGAAAAAGCTTGTCATTAGTCTCTGAAATGTCTTCGGATGATTCTCTATCAGTGCGCATAGACCAGCTACCAAAATCATCTGTGCTCTCCTTATACGAGTCTTTAAATTCTTTGTCAAATGCTGCTTTGTCAATAATTACTTCAAATGGTGATTCAGGGGAATCCTTTTCAATAACACCATCTCCTGAAACTTTGGATGGGGACAAAGAGTATGTATAAATGCCTTCTACCTTAGAGTATTCAGTAGGTGGTTTTTGGGCTGTTAGCAAAGTGAATCTGTCATCAGCATCCAATGCAGTTTTAGCTTCCCTACTTGATACCTCATTTGGGTTCTTGGTCTCTTTATCTATTTGCTCTTCCACTTGACCAATTTTCTTTGAAAGCAAAGCAGGATGCTCTGGGAAACTGGCTGGAATAGAAGGACGGTCACAATGAACTCCTGCTGCAAGAGAAATTGGAGAGTCTGACATGTTGTTGCTGATCCCCTGAGGCTTTTCCATCTTTTTCATATCCAGAAGATCCAAGTGGTCTTTTCCTTCTTTGGCTAAAATAGGCTGGCTCCCTAACACATTGCTTTTTTCTCCATGTAGTATTGTAAGGCCATTGTTATGTATTTCAGAAGATGAAAGAAAGGAAGATGTCATAATTTCTGAAGATGGCTCATCAGAACAAAGAGAGCTCAAGAATTTCAAAGAAAATAATTGTTTACCAGGTACAATTACACATTAGCTAGCCAAGCCAAGCAGCATGCTTTTTATTTTTTAAATTACATAAATATATATATATACACACACTCAGGATGTATATATACACACATAAATATGTAACAAAATGATCAAGTTATCCTACAGGACATGCATAAAGCTGCCAACAGTGAAACAGAAAAGCCATATCATGCCACAAACTGCAAGTAACAAAAAAATTTCCTAACAAATACTTTTTGGACTACTTTTCCATTGTAAAGAGAAAGCATAAAGAAGGGCGGAAAGATTGAGAAATCTTGGGAGGTTTTTTATTATTTTGGTAGAGCTAATCAACAAAAGCAAATAATTGATACAAAATAAATAACCTGATACTATAAAGAGTTGATAGACTTTAATCTGTAAGCTGAACAATTCAGAGCACAGACTGCCTCTGTAAATCCACTATTATAGTCTCACAATCTGAGAAGGAAAAAAACAAGTGGCCAGACTTGTTTTTGATTTTTAGGAGATGCAGTAGACCCTCCCTGAACCTGAAAATGAGACTAGAATTATTCTATTCTATCCACAGGAAGAATCTGTCCCATGTACAAATAAATAGCTGTGATGTTCTAAACTAAAGCGTACTGAAAAAGGTGGACCCCCTCCAAAATCTTTTTTTTTTTTTTTTTAAATACAGAGTCTTTTTCTTGTCGCCCAGGCTGGAGTGTAATCGCATAATCTCAGCTCACTGCAACCTCCACCTCCCAGGTTCAAGTGATTCTCCTGCCTCAGTCTCTCAAGTAGCTGGGATTACAGGCAGGTACCATCAAGCCTGGTTAATTTTTGTATTTTTAGAAGAGACGGTGTTTCACCATGTTGGCCAGGCTGGTTTTGAACTCCCAACCTCAAGTGATCTACCCACCTTGGCCTCCCTAAGTGCTGGGATTATAGGTGTGAGCTGCCACGCATGGCCCCTCCAAAATCTCTTGTACTAACTTGTCATTGAAATCAATATTGTACTGTGCAAATTGATTTATTTGGTTAAGACAGAGTTAACTGGGCCGGGTGCAGTGGCTCACCTGAGGTCAGGAGTTCGAGACCAGCCTGACCAAAATGGTGAAACCTCGTCTCTACTAAAAATATAAAAAAATTAGCCAGGCGTAGTGGCAGGCACCTGTAATCCCACCTACTCAGGAGGCTGAGGCAGGAGAATCCTCTGAACCTGGGAGGCGGACACTGCAGTGAGCTGAGGTCGTGCCATTGCACCCCAGCCTGAGTAACAAAAGTGAAACTCCATCTCCACACACATACACACAAAAAAGAGTGACCTCCAGAATTACTTTTAAAATAGAAAATATCCTTCTCAAAGTAATATGTTGTCTTAGCAGTTAATAAGCCATCAATCTACCACGCTGTTTTCTAACTTCCTACTCTAACAAGTTTTTACTGGGGAAAAGGATCAAAACAAATATCCCAAGGGCTGGTGCTTTCTTACTTCACTTATTTGTTTGTATTTGAGACAAGGTCTTCCTCTGTCCTCCAGGCCAGAGTGCAAGTGGTGCAATTGTGGCTCATTGCAGCCTTGACCTCCTGGCCTCAAGCTATCCTCCCACCTCAGCCTCCCAAGTAGCTGGGACCACAGGCACATGCCACCACACCTGGCTAATTTTTAAACTTTCTGCAGACATGGTGCCTCGCTACATTGCCAGGTTGGTCTCAAACTACTGGGTTCAAGCAACCTGCCCACCTTGGCCTCCCAAAGCACTGGGATTATAGGCATGAGCCACCAAGCCCAGCCCTGGGCACTGTCTTTCTTGCATATTGTTCTATCTTTGGAGCTGGAACAAAGTGGGTCTTAAATAAATAGCCCCAAATAAGTGAATCAAAGATTCAGCTTGGTCAGCTGAGACCTAAGTAGGCTCAGGACAGCAATGCCTTGAGCATGAATAACTGGGAAAATGTGACAGAGAAGTTCTTTTAGGATTATCTTTATTCAGTCTATATTCTCTTTTTCATGTAAACATCCGAATACCAGATAAAAGCAAAATTATGACGTCATTCAAAATTATTTTATTAAAGACAAAAATATTTTACAATAAATAAAATTCCACTATTATAAAAATGTTTTGAAATGCCATATAAAGTTCCCCTACTTCAACACATCACTGAAATTTGATGTAATAAGAGCTGAGCTTTAGAAATAGTATAACTGAAACCTGGTTATTAGAATAAAAAGTCTTTGTACGTTAAGGAAAACAGTTAAAGCTTGGTGGCAAAGCTATATTACCAAAACAAAACACTTGAAGTAAACTATAACTCATATGTAGTTCTAATTTAGTAAAACATGGTTTGCATCTGCCATTATATAGTATGGATATTCAGCATGACTAGATTAGGGCATAACAGAAATGAAGCCCAGCACTGTAGGTTAAAAGGTTCAAACATCTGAAGTATAAAGTACTACAGATTACATTTAAATCAGAAATATTCCACAATCTGAGCCATGCATTGTTACTGAAGCTACTAGTCAGTGTTTCTACCAGAAAGCATTCAGTGAACTACGGTTATTGTAAAACTGTTTGGAAACCTCTCTCTTCAAACAACTCTGAGGTAAGTCAAACTGACTCCACCCCACAGGGAAGGTTCAGCTTATGTTTTTTTAATGTGTTTTTTGTGTGCTTTTTTAAGACAGAGTCTAGTTCTGTCGCCCAGGCTGGAGTGCAATGGTGTAATCTCGGCTCACTGCAACCTCCGCCTCCCAGATTCAAGCAATTTTCCTGCCTCAGCCTCCCGAGTAGCTGGGATTACAAGCGTGCACCACCACACCTGGCTAATTTTTTGTATTTTTAGTAAAGATGTGGTTTTACCACACTGCCCAGGCTGGTCTCGAACACCTGAGCTCAAGCAGTCCGCTCGCCTCAGCCTCCCAAAGTACTAGGATTACAGGCATGACCCACTGCGCCCAGCCAGCTTATGGAGATGGAGATTTCAGATGATTCAGATCTGTCATCTTACAGATGAAAGTCTACAAAATGAATTAGCAATAATTCAAGAGGTATTTATTGAGTGCCTACCACGTGCCAGACATTGTTTTAGAAACTGGGCTTAAAGCAGTGAATAAAACAGAAAAAATTTCTTGCCTTTATGGAGCTTACAACACAGAGGGGAAGGCAGACAATAAGCAAAATCAATAAGTAAAATGATGATGACAGTGATATAGTGGTGATGGTGCTTGATTAAACTAAAAAGAAAGCAACCAAATTGAATGCTAACCAAAGAATATTCACATCACTGGGAAGAGCATGGTAAAACTGTCTATGCTTTAGCAGGACACAAACTGGTCAGTTTATCAGTTTTGCTTTTCTCTTAACTTTCTTGAACTTTTAGTACTCCAAAAGCTTCAAGTTAGGTGTAGAATAATCTTAGGTAAAACTAAAGATAACGTTAGAAGTCCTATATTCAGAATACTAAGAAGTCCTCTACTGAGCACCATAATGGCCTGACAGACTTCAAACATTAAAGATTATTTAGGCTGGGTGTGGTGGCTCACGCCTATATCTCAGAACTTTGGGAGGCAGAGGAGGGAAGACTGCTTGAGTCCAAGAGGTCAAAATCAGCCCGGGCAACATGGTGAGACCCTGCCCCTACAAAAAATAGAAAAATTAGCTGTGCATGGTGGCACATGCCTGTAGTCCCAGTCACTTGGGAGGCTGGAGTGGGAGGATTGCTTGAGTTTGGGAGGTCAAGGCTGCAGTGAGCCACGGTCATGCCACTGCACTCCAGCTTGGGTGACAGAGTGGAGAAAAAAAAGAAAAGAAAGGAAAAGAAAAAAAGAAAAACAAAAGGAAAAAAGAAAAAGAAAAAAGATTACTTAATATGACATGGTTACTAGATATATAAAAAAACCTCTAATAATGTTCCCTAATAAAAATATTATAACTTACTATTTAGGGTGTATATTATTTTCTGGGGGCAAGCTCAGAGGGTAAACAGAGGTCAGTGCTGCCTTCATTTCTCAGTGATTGTGAGATGCAGGCGCTAATCATTATTGTCAGTCAAGCTTTCCCACGTGTAGAAAAATAAGGTAGCATCATCATCTGAGCTTTAACTTTAATTATTTTGTTTAGAATTTCAGCAAATGAAAAGACCATTTTTGGCCAGCTGAAACCCTAACAAATGTGGACAGAGCTGACCTGTACCAAGACAATGGGAAAAATTGGGCTGGAAGTAAAAAGTGTATAAAGGCATGAAAACATTAAATAGAATGAAGACCAAAAACTAATAAGCCTTTTAGAACAGCTCCGATAAGCAAAGACTCTTCCAACTGGTCAGCATGGCACTTGTAGTCACTGGTGTTGCCCAGGTCAGTACATGGCAAAAGGACAGAATAGTCCAGTGAATCTGAAGGCAGTTAGCTCCTAAAATACTAAACACTGTAAAACTGTCTGGTGGAATAAATCTGGATTATTTTATGTCTCAGAAAATGTCTACCACCTTTCTTTTTTCAAAAGATTCATCCCGGCCGGGCGCGGTGGCTCAAGCCTGTAATCCCAGCACTTTGGGAGGCCGAGACGGGAGGATCACGAGGTCAGGAGATCAAGACCATCCTGGCTAACATGGTGAAACCCCGTCTCTACTAAAAAAATACAAAAAACTAGCTGAGTGAGGCGCCTGTAGTCCCAGCTACTCGGGAGGCTGAGGCAGGAGAATGGCGTGAACCCGGGAGGCGGAGCTTGCAGTGAGCTGAGATCCGGCCACTGCACTCCAGCCTGGGCGACAGAGCGAGACTCCGTCTCAAAAAAAAAAAAACAAAAACAAAGATTCATCCCTTCACATGCACTCCAAGAGCCTTCCAACATTACCCAAAACAAATCGCCATCAAAACTCATTATGAACATTTTCTAAATTAGTTCTTTGCTATAACGGAATTTAATGTGGATATTCATTTTCAAGAGTTCTAATCACTTAAAAACATGGTGCTACTCTAATTATTAACAAATAAGGTCATAGATCTAGTAGATTTACTAAAAAGGTAATCAGCTGGGTGTGGTGGCTCATGCCTGTAATCCTAGCACTTTGAGAGGCCAAGGTAGGGAGATGGCTTGAGCCTAGGAGTTTGAGACCCACCTGGGCAACACAGTGCGACCCCATCTCTACAAAAAAATTAAACAATTAGCCAGGCATGGTGGCATGCACCTGTGGTCCTGACTACTTGGGAGGCTGAAGTGGGAGGACTGCTTGAGCCCAGGAGGTCGAGGCTGCAGTGAGCCATGCACTCCACCCTGGGTGACACAGCAAGACCTTGTCTCAAAAAAAGGGGGGTGGGTGAGAATCAATATACGGTAAGAGGTAAAAAATGTCATATCCCCACAGTGATCATGAACATGTTCTCAAACTTATCAAGTACTCAGCTGCATGATTACTCATCTTCTTAAACTCTAAATACTCCACTGAGATATATTATCTGAAACAAAGACTAGGAAATTAAGTTGGTAGTCATATTCTAAATTCTAAATTCTAAATTTTTAGACCCAAATAAATTTTTTTTTTTGAGATGGAATTTCACTGTTTTAGCCCAGGCTGGAGTGCAATGGTGTGATCTCGGCTCACCGCAACCTCCGCCTCCTGCATTCAAGCGATTCTCCTGCTTCAGTCTCTGGAGTAGCTGGGATTACAGGCATGTGCCACCATGCCCAGCTAATTTTGTATTTTTAGTAGAGATGGGGTTTCTCCATGTTGGTCAGGGTGGTTTGGAACTCCCAACCTCAGGTGATATGCCCACCTTGGCCTCTCAGAAAGTGCTGGGATTACAGGCGTGAGCCACCGCGCCCAGCCAAAAAATTCTTATTAAAAAATTCAAAGTGGCCGGGCGCGGTGGCTCAAGCCTGTAATCCCAGCACTTTGGGAGGCCGAGACGGGTGGATCACGAGGTCAGGAGATCGAGACCATCCTGGCTAACATGGTGAAACCCCGTCTCTACTAAAAAAAAAATACAAAAAAACTAGCCGGGCGATGTGGCGGACGCCTGTATTCCCAGCTACTCGGGAGGCTGAGGCAGGAGAATGGCGTGAACCCGGGAGGCGAAGCTTGCAGTGAGCTGAGATCCGGCCACTGCAGTCCAGCCTGGGCGACAGAGTGAGACTCCGTCTCAAAAAAAAAAAAAAAAAAAAAAAAAAAAACAAATTCAAAGTCAGCCAGGTATGGTGGCTCACGCTTGTAATCCCAGCACTTTGGGGGCCGAACTGGGCAGATCACGAGGTCAGGAGTTCGAGACCAGCCTGACCAACATGGAGAACCCTGTCTCTACTAAAAATAGAAAAAATTAGCAGAGTGTGGTGGCGCATGCCTATAATCCCAGCTACTCAGGAGGCTGAGGCAGGAGAATCACTTGAACCCAGGAGGTGGAGGTTGCAGTGAGCCAAGATCACGCCATTGCATTCCAGCCCAGGCAACAGTGTGAGACTCCATCTCAAAAAAAAAAAAAAAAAAAAAAAAATTCGAAGTCCCTTCATCACAATTACTAATCGTGTGGCCCTGAGTAAACTGCTTAATCCCATCTCATCAAAATCTCATCAAAATGGGAAAATTAAAGCACCTAACTTTAGAACTGCTGCGAGGATTAAATGAGTTAATATACGTTCACAGCAGTATCTGCCACTTAGTAAATCCCCAATAAACGTCCCCAAACACCACATTCTCAAAAAACTCTCTTGACATAGAGACTCCAGACCACATGCCTTTTTAGTAGGGGAGAGAAAAGGCATATTGGCAAATTGTAACCACCTTCATCTGGTATAATATAATACAGAAAATCCTCATGTAGAGCTTTAGACACTTTCCCTTCTACCATTCACATATTAAGGGAAATAATTCAAAGAGCTTTTATTCAAAATCTTGGGTGATGCAACGTCTGAATATGTTGATATAAACCAAACGCCTATGGCATCCCAAGAATTGTGCTAGGTTCTATGCAGATAAAGATGTTTGAGAGCCCAGCCTGGCATGGCGGCTCATGCCTGTAATCTCAACACTTTGGGAGGCTCAGGTGGGAGGACTGCTTGAGCCCAGAAGCTAGACGAGCCTGGGCAAAATGATGAGACAGACTCCTTCTCTATAAAAACTTTTAGGGCCCGGTGCAGTGGCTCACGACTGTACTCCCAGCACTTTAGGAGGCTGAGGCGGGCAGATCACCCGACGTTGAGAGCTTGAGAACAGCCTGACCAACATGGAGAAACCCCATCTCTACTAAAAATACAAAATTAGCCAGGAATGGTCGCACATGCCTGTAAGTCCAGCTACTCAGGAGGCTGAGGCAGGAGAATCACTTGAACCTGGGTGTGAGCCGAGATCGGGCCATCACACTCCAGCCTGGGCAACAAGAACGAAAACTCCGTCTCAAAAAAAAAAAAAAAAAAAATATATATATATATATATATATATATTTTTAAATTAGCTTGGTGTGGTGGCACATGCCTGTGGTTCCAACTACTCAGGAAGGTAAGGTGGGAGGATCGCTTGAGCCTGGGAAGTCGAGACTGCAGTGAGCCCTAATTGACCCACTGCATTCAGCCTGGGCAACAGAGTGAGATCCCGTCTCAAAAAAAAAAAAAACAAAAAAAACCCAAAAAACAAAACCAAAAACCCCACAAGAGAACTCAACATATAAGAAATTCTAAGCCAACATTGAAAGATAAATAACTTTTCCTTTTTTTGAAACAGTCTCAGTCTCACTCTGTCAACCAGGCTGGAGTGCAGTGGCCTGATCTCAGCTCACTGCAACCTCCACCTCCCCAGTTCAAGTGATTCCCCTGCCCCAGCCTCTCAAGTAGCTGGGACTACAGGCACACACCACCACGCCCAGCTAATTTTTGTATTTTTAGCAGAGATGGGGTTTTGCCATGTCCACCAGGCTTGTCTCAAACTCCTGACCTCAAGTGATCCACCACACCCAGCCAGTAAATTTTCCTGAACAAAATGTTTCGCAAATGATCTTTACCACCAGCAGGGTCAAAGTATATTTTAGTTCAATGTACAACCAGCTGAACAATTTAATAACCAAGCACAGAGACAGCCTTTGGCACAATTTTTCACAATCCCTCTCAAACTTAAGAGCAACTACTAGTTCTTCACGGGGTTTATCTCTGATTTACTGCCTCAGAACTTCCTAAAGAGGACAGAGCTCAGGAATCTGTATTACAAGTTTCCCAGGCAACGAACTTGGTTTCAGAACCACAGCCTTAATACATCTGGTATGTGTTGAAAGGGCAGAAAGATAAGGGTCATACTTCAGAGCTCTAGTCCCATAAAATCCCACAGGAGGAGCCACTCTCATGGCTTCTCCTCACATAGATGGGCTTGAACTGGGCACACCTTAAGAGTAGCAAGGCATGCAGCAGGAGTGGTCTTCCCGTGCCTAAACACTTCCATATACTAATTCTAAAGTACAGTAATTCTGCATTTTTATTGGAAGAAGGAAAAAACCACATCTGACTAGAAAAATCTGGTATGGGAATTGAGGCAGAAATTTCTCTCTTTTATGCCCAGAGTATTTTATCCTTCAGAGCAAGATGGGGAGTTTAAAATAACATGATAAAAACAACAACAACAACAAAAAACTACAATGTCTATGACTGGGCACAGTGGTGCCCGCCTGTAGTCCCAGCTACTCAGGAGGCTGAGGTGGGAAGATTGCTTGAGTCCAGGAGTTTGACACCATCCTGGGAAACACAGTGAGACCATATCTCTTAAAAAACAAACAAACAACCAACAAAAAGTACTTATGAGTAAATACATTTGAATTGAAAATCCTTCATATACTATTTATTCTGCCTCTTTTTCCTCAAAGTGTCTCTTAAAGACTTAGTACTCATCTATTCAAGTACTTACAACTTCATTACTAAAAACAAAATGTGATCTATAATTAAGGAATAAGGAATGTTATATCCTATATCAAAGAGTTCTTCCTAAAAAGAGTAAATAGTTTAAAATTAGGTTATAGTTACCATGTTGTTAATTACCCGCTCACCTAAGAAATTCATTACTTTTTACTAAAAGGATATCTATAACATGGAATCACTATATACATCAGTGAACAATGGGTGCCAGCCTGTAGTAGCCACTAACTTACTTTTTCACATCCATACTATGCATATTCATTTGAGGGAGGTTTGAAATATTCAGGCATAGGTTTTCCTACACTTGAATTTTCTCATGTTCACAAAACAAGACGACAAATTCGTGCAAAACAGTATCAACAACTTTCAGCCACAGCATCAAAATAGGAAGTTAGCCAGCAGACACTCTGCAGCCAAGCTAGATCCTAAACAAAAAGTCTCTTTTACACAAAGAAAAATGTTTTTCTTTTGTTTTGTTTTTGTTCTGTTCTTTTTTTAAAAAGGCTGTAACTGGCAAATTTATTTTTTTCCTCAATGCTTGCCCCCAAGTTCAGGGTTGTAACTTCCTATTCCAGATGCCTACTGCATTAGTCAAATTGAATGCAAGCGTTCATTAATGCAAATGTGCTTCCAATGTGGCATGGTGGATGGATCCTCTCTTTCCAATCTCATTTTCACCTACTTTTCTTCCAATGCTTTCTAAAGAAACAGTATTTTCCAGCTTCCACTCTTATCAAAGGTTTTGAAAAGTAAAACAAAATTTCAGTCTGATTTTGATTTTGTTGGAGGGAGCATATACCCCAGATGATACTAAATTATATCACTAATAGCGATAATATGGTCAAAACAACAGTATCTACCTCTTCTGCTGTCATGATTTTAATACTAACTTCAAAATGCCATCTCTAAAAAGAAGTCTGAACCCTAAAATATAGCTAGTTTATCTGATCATCTTTATTACAGGTAGAGCAGTTATGACCATGGCTTTGGCATCCTCCATCTACCACTTACTTGCTGTGTTACCTTGAGCAAGTGATTTCACCATTTTCAAGTCATTTCAATTGGTAAAAGAGCCAGTCCCTTTCCTTCATAGAACTGCTTATGAAGATTAGATAAGATGATTCATTTAAAGTTTACTGGGCATAGTAAAAGTTCAATAAAAATTAGCCACATACTACATCTATACTTCTGTCAATATCTTCGTATGTTTTTATGAAGTACAGGAAAACATTAAAATGTAATCCACTATTTTGAAACTCTCAGGGATTAGGCTGAAATATAATGTTGCTTCATAGAAAAAGGAAGCCATAAGCAAAAGACCACAAGGACTACTCAGGGGTACTCCATTGACATTCTAATTAGAAATCTATTCATATCAAAAGTTTAACTTCCTAGCTTATGTAGCTGTATTCTCAAAGCACTACAACTTAGTAAATATCACAAAATTTACTTTAAAAAACTTTAACTGCCCTTTACTCAGTCTGAATTAATGACATTTTTTATACATACATCTACCTGAAACCCAATAATGATAAATACATATTTCAGGATAAAAAAAATCATGTCATTCTTAAATCTTAAAAAGTCCTATTTAGCCCAGGTATGGTGGCTCATGCCTGTAATCCCAGCACTTTGGGAAGCTGAGGTGGGAGGGCCGCTTGTGCTCAGGAGTTCAGCCTAGGCAACCTAGTGAGACCTTGTCTCTATTTTTTTTTTTTTTTAAGTCCTATTATTACTACATATTGCTTAACATGATTGGAGTATATAAAAATAGCCACAATTTCCCTAAGGCTAGATAGCTAAGGTATATGAAGCCAAAGAAATTAGTTGGGTTAGTGTCGGTGACGGACTCAAGGTGCATGCTGGTGGCAGTAGTCACTTTCAAAGGCCTGTGTGGAAGTGGACTGTTCCCAGAGCCCTCATCTCCCACCCAGGGTTTTAATATAGTTAACCAACTATATCAACAGCTTCCTCTTCCCTTATTTTCACTAAGGCAGACTGGAAGCTACCAGTCTTGGCTACCCTAGAAAACACCTAATCATCTGCCAAGGTGTTCCCTCAAACAACTGAACAGACTAACCTCTAGACCACCAATGACGTAGGGCCCCACTGGGCTACTTTTCCATCATGTGTTTTGTTTATTTGTTTGTTGCAGGAGAAAATGCTACTAATAGAAGTTAAATGAAACCCATTCGAGGATAGGGCATTCTTTTTGTTTTGTATTGTTTTTGAGATGGAGTTTCGCTCTTTCGTCCAGGCTGGAGTGCAATGGCGCGATCTTGGATCATTGCAAACTTTGTCCCCCAGGTTCAAGTGATTGTCCTGCCTCAGCCTCCGAGTAGCTGGTATTATAGGTGCCTACCACCACACCCGGCTAATTTTTGTATTTTCAGTAGAGACGGGGTTTCGCCACGTTGGCCACGCTGGCCTTGAACTTCTGACGTCAGGTGACCCGCCTGTCTTGGCCTCCTAAAGTGCTAGGATTACAGGTGTGAGCCACCGCGACCAGCCAGATAGGGCATTCTTAATTACCTTTTTACAATAGCGCTATTCTCAATCTACACTGGTCAAAAAAAATTTTTTGTAAGCAAAAAGTAAGAATAAGTATATGTGCTGTCTTACAAATTCTAATACATACTGTGAAACTGAAACCTATTTAAACATTCATTTTTAATTTAAATCCTTTTTATTTACCTCCCTTCTACTTGAGTGCACATGTAATTTCTGTTAACCAGGGATGAAAATAATTTTTAAAGCTATGACAGTTCTTTTTTCAACATGTCATACATTAGGTATGTTAGCCATGGGTTACACTGTTACACCGTTTAGAGTATCAACTATCCCTTTTCTTTTTATTTATTTATTTTTTTAGACGGAGTCTCGCTCTGTCACCCAGGCTGGAGTGCAGTGGCGCGATCTCGGCTCACTACAAGCTCTGCCTCCCGGGTTCACGCCATTCTCCTGCCTCAGCCTCCCGAGTAGCTGGGACTACAGGCGCCCGCCACCACGCCCGGCTAATTTTTTTCTTTTTGTATTTTAGTAGAGACGGGGTTTCACCGTGTTAGCCAGGATGGTCTCGATGTCCTGACCTCGTGATCCGCCCATCTCAGCCTCCCAAAGTACCAGGATTACAGGTGTGAGCCACTGCGCCCGGCCTAACTATCCCTTTTCTATATGAAAAAAGTGACTTGGCCTGGCGACATGCCCCATGCCTGTAATGCCAGCACTTTGGGAGGCCAAGACAGGCGAATCACTTGAGGTCAGGAGTTTGAGACCAGCCTGGCCAACATGGTGAAACCCCTTTTCTACTAAAAATACAAAAATTAGCTGGGTGTGGTGGTGCATGCCTGTAATCCCAGCTACTCAGGAGGCTGAGGTGAGAGAATCGCTTGAACCTGGTGGGTGGAGGTTGCAGTGAGCTGAGATCACACCATTGCACTCCAGCCTGGGCAAAAGGGTAAGACTCTATCTCCAAAAAAAAAAAAAAAAGATAAAAGAAAAGAAAAAAAAAATAGTGACTTAAGATTAGAATGTATTCTTAAAGATCTGAAATACAAGAGAGGAAATAATTATTTGTTCTATTTATACTATATTTTTCTTCCACAGTAGAATAAATTTAATACCTATTTGCTTAAATTATTCTCCTAAGGAAAAAAAAACCCTTAAAAATATAAATATGGTCAAGTTCCAAATGTCAAGAACAACATAACTACTTAATATGTTTGAGTTACTTTCTAATATTAACAAAATTTCTATCTTTTAATGTAAACATGTTAATTTCAGAGGTCATTATTTGGCTCACAAGATATCCAAATTCACATATTAAGGCACATTATAAAGGAATTGGGGTTCTAATGTCATCAGTTTAAATTAAAATAAACAAATTGTTGGTCAGATGTGGTGGTGGCTCATGCTTATAATCCCAGCACTTTGGAGGGCTGAGGTGGAAGGACTGGTTGAGCCCAGGAGTTCCAGACCAGCCTGGGCAACATAGCAAAACGTCTCTACAAAATAAAAATTAAAAAATTAGCAGGGCATGGTGGCATGTGCCTGTATACAGTCCCAGCTACTCAGGAAGCTGAGGTGGGGGGATCACTTGAACCCAGGAGATTGAGGCTGCACTGAACTATGAATGTGCCATTGCACTTCAGCCAGGGTGACAGAGTGAGACCCTGTCTTAAAAAAAAAAAAAAAAAAATTCCCTACCATGTTTCCTAAGAAGCAGATTTAACCAGGCAAAAGTTTCACTAATTTTTTTTTAAATCCCATTATGTTTTTATTCTTATAAGGTAAAAGTCTTTTGCAGCTACAGAACTCCACAATCTATCTAGTGATTTTAATTACTTTTTCCTTTTTTAAAATAAAGGTTCTCAATTGACCTGTATTTGGGTCTAGTACAGCAGCACAAATGAAATAATACTTTATTATTAGTATAAATTGATGAAGCACATAGTACCCTCTCTTTCAGCTTCTTGGCAATGTTACCTCCACAAACTGATTCCCTTCCCTACAGACTGACAGATTAAAAACAAAACAAAACAAAGCCACATCTCAATCTCTAGGACAAGAAGCCCTGGTTGCCAAAAGTCACATAACTGACTTGTTCAATGTTCCTAGGCAATTTGGAACTAGCCTAACTTTTATGACGTATCTCAGATAAATTCACATTAAAATGCCCTAGCTAGGTTGGTATTTTTCTAGTTCAGTGGAAGCATACTTTTATACTGTTTTTCCAAATCTGCTACCTCTCTAAACCAGTTTCATAGCTGCAAATCAATACATTAAATGCATTCTAGGGGTTGGGTGTTTTCTGAGCCACAATTTTGTTGCTGTTGGTGGTGGTGGTGGTGACACAGGGTCTTTGCTCTGTCACTCAGGCGGGAGTGCAGTGGCACGATCATCGCTTACTGCAACCTCCAACTCCTGGGCTCAAGCAATCCTCCCACCTCAGCCTCCCGAGCAGCTGGGACTATAGGCATGCACCACCAATGCCTGCATATTTTTTTGTAGACACAGGGTTTCACCATGTTGTCCAGGCTGGTCTCAAACTCGTGAGTTCAAGTGATCTGCCCGCCTTTGCCTCCTGAAGTGCTGAGATTACAGGTGTGAGCAACTGCACCTCGCCTCTGAGCCACAATTCTATCTGCTCCAAATTCTGGTGGGCAAGTTTTTAATTTTAAAGAAATACTCAAAACTACACCTGAAGTTTATGCTATGTTACAGAGTCCACCCAGCCTCATTTTATTTTATTAACCATTACAGGAAACCCACTGGAAACTGCTAAATAGAAAGAACCAGCTTGTAATTAGTTTTTATTTTAGGAGATTTGGGTGCAATAGAAGACTTGTGCCTCATATCCCCAGTTACAGCCTCTTTCTCAACATTTTTCTTTTACCAATGCACACAAAAAAATTACAGACTTGCCTTGTGAGGTCGAAAATAGAGATACAGGCTGAGAGGAAGAGGAAGAAACAAAGGAATCTGAAAGAAAATATACAGCATGAGAATATGACAACCTCACACAGGAATTTTAACTTTAACTTTCTTTTTGATGGGGAGGAAGAGCCAAGCATCATAATTTCATTGGGTTTAACAAGGAGGAAAACTCAAATCTTTATTTCCAATTATTGTTTTCACTCACCTGATAGCAAAATCTTATTTTACTTTCAAGATGCATTTCTAAAAGTTAATCCATTCAATTTTTTTTTAGTCAAACATTCTCACCTTCAAAAAAAGAAAAGAGGAATCCCTAGCATTTTACATTAAGCACAACCTCAAGAACAGATGATGCTGCTCTTTTACTCTATAGAAAAGGGAAAATAAGTATCTGAGTACTAATTAATATTTGCTTTTAACCATTCCTGAATGCATTTTGAGGAGTTAAATCACTAATAAAAGCATTTAAAAATATCTAATTGGCAAATATGCAAAGTTGACCCTAAATTTTTTTTAAAACTCACAATCAATCCATGGGGAAAACAGGACTACATGAGAAATCTATCTTCTAAAATTATAATCCTCTAGGCTGGGTGCAGTGGCTCACATCTGTAATACCAGCACTTTGGGAAGCTGAGGCAGGTTGATCAACTGAGGTCAGGAGTTCAAAACCAGCCTGGCCAACATGGTGAAACCCCGTCTCTACTAAAAATACAAAAATTAGCCAGGCGTGGCAGCGCACGCCTGTAATCCCAGCTACTCAGGAAGCTGAGGCAGGAGAATCGCTTGAACCTGGAAGGCAGAGGTTGCAATGAGTCGAGATAGCGCCACTGCACTCCAGCCTGGGCAACACAGTGAGACTCCTTCTCAAAAAAAAAAAAAAAAAAAAAAGAAAATTATACTCCTCTAAATTCAGCAACATGTATCAAAATTTAAAAAGCACATATTCTTCTCCCAGTCCCCCTGCACACTATTCTCTAACTCTACAGTTACACTTCTAAGAATTTATCCTACAGCCATATTTGCATACATGCACAAAGATATGTGTATGAGGATATTCATAAAAGCTCTGGTTATAAATATTAGGAATACTCTAAACGACCATCAACAGAAGACTAAAGTTACACCTATCACTTGCTTTGGCAACACATACACTAAAACTGGAAGGATACACAGACTAGCATGGCCCCTAAAATTATTTTTTTTTAAGTTACTGTGACATACTTGCTGCCATGAAAAAGAATGAGGTACAGCTATACCTTGAGGTTCTAGAACCACCCCCCGGCTCCCCAAAATCTGAAGATGCTCAAGTCCTATGTATACAATGGCATAGTATTTGCATATAACCTACACACATCGTCCCTTATACTTTATTCTTTAGACACCTAATACAACGTAAATGCTATGTAAATAGTTGTTACACTGTATTGTTTTAAAAATTTGTGTTTATTGTTGTTTTTTAAAAATATATTTTTGGTCCACAATTAGTTGAATCCACAGATGTAGAACCTGAGATAAGGTGGGCTAAGTGTATATGTAGATATAGTCCACATATGAATTAAAAAGCAAAGTGCAGGCCGGGCACGGAGGCTCACGCCTGTAATCCCAGCACTTTGGGAGGCCGAGGCAGGCGGATCACGAGGTCAGGAGATCGAGACCACCCTGGCTAACACGGTGAAACCCCATCTCTACTAAAAATAGAAAAAAATTAGCCGGGCGTGCTGGTGGGTGCCTGTAGTCCCAGGTATGCGGGACGCTGAGGCAGGAGGATGGTGTGAACCCGGGAGGCAGAGCTTGCAGTGAGCCAAGATCGTGCCACTGCACTCCAGCCTGGGCAACAGAGCAAAACTCCGTCTCAAAAAAAAAAAAAAAAAAAAAAAAAAGTAACAAATTTCAATTAATCCTTTATTTCTCAGGAGGCTGAGGTGGAAGGACCATTTGAGCCTAGGAGAGGGTGGTTGCAGTGAGCTGAAATCATGCCACTGCCCTCCAGCCTGGGTGACAAAGTGAGACCCTGTCTCAAAAAAAAAAAAAAAAAAAAAAAAAAAAAAAAAGGATGGGGGCGGGGAAACAGGCCAGGCGAGGTGGCTCTCTGTAATCCCGGCACTTTGGGAGGCTGAGGCCGGTGGACGGCTTGCGCCCAGGAGATCAAGACCAGCCTGGGCAACAAGGTGACATCCTGTCTCCACAAAAGTAAAAAAAAAAAAAAAAAAAAAAAAAAAAAAATTAGCTGGGTGTGGTGGCATGCGCCTGTAGTCCCAGCTACTTGGAAGGCTGAGGTGAGAGAATTATTTCAGGCCAGGAAGCTGAGGCTGCAGTGAACTGTGATCACACCACTGCACTCCAGCCTGGGCAACAGAGTGAGACCTTACCTCAAAAAAAAAAAAAAAAGAAGCATGTTTTCCTATCTCTATGTTTCCGGATGGATCCATGTCTACATGCATTTACTATCAACATTAAATCTCTGCCAATGATGAGTTTAAATCCCAACAAACCTGAAAAACCAAATGCTTCAAGCCCAATGCCAAAAAAGATCCTATGAACATGCCAGCTGTTTGCCTTTTCACCTTCACCTAACACTCCCTCCTAATGGAAAATTTCAACATGCAAATTGTTATGCAGATGCAGAACACAGATAACTGGTAATGGTTGGAACAATATTCCATGAGGTTTCTAACTTACAAAACCACATTGTATTCATACTCTGTATTTGTGTCACAGGGAACTGAACCCCAGAATGATCTTAACCCTCAAATGCCATTAATGAAATCATTTTCATTAAGTAGCTAAGTCCAGGACCTGTGTTAGTATTGGTAATATGGTGCCCACAAGTAGCTGAAAAGCAAATATGCACCAGTAAAACTGTATGAGTTGTGGGAATGCAGCAGAGACAGCCACTGTAGTAAATTAAGAATGTTTCGGAAGAGGTGGTAAGCTTGGTCTTAAAGATTTAAGTTCATGAGGTGAACAAGGAAGGGAAAGGCATTCTGGGGAGAAGGAACAACTGGCCAGATTCCAAATGGCTTTAAATGCCATGTAATCTGGATTATATCCTTTGTGTAATAAGGAATCACTAAAGGTTTTTAGGTAAGGGTGTGACAATATCACGTTTTAGAAAGAACTCCGGCAGCAGGGTACAGCATGGACTGAACTGAAAAGCTACCGCATAATCTTGGCAAGAGATGAGGGCTCGCACTAAGGCAGTGAGGATGGGAATGAGAGGACTGCTGACAAGACAGAACACAGGTCTTGAGACCATCTGCCTGGATGTTGAAGACTGGAGAAGTAAAAGATCACTGAGGGACTAAATGAAATGCCATGGTTGGGAACACAGAAGGAATCTTCTTTTTTTTGTTTTTTTGACAAAGAGTCTCAGCTCTGTCGCCTAGGTTGGAGTACAGTGGTATGATTTTGGCTCAGTGCAACCTCTGCCTCCCAGGTTCAAGTGATTCTCATGCCTCAGCCTCCCGAGTAGCTGGGATTACAGGCGCACGCCACCCCACACGGCTAATTTTTGTATTTTTAGTAGAGACGGGTTTCACCAGGTTGGCCAGGCTGGTCTCAAACTCCTGACCTAAAGTGACCTGCCTGCCTCGGCCTCCCAAAGTGTTCGGATCACAGGCGTGAGCCACTGCACCTGGCCAGGAATCCCTTATATTATTAACTTTCAATATAAAAAAATTTTGCCTAAGGCATATGTAAGTGTCAGTTGTTGAACAGGCAGTTCAATAACAGGGACACACTCAGGAGAGAGGTAAATGCTGTAGATAAGTATCTGGGATTAACATTTGGGTGAGAACTGACACCACTGCAGTTAATACCTCCATCCAGGAAGAAATACAGAAGTTTTACAAAAGAATCTTGAGATATCTCAATATTTAAAGGGGCCAACGGTAGGAGCTTGGGAGCAGGTGCTGGCAGTCAGTCGGAACAACCTCTCTCAGCCTTGCCTCAGGTACAAGACAGTATCTGGAGTCAATGGTCCCCCAGTGATCTTAGATCATGTTAAGTTTCCCAGGAATGCTGAGATTGCCCACTTGACCTTACCAGATGGCATGAAGAGAAAATTTAAAATATGTATATTTAAAGGGGAACAAGAAAGAAGGACCACTGAAGAAAACAGAAAGGAGTCAATAAAGGAAAAAATGGTGCCATTTGGAGAATGCTTTAGAGAAAGGTCAAGAATCAAAGCCACTGAATGGCTAAGACTATGAAAAACGATCAGGTACAGTAGCTGATGCCTGTAATCCCAGCACTTTGGGAGGAGGCCGAAGCAGGTGGATGGCTTGACCTCAGGAGTTTGAGACCAGCCTGGGCAACATGGTGAAATCCCATCTCTAAAAAATTACAAAAATTAACCAGGCATGCTGGCTTGCTCCTGCCGTCCCAGCTACTTGGGGGACTGAGCTGAAAGGATCACTTGAGCCCAGGAGGCGGAGACTGCAGTGAGCTGAGATTGAGCCACGGCACCTGGGCAACAGAGTGAGATACTGTCTTAAAGAAAAAAAAAAAAAAAAAAGACTATGAAAAGGGTCACAGAAATTAATTTGGCATTGATGAGTAAAATGAGAGTGGTAGAGGGGGAGGGGACAGACAATGAAGACTGAGGAGTGAAGGTAAGTTTAAAAAACACTGAAAACAAAAAGTATGGGAAATATGGCTGATAAAGGGAAGAACTAAAAACTGAGCAGCAGCTAGAGGGAGAGGCAATGTTGAGGGAAAGTTTTTTAGAAATGAAAATGACAAGTGTATTTACAGAGAGACAGAAAGGAGCCAACAGAAGAAAAAAATCTGAAAATACATAAAAAAGAAACAATTTTTTTCTGGAACAAAGCCCACAAAATTGCTAGAAGATATGGGATTGAAAAACCACAAGTGGGCCAGTGCGGCAGCTCTCGCCTGTGATCCCAGCACTGTGGAAGGCTGAGGCAGGCGGATCACCTGAGGTAAGGAGTTCAAGAACAGCCTGGCCAACATGGTGAAACCCCATCTCCACTAAAAATACACAAATTAGCCGAGCATGGTGGCAGATGCCTATAATCCCAGCTACTCAGGGCCAAGGCAGGAAATCGCTTGAATCTGGGAGGCGGACGTCGCAGGGAGCGGAGATCGCACCATCGCACTCCAGCCTGGGGGATAAGAATGAGACTTTGTCTCAAAAAAATAAAAATAAAAATAAATAACAATAATAATAATTAGCCGGGTATGGTGGCACACATCCCAGCTACTTGACTTGGGAAGCTGAGGCAAGAGAATTGCTTGAATCCAGGAGGTGGAGGTTGCAGCGAGCTGAGATGGAACCACCGCACCCCAGCCTGGGTGACAGAGGGAGGCTCTATCTCAAAAAAAAAAAAAAAAAAAAAAAAAAGTAGCATAAGTGGACCTGCTGAAAATCTAATTTCAATAAATAACCAGTCATTTGTGCAAATATGTGGCTATAAGATTATTCATCATAATATTTTTATTTATTTATTTTTATTATTATTATTTTTTTGAGATGGAGTCTCCCCAGTCGCCCAGGCTGGAGTGCAGTGGCTGGATCTCGGCTCACTGCAACCTCTGCCTCCCGGGTTCACGCCATCCTTGTGCCTCAGCCTCCCGAGTAGCTGGGACTACAGGCGCCCACCACCACGCCCTGCTAATTTTTTGTATTTTTATAGAGATGAGGTTTCACCATGTTAGCCAGGATGATCTCGATCTCCTGACCTTGTGATCCGCCTGCCTCGGCCTCCCAAAGTGCTGGGATTACAGGCGTGAGCCACCGGGCTTGGCTGTATTTTTAAAATTTTCTTAAAAATAGCAACAGGGGGCCGGGTGTGGTGGCTCACACCTGCAATCCCAGCACTTTGGGAGACCGAGGCGGGCAGATCACGAAGTCAAGAGATTGAAACCATCCTGGCTAACACGGTGAAACTCCATCTCTATTAAAAATACAAAAAATTAGCTGGGCGTGGTGGCGGGCTCCTGCAGTCCCAGCTACTCGGGAGGCTGAGGCAGGAGAATGGCGTGAACCTGGAAGGCGGAGCTTGCAGTGAGCCAAAGATCGCACCACTGCACTCCAGCCTGGGTGACAGAGCGAGATTCTGTCTCAAAAAAAAAAAAAAAAAAAAAAAAGCAACAGGGGCCAGGCACAGTGGCTCAAGCCTGTAATCCTAGCACTTTGGGAAGCTAAGGAGGCTGGACCATCTGAGTTCGAGACCAGCCTGGCCAACATAGTGAAACCCTGTCACTACTAAAAATACAAAATTAGATGGGTGTGGAGGCGGGCACCTGTAATCCCAGCTACTCGGGAGGCTGAGGCAGGAGAACTGCTTGAACCCAGGAGGTGGAGGTTGCAGTAAGCCAAGATTGCACCACTGTACTCTAACCTGTGTGCTACAGCTAGACTCTGTCTCAAAAAAAAAAAAAAAAAAGTGACAGGATCCCACTATGTTGTCCAAACTGGTCTTGAACTCCTGGGCTCAAGCCATCCTCCTACCTTAGCCTCCCAAGTGCTGGGATTACAGGCATGAGCCACCACACCTGGCTTCATCACAATATTCTTTTTTTTTTTTTTTTTTTTTTTTTTTTTGAGATGGAGTCTCGCTCTGTAGCCCAGGCTGGAGTGCAGTGGCCGGATCTCAGCTCACTGCAAGCTCCGCCTCCCAGGTTCACGCTATTCTCCTGCCTCAGCCTCCCGAGTAGCTGGGACTACAGGCGCCCGCCACCTCGCCCGGCTAGTTTTTTGTATTTCTTAGTAGAGACGGGGTTTCACCATGTTAGCCAGGATGGTCTCGATCTCCTGACCTCGTGATCCGCCCGTCTCGGCCTCCCAAAGTGCTGGGATTACAGGCTTGAGCCACCGCGCCCGGCCCTTTTTTTTTTTTTTCTTTTGAGACAGAGTCTTGTTCTGTCGCCCAGGGTGGAGTGCAGTGGCGTGATCTTGGCTCACTGCAACCTCCACCTCCCAGGTTCAAGTGATTCTCCTGCCTCAGCCTCCTGAGTAGCTGGGATTACAGGCGTGCGCCACCACACCCAGCTAATTTTTGTATCTTTAGTAGAGATGGGGTTTCACTATGTTGCTCCTGACCTCGAGATCTGTCCACCTAAGCCTCCCAAAGTGCTAGGATTACAGGCGTGAGCCACTGAGCCCAGCCTCATCACAATATTCTTTAAAATAGTTGTTTTTTTTTTTAAAGGAAACTTAACAAAGGTCTAATAAGTAGACTGATTAAGTTTGGTATATCCAAACAATGGGATAATAGTCATTAACAATTGGGTTGTAGATGATAATTTATTGACACTAAGAGATGTTCACTGTATTCTAATAAAAAAGAATATTACAAAGGTAATTTTATTATTTATTATTTTTTAGAGAAGGAAGGTCTCACTCTGTCCTTCTTTCTTGATCCCCTTTAATTTTTCCCTAACGCCCCTTTTCTCTTCCCAAGATCCTATCCAGGATACAGGATACCACATCACATTTTGTCATCATGTTTCCTTAGCCTCTTCTGGACTGTCAGCTTCACAGACTTCTCTTGACAGTTTTAATAAGTACTCTGGTCAAGATATTTTACAGAATGTCCCTCAATTTGAGTTTGTCAGATGTTTTTCTCATGGTTAGACTGGAGTGATGGCTTCTGGGGAAGATTACCAAGGACCATGCTCATCACATCATATCAAGAGTACAGACTCTCAACATGACTTATCAACTGATGATGTTAACCTGATCCCTGGCTGAGGTAGTGCTTGCCAGGATTCTCCACCTGGGTGGAGGAAGCAGTACTTCTCCCCACTCTTCCACACTGTACTCTGTGGAAACAAGTCTTAAGCTCACCATCTACCCTGAAGAGGTGAAGGGGTTAAGCTCCACCTCCTCGAGGGGGGAGAATCTACATAAACTGGCAGGTTGATTTTTATTTATTCATTTATAGCTAACATAACTACTATAAAAACAGACCAACTAGTTAAAGCTCAGGAATTTCAGGGGGAAAAAAAGAAAAAAAAAAGAAATCAATTATTAAAGTCTTAGTTCTCAGAATATCTAATGAAATAAATTCAATTTATTTATTGTTGGAAAATAATTACAACCTGATTGGAAGCACCTAAGGGTTAAAGACCTCTTACATATCTTTGTATCTTTCAGTTTGACCAGCATATAGCAGAAGTCATGGAATATCGAGGCTTGAACATTACAGGAGCTTCATAAATGTTTGCTGAAAACCAATATAAGAGATTTTTAGATGTAGCTTGTTATTTCAAAACTAGACTGAGTAGTAAGTAGTAACTGGACATTCGTCTTATTAATGTAGTAGTTACTAAGGCAGCAGTTCCCTCTCATATAAGTCAAAACAGTGCTAATTTCCAAGATGCCCACTCTTCTGTTATATCACTAAAAAGAGTTGGAAAGCTTTCTTTGTACTATTTATTAGAGTCAACGTATATACAATCCAACACGAAGAACAAAGCAGAACTCCTGTTGCAAAAGAAAATTAGAAAGCCTGACAGAAACAAAATGGACTATGTAGATATGAAATTGGTTACAGGTTGGGTGCGGTGGCTCACTCCTGTGATCCCAGCACGTTGGGAGGCTGAGGTAGGGGGATCACTTGAGCTTATGAGGTCAAGATCAGCCTGGGCAACGTGGTGAAACCTCGTCTCTACAAAAATACAAAAAATAGGCCGGGCGCGGTGGCTCAAGCCTGTAATCCCAGCACTTTGGGAGGCCGAGACGGGCGGATCACGAGGTCAGGAGATCGAGACCATCCTGGCTAACACGGTGAAACCCCGTCTCTAATAAAAAATACAAAAAAAAAAAACTAGCCGGGCGAGGTGGCGGGTGCCTGTAGTCCCAGCTACTCGGGAGGCTGAGGCAGGAGAATGGCGTGAACCCGGGAGGCGGAGCTTGCAGTGAGCCGAGATCTGGCCATTGCACTCCAGCCTGGGTGACACAGCAAGACTCCGTCTCAAAAAAAAAAAAAAAAAAAAAAATACAAAAATACAAAAAATAGCCATGCCTATAGTCCCAGCTACTCGGGAGGCTGAGGTGGGAGGACAGCTTGAGCCCAGGACATGGACGTTGTAGTGAGTCGAGATCATGCCACTGCACTCCAGCCTGGGTGATAGAGCCAGGCCTTGTCTTAAAAATAAATTAATAGGCTGGGCACGGTGGCTCACGTCTATAATCCCAGCACTTTAGGAGGCCAAGGCAGGAGGATTACCTGAGGTTGGGAGTTCAAGACCAGCCTGACCAACATGGAGAAACCCCGTCTCTACTAAAAATACAAAATTAGCCAGACGTGGTGGCACATGCCTGTAATCCCAGCTACCTGGGAGGCTGAGGCAGGAGAATCACTTGAATCCAGGAGGCAGAAGTTGTGGTGAGCTGCGATCATGCCATTGCACTCCAGTCTGGGCAACAAGAGCAAAACTTCTCAAAAAAAAACCCAAAAACCATAATTAATAAACTGGTTACAAATATCTTAATACCCTAGCTGCCTTTTTTTTTGTTTTGAGACAGGGTCTTCTGTCTTTTGTTGCCCAGGATGGAGTGCAGTGGTAATGCAATCACTGCAGCCTCAACCTTGAGGGCCAAAGTGATACTCCCACCTCAGCCTCCTAAGGAGCTGGGACTACAGGCACATACCACCACACCCAGATTATTTTTAATTTTTGTAGAGATGGGATTTCACTATGTTGTGCAGGCTGGTTTCAAACTCCTGGGCTCAAGCAATCCTCCCATCTTGGCCTCCAAAGGGCTAAAATTACAGGCATGAGCCACTGTGCCCAGAGTCTCTTTCTAATATGCCAGAATGTGGCATTCAAGTGGTTATGAAAAGATGTTTTTCTGGATTAAAGTCATTGGTAGAAAATACCTACAGTCCAGAAGAAACAAGAGAGGCTAACCTTAAATATATTTCTATTACAGATAGTTTTATGGGCTTACAAGAAAACTCTCTCCTCAGCACTTAAATGGATACATCCATTTCCATAGAGATCTTATAGAAATTACGAATTATAAGCATGTAACAATGTTTACAATTTGACTTTCAAAAACCAAATGTTCTTAACCTGAAGTTTATGAATGAATTTGACAGCAGTTCATGAATCCTGTGAAAACTATGCAATAATTTTTTTTTTTTTTGAGATGGAGTTTTGCTCTTGTTGCCCAGGCTGGAGTGCAATGGCGCGATCTTGGCTCGTCGCAACCTCCACCTCCCAGGTTCAAGCGATTCTCCTGCCTCAGCCTTCCCGAGTAGCTGGGATGAGAGGCATGTGCCACCACACCCCACTAATTTTGTATTTTTAGTACAGACAGGATTTCTCCATGTTGGTCAGGTTGGTTTTGAACTCCTGACCTCAGGTGATCCACCCGCCTCGGCCTCCCAAAGTGCTGGGATTACAGGCCTGAGCCACTGCATCTGGCCACAATACTTTGTTAATATGCATGTTTTTCTGAGAAGAGTTTCTCTACTCATTCTTCCCATAAATATTTATTGAACACCTCTTATGAGCCAAGGGCTTGTTTTAGTTGCTGGACAAAACCCATAAGGAAGCTGGGCATGGTGGCTTATGCCTGTAATCCCAGCACTTCAAGAGGCCAAGGAAGGAGGATCTCCTGAGCTCAGGAGTTCAATCAAGACCAGCATGGGCAATATGGTGAGACCCCATCTCTTTTTTTTTTTTCTTTTTCATTGAACTGTTTTAATGGGTCTCAAAATTCTGTGACAAATTTTTGGTCAAGTTGTTCCCATTAAAAGGTACTGATTTTAAAAACTAAAAACTGCCACATGCAAAAAAGAAAACCAAAGTGGTCTACAAAACATTCCTCCCTTCTGAAGGTTTTTTTTTTTTTTTTTTTGAGACGGAGTCTCGCTCTGTCACCCAGGCTGGAGTGCAGTGGCACGATCTTGGTTCACTGCAACCTCCACCTCCTGGGTTCAAGTGATTCTCCTGCCTCAGTCTCCCAAGTAGCTGGAACTACAGGCGCGTGCTACCACGCCTGGCTAATTTTTTTTGTATTTTTAATAGAGATGGAGTTTCACCATGTTAGCCAGGATGGTCTCCATCTCCTGACCTCGTGATCCGCCTGCCTCAGCCTCCCAAAATGCTGGGATTACAGGTATGAGCCACCGTGCCCGGCCAGGGGGTTAGGTTTTAACATATGATTTGGCCGGGTTGCAGGGGTGGGGACATAAACATTGAGTCTACTGCAATGGGAGACGAGCATTCTAGGCAGAGTGAACAGCAAATAAAACCGTGAGATAGAGGGTTATTTCTGGTGTAAAGAACAAGGAAGGCCAGGCACAGTAGCTCATGCCTGTAATCCCAGCACTTTTGGAGGCCAAGGTGGGTGGATGACTTGAGGTCAGGAGTTCAAAACCAGTCTGATCAACATGGTAAAATCTCTTCTCTACTAAAAATACAAAAATCAGCTGGCATGGAGGTGCGCACCTGTAATCCCAGCTACTTGGGAGGCTGAGGTGAGAGGACTGCTTGAACCTGGGAGGCAGAGGTTGCAGTGAGCCAAGATCGCACCACTGCACTCCAGCCTGGGAGACAGAGTGAGTCAAGGAGGCCAGTATGGTTGAAGCCAGGTGAGAAATGGGGAGGTTGGGGCCAGATAGTACAGAGTATTTATTAATAAGTCTTCTGAGGATATTGGCATTTACTGAGTGTAACAGGAAGCCACTGTAGCACTTTGCCCATGAGTGACATGATCCAACTTGCATTTTCACAGGCTTACACCAGCTGCTGTGTGGAAAATGGACTGAAGAGAGGCAAGGAAGAAAGCAGGGAGACCAGATAGGAGGCATCTACAATAATCCAGGAGAGCTAGCCTGGACCAAGATGGTAGCAATGGAGGTTGACAGAATTGGTCAGACTTTGGATATATTTTTGAAGGTAGAATCAAGAGCATTTGTTGATGGCTTGCATGAGGGATAGAAAGGAATCAAGGATAACTCCAAGGTTTTTGATTTTAACAAAAGAAGGAAAGAACAGAATGGCCATTTATTGAGATTGAGAGGACTGTGAGAACAAACTTAAAAGGAAAGATCAGGACAGGCACTGTGGCTCATGCTGGTAATCCCAGCACTTTGAGAGGCCAAGGCAGGAGGATCACTTGAGCCCAGGAGTTCAATACCAGCCTAGGCAATATAGTGAGATCCTGTCTCTACAAAAATAAAAATAATTAGGTTGGACACGGTAGCTCACACCTGTAATCCCAGCACTTCAGGAGGCCAAGGAGGGTGGATCTCCTGAGATCAGGAGTTCGAGATCAGCCTGACCAATATGGTGAAACCCTGTCTCTACTAAAAATACAAAAATTAGGTGGGCATGGTGGCACATGCCTATAATCCCAGCTACTTGGGAGGCTGAGGCAGGAGAATTGCTTGAACCCAGGAGGTGGATGTTGCAGTGAGCAGAGATTGCGCCACCGCACTCCAGCCTGGGTGACAGAGTGAGACTCCATCTCAAAAAAAAAAAAAAAAAAAAAAAAAAAAAAAAGAATTAGCAATATTAAATCTCAAGAATAAGGAAATCCACAGAGTCAGAAAGTAGATTAATCGTTGCCAGAGAATTGCGGGGAGGGAATTGCGGGGAGGGAAGAACGGTGAATGACTACTAACAGATATGGGGTTTCTCTTTGGGGTAATAAAAATGTTCTGGAATTAGATAGTGGACATAGCTGTACCACTCTGTGCATACACTCGAGAACACCTTAAAATGGTGAATTTTATGGAGCCAGAGGATGAACAGTCAGTGAGAGTATGTGGTGTCATAGAAGACAAATTTAAAAAGCATTTCAAGGAGAGAGTAATCAATTATGTCAAAAGCTGTTGTGAAAGCACGTTAAGAGGAGGATGGAGAAGAGACCACTGAATTTAACAATGTGTAAAATATCTGGTGAACTTGACTAGAAAAGTTTCTGTAGAGCAGTGAAATAAAAAGGCACCTGGCTTAAGAACCATGGAGCCAGAAATTAAGGCTTTTAAGTTAAACTGATCACTGAATTCAAAAGGGTGACTGAGCCACTTTTACCACGTCACTTCAAATTTTAAAGCATAGGCATTAAACTCTCTGTGCCTGAGTCCCCATCTGTAAGAAGGGGGTTATATCGTTACCTGTCTACCTCACAGATAAACATAATACAAGTCTTTCCTCTACTGAATATGGCCTGTAGAGGAATGATCTATATTTTATTTACCTTTCTATCTTCCATAGCACCTGGCAAAGAGCTTTCAGTTGTTGAATTAAGGTAACATATAGGCACAACTTAAATCATAAAGCAGTACACAAATGTAAGCTATCATGAAAATCAAGTATTTCGATCTCATACATAAAATAAAGACAATGCCCTCTATTGAAATATGTTCAAATAACAGGACAAAATTTTTGTAACAAAAGGTTTTCCAGAATGTCCTTCCATATAGCTTGAAGGGCAACCTACCGATGAGGAACACGTCAAAAAGCTCACTGTCTGTCCCTTCTGGTTAAGTTATGATGATATGGTTACAGGAGATAATAAATCAGAAAACAGGTAAGAATAGTTCTTTGAGGCCGGGCGTGGTGGCTCAAGCCTGTAACCCCAGCACTGTGGGAGGCCGAGGGGGGCAGCTCACCTGAGGTCAGGAGTTCAGGACCAGCCTGACCAAAATGGCGAAACCTCATCTCTACTAAAAATACAAAAATTAGCTGGGCATGGTGGCACAAGCCTGCAATCCCAGCTACTCAGGAGGCTGAGGCAGGAGAATGGCTTGAACCAAGGAGGCGGAGCTGAGATCCCACCACTGCACTCCAGCCTGAGCGACAGAGGGGCACTCTGTCTCAAAAAAAAAAAAAAAAAAAAAAAAAAAAAAAAGTTCTTCGAAATTAAAAAAAAAAAAATTCACAAGAGTGGGCCACTTCCTGATAAGCTCACTGTCTCCTCTGGTTAGGTTACGATGATATGGTTATAGGCGATAATAAATCAGTTGATTGGAGAAAACAGGTAAGAATAGTTCTTTGAAATTTAAAAAATAAATCACAAAATAACAAGAGCAGGCCACTTGCTGATAATCTCCTCCCATAGGTAAAATGAAAATGCAAACCCTGTTACAGTATTTAAAGAGATTCTCTCTGAGGTTGCAATATCACAGAGGAACATGTCTTACAAAACTCGTAGATGCACAGAAGACCTCAATGATGCAATCACAAGCAATACTGATTACAGCTAAACTTATTTAACACACACACTTCTTTCAAAACATCTACACCATACCCTATGATCCAAAATAACTCTAAAACTAGTAGCTGTCATAAATGAATGGAACAGAAGGTTAACTCAGTTTTCTGGGCAACTTCTGAATAAGTTAATTATACGAACAAAATATTGACTTGCTAATTTTTATCTAAAAAGTTTTACTATGAGTGCTTACTTCAGCAGCACATATACCAAAATTAGAACTATACAGAGAGGATTAGCTAAATTAAGAGAAAAAGTTATATTACAAAATTGATGAATTTTTCACAAGTCTGTACACTTAAGAGGCTAAATTCATCATCAACAATAAAGTTAACGCAAACTATAAGCTAAGTGCATACAACAAATATGCACATTTATATTAGAAAACCTACTTCTTTAATGGAGCTGTTGTAATTCTGTTCAGAATTACAAAAATGGTAAATTCTAGGATTACGGGTAAAGAGAATTGTCTTTCTGCAAAACATACTCTTGGCACAAACAAAATTGGAAAGCTCAACTTTCCCTTTTCCCTTCAACAACACGTCACCAATTCCATTATTACCAAACTTCATTTTACAAAGCTTGAAACACGCACAGGACTAGACAGGTAACTGCTATATCAGGATAGATATATGATTTCCTCACAGGATAATTTGATAAAAGCAGTAATACTGGTTTTATTTTATTTTCAGACCATCTTTAAAACACCAAGAATAAAAACACTGAGGTTCTTACCAGTCACTTAATAAACAACCCCTTAGAAATGACAATTTAGGGTAAAGGTGCACCTACTAAATGTATGTAGACTGGTTGTTTAATTTGATCAGAGTGGTTCCATTACTTGTGAATCCGACAATAAACAAAAACAGCATTAAAAAAAACTTCTTACTCTTGGAGAATAAAAACAATCCAAGTCAGCAGGCATTTGCAGGCCATATTGACATGACCACTCTTGCTGTCTCCTGTATGCTTGCTTCCACACTGAAAGGGGTTTCCTAATGTATCATAACATTTATTACAGTCAGAATCTGCAGAAGTATTTAAGCATATTGATTCATGCCAAGCCTTCTGGGAAACATCTTGGCTCCTCCCTCTACCTCTTTAAGAGACCACCTTAGTGGAAGGGGGTGGCAGCTTTATGACATTAATGTGAAGGGCCACAAACTGAAACAACTGACTCACGTGTGGGAAGGGAAAAAAGGCGTAACAACAGTCTTTGATTGTGAGGAAGACAGCTTTCTCATTTGTACTTGAACTGCTATGTTGTATCTATTAATATGTGCAAGTAGTTTGTAACCTACAAATGGATTTATCAAATATTATATATCGTTATTTAATAAAGGTCAGGATTTAAAGGTACAATGCAAATGTGTCTACGTCACATTGTTGATCTATATTTCATTTCTTCACATTAATGGTACAATTATTTACTACGGGCAAGACACTGTGTTAAGCCCTATAAATGTGTTTACTCTTTTTTTTTTTAAGACAGTCTCACCCTGTCGCTCAGGCTGGAGTGCAATGGCGCTATCTTGGCTCACTGCAACCTACGCCTCCCAGGTTCAAGGGATTCTCCTGCCTCAGCCTCCTGAGTAGCTGGGATTACAGGTGCGCACTACCACGCCCAGCTAATTTTTTGTATCTTTAATAGACGTGCCGTTTCACCATGTTGGCCAGGGCGGTCTTGAACTCCTGACCTCAGGTGATCCGCCCGCCTTGGCCTTCCAAAGTGCTGGGATTACAGGCGTGGGCTACCGCGTCCAGCCAAATTGTGTTTAATTTTCATACCAACTCCAAGGTAGACACTATTATCCCAATTTTCAAGTTAAGGAAACTGAGGCTCAATACTTGCACAAGAACACATAATTATTAAGAGACAGGGCCAGAATTGAAATCCAGGCATTCCTGGAGCTCAAGTCTGTGTTTTAACACATTACACTGCCACTGATAATCTGACACGAATATAACACTCAGATGATGTCAGTGTTGGACACGGGGCCACATTCCTTTTTATTTAAGGGTTAACTCAAAACACAAATTACATACTCACATTTGATTAATATGTTAGAACAAAGTGTGGAAATGAAGCCATAAAAACTACACAGAACAACTAAGTTTCATGAGTGAGGAAATAAATTTTTTTTTTTTTTTTTTTGAGACGGAGTCTCGCTCTGTCGCCCAGGCTGGAGTGCAGTGGCGCGATCTCGGCTCACTGCAAGCTCCGCCTCCCGGGTTCCCGCCATTCTCCTGCCCCAGCCTCCCGAGTAGCTGGGACTACAGGCACCTGCCACCACACCTGGCTAATTTTTTGTATTTTTAGTAGAGACAGGGTTTCACTGTGTTAGCCAGGATGGTCTCTATCTCCTGACCTCATGATCCGCCCGCCTTAGCCTCCCAAAGTGCTGGGATTACAGGCGTGAGCCACTGCGCCCAGCGAGGAAATAAATATTCAAAGCAAAAACCTTTTTCAAAAAATTGCCCAAGCTGTTTTTGCTTTGAGCTAATTTCTATTAAGAAACATATAAAATGTAGTTTTATTTTGGCATCATGATTTTCTGTTTTTCTTTTTTTAAGACAAGGTCTGGCTCTGTCACCCAGGCTGGAGTGCAATGGCACAATCTCAGCTCCCTGCAACCTCTGCCCCCAGCTCAAGCCATCCTCTCACCTCAGTCTCCTAAATGGCTGGGACCACAGGTGCATATCACCATGCCCAGCTAATTCTTGCTTTTTTGTTTTTTTGTAGAGATGGGGTTTCACCATTATTGTCCAGGCTGGTCTCAAGCTCGTGAGCTCAAGCAATCCACCCGCCTCAGCCTCCCAAAGTGCTGGGATTACAGGTATAAGCCACCACACTCAGTCAATTTTCATAACAACAATAAAAAGCAGTCTCTAGCAAGTTATAGATTTTTTTTTTTTGAGACAGAATCTCGCTCTGTCCCCCAGGCTGGAGTGCAGTGGTGCGATCCCAGCTCACTGCAAGCTCTGCCTCCCAGGTTCACGCCATTCTCCTGCCTCAGCCTCCCGAGTAGCTGGGACTACAGGCACCTGCCACCACACCTGGCTAATTTTTTGTATTTTTAGTAGAGACAGGGTTTCACTGTGTTAGCCAGGATGGTCTCTATCTCCTGACCTCATGATCCGCCCGCCTCAGCCTCCCAAAGTGCTGGGATTATAGGCTGAGCCACCACGCCGGGCCAAGTTATAGAATTTCAATCATGTCATCAGTAAACTATTAAAGTACTGATGATAGACATGTCTCTATACTTGAGGTCTAATAAAGGCAACTCTTGCTTTGAAATGAACACGAAATATTTCAGTCTCTTTTACCTCAACCTCAAATTTCTGCCTCTGAAATCTTCAGTTTCCTTCAAAGGCAGAAATCTGGGAAGCCGTTCTGACCCCGATCCCCATCTCTAAGCATACTACATTGCTGGCTGCACTAGAACTGAAGGCACTAAAGTACAGAGTGCCATCACCCATTCTCTACCTGTATGTAGTAACTAATACTTCTAAAATTCATTACTGGACAGGTTGGTCAAGACAAAATTGTTTTCTGCAGGACACCAAGCAATCACTTACTTTTCTTTAACTAAAACCAAGATGAGTCTCCAAAACCAAGGGGAGCTTGGTGAAAGAACATGAAGCTGGACGATGACAGCAATATATGCAGATTTTTTTTTTTAACAATTAAGGTAATTTTTTAGCATCTACATTTTAAATAAGTTAAATTTTTGAATAACAAACTTCATCTTATTTTCAAGGTACAAAAGCCTGAGACACTTCCTCTGTGACATGGAGAAAACATCCTGCAAGGAGGAAAAGCTTCGGCAATAAAAATGATTACTACACATTGCGGTATCTTTTTTTTTTTTTTTAGATGGAGTCTTGCTCTGTCGCCTAGGCTGGAGTGCAGTGGTGTGATCTCAGCTCTCTGCAACCTCTGCCTCCCGGGTTCAAGCGATTTTCCTGCCTCAGCCTCCCGAGTAGCTGAGACTACAGGTGCACATCACTGTGCCTGGCTAATTTTTGTATTTTTCAGTAGAGACAGGGTTTCGCCATGTTTGTCAGGCTGATCTCTAACTCCTGACCTCAGGTGATTCACCCACCTCAGCCTCCCAAAGTGCTGGGATTACAGGCGTGAGCCACCGCGCCCGGCCCCACATTGCAAGGTAAACTTTTATGTTCAGGTAATGACCCGACAAATGAGGATCTTGTATTGGGCCCAACAAAACTGTATTAGTGCTTTTTAGACAATATGAATGCACATTTGCAGTGGATAAGCATTTAAGATAAGAGTCTCTCGGCCAGGCTCAGTGGCTCATGCCTGTAATCCCAACACCTTGGGAGGCCGAGGTGGACGGATCACTTGAGGTCAGGAGTTCAAGACCAGCCTGGCCAACATGGCAAAACTCCGTATCTACTAAAAGTACAAAAATTATCTGGGCTTGGCGGTGCACGTCTGTAATCCCACCTACTCAGGAGGCTAAGGTGGGAGAATGGCTTGAGCCCAGGAGACAGAGGTTGTAGTGAGCCAAGATCACACCACTGTACTCCAGCCTGAGCTACAGAGCAAGACTCCGAAAAGAGTCTCTCTTTAGTTTATTTCTCAAGTGTGCCTTTCTAGAGAGTAAATTTGATAATTTATTCAACAAATACTAAGTACTACTATATATCACTGCTTTAAGTGCTAATAGTGATAAATGTCTACAGCACATCTAAGAAATACAAATTCTGTAATAAAATTTTACTAAGAAATGATGGGTAAAGCTGGTCACGGTGGCTCACACCTGTAATACCAGCACTTTGGGAGGCCGAGGAGGGCAGATCACATGAGGCCAGGAGTTTGAGACCAGCCTGGCCAACATGGCAAAACCCCATCTCTACCAAAAATATAAAAATTAACCAGGTGTGGGCCAGGTGTGGCGGCTCATGCCTGTAATCCCAGCACTTTGGGAGGCCGAGGTGGGCGGATCACAAGGTCAGGAGATCGAGACCATCCTGGCTAACACTGTGAAACCCCATCTCTACTAAAAATACAAAAAATCAGCCGGGTGTGATGGTGAGCGCCTGTAGTACCAGCTACCGGGAGGCTGAGGCAGGAGAATGGCATGAACCTGGGAGGTAGAGGTTCCAGTGAGCTGAGATCGCGCCACTGCACTCCAGCCTGGGAGACAGAGGGAGACTCCGTCTCAAACAAACAAACAAAAAAGATTAACCAGGTGTGGTGGTGCACGCCTGTAATCCCAGCTACTCGGGTGGCTGAAGCATGAGAATCATTTGAACCCCGAGAATCATTTGAACCCCAAGAATCATTTGAACCCTGGAGGCGGTGGCTGCAGTGAGCCAAGATGGCTCCACTGTGCTCCAGTGTGTGACAGAGCAAGACCTTGTCTCAAAAACAAAAAAAAAAAAAAAAAGAAAGAAAAGAGAAAGAAATAACGAGTGAAAATTGCAGCATTTAGTATTATTAGGAAAATGTAATGCAAACTCATATACTTGGAACAGCACTTCAGAATATAAATTATATTACTTTTGGCAAAACACATAATTTCAGCAGCTTTTCCACTATCATAAAGAGGAGTGCAAAAAATACACAATAAATAGATACAATAAATAGATAAAAATTGTGACAAGGGTAGATCACATGAAAAAAGATAAGCCAAACAGAAATATGTTATGTCATTGAATTCGTATTGCCAATTTAGGTGCCAATTAGGTTGTGGTATGCCTGTGTGTCTATGAACAAAATACTCTTATTTCATTGGCCTACTAGACCAGTTCTTCCGTAAGTGCATTAAAGGAATGAAAAAGATGAATCTCAAATGATTTCACCACTTAGTTATAAATAAACTAGGACTAAATTTTCAAATCTGCTAACTAGAATGACTTTTCGACACTTAATATCTGTCTTATCTAGAGCTTACAGAGCCAAATTTCTAAAACTTAGGTCTGAATCAAAAATGAAAAATCAAGAAAACCCAAAAGATATGCACAAAAGGGCCTACCAAACAGTAAGCAATGACAAGTGATTAAAGCAAAAAGATCAAGTTGCTAAGTTATAAGGAAGTCGCTGTTCATCTGGACCTTAGCCCAGAACACAAAAATTTGGAGGAGAAACGGCTGGTGGTTTAAAGGGGACAGGGTTCTAAATTTGCTGCCTCATTCTTTTATCTGCAAAAGCTTCCTGATACTGAAATGGCCATAACCACACTGAAAAATCCAACAGGGCTCCAAAGCTCTCAGACAGGTGAAAATTCACTGTTAGAAAAACATGTAGAAAATAATACATTTAAGGCTAAGATCAGAAATTTTTTCTTTAGAACCCAAGATTCTGCCAAAGGAGACAACCAAGCATTAAAAACAATTCTCAAAAATCTTTAACATAACTAAATAGAGAGCAAAATTATCTCTACTCTCCCGAATTTACGGCCCTTCCTTTGACAAAACGCATTTTTTTTTCCTTCGAAGACTCAGTTCCTTTAAGAACCACCACCTGCCCATGGTGGGTTTTTTTTTTCCCCCTCTTAAGAAGGCATCTGCACTGCAGATTTCTGCATAAGGGGAGCTTGCCAGCCAGCTCCCACCAGCAGGCAGACGCGTATACAATGGAAACTAAAGGAGGTCTGCAGCTTCGCTCTTAGTCTTTCACAGAGATGGGAGAAGGGGACTCAACCAGCCCTCGCTTTGTCTGAATGTTCTCCCCCTCCCCCTTTCTGCAGTAAACACCCCCCTTTGTTATACTTCGATCAATAGTAGCCCACAGAAAACACGAAATCAAAACATGTTGATAGCTTAGCATGACTCTATTTTCTAGAATATAAGCGTCTGATTGCGTGTCCCCACCCCCACGCAGCGCCAGGGAAGAGCAGGCTGTTGCAGATGCAGCCACGGATCCATCTTGGACCATCAGCAGCTCCCTCCCAAATCTTCCCTGAGCTATTCTCATCCCGCCTCCTTCTACCTCGGAGCCTCAGAAAAATCCGGCATTCATGGAGTCTAGCCGAAAACAGTAAAAACCAAACAAACAAACAAAAAACAATGGGCTACAATGCTTCCATTAAACTTCCTCATCTTCCCCATGGGCAGCCAAAAATATTTTGGAGGACCATCATGAATGCTTGATTATGTCAACACCTGTCTGCAAACCTGCAATGCAACCCTTTCACCACCATCCCCTTAAAAATCTAACAAATTGTTTCTCCCACCACCCACCTGCCCCTATCTAATCCTCCACTAAATCACCCCAGTTCACCATATGCATCGAGCAACTCTCCATTTTATCCCACGAGCTGGTATTTTTCCCCACCTGCCCAGTCTCGGCGTTAACGCCCACTGGACTGTCTCCCCGCCCCCAACCTGTTTTCCTCACACCCCGTTATTTCCTCACCGCCTGCACAATCTTACGTTCCCCTTCCCCTTTGCCCATTTTCCAAACGCTCGTCCCTGCGGGGCTGAAGCCGTCAGTAGTCGAGGGTAATTCTCCCTCCTCCCGCCTCGCCTCCTAATCCCCCCAGCCCTCAGGCCCCCGCTCGCCCTCTTTCCCAAGGCGGGGGCTCCCCGCGCGCCTCACCCGCACAGGAGGAGCTGCAGCTCTTCGTCCCCAGGGCGGGGCAGGCTCCTGGGCTCCCGCCGCCGCCGGGCGCGGACGGCTCGGCTCCGGACGACGACGAGGAGATGGAAGGGGACTGAGTGGCTGCCGATGGCTCCGCCATAGCTACGCGAGCGAGGGTGGGAGAAGGGTGAATAGAGACACGGGGCGGGAGAGAGGGAGGGGAAATAGAATAATCCGGCAACTGGCTCGCTCAAGTCCCTTTACTCCGTCTGCTCCGAGGACAGACTCCGACTGACTGACTGACTCAGCCGAGCGCAGCAACAGGGCGGGAGCGCGAGCGCGCATGCGCACAAAGGGCCCCGAGCGGGTGCCTAAGCGCGCAGCGGCGCAGGGCGCAGGCGCAAGAACCGTTGATCGGCGCTCTTGCCGGGAAGGAGGGGCAAAGCCGGCCTCACGCGGCGCCTCGCGCGCCGCGGGGTGGGGAGCGTCCCTTGGGGACCAGACGCAAGGGGCGTACCCAAGCCCCAATCCCCGCCCACGACTGCGGCCGAATCCGGGAGCTGCGGGGTAGTATTCCCTCCTGCCTCTTTACGTGAATGTTTTAGGGTCGGCAGATTATGTATTTTAATGATAGAAATTTATCTGGGCTTCCATTATCTGGAAACTCTCTTTCCCCTACATTCCAGAGTCTATATCTTTTGTTTGATGCAGTCCCACCTGTGACTCCAATAAAAAGTGAAAACCAGAATGTAGAGTAGGCCCACTCTGCAAGGTGCTTTGTGAATCTCTCTGGCTGTGTCGTAATATCTCCTCACCGAGAGGCAGAGATGGCACGGTCCCCCATTTGGTAGGTGGAGAAAGATGCTATACAGAATGAAAAACGATTACTCATTCCAATCACATTGCAATGCAGTCGCAGAACCTGCTTCGTATTCTTATCTCGTTACTGTTGCCAGAGAAGGATCCACCTTGGGTCTTAAGGTTTTCTTTTCCTCCAAATAGACTGTCAGATAGAGACGACATATTTTAGAGGGGGAAAAAAAAGCTGAGCTGATGAAGAAGAGCCAGGAGATAAGAACATGTTGGCTGTGATTATGGGGGATGATAAAATTAGATATTAAAAATTCAGAATAAGGCCGCAGTCAGTGGCAGAGGCCTGTAGTCTCAGCTACGGCAGAGAAGGGAGGATACCTTGAGCCCAAGAGTTGGAGTCCAGCCCGAGCCACACCGCGAGAACCTTCCTGCCTTAAAAAAAAATAAAAAAATAAAAATTTCAGAATAAGGCACAAAATACACATAATTGAATTGTATTCATAGACTAAAAGAGGTCCTTGCAGAACATGTATTTAAAACCAGATTTCTAGCCTATGTTGGATTTTGTTCATTTTTTGCTTTTCCTGGGCTGGACTGCCAAATTCAAAGCCTTCTCCCTACATTTGGTCAAAATATTGGAAAGGTGCATAGTCCTTGTTAAAGGAGGACTGTTGGCTGGGCGCGGTGGCTCACGCCTGTCATCCCAGCACTTTGGGAGGCCGAGGCAGGTGCATCACCTGAAGTCAGGAGTTCAAGAACAGCCCGGCCAACGTGGTGAAACCCTGTTTCTACTAAAAACACAAAAAGTAGCTGAGCATGGTGGTGGGCGCCTGTAATCCCAGCTACTCCGGAGGCTGAGGCAGGAGAATTGCCTGAACCTGGGAGGCAGAGGTTGCAGTGAGCCGAGATCGCGCCATTGCACTTCAGCGTGGGAGAAAGAGCAAAACTCCGTCAAAAAGAAAAAGAAAAAAGAAAAAAAGAGAAAAGAGGACTGTATCCTGGAAATAATAAAAATCAAGGCTGTCGACTCTTATTGCTAAAGCAGCAATCAATGACCCAAAGTACAATTGCAGGATCAGCAGATCCTGTAAAGATGCAATCTCATGAAGGGGGAGGTGGTCAGTCAAGCTGCCACTGAGGGGAAAGGCGATCTGACCAGTGGAAATCTTCTAGAACAAGCTGTGTACTACATCTGCCCTTGAGGTTTTTAAGAAGGTCAGGTAAAGCCCTAGGGGGTGGAAGGATGACTCCTGGCCTTTGCAATGCTCTGAAAAAGGCATAGAAAAATATTTCCCAAAATAACTCTGTAGCTATTATCTTACCCTGGCACTTACAGCATCAGCTGATAATGCAGCAAACTGTCTCTTGGATGGCAAAGGGAAATAATAGCCGATCTGATAACCAAGCCAGTTATCTACCCATTCTGATACATGCATACAGTTTTTTAAAAATGTACATTATTAGGGGAGCTGTTTTCTGATTTGTTCTTTGTTTCCCTCCTCCCTCCGTCCAGATAGTCCAACCTTTTATTGATTATAGTGATAGGGGGCGTCGTTGTCTGTCTAGCTGCTTCCTGCTGTTAGGGGGCATCGTCAGGAGGGTCTATGGTTGGCACCTGGACGTAGGGATATAGGAGCATCTGGTTGAAGGCAACACGGGTGATCTCTTGAACTTTGGCTCGGATAAATTTGATTAAAATAGGAGCAAAACATAGGACAAGACAGAGAATTAATATAGGGATGAGGAATGGAAGCATCTGTTGCATTACTGGTAATAGCCATACAGGTGGGCCAGGGGTTAAGGGGGTGTTGTAGTTTTTTAATTCTGTTTTAATCCTGTTTAGGGTTTGGATGTTAGTGTCTACTAGGCCTGACTCGTTTATGTAATTTTCGTCTTCCTTTTTTTTTTTTTTTTGAGACAGAGTCTTGCTCAGTCGCCCACGCTGGAGTGCAGTGGCGCGATCTCGGCTCACTGCAAGCTCTGCCTCCCGGGTTCACGCCATTTTCCCGCCTCAGCCTCCGGAGTAGCTGGGACTACAGTCGCCCGCCACCACGCCTGGATAATTTTTTTGTATTTTTAGTAGAGATGGGGTTTCACCGTGTTAGCCAGGATGGTCTCGATCTCCTAACCTCGTGATCCACCCGCCTCGGCCTCCCAAAGTGCTGGGATTACAGGCGTGAGCCACCGCGCCAGGCTCTTCTTCCTTCCTTTTTTCTTGTCTATTAAACGCTCCACTCCTTAAAACAAACCAAAACAAACAAACAAACAAATATACATTATTAGGTGCTAGATAAGGAAATAAATGATGCTGGTACCTAACTCTGACAGCACTTGCTACAATCTGGAGACTCCAACTGGAAGGAAGTCCATTTTCCTAATATCTAGCGGCAGAGAAGTTAAAAAGCAAAATATGCACGAGGTTTTACTGGTCTTTTCAGACCCTTCGGAAATTTTTTTTTTTTTTTTTTTTTGAGATGGAGTCTTGTTCTATTGCCCAGGCTGGAATACAGTAGCACGATCTTGGCTCACTGCAACCTCCGCCTCCCAGGTTCAAGCAGTTCTCCTGGCTCAGCCTCCTGAGTAGCTGGGATTACAGGCATGTGCCTCCGTGTCTGGCTAATTTTTGTATTTTTAGTAGAGGCGGGGTTTCACCATGTTGGCCAGGGTGGTCTTGAACTCCTGACCTAGGGTGATCCTCCTGTCTCAGTCTCCCACGCCTGGGATTATAGGCATGAGCCACTGTGCCCGGCCAGTTCTATGAATGTGTATTGATCTTGCGCTGTGTGTATAACACAATTCTGAGAACTTTGAAGAGACCTCCAAAATATGTTTGTCTTGTCTTCAATGAGCTTACAAGCTAGTTAGGACAAAAAAAATACATAAATAATATAAATTAAATAGCAACTAAAAACAACCGCAAACACCATAAAACCATAGTGCTTTGATTAGATGGCAAGTAAATTAAATGAATTTAAAAGAGGGGGACCAGGCACATTGGCTCATGCCTGTAATCCCAGCACTTTGGGAGGCCGAGCTGAGCGGATCACCTGAGGTCGGGAGTTCAAGACCAGCCTGACCAACATGGAGAAATCCTGTCTCTACTAAAAATACAAAAATTAGCCAGACGTGATAGTGCATGCCTGTAATCCCAGCTACTCGGGAGACTGAGGCAGGAGAATTGCTTGAACCCGAGAGGCAGAGGTTGCAGTGAGCCGAGATCGCGCCATTGCACTCCAGCCTGGGCAACAAGAGTGAGACTCTGTCTCAAAACAAACAAACAAACAAACAAACAAAAACACCAAAAAGGGAAAGGGCCTGTAATCCCAGCACTTTGGGAGGGCAAGGTAGGCGGATCACCTGAGGTCAGAAGTTTGAGACTAGCCTGGCCAACATGGAAAAACCCCATTTCTACTGAAAATACAAAATTACCCAGGCATGGTGGCGTGTACCTGTAATCCCAGCTACTCGGGAGGCTGAGGCACGAGAATCCCTGAGCCTGGGAGGCAGAGGTTGCAATGAACCGAGATCATGCCACTGCACTCCAACCTGAGCAATGGACTGAGACTCCACCTCAAAAAAAAACGAGGGGAAGGAATTACCATGAAGTTATAGTGGCTTAGGGAGTTTTTGTTTTTTGTTTTTTGTTTTTTTTTTTCTGTCACCCAGGCCGTAGTGCAGTGGTGCGATCTCAGCTTATTACTGCAACCTCTTCCTCCCAGGTTTAAGTGATTCTCCTGCCTCAGCCTCCTGAGTAGCTGGGGCTACAGGCGCATGCCACCATGCCCGGCTAATATTTATATTTTTAGTAGAGACGAGGTTTCGCCATATTAGCCAGGCTGGTCTTGAACTCCTGACCTCATGATCTGCCCGCCTCAGCCTCCCAAAGTGCTGGGATTACAGGCGTGAGCCACTGTGCCCAGCCCAAGATGGAATTTTTAAAGTGCTTCCTGGCTGGCACAGTGGCTCACCTCTGTAATCCCTGCATTTTGAGAGGCCAAAGCAGGAGGATGGCTTGAGCCCAGGAGTTCAAGACCAGCCTGGACAATACAGCAAGACCTCATCTTGAAAAATAAAGTAAAGAGCACACTGGAGTATGGCCATTTCTCTGAAGTTTCCTTGAACACCTGAGGCACTGTGCTAGGTCTCTTATTCTTTGGCCTTGTCTTTGTAGGACTGGTATTTTTGTGTGCGTGTGTGAGTACGTAGTAAGGACTGTTTTTTTTCTGTTTTTGTTTTTTTGAGATGGAGTTTTGCTCTTGTTGTCCAGGCTGGAGTGCAATGGTGCGATCTCGGCTCACCACAACCTCTGCCTCCTGGGTTCAAGCGATTCTCCTGCCTCAGCCTCCAGAGTAGCTGGGACTACAGGCATGCACCAGCACACCTGGCTAATTTTGTATTTTTAGTAGAGACAGGGTTTCTCCACGTTGGTCAGGCTGGTCTCGAACTCCTGACCTCAGGTGATCCACCCGCCTCGGCCTCCCAAAGTGCTGAGATTACAAGCATGAGCCACCGCACCTGGCCAGGACTGGTATTTTATACAGATAATTTCTTTATTTTTGAGATGGAGTTTTGTTCTTGTCGCCCATGCTGGAGTGCAATGGCATGATCTCAGCTCTCTGCAACCTCCGCCTCCTGAGTTCAAGTGATTCTCCTGCGTCAGCCTCCTCACTGGCTAGGATTACAGGTGCATGCTACCAAACCCAGCTAATTTTTGTATTTTTAGTAGAGACAGGGTTTCACCACGTTGGCCAGGTTGGTCTTGAACTCCCGACCTCTGGTGATTGGTCCACCTCAGCCTCCCAAAGTGCTGGGATTACAGGCATGAGCCACTGCGCTCGGCCTATACAGATAATTTCCAAGTTTAACTTCTAAGCCATCTAATTACCCTATATTTTCTTGACTTTTAGAAGCAATTATATATTTTATTTTTAAATTTTTTAAATTAAATAGTTTAATTTAAAATATTTGAAAACCGGGCACAGTGGCTCACACCTGTAATCCCAGCACTTTGGGAGGCCGAGGTAGGCAGATTGCCTGGGGTCAGGAGTTGGAGACCAGCCTGCCTAACATGGTGAAACCCTGTCTCTACTAAAAATACAAAAAAATTAGCTGGGCATGGTGGCACATGCCTGTTGTCCCAGCTACTCAGAAGGCTGAGGCAGGAGACTCATTTCAACCCGGGAGGCAGAAGTTGCAGTGAGCCAAGATTGTGCCACTGCACTCCAGCCTGGGCGACAGAGTGAAACTCTCTTGAAAAAAAAATTAATATATAGTCACAGATCATTCATATATATGTACACAAATATTCAGGAATATATATATTGTAAAGTTTTATCACTAACTCCCTCCACTCCTCTACACACATGTAGGTAGCTACTATTAGGATTTTCTTTCTTTCTTTTTTTTTTTTTGAGACAGAGTCTTGCTCTGTAGCCGAGGCTGGAGTGCAATGGTGCGATCTCAGCTCACTGCAAGCTCCGCCTCCCGGGTTCATGCCATTCTCCTGCCTCAGCCTCCCAAGTAGCTGGGACTACAGGTGCCTGCCACCATGCCCGGCTAATTTTTTGTATTTTTAGTAGAGACAGGGTTTCACCGTGTTAGCTAGGATGGTCTCGATCTCCTGACCTCGTGATCTGCCCGCCTCGGCCTCCCAAAGTGCTGGGATTACAGGTGTGAGCCACCAAGCCCGGCCACTATTAGGATTTTCTTGTGGCAAACATAAGCAAAGGTGAATATAGCAAATCTGTATCCTCATCCCCACTGCCTTTTTTTTTTTTTTTTTTTTTTTTTTTTTTTAATGAAGTTGCTCTGTCACCCAGGCTGGAATGCAGTGGTGGCATGATCTCGGCTCACTGCAACCTCTGCCTGTTGGGTTCAAGCCATCCTCCTGCCTCAGTCTTCCAAGTTGCTGGGATTACAAGCATATGCCACCATGCCTGGCTAATTTTTGTATTTTTAGTAGATACAGTGTTTCACTATGTTGGCCAGGCTGGTCTTGAACTTGTGACTTTAAGTGATCCACCTCAGACTCCCAAAGTGCTGGGATTACAGGCATGAGCCATTGCGCGCTGTCCCCCACCCCCCACTTACTTATTTCCTTCCTTCCTTCCTTTCTTTTTCTTTCTCTCTCTCTCTCTCTCTCTTTCTTTCTCTTTCTTTTTTTTCTTTTTTTTTTGGAGGTAGGGTTTGCTCTGTTGCTTAGGCTGGAATGCAATGCTACAATCATGACTCACTGCATCCTCTACCTCTTGGGCTCAAGCAATCCTCCCACCTCAGCCTCCCAACCAAGTAGCTGGGAACACAGGCACCCCACCATATCTGGCTAATTTATTTGTTTATTTTTGGTAGACATGGGATCTCCCTATGTTGCCCAGACTGCTTTCTTTGTTTGTTTGAGACAGAATTTCTCTCTTATTGCCCAGGCTGGATGCAATGGTGTGATCTCAGCCTCCTGTAACCACTGCCTCCCGGGTTCAAGAGATTCTCCTGCCTCAGCCTCTGGAGTAGCTGGGATTACAGATGCCTGCCACCACGATTGGCTAATTTTTTGTGTTTTTAGTACAGATGGGATTTCACCATGTTGGCCAGGCTGGTCTGCAACTCCTGACCTCAGGTCATCCACCTGCCTCGGCCTCCCAAAGTGTTGGGATTACAGGTATGAGCCACCGTTCCTGGTCTCCAGACTGGTCTTGAACTCCTGGGCTCAAGAGATCCTCCCAGTTAGACTGCTGTGCTGTTGCCTGAAATACCAATAATGAAGTAGCTGACAAGGTCTTAAGCTTTCAGTATGTTACCATGTTGAGGACCTAATATTCAACTTTATAAGACCCTATCATGTGGGGTTGGCTATTTTCTTTTTACAAATGAAGATGCCAAATCATTACCCCATTTTACACACACGCAAAATAAGGTATGGAAATTTAAATGATGCCCAGGGATGTAATATTTCAACTTCTCCCTTCTGAGTTGCTTAAATACTGATCCTGCACATAGATGATAGAAGGCCGAACTGTGTCCCAGTACAGTCACTGTGAATGATATTTCCTCAGCTGTTTATCCCACAGGACTGCGAGTCTCTGGAGGATAGGAATGTATCTTATGCAGCATTACGGCCTATCATGGTACCTGGCATATAACAAATGCCCTATTTTTGGAAAGCTTTGGAACCTGAGTCATGGTGGATGTCAGTGCAGAAAACAATTTTGCTATTTTTATGTTTCATAAACCACTTGAGTATCTTGAATATTTATGACTTTGTTTAGCTTTTCCAGAATGAATATGCTGATTAGTAATTTTGATCACTAAACACACAATCATCATTCCCAAACACACAGCTCACTTAGCCTAGAACAACTCTGTGGGTCTTTAAATCATTTTGCAGATGATGAAATGGGTTCAGAGAGGTTAAGTAACTCACCCAAGGTTGCATAGCTAGTGAACATCAGAGCCAAAACTCAGAGCCAGGTGAGTCTGACCCCAAAGCCAGTGGTCTTAACCACTGAAATATGTCTACATGTCACCTACTTCTGGAAAACCTCAAGGAAAGCTCAACCTTTGATCATAGCACATGACTCAATTCAGAGTGAGATGGCTGAAGGCAGGCTGTAATCAGTATCGTCAATATTTGGCACTTTCAGTGTCCACTGTTTTGATGACCCTGGATATTTGAGAAGGAAATAACAAAACATGTTTCTCATTTACAGTGGTTGCTTTCTAAGTTGTGACTAATCCTTAAGTCCACCTATAATTTGTACTGTTTTGTTCCAAATGTCAAAAGCTGCTACAAGGTATGGGGAAGGCTGATGTGCTAACATTGACCTTGATACCTTGATGATGTAATATTGAGACATATATCAGTATTTGCTGTTCACTTCCTGAGAAGTTGGATTTCAGTGAATGTCTGGGAAGCCCTTAAAATAAACTAGGGTATTTTGTTCAATAGTAAAAGTTAGGTATTTAATATTAAAGGAACCAGAAAGTGAGTGAGCAGTGTTAGATGTAACATATATCTTCTTCATCCATTAATTCAATGGATATTTGAGTCTCTATTATCTGCCAGCAGTATTTAGGGAATGGGGATATACTAGTGAACAAAATAGACAAAAATTCCTATCTGTTTGGAACTTACACTCTAGTGGGAAGAGACAAACACAATGAAAGGTTAAAACATAAGTCAGATAGTAGTATGAAGTCTTCTTTTTTTGGAGATGGAGTCTTACTCTTTCTCCCAGGCTGTAGTGCAGTGGTGCCATCTCTACTCAATGCAAACTCTCCTGCCTCAGCCTCCTGAGTAGCTGGGATTACAGGCGTCTACCACCATGCCTAGCTAATTTTTTGTATTTTTAGAAGAGATAGGGTTTCACAATGTTAGCGTGGTTGGTCTCAAACTCCTGACCTCAGGTAATCCACCTGCCTTGGCCTCCCAAAGTGCTGGGATTACAGGAGTGAGCCACCGCGCCTGGCCAAGTAGTATGAAGTCTTTTGGAGAAAAGTAATTCAGGGAAACGGAGCAGAGAATGCTGGGATGTGTGTGCAATTTTTTTTTTTTTTTTTTTTTTTTTTTAAGATGGAGTTTTGCTCTTGTTGCCCAGGCTGGAGTGCAATGGTGCTGTCTCAGCTCACTGCAACCTCCACCTCCTGGGTTCAAGCAATTCTCCTGCTCAGCCTCTGGAGTAACTGGGATTACAGGCATGCGCCACTCCGCCTGGCTAGTTTTGTATTTTTAGTAGAGATGGGGTTTCTCCATGTTGGTCAGGCTGGTCTCGAACACCCACAACCTCAGGTGATCCACCCGCCTCAGCCTTCCAAAATGCTGGGATTACAGGCCTGTATGTGCAATTTTAAATTCTCACACAGTGTGCTGCAATTGTGACAAGACATTGATTTTTGGCCCCTCCTTTCTCTTTCTGGACATGTTACATCCTGTAGGTCCTGCCTTCTGCACATCCAGTGTGAAACTCCAGTAAACACTTGCCCTGATATTCACTTCTTGTCTCTTACTGGCCCAAGTTGGCCTAGATCTAACTTAGATTACATTTAAAGCATGGAAGAGGGTATTCAACAATGTTGAGAGTTTGGGGAGAATTAGAAGTGGCAGGAGAAAGGATATCAAACAGGACCTCTTTATGTAGAATCATCTTGACCTCTTCACCTTTGGCCTAATCACTCTGCAAACAGAAAGTAGCTCAATGGGCTTGGCAGGGTCTAGAAGTAGCAGGAAGGAGGTTCTGGGTAGGTTACAATGATTAAGGCAGAGACAGAAATAAGACTGTATGAAGCAATGGTGACGTTAAGAGGTGGTGGTTGGGGGCCGGGGTTGGGGGATAGATGCTTTAACTTCCTGTAAGCTCCACCAGCAACTTATCTCCAAGACAACCACTTCCACTTCCAACAAATCCAGAAACCAATATTCTTCAATTGTGGCAAACGACATTTTCTCAATCACATGTTAAGTGTGAATAACAGTATTTTCAGAGTATCTTCTTTTGTATTGATCTACCCACACAGTTTAAGGAAAAGTGTGCTTGGAAAGGCAGTTTCAAAACAAGCTCCTATAACCTGAGGTTTACAAAAGATGGTCATGGCTTAGGCTGGATAAAGCCAGTAGAAGAGGTCTCACCAGACTTTATTTTTTAAAGACAGTCTCGTTCTGTCGCCCAGGTTGGAGTGCAGTGGCGCGATCTCGGCTCACAGCAACCTCCACCTCCCGGGTTCAAGCGGTTCTTGATCCTCGTGCCTTAGCCTTAGTAGCTGGGATTACAAGCTTGCGCGACGAAGCCCAGCTAATTTGTAGAGACGAGGTTTCACCACGAACTAGCCCAGGTTGGTCTCGAACTCCGGAGCCCAAGCAATCCTCCCACCTCGGCCTCCCAAAGTGCGGGGACTACAGGCGAGAAGCACCGCGCCCGACCGGACTTCTTACATTAGCTATTAGAGCCGGGATGGTGAGCATCTGCCATGGCCAGGGACAGGAACATAGGGAGATGACAATAAAGGTGGTAATGAAGTCACGGCCACCTGCTCTTATGAAGTCAAAATCATTAAAGACCCAGTGACGTTGATGCCATCCAGGATTGAGACCTCTCTTCTGCCCATCTGTGGTCACGGGCCTAGTTAAACACCGCAGCCGTCTCCCACACTGGGGGTTCTCGGAAAAAGCCTCGGCCTGGGGCCTGGTCTGCACGCTAGGCGCGGGCCGCGGCTCGCTGGAGGAGTCGAGCCAGCCCGCCCCTTCCCGCACGGCCTGCTGGGAGTTGTAGTTCAGTCGTCGGGGAACCGCGCCAAGTCCCGCCCCAGATGAGTGCGCAGTATGGGGACAGCCGGCCGGGACCCAGTGAGCGCGGGACTACAATTCCCAAAGGAGCGTAGCAGCCGACGCCCAGCCAACAGGTAGCCAGCGGCTTGCTTCGCGCGCACACGCGGCGGGCGGTGGCGGGATTCTGCCGCGTGCGCTTTCCCGCCCCGCCTCGCCTAGCCTCGTCCTGCGTTCGTCACGCCTCGGACTGTCCGTTGGGCCACGCCGACCGCCCTACGCTCGCTCCGTCGCGGCTCCGCGCGCCCCACCTTCTCGCTAGTTTTTTCTAGAGCCCAGGCTCCGCCCGTTTCCCGCTTCCAGGGCCCGGTTCGTTCCCGCCCCCACCCGTCCTTCTCCTCTGCACCCCTATTGCTTCTGCTTTGAAGGCGGAGGCTCCATGTTGTCCCCTCAGCGAGTGGCAGCAGCTGCCTCGAGAGGAGCAGGTGAGGCGCCGATTTTCCCCGGATCGCCCCGCGGCCACCCCCTCCGCCCTCCCTGCTGTAGCTCTGAGAAGAACCCCCGCCCGCGCCGCCGCCCTTCCTCGTCCCGGGGCTGGGACCGCGCGTCCCTCGCCGGGGTCCCTTGGCTTCCCAATTTGTGGCCGGGGGCTCCTCTTCGGGCCCGGCTGGTCCAGCGAGGGCGGCGCCTTCCTTAGCTTTCGGCCGGGGGCGGCCGCCGTCAGGGCTCGGGCCCGGCCGCCTCCGGGGGCTTCTCCAGCTCCTCCTCTGGGCTGCAGCTGCCCCTGGGCGGCCCGAGGGCCGGTGGTCCCCGTGGGCGGCGTCCGGAGCTTTCGGCTCCGCAGAGCCCCGCCCTGGGCAGAGCCGGGCGCCCCGGGGCGCTGCCCCTCGGTGCCCGGGCACTCAGCGCCCTCTCGGGTCGGAAGTCGGGGCCCGGATGGAGCGGGAAGGTGGATGCTGGTTTATTTGGCCTTTCTGGAAGTGCATGAAGGCTGCGAAGTGTCTTGGAAGCTTTATGTTTAGCCTAACGACCTTGAGGCATTCACCACAAGTATTAGGAAAGTTGGTTTTCAACCCACACTTAACGCTGTAAAGAATTGGCCTAAATTGGTTTTTAGTAAGTTAGTGCATTTGGCACGGTACGTTGTTCTTTTACTTTCCTGAATACATGAAATGTAGTGAAAGTATTAAGTAAAAACCAAATAAGGAGTCATCGTGTATTCATGGATCTGATTTAGTCTGTCGTTTTACTTGGCTTTATTCTAGTGTAATGTGTGTGCTGTTGAAATGACCGTTTCACTTGCGAAATCGAAGGGCAAAAAGGAAAAGAACAGTGAAGAATTTTTAAATAAGTCTCAGTTCTCAAATTCAAATACGAGGCAATGCAACGTTTTGTGAAAGTCTTAGAATTACGGACCAAAAATGTACGATTTCACACGTTGGCTTACTTTTGGAGATTTAAGAAGCATAACCTACGGAGTACTAATCCCTGTCAAGAATTTAGCATTGCAACATAGGTACTGAAATTCAAATTAGTGCTTTTTTTTTTTTTTCCCAATTCCCACAGAGATTAGTTTGTACTCCAGAAATTCCTGTCGCCACTTTAACACCTGAGAACAGTTTGAGAAGGATCTCAGTATTGCAGTAGTCCAGCAAATTATTTTATTTTATTATTGTTTTTTGAGACAGAGTTTCGCTGTTGTCACCCAGACTGGAGTGTAATGGCGCGATCTCGGCCAACTGCAGCCTCTACTTCCTGGGTTCAAGCAATTCTCCTGCCTCAGCCTCCCGAGTAGCTGGGATTACAGGCATCCTCCACCGTGCGCGGCTATTTTTTTTTTTTTTTTTTTGAGATGGAGTTTCGTTTTTGCTACCTAGGCTGGAGTGCAGTGGCACAATCTTGGCTCACTGCACCCTTTGCCTCCTGGGTTCAAGCGATTCTCCTGCGTCAGCCTCCGGAGTAGTGGGATTATAGACATCCGGCACCAGGCCCAGATAATTTTTTGTATTTTTAGTAGAGACGGGGTTTCACCATGTTGGCCAGGCTGGTCTCGAACTCCTGACCTCAGGTGATCCACCCGCCTCGGCCTCCCAAAGTGCTGGGATTACAGGCGTGAGCCACCGTGCCCGGCCCATTATTTTGTTAGCTACAGTTTACTACCTCATTGTAGTAGAATTCATGAAATAGGAGAAATAACAGAGGATAGATGTGATGATGTGTACTAGCTTAATTTTCTTTTTCTTTTTCTTTTTTTTGGTTAGATGGAGTTTTGCTCTTTCGCCTAGGCTGGAGTGCAATGGCGCGATCTCTGCTCACTGTAACCTCCGCCTCCCAGGTTCAAGAGATTCTCCTGCCTCAGCCTCCCAGGTAGCTGGGATTACAGGCACCCATCATTGTGCCCGGGTAATTTTTGTATTTTTAGTAGAGAGGGGGTGTTTCACCATGTTGGCCAGGCTGGTCTTGAACTCCTGACCTCAGGTGATCCGTCCAGCTCAGCCTCCCAACGTGCTGGGATTGTAGGTGTGAGCCACCGCGCCTGGCCCATTTGCATGGTATTTCGATTGTTAGAACACGTTAGATATATTTCACAGTTGAATTATGTTAACAGATTAGAAGATAGGCTTTCCTGGTATAGTAGGTGCTAATTAGGAAATCCTTACTTGGCCGAGAGCTGTGGCTTACACCTGTAATCCCAGCATTTTGGGAGCTGAGGCAGGTGAATCACCTGAGGTCAGGAGTTCAAGACCAGCCTGGTCAACATGATGAGACCGGCCCTCCCCCCTGCAGCAAAAAAGTTAAAAAAAAGTTAGCCAAGGTGGTGTTGCAGGCCTGTAGTTCTGGCTACTCAGGAGTCTGAGGTGAGAGGATGGAGTGAGCCCAGGAAGTTGGCTGCAGTGAGCCTTCCTTTTTTTTTTTTTTTTTTTTTTTTTTTTTGCTGTGAGCCTTTTTCTTGCTACTGCACTCCAGCCTAGGCAACAGACTGAGACCTTGTCTCAAAAAAAAAAAGGAACACAGCTAATTAAAACCTTTGGTGGCATTCTTATGCTTAGGAAAGAGATACAAAATTGTTGTTGAGCTTGTTCCATTAGAAAGGTTGTTTTTCCTTCGCTTGTAGTATAGCCTGGCATCATTTTCAGATTCAGCCCTCTCCTTGGATTTTCTGAATCTTTGGTACCGTTTAGTCATAGATAATTTTTGTAAATGTATGAAGCATTACACAATCCTTAGTCAACAAAAAAAAAAAATGGTTTTGTTCAACCTTCGGTGCTAAGGCGAAAAGATTTTCTACAACAGACAAATATAAAATTTGCCCAGTATTCTGGTTAATTGGATTTAAATAGTACTTTCACCGAAACAGCCTTAAGCATATTGCAGCACTGCCTTAAGACAAAACGGTATGTAGAAGCTCCCACCCCTCCACCACCCAGAAGGAGCCACACCCAGCAGTTCTGGAGTTGGCTAAGATCTTAGTATACTTATCTTGCCTGTGATGATGTTTTCTCTGGCTTTGTCTGTTGGTTAGAAACCTTAAAGACTGCCAGCAAGAACAAGGCATGAAAATGGTATGCCTCTGTTTTGGGTGTGTTGCTCTTGCCCTTTAGAGAATCTGATATTTTATAAGGAGACTAGAAAACTCAGATCATAACTTTACCCTGAGTCATACATAAATCTACTTAGCAAAGTGTTTCTGTGACTGGTTACTTTGTTTTCAGAACTCTTTGAATGGTAAGGATGAGCGCCAAGACTGGCTCTACTCAGTGGTTCTTAATCTACGGTAATATTGCCTCTTCCTGCCCCTGGAGCATTTAGCAATGGCTGGAGACATTTTTTGGGTGTTAGAACCTGTTGTGGGGAATGTTACTGGTATCTAGTAGGTAGAGGCGAGGGATGCTGCTCAATAGCCTGAAGTGCGTAGGATAGCCCCCCACAACAGTTGTGCAGCCCCAGTGTCAATATGTCGGTAGTGCCGAGGTTGAGAAACCCTAGTCTACACTGTCAGTTTTTTGTTTCTTTTTTTTTTTTTTTTTGAGACAGAGTCTCGCTCTGTCACCCAGGCTGGAGTGCAATGGTACGATCTCGGCTCACTGCAACCTCCGTCTCCCAGGTTCAAGTGATTCTCCTGTTTCAACCTCCCGAGTAGCTGGGACTACTCCTGGCCAATTTTTTTGTATTTTTAGTAGAGACAGGGTCCACCATATCGGTCAGGCTGGTCTCAAACTCCTGGTTGCAAATGATCCATCTGCCTTGGCCTCCAAAGTGGTGGGTTTACAGGCGTGAGCCACTGCACCTGGCTCACTTCTCAGGAATCCTAAACTCTTGGGAGGCTGAGGTGGGAGAATCACTTGAACCTGGGAGATGGAGGTTGCAGTGAGCAGGGATGATGCCCCTGCTTACCAGCCTGGGCAACAGAGCAAGAATCTGTCTCCAAAAAAAAAAAAAAAACTTTCTAATTATTATACAAAGATTTTCAACATTTTCTACATACTTGAATTGATGACAGATAGAATATTATCATGAACTGTTTACAGCAATGGAGTAGTCCCCATTATCTGAGGGGAATACATTGTAAGGCCCCCAGTGGATAGCTGAAACTGCTGATGGCAGTGAGCCCTGTATACACTATGTTGACGAATGAGAGGGCTCCTAAGTAACTAATGGGCATGGTAGTGTATAAAGTGTGGACATTCTGGAAAAAGGAGTGATTCATGTCCCTGGCAGGATAGCACAAGATTTCATCATGGTACTTAGAACTGCATTGCAATCTTAAGACTTATGAATTGTTTATTTCTGGAATTTTAAACATAGGTTGTAAATTCACATAAATACATATGAATGACAGATGTGACTGTGGTCCAGCTGTAGCTTTGTGTCTGTGCAATAATACCACATGTTACCCATATTCATGCAATGTAATATAGCATTAACTGTTGTTGCAGTATGCAGAATTAGACCTTGGAAAATAATTGCTTCTCTAAAGGGACAAGGCATGTAAGATTGCCGCTTACAGATATTTTTAGTACCCTCCCGGCAGACTAGATCTCCAGAGTTTAAGATTTCTGAGAAGTGGACTGGGCACAGTGGCTCATGCCTATAATCCCAGCACTTTGAGAGTCTGAGGTGGGCAGATCACCTGATCGTACAGTGAATGATCCATCCCCTTCGGCCTCCCAAAGTGCTGGGATTACAGGCATGAGTCACTGCACCCAGCTAGCACTTGACTCATTTTACTGATGAAACTGAAAACTAGACATGTCCAGGCTCACACAGGTTGTTAGTGGTAGGGCTAGAACGGGAACTTGTGTTTTGAGTCCTAAATTCATTTATTTCCACAGGTTACTTCTGAGAGTAAGCAGGTGAATCTGTCCCTTAGGCAGTTGTACATTTAGACTAAATGCAGGTTAGAGATCTGTGAAGTTGTATCATCCAAATAGAGGGTAGGCCGGGTGCGGTGGCTCACGCCTGTAATCCCAGCACTTTGGGAGGCTGAGGCGGGTGGATCACCTGAGGTCAGGAGTTCAAGGCCAGCCTGGCCAAGGTGGTGAAACGCCGCCTCTACTAAAAATAAAAAATCAGGTATGGTGGTGGGTACCTGTAATCCCAGCTACTCAGGAGGCTGAGGCAGGAGAATCGCTTGAACCCAGGAGGCAGAGGTTGCAGTGAGATGATATTGGGAGGCTGAGGTGGGAGGATTGCCTGAGCCCCGTAGGTCCAGGCTGCAGTGAACCACCACTGCGCCTTTAGCCTGTGCCACAGAGTGAGACCCAGTCTTAAAAAAGGTGTAATATACAAGCAGCTCCATTTAACTTGCATTATTGGTGGTGTGTACAGCTCAAAATAATTCTTCCTTATATAGGCCCAAATCCAAGGAGCACTGTCAGTGAACAACATCTTTTTTTTTTTTTTTTTTTTTTTTTTTTGAGACAGGGTCTTGCTCTGTTCCCTTGATTGGAGTGCAGTGGTTGAATCACTGCAACCTCTGCCTCCCAGATTCAAGTGATACCAAGTAGCTGGAATTACAGGCGCATTACCACTATGCCTGGTTATTTTTTATATTTTTAGTAGAGATAGGGTTTCGCCCTGTTTCCTGGGCTGGCCTCTAACTCCTGTTCTCAGGTAATCCGCCTGCCTTGGCCTCCCAAAAGTGCTAGGATTATAGGCGGGACTTCCCATGCCTGGCCAAGAAGATCTTTTTAATCTGGTGGATGTTGATAATCATGCTTTTATTACTGGTGTGAAGAGAAATGCAGAATCACCCCAGCTCTTCCAACTAAACAGAGCCTGGTTCCCTTCCTTTATTCTTGGGTACTGTGCTATAGGGAGAGGAAGAGATGAGTAAGGACTTTTCCCCCACCAGCTGTCCTCAGTAGTCTTCAGCTTCTCTTGAAGTGCAGTTCACCGTACACAACTGTATACATTCTTCTTCTTTTTTTTTTTTTTTTTTTGAGATGGAGTCTCAGTCTTTCACCCAGACTGGAGTACAATGGCACAATCTCAGCTCACCGAAACCTCCGCCTCCCGGGGTTCAAGCGATTTTCCTGCCTCAGCCTCCTGAGTAGCTGGGATTTACAGGCATGTGCCACCACACCCAGCTAATTTTGTATTTTTAGTAGAGACGGGGTTTCTCCATGTTGGTCAGGGTGGTCTCAAACTCCTGACCTTAGGTGATCCGCCTGCCTCAGCCTTCCAGTGTTGGGATTTACAGGCATGAGCCACTGTGCCCGGCCTCAACTATATACATTCTTATCATTGGATTATCCCATCTTGTAACCACATAATTTTTACCTTCTATGTCTACTGCTCTAGCAATGCCACTTGCATCCTTTGGGTTGTAACCTTCAACTATATTATGGTACATGTCATTCATTCATTTTACAATAGTTTATTGGCCGGGAGCAGTAGCTTTGGGATCCCAGCACTTTGGGAGGCTGAGGCAGGCGGAACACAAGGTCAGGAGTTTTAGACCAGCCTGGCCAATATGGCGAAACCCCGTCTCTACTAGAAATACAAAAATTAGCCGAGCGTGGAGGCGCATGCCTGTGGTCCCAGCTGCTCAGGAGGCTGAGGCAGAGGAGTCGCTTGAACCCGGGAGGTGGAGGTTGTGGTAACCTGAGATTGCTCCACTGCACTCCGGCCTGGGTGACAGTGAGACACCGTCTCAAAAAAAAAAAAAAAACAACAACAATAGTTTATTGTATGTGCTGTGTGTCATTACATTCACATTGCTTAGTACACTTTTTTTTTTTTTTTTTTTTTGAGACAGTTTCGCTCTGTCGCCCAGGCTGGAGTGCAATGGCACAATCTTGGCTCACAGCAACCTCTGCCTCCCGGGTTCAAGCGATTCTCCTGCCTCAGCCTCCCAAGTAGCTGGGATTACAGGCGCCTACCACCACGCCCAGCTAATTTTTTATATTTTTGGTAGAGACAGGGTTTCACTGTGTTGTCCAGGGTGGTCTTGAACTCCTGACTTCAAGTGACCCGCCTGCCTCGGCCTCCCAAGGTGCTGGGATTACAGGCGTGAGCCACTGTGGCTGGCCTTGCTCAGTAAACTTTTAGTAGTGAAATAGATAAAACAAAAAGATCTGGTATGATGAACTTAATTGTAAAGTCCTAGAAGACTGTTGTGTTGGCTACTAGGCTTGGCTGTATTTGGCAGAGCCTCCAAATAAGTGATTTAAGGAAGGTAGACATTTTTTTTCACATTAAAGTGAACCAATATGGCAGTTCTGCTACATGAAATCTGACCTCTCTTGTTTCTCCAGCATTCCTGGGGTGTTGCCCTCGTATGCCTGGCGCAAGGTGATTCACTCCTACTTTTACATCCAGCCAGCAAGCAGGGGGAAAACGCCTGATCTGGAAGTTGCGTCTGTCATTTCCAGTCACTTCCCATTGGTCAGAATTTAGTCACCTGGTCATATCCTAGCTATAAATTTGGGTTGGAAATGTGTTTCTTCTGGGCAGTTGTATGCCCAGCTAAAAATGTATTATATAGCAGGAGGGAGAAACTAATATTGGGGGAAAAACCAGACATCTCTGTCACAATCGAGACTTTGTTTTGTATTTCTTTGAGTGCTACACGGTACTTAACACTGTGGCTTTATCCCTGAAGTCTGAATAAATTCTTCTCATTAGTTCTTTTGTATGAAAGACTGAAGGTCTTTGGATCTTGGATTTACCTGCTGCTGTGGCAGTAAGAACCCCAAGAGATTATTCCCAGAAATGTTTCCTTTTTAATCCAGGCAATAACAGGATAGAAAAGTGTTAGTATGCATTGATTACAATGATAGCATGACATTTAACCTATATTTATAAGTTGTTTCCTAATAGTCTGCAAAAACTTAAAAAGTAGGAAGAAGCCAGGCACAGTGGCTATCATTGACATCCACAGTGGCCTATTATCCCAGCATTCTGGGAGGCTGAGGTGAGAGGATCACTAGAGCCCAGGAGTTTGAGACTAATGTGGGCCACATGAGACCCCCATCTCCACAAAAAAATTTAAAAAATTAGCCAGTGATGGTGGCACACACCTGTAGTCCCAGCTACTCTGGCGGCTGAGGTGGGAGAATCGCTTGAACCCAGGAGTTTGAGGCTGCAGTAAGATACTGGGTGCTGGAGCAACATACTGTCTCAAAAAAAAAAAGTGCGAAGAACCCTTTTGTTGCTATCTGATACTATAAATGTAAAAAGTGAGCAGCAATTCCAGTGGCTTAAAGGGGAGAGAGTCTTGCAGTCAAACTGTTTTGTCTGCTTTGCCTGCCATGATCGTGTAGCCCTCAGTGCTGGTTAGACAAAGTCATTTTGGAACCATCTTTGTGATTTTGGCCATGTCTGCCTGTCAGTACTAAGCTTTACTTAATATGTCTCCTTAGGTCTACTTTAAATTCACTTCTTGGCCGGGTAAGGTGTCACTGTGATTTTGGCCGTGTCTGCCTGTCAGTACTAAGCTTTACTTAATATGTCTCCTCAAGTCTACTTTAGATTGACTTCTTGACTGGGTATGGTGTCGCTGTAATCCCAGCACTTTAGGAGGTTGAGACAGGTAGATCATTTGAGCTCAGGAGTTCAAGACGGTCCTGGGCAACATGGTGAAACCCCATCTCTCCAAAAATACAAAAATTAGCTGGGTATAGTGATGAATGCCTGTAGTCCCAGCTACTTGGGAGGCTGAGGTGGGAGGATGACTTGAGCCGGAGAGGCAGAGAGTGCAATAAGCTGAGATAGTGCCACTGTGCTCCATCCTGGGTGATAGAGCCAGACCTTGTCTTAAATAAATAAACAGACTTGTTAAATTTAGCATCCTTCTAAAGAATAATTTATTAAAATACAGATTTGTTGTTTTAAAGTATACATTAAAATGCATAATTATTAAAATTACTTTTTTTTTTTTTTTTTTTGAGACGGAGTCTCGCTCTGTCGCCCAGGCTGGAGTGCAGTGGCGCGATCTCGGCTCACTGCAAGCTCCGCCTCCCGGGTTCACGCCATTCTCCTGCCTCAGCCTCCCGAGTAGCTGGGACTACAGGCGCCCACATCCGCGCCCGGCTAATTTTTTGTATTTTTAGTAGAGACGGGGTTTCACCGTGGTCTTGATCTCCTGACCTTGTGATCCGCCCGCCTTGGCCTCCCAAAGTGCTGGGATTACAGGCGTGAGCCACCGCGCCCGGCTACTATGTCCTTTTAACTACCTAAAAACATCTTTAATACCAGTGACACTCACACTTAGGGAAATAGTTCTTTATTCACTCCTTAGGCCCCAATGGTAGTTTTTTGTAAACTTCCCGTAAGTCCACAGCTACTAAGTGGCTCTGAATTTCTTTCTTTCTTTTTTTTTTTTTTTCTTGAGATGGAGTCTCGCTCTGAAATCTAGGCTGGAGTGCAGTGGCACGATCTTGGCTCACTGCAACCTCCACCATGCAGGTTCAGGCAGTTCTCCTGCTTCAGCCTCTGGAGTAGCTGGGATACAGGCGCGCACCACCACGCCTGGCTAATTTTTAGTAGAGACAGAGTTTCACCATTGTTGGACCAGATTGGTCTTGAACTCTTGACCTCAGGTGACCTGCCCGCCTTGGCCCCCAAAGTGCTGGGATTACAGGCGTGAGCCACCACGCACGGCCTGAATGAATTTCTTTTTTGCTTTCTTTTCTTTTCTTTTTTTTTTTTTTTTGAGACGGAGTCTCACTCTTTCTCCCAGGCTGGAGTGCAGTGGCGCAATCTCGGCTCACCGCAACCTCCACCTCCTGGGTTCAAGGGATTCTCCTGCCTCAGCCTCCTAAGTAGCTGGGATTACAAGCGTGCACCACCACGCCTGGCTAATTTTGTGTTTTTAGTAGAGACAGGGTTTCTCCATGTTGGTCAGGCTGGTCTGGAACTCACGACCTCAGGTGATCTGCCCGCCTCGGCCTCCCAAAGTGCTGGGATTGCACAGGTGAGCCACTGCGTCCGGCCCCTTGCCTTCCGTTCCCTTCCCTCCCCTCCCCTCTTCCCTTCCCTCTTCCCTTCTCAAGACAATCTCTCGCTGTATTGGCCAAGTTGGTCTTGAACTTCTGGCCTCAAGCAATCCTCCCATCTCAGCTTCTCTAAGTGCTAGGATTACAGGCGTGGACGCTGTGGCTGACCTGAATTTCAAATTAATTATCTTTGTACTTTGGTAGGGAAACTGGTAAGGAAAGTATAATACTAGTTAGTGCTTATTTTTGAACTACAGAATTAATTGCTTCTAAAACTTTTTGAGTTATTACTAGTGATATGCAAAACACAACCACCTAAAGATCTTTTTGAGCTTATTTCTAGGAACTGTTGGGCACTATGCTGAACCTTCATAAGCCTTCATTTCCTTCTTTTTTTTTTTTTTTTTTGAGACCTCTCTGCCACCTACGCTGGAGTGCAGTGGCGCGATCACGGCTCACTGCAGCTTCTGCCTCCCGGTTCAAGCAATTCTCCTCCCTCAGCCTCTTGAGTAGCTGGGACCACAGGCATGTGTCACCATGCCCGGCTAATTTTTTTTTTTTTTTTGTATTTTTAGTAGAGACAGGGCTTTACGATGTTGGCCAGGCTGGTTTTGGACTCCTGACCTCAAGTGATCAGCCTGCCTTGGCCTCCCAAAGTGCTGGGATTGTAAGTGTGAGCCACTGAGCCTGGCCATTTCCTTCTTTTTAAAATGAAGCAATATTATTTACATCAGAGTTGTTCTGAGGATTAAATATATAGAAAGCTTAGCAGTGGCAAACACACTATTATTGATAGACATTGTTTTATTTCCACTTTTGGACTGTTTTGAGTAAAGCTGATAGGAACTTTCTGTTTTTGAGATAGAGTCTTGCAATATTGTCCAGGTTGGTCTTGAACTCCTGGGCCCAAGTAATCCTCCTGCCTCAGCTCTCCAAGTAGCTGGGACTACATGTGCGATCCACCACGCCCAGCTCAACATTCTTGTATATATGTTTTTTGGTGGACGTAGGCATTCATTTCTCTTAGGTGTATAACTTGGTGTATACCTTGGAGTAGAATTGCTGGATCACAGATACATTTAATTTTTGTGGATACTGCCAAACAGTTTTTTGAAATGGCTTTAGTATTTTGTGCTCCTATCAGAATGTGTGAGAATTCCAGTTGCTTCATACCCTGTCCCACAGTTGATATTGTCAGTCTTTTAAATTTTAGCCATCCTGATGGGCAGGTAGTGGTATCTTACTGTGGTTTTAATTTACATTTCCCTGTTGAGTAATGATATGGAAGTACCTTTTAATAGGATTTGTATGTCTTTTTCTTGCAAAGTGCCTGTTATTTTTTCTTGTGGATTGCTATGTTGATGCTGGATGTGGGTCCTTTGGAAATAGATATTATGAATACTCTTCCCTAGCCTGTGACTTGCATTTTTACTTATTGAAGTCTTTAAATGAACACAATTTTTAATTTTAATGAAGTCTGTGTTGTCATTTTATTTTCTTTTATGGTTAGTACTTTTTTTCTTTGAGACAGGGTCTTATCTGTTGCCCAGGTGGGAGTGCAATGGTATGATCTCAGCTCACTGCAACCTCTGCGTCCTAGGTTCAAGTTATTCTCATGCCTCAGCCTCCCGAGTAGCTAGGACTTACAGGTGTGTGCTACCACACCTGGCTGATTTTTGTATTTGTTGGTAGAGATGGGGTTTCGTCATGTTGGCCAGGCTGGTCTTGAACTCCTGACCTCAAGTGATTCACCCACCTCGACTTCCCAAAGTGCTGAGATTACGGGGGCGAACCACCGTGCCCTGCCCTTTTATGGTTAGTACTTTTGTGTCTGTTTTTTGTTTCTTTTAGTTTTGTCACCCAGGTTGGAGTACAGTGGTGTGATCATAGCTCACTGCAACCTCAAACCCCTGGGCTCAAGGAGTCTTCCTGCCTCAGCCTCTGAATAGCTAGGACTACAGGTGTACACCACACCTGGCTAATTTTTTAAATTTCATAGCGCTGGGTTTCACTGTTTCCCAGGCTAGTCTCAAACTCCTGGCCTCAAGTAATCTTTCTGCTTTGGTTTCCCAAAGTGCTGTGATTTTAGGCATGAGCCACTGAGCCTGACCCTGTCCCCTGTTTAAGAAGTTTTTGTTTTCCCCATATTCAAAAACATATTTTAAATATTTGACACTAATTTTTTTTTCTCTACATGAACATAGGTGATGCCATGGAGAGCAGCAAGCCTGGTCCAGTGCAGGTTGTTTTGGTTCAGAAAGATCAACATTCCTTTGAGCTAGATGAGAAAGCCTTGGCCAGCATCCTCTTGCAGGACCACATCCGAGATCTTGATGTGGTGGTGGTTTCAGTGGCTGGTGCCTTCCGAAAGGGCAAGTCCTTCATTCTGGATTTTATGCTACGATACTTATATTCTCAGGTAAGATAGAATTATTTTATTTCAAGTAAAAAGTGAGACTTGAATGTCCAAAAAAGCAAAATAAGCTCATAGATTATTCTTGATGCATAAAATTTTTAATTTAAGATTTAATGGAGATTTCTTACTTCTGTAGAAGGAAAGTGGCCATTCAAATTGGTTGGGTGACCCAGAAGAACCGTTAACAGGATTTTCATGGAGAGGGGGATCTGATCCGGAAACCACTGGGATTCAGATCTGGAGTGAAGTTTTCACTGTGGAGAAGCCAGGTGGGAAGAAGGTAAGGATGAAAATGACCTTACAGATTAACAACAGCAACAACAACAAAATATGAACTTCAGCATGTACTGTGTTAACCCAATTAAAAACCTTTTATCAAAGAATTTAAAATCGGTAAAGAAAAGTTAAAAAGTCCCTGTTTTGTCCTGAAATTTTAGTCTATTGCGGAAAATAGGATTTTCTGACACAGATATGAGAAGTTGTAGCTTTGATATCTAGCTGTAGTCTCCTTGGTCTGCTAATTGCTTTATTTTAATTTTCTTTTCTGGAAAAACATTTTTACTAAAAGCTATACAGATTTTCTCCTTTGCACCTAGCAGTACTTTATGTAGTATTGCTTAGGGCCATGTAGCATTTTAAGACTCAATTAAAAAATATTAATCTGTTGCTGACTCTGCTAATTCCCATTCCAACATGGGCTTCCTTGAATAATTCAGGATACAACTTATTGTGTATGACAGCTTTCCTTCACACACAATTTTTGTGGGTGTGTGTATATCTGACTTGGGGAGAATTTAAAAAACACATAGCATTTTAATTTGTTTGAAACAGACCTTCTGCCTGTTACATTTTGTGCTCTTAACCAATTAAAGAAGCCAATGGCGGCCGGGTGCAGTGGCTCACACGCCTGTAATCCCAGCACTTTGGGAGGCCAAGGTGGGCAGATCACAAGGTTAGGAGTTTGAGACCAGCCTGGCCAACATAGTGAAACCCTGTTTCTACTAAAAATACAAAAAATTAGCTGGGCGGGTGGGCGCCTTTTCAATAAAAGGAAGGAAGATGTGAAAACAACTTTTTATTAAAGCGAATGATTTAAAATTAATACATATTGATTGTTTTTAAGATTCTTAAATAAAATGCATGAATATAGTTTAAAAGGTCAAATACTACTGTAAGGCTTCTAACAGAAAGCAACTGTCATGTGTGTTATTCTCCTCTCTGCCCAGTTTTCACTTTTCAGAGGCTGATGCTCTTATGTGTTACCACTTCTGTTCTTTATTTCCTTACTCCTGTATGGGTGGCACAGACCTGGGCGTTGTTGTTCTGGGAGTTGAGCAGGGAAATGGCATTGGGGATCTCACTGTTCAGAAGGTGGGCATTCACTACCCCCCAGCTGTCAGTAGGGCTTCTTACCCCCAGTCTCATCCATGCCTTATAAGCTATGGGCATAGAGCCTCTCCACAGATTTCTTTGTAAGGATCGGGAGGGGTAAGTCATGTGTTTCTTACACAGACTTTTATCCATCACTTCTGTTTTTAGCCCAGTCCTATAAGCATGCCCTCATGCCTGTTTGTGGTTTTTTTTTTTTTTTTTTTGAGGTGGAGTCTCGCTCTGTCGCCCAGGCCGGAGTGCAGTGGCGGGATCTCGGCTCACTGCAAGCTCCGCCTCCCGGATTTACGCCATTCTCCTGCCTCAGCCTCCTGAGTAGCTGTCCCGCTCTGTTGCTCAGGCTGGAGTGCAGTGGCACCATATTGGTCACTACAATCTCTGCCTCCCAGGTTCAAACAATTCTCCTGCCTCAGCCTCCTGAGTAGCTGGGACTACAGGCACACACTATCATGCCTGGCTAATTTTTGTATTTTTAGTAGAGACAGGGTTTCACAATGTTGGCCAGGCTGGTCTGGAACTCCTGACCTCGTGATCTGCCTGTGTCGGCCTCCCAAAGTGCTGGGATTATAGGGGTGAGCCACCACGCCAGGCCACCTTTGATATTTTGAAGTGCTGGTCTGTTGGTACTGAATTCTTTTAGCTTTCATACATCTGAAAAATCTTTATTTTGCCTTTGTTTTGGAAAACATTTACTCTTAGTGTAGAGTTCTAGGCCAAAGTATTTTTCTCAGTACTTCAAAGGTGTTGCCCCTTTGCGTTTTCGCTGACATTGTTTCTTTTCTTTTTTGTTTTGAGAGGGAGTCTCGCTCTGTTGCCCAGGCTAGAGTGCAGTGGTGGGATCTTGGCTCACTGCAACTTCTGCCTTCCGGATTCAAGCAATTCTTCTGTCTCAGCCTTCCGAGTAGCTGGGACTACAGGCGTGCACCACCACGCCCGGCTAATGTTTGTATTTTTAGTAGAGATAGGGTTTCACCATGTTGGTCAGGCTGATCTTGAACTCCTGACCCCAGGTTATTCACCTGCCTCTGCTTCCCAAAGTGCTGGGATTACAAGCAGGAGCCACTGTACCCAGCCTGCTGACATTGTTTCTGACAAGAAATACACTGTTATTCTTATTTTTGTTCTTTTGTACCTAATATGACTTTTTTGTCTGGTTGCTTTTTTTCTTTAAATTAAAAAAAATTTTTTTTTTTTTTTTTTTTTTTTGAGACGGAGTCTCACTCTGTCGCCCAGGCTGGAGTGCAGTGGCCGGATCTCAGCTCACTGCAACCTCCGCCTCCTCGGTTTACGCCATTCTCCTGCCTCAGCCTCCTGAGTAGCTGGGACTACAGGCACCCACCACCTCGCCCGGCTAGTTTTTTGTATTTTTTAGTAGAGACGGGATTTCACCGTGTTAGCCAGGATGGTCTCGATCTCCTGACCTCGTGACCCGCCCGTCTCGGCCTCCCAAAGTGCTGGGATTACAGGCTTGAGCCACCGCGCCCGGCAAAAAAATTTTTTTTTTCGTGGGTACATAGGTATATGTATTTATGGGGTATGTCTGGTTGCTTTTAAGATTTTATCAGTTTTTGAGCAAATTATGATGTGTTTTGATGTAGTTCATGTTTTTTGTATGTGGGTTTTATTGAGCTTCTTGAATCTGCAGATTTATAATTTTTTATCAAATTTGGACATTTTAAAGTTATTATGTCTTCAAATTTTTTTGGTCTCTTATTCCCTTTGGAGAATGCTATTACATGTGCCTCTTGCTGCTTGAAGTTGTTCCACAGCTGACTGACGCTTTGTTCATTTAAAATTCTTTGGGCCGGGCGCGGTGGCTCACGCCTGTAATCCCAGCACTTTGGGAGGCCGAAGAGGGCAGATCACAAGGTCAGGAGATCGAGACCATCCTAGCTAACACAGTGAAACCCCGTTTCTACTAAAAATACAAAAAATTAGCCGGGCGGGGTGGCGGGCGCCTGTAGTCCCAGCTACTCGGGAGGCTGAAGCAGGAGAATGGCATGAACCCAAGAGGCGGAGCTTGCAGTGAGCTGAGATCCGGCCACTGCACTCCAGCCTGGGCAACAGTGCAAGATTCTGTCTCAAAAAAAAAAAAAGGCCAGGCGCAGTGGCTCAAGCTTGTAATCCCAGCACTTAGGGAGGCCGAGATGGGCGGATCACGAGGTCCGGAGATCGAGACCGTCCTGGATAACACGGAGAAACCCCATCTCTACTAAAAAATACAAAAAACTAGCCGGGCGAGGTGGCGGGCGCCTGTAGTCCCAGCTACTCGGGAGGCTGAGGCAGGAGAATGGCGTAAACCCGGGAGGCGGAGGTTGCAGTGAGCTGAGATCCGGCCACTGCACTCCAGCCTGGGTGACAGAGCGAGTCTCTGTCTCCAAAAAAAAAAAAAAAATAATAATAATAATAAAAAAAAAATAAAATTCTTTGGCCAGGCGCGGTGGCACACATCTGTAATCCCACACTTTGGGAGGCTGAGGTGGGTGGATCACCTGAGGTCAGGGATTTGAGACCAGCCTGACCAACTGAAAACCTATCTCTACTAAATACAAAAAATTAGCTGGGTATGGTGGGTCATGCCTGTAATCCCAGCTACTTGGGAGGCTGAGGCAGGAGAATCGCTTGAACCCTGGAGATGGAGGTTGCAGTGAGCCGAGATCACGCCATTGTACTCCCACCTGGGCAACAAGAGCTAAACTCCATCTGAAAAAAAAAAAAAAGAAAAAGGCCAGGCACGGTGGCTCATGCCTGTATTCCCAGCACTTTGGGAGGCTGAGGTGGGCGGATCACCTGAGGTCAGGAGTTTGAGACCAGCCTGACCAACATGGTGAAACCCTGTCTCTACTAAAAATACAAACATTAGCTGGGCGTGGTGGTGCCCAGCTGTAATCACAGCTACTTGGGAGGCTAAGGCAGGAGAATTGCTGGAACCTGGGAGGCGGAGATTGCATTGAGCCAATATTGTGGCACTGCACTCTCAGCCTGGGCAACAGCGAGACTCCATCTCAAAAAAAAAAAGAAAACAGAGTTTTTTTGTTTTTTGTTTTTTGAGATGGAGTCTCGCTCTGTTGCCCAGGCCGGGAGTGCAATGGCGTGATCTCGGCTCGCTGCAACCTCTGCCCCCCAGGTTCTCATGTCTCAGCTTCCCGAGTAGCTGGGATTACAGGTGTGCACCACCCTGCCTGGCTAATATTTGTATTTTTAGTGGAGACAGCATTTTACCAAGTTGACCAGGCTGGTCTCAAACTCCTGACCTCAGGTGATCCTTCCCCCTTGGCCTCCCAAAGTGTTGGGATTACAGGTGTGAGCCACCGTGCCTGGCCTTTTTGTCTGTTTTCTTGTGGAGCATTTCTAGGTCTTCAAGTTCACTAATCTTTTAGAACCTGCTATTAATCAGGTCCAGTGTATTTTTCATTTCAGACATTGTAATTTTCATCTCTAGCAGTTAAATTTAGGACTTTTTAGTATTTTTTTTTTCATTTACATGATTCAGTTTCTGCATCCACTTTTAGTATCTTTTATGTCACCACTTTTTGAATATATGAAGTAAAGTTATACAGAATACTGTTTTTGGTTTTTTTTTTTTTTTTTGAGACAGAGTCTTGCTCTCTAACCCAGGCTGGAGTGCAGTAGTGCCATCTCGGCTCGCTGCAACCTCTGCCTCCTGGGTTCAAGCGATTCTCCTGCCTCAGCCTCCTGAGTAGCTGGGAGTACAGGCATGTGCCATCACACCCGGCTATTTTTTGTATTTTTAGTAGAGATGGGGTTTCACCATGTTAGCCAGGCTAGTCTTGAACTCCTGGCTGCAGGCAATCCACCTACCTCAGCCTCCCAAAGTGTGGGATTACAGGTGTGAGCCACCACGCCCGGCCCTGAATACTGTTTTAAAGTTGTTTTTGGCCAGGCCAGCTACAAAAATTAGCTGGGTGTGGTGGTGGGCTTCTGTAGTCCCAGCTACTCGAGAGGCTGAGGAAGGAGAATTGCTTGAACCCGGGAGGTGGAGGTTGTGGTGAGCTGAGATCGTTCCACTGCACTCCAGTCTGGGCGACAGAGCAAGACTGTCTCAAAAAAAAAAAGTTGTTTTCTGTTAATTTTAATATCTGTGTTAGTTCTGAGTCAGTTTTGATTGATTTTTCCCTTCATTTGGGTTATATTTTTCTGCTTCTTGTATGTCTGCAAATTTTTGATAGGATGTAGGCTTGTGGATTTTCCCTTGTTGGGTGCTGGTTATTTTTGCATTCCTGTAAAACATCTAGCTGTATTCTGAGATGTAGTTAAGTAATTTGGAAACTTGTTTTTTTCTGTTCTTGCTGTTTAGATTTGTTAAATGGAACCAGAGAGTGTTGGTAGTTATTCCTCATTACTGAGGCAAGACTCTGAGTACTCTTCCTAATTCCGCTTGAATTATGAGGTTTTTGTAGTCTGGCTGGAGGGAACAGGCATTATTCCTGAACTTGTGTGAGCACTGGAGATGGTTCACAGTCTTTTCAGTGGCTCCCTGTTCAGCCTCAGACAGTTTTCCTTATACACATGCACTGATCAGTAGTTAGCTGAACACTTGTTGGGGAACCCTCTACAGATCCCTGGGGTTCTTTATCTCTGTAATTTTTTCCTCTTAGGTACTTTGTGAATTCTAGTAGCTTTGGTCTCCCTGACTCTCCTGCTTTGTCTCTTCAACTCAGGGTTGTCTGGTTCTGCTTCAGTTGTTGTCTGGTTCTGCTTCAGGGTTGTCCGGTTCTGCTTCAGTTCCCCCTCCCTGTGCCTTGAGCTGGGGCAATCCTGGACCTTACCTCATCTGTTTCTCTTCCTTCGGGGATCATTATTCTTCACTACTTAATGTCCAGTGCCTGGTAGACTGTTGTTTCATAAGTTTTGTCTGTTCCGTTTTGGCTTCAGGTGGGAGGGTACATTCTGTCTCTGTTACTCCGTTTTGGCTGAAAGTGGAAGGTCCAACCTTTTCATTTTAGAGATGCTGTGCTAAAAAGACCCAGTGAAGTTAAGCTAGTTACTGTTAGTATTGGCATTCTAAGGTTCTATGACTTTAAATTCAGTGTTAGTTTTTTGTCTCATGCCTTCTTTCTACATTTTTTTGTAATGTGTGATAGATGTTTTCATATTTTTTTTTTTTTTTTTTTTTTTGTGGAGACAGGGTCTTGCTCTGTCACCCAGGCTGGAGTGCAGTGGTGGGATGTCTGTTCACTGCAACCTCCACCTCCCAGGTTCAAGTGATTCTCATGCCTCGGTCTCCTGAGTTGTTGGGACTACAGGTGTGTTCCAACACACCTGGCTGATTTTTGTATTTTTGTAGAGATGGGGTCTCACTATGTTGGCCAGGCTGGTCTCGAACTCCTGACCTCAGGTAATATGCCTGCTTTGGCCTCCCAAAATGCTGAGATAACAGGTGTAAGCCACGGTGCCCAGCCTTATAATTTGTTTTTAAGAATAAATAATAATAATTAAAAAAAAATTTTTTTTTTGAGACGGAGTATCACTCTGTCACCCAGGCTGGAGTGCAATGGCGCAATCTTGGCTCACTGCAAGCTCTGCCTCCCGGGTTCACACCATTCTCCTGCCTCAGCCTCCCGAGTAGCTGGTACTACAGGCACCTGTCACCACACCCGACTAATTTTTTTTTTTTTTCCTGTATTTTTAGTAGAGACAGGGTTTCACCATGTTAGCCAGGATGGTCTTGATCTCCTGACCTCGTGATCTACCTGCCTCGGCCTCCCAAAGTGCTGGGATTACAGGCAGGAGCCCAACTGCGCCCAGCCACTGCGCCCAGCCATAAATAATTATTTTTTGACTGTGTGATACCTCTATATAGACTGGTAGAGCCTAAATAATTTGTTTTTTACATTTACTATTTGGGCATTTGACGTATTAATTCTTCTTAATAGTTTAGGAAATCTGTATAATATTAGTAGTGAGGAAGCTTTGTTTTTAGTTACATGACTTTTATAGCTCTTCCATTTTTTTATCCTGTTGAATTATCACTTTTGTAAAACTCCATGCTTTTCATTGTCATCTGGGTTTCCTGCCTTAAAAAAATTAGTGGCTGGGCACAGTGGCTTATGCCTGTAATCCCAGCACTTAGGGAGGCCGAGGCATGCGGATCATGAGGTCAGGAATTGGAGACCAGCCTGGCCAACTTGGTGAAACCCCATCTCTACAAAAAATACAAAAATTTAGCCGGGTGTGGTGGTGTGCGCCTGTAATCCTAGCTACTCAGGAGGCTGAGGCAGGAGAATCTCTTGAACCTGGGAGATGGAGGTTGCAGTGGGCCAAGGTCACGCCATTGCACTCCAGCCTAGGTGACAAGAGTAAAACTCTGTCTCAAAAAAAAGCCCCCCCAAAAAATAGACCAGGTGCGGTGGCTCACGCCTGTAATCCCAGCACTTTGGGAGGCCTAGGCAGGTGGATCATCTGAGGTCAGGAGTTTGAGACAAACCTGACCAACATGGTGAAACCCTGTCTCTACTAAAAATACAAAAATTAGCCGGGCATGGTGGCTCATGCTGTAATCCCAGCTACTCGGGAGGCTGAGGCAGGAGAATCGCTTGAACGTGGGAGTTGGAGGTTGCAGTGAGCCAAGATTGTTCCGTTGCACTCCAGCGTGGGCAACAGAGTGAAACTCCGTCTCAAAAAAAAAAAAAAATCGTATCTTTATTTTGTTTGTTTTAGGTTTTCAGGAAAATTAATTGGAAAGTGCCCAGTTCCCACACCCTCCTTCAGTTTGCTCTGTTGATTATATCTTATAATAATGTGATACATTTGTTACAATTAATATTTGAACCAATATAGTGTCATTAGTTAAAGCCCATACATAGTTTACTTTAGGGCTCACTCATTGTGTTGTACATTGGATTTTGACAAGTGTGTAGTGATATGTGCCTACTATTACTATATCATACAGAACAGTCACACTGCTCTAAACATTCTCTGTGATGTACCTCTCTGTTCCTCTCTTCTTACCTCCCCACAAACTCCTCCACTGATCTTTCTACTGTCTCCATAGTTTTACCTCTACCGGAATGTCGTATAGTTAGAATCATACAATATGCAGCCGTTTCAGATTGGCCTCTTTCACTTAGCAATGTGATTTTAAGATTTCTGCAACTCTTTTGTATCTTGATAGTTCATTTCTTTTTATTGCTGAATAGTATTCTACATTATGAATGCACCAGTTTGTTCATCCATTTGCCTGTTGAAGGACATCTTGGTTGCTTTCAAATTTTGACAATTAAGAATAAAGCTCCTATAAATACTCATGTGTTGGTTTTTGTTGAGACATAAGTTTTCAGCTCCTTTGGGTATATACCAAAGAGTTTTTTTTTTTTTGAGACAAAATCTCGCTCTGTCACCCAGGCTGGAGTGCAGCAGTGTGGTCTTGGCTCACTGCAACCTCTGCCTCCTGGCTTCAAGTGATTCTCCTGCCTCAGCCTCCTGAGTAGCTGGGACTACAGGTGTGCACCACCACGCCCGTATAATTTTTTTTTTTTTGTATTTTTAGTAGAGACAGGGTTTTGCCATGTTAGCCAGGCTGATCTCGAACTCTGGACCTCAGGTGATCCACCTGCCTTGGCCTCCCAAAGTACAAGTACTGGGATTACAGGTGTGAGCCACTGTGCCTGTCCTAATTTTTGTATTTTTGGTAGAGACAGGGTTTCACTGTGTTGGCCAGGCTGGTCTGGAACTCCTGGCCTCAAGTGATCCACCTGACTTGGCCTCCCTCCCAAAGTGCTGGGATCACAGGCATGAGCCATTGCGCCCGACCTAATTTTTTAAATTTTGTGTAGAGACAGGGTCTCACTATGTTGCCCAGGCTGGTATTGAACTCCTGGGCTCAAGTGATGCTGCCGCCACGGCCTCCCACGTGTTGATATTATAGGTGTGAGCCACTACACCTGGCCAAGATGAGTGTTGTTTAGTTTCTTTTTCAACAACAAAAATCATCCAAATGCCTGGCTGGGTAATGAGCTAATTGCTTTCAACTTTTGACTGTTTCAATTGGTGGAGCAATTTTTGCCTTCCATATTGCTCTGTATTCCTGGATAATCTCTAGGAGAGTGCTATAGTCAAAGCAAAGTACCTACATAGTTGTACAGAACCTACAAGCAGGTCCTTAAGGGTCACGTAAATATTACCTGTACTTTTCCATTTCTCCTTTACATTTTCCTCCTTCTTAGTTTAATCTCTTTTGTTTGTATTTTCCTTTTTTTTAGGTTGCAGTTGTTCTGATGGATACCCAGGGGGCATTTGATAGCCAGTCAACTGTGAAAGACTGTGCTACCATCTTTGCTCTAAGCACTATGACTAGTTCTGTTCAGGTAAAAACCACTTGACTCGGAAAAAAGCTTGCAAAGGAAATAAGATAAAGGGAGGAAATACAGCTTTGGTTATTGTTCTGTTAACAGAATTTCTGTGATGATATGTAAATATTTTGAAACTGTAGATTCAGTTAAACTCTTAAAAGTTTGAGAAGGAGCCAAAGAATTTTTCCTCTTTGGTCATAATTATATATAATGTGTTCCAAGAAAAGTCCAAAAAATGGAAATTTATATCTATTACATCATATAGAAACTATAGATTTGATAAGAACTAGGAAAACTATATTTTAAACTGTAAAGGAAGAATTTTTGATTTCAACCTTATGTGCATAGTTTTCCAAAAGACAGATCATATTACTGTTTGAACAGGTCTCATGTTCTTATATGCAAGTCTTTAATTGTTCAAAGCTTCTGTCAGCCCTTTAGGCTTATTTGGGATTTGTTTGAAGTAAGCCAGAATAGTATCAATCTGGATTTTTGTTTTCTAGATTTATAATTTATCCCAGAACATTCAAGAAGATGATCTTCAACAGCTGCAGGTATATGTTTCTCATAACAATTTTAACAGCATATTATTTAAAAGTTTTAAGATTAAGAAAAATTTTACGACTGAGTAGTTTCTAGCAAAAGATTGAAATGTAGAGGAAGGTTTTTGGTTCATAGTAATTCTATACTATGTATATCCATTGGTGGGGTGGAGCAGGGGCAGTCCGGGAAGGCCTTAATGATTTGAGCAGAGAATGGAAGAAAGTGGGCAAGCGAGTCCTTCAGATCCATTTGGGTGGAAAACTGTTACAGCAGAGGAGCAGCTGCTGGAAGACAGACCCTGCGGAGAGTGTGCTTGGCAAGATCAAGGAATGGCAAGGAGGCCAGTGGGTAGGATTGGAGAGTGTGACAGGAAGGGGCTAAGTGATGAAGTCAGAGAGGCAGTGAGATCCCACTCATGCTGGGTCTTTTCTCTGGGGAAGGTGGGAGCCATGGGAGGGTCATCAGCAATGATGTTATCTGACATGTTGTAAAGGGATCATTCTGGCTGCCATGTTCAGAATAGATTTTTTTTTTGAGACAAAGTCTTACTCTTGTCCCCAGGCTGGAGTGCAATGGTGCAATCTTGGCTCACTGCAAGCTGGGATTACAGACAGGTGTGTGCCACCACACCTGGCTGATTTTTGTTTTTTTTTTTTTTTTTTTTTTTTGAGATGGAGTCTCGCTGTGTCGCCCAGGCTGGAGTGCAGTGGCGTGATCTCGGCTCACTGCAAGCTCCGCCTCCCGGGTTCACGCCATTCTCCCGCCTCAGCCTCCCAAGTAGCTGGGACTACAGGCGCCCGCCACCACGCCCAGCTAGTTTTTTGTATTTTTAGTAGAGACGGGGTTTCACCGTGTTAGCCAGGATAGTCTCGATCTCCTGACCTCGTGATCCACCCGCCTCGGCCTCCCAAAGTGCTGGGATTACAGGCTTGAGCCACCGCGCCCGGCCTGATTTTTGTATTTTTAATAGAGACGGGATTTCACCATGTCAGGCTGGTCTCAAACTGTTGACCTCGTGATCCACCAGCCTCGGTCTCCCAAAGTGCTGGGATTACAGGCGTGAGCCACCGCGCCTGGCCTATTTTTTTCTCCTTTTTAATAGCAGCAGTTCTTATCTGTTTTTCCCACAAAATGCTCTTTCATGAGTATTCCAGGGTTGGATGCAATTCCTGGTATATTGCTCTAATGCTGCTTCTCCCACTGACATTCAAGAAAGCATCAGAATGTGAGTGAGTAAGGGTGTCATTATTATAGGGATTACCTTGAATTAGTTCTATTTTATATTTATTTAAAAAAACAAGGAAATTTCCTCCTAAACTTCGGTCCTTAATGTTGCTTATGGCAGTTGCTTGTACTTCATAATTGGTAGTTCTATACCAGTGCCATGACTCAGTGGTTGAGAGCTGTTGCTCTGTAAAACTTCCATCACAACTTGAGTTGGCCACCCTTTCACCTGAAATTTATTCCTTTCTAAGCTCCTTCCTTTCAACCGTTTTTCGAATGCTTACGTTGTATGAGGTAGAGGGCCAAGTGCTGTAGATATATGCAAGGTCACATTCACAGGTACCAGGTGCTAGGACTTTAGCATGTTTTTCTTAGAGACACAATTCAACCCATAAGAGGAAGTAAGTAGATTATGATGCAGTTATGTAATTCACCTTGTTTCACATGACAAGGCTGTTGGTGGACTCAACAACTGTGTAATATAAATGTTACAGAGGAGAAAATAATATGTTTATGTGCCTGGAAATTCATAAGAATCAACTAAAAAATTATTTGGAGCTTAAAAAATAATTAAGGTCTCCATCACAAAATACAGATACAAAATCATTAGGTTTTCCTCTCTACTAACAATAACCAATTTAAAAAGGTAATGGAAAAAATTGACTATAGCAACAAAATAATGAAAACAGAATAAACTTAAAAAAGATCTATATAGCCGGGCGCGGTGGCTCAAGCCTGTAATCCCAGCACTTTGGGAGGCCGAGATGGGCGGATCACGAGGTCAGGAGATCGAGACCATCCTGGCTAACACGGTGAAACCCCGTCTCTACTAAGAAATACAAAAACTAGCCGGGCGAGGTGGCAGCGCCTGTAGTCCCAGCTACTCGGGAGGCTGAGGCCGGAGAATGGCGTGAACCCGGGAGGCGGAGCTTGCAGTGAGCTGAAATCCGGCCACTGCACTCCAGCCTGGGCTACAGAGCGAGACTCCGTCTCAAAAAAAAAAAAAAAAAAAAAAAAAAAAAAAAAAAAACTATATGGAGCACTTCAGAATTGTATGAGGCATGTAAAATATTTAACATGCAGAAATATGCCTTGTTTCTTCTATATGGGAATGATAATAGCCAACATATATTTATTGCTTTTACTCTGTACTATTACAGACACTGGAGTGTGTTATAAACATCTCATTTTAGACTGAGAATTATAAAGTTGTCAGTTCTTCCCCACTAAACAAAATCATAAAGGTGTTATTTTGGGAACTTGACAGAATTGTTGTGAAATTCATTTGGAAAGTTAAATTGTAAAACAGCCAAGAAAACTATAGGGGAAATATGAGATAATTGACTTAGTACATATTATAAATCTGTAATTACAAGAACATGGCATTGGTTCAGGAAAAAATAGATCAATGCACTATACTTATGATATGCTACATTTTCATGTATTTTATTCTACTTAAGAATATATATACATATACCATAAAGGATAGATCAGTCAATAAATGGTGTTAGGACAGTTGGCTATGTATTTAGATAAATTAGAAATTATATTCCTCTTTGGAATGCTGAGGCAGGCTGATCACCTGAGTTCGGGTGTTCGAGACCAGCTTGGCCAACGTGGTGAAACCCTGTCTCTACTAAAAGTACCAAAAAAAAAAAAAAAAAAAAAAAAAAATTAGCTGGGCATGGTGGTGCAAGCCTGTAATCCCAGCTACTTGGGAGGATGAGGCCTGAGAATCACTTGAACCTGGGAGGCAAATGTTGAAGTGAGCCAAGAGTACACCACTACACTCCAGTCTGGGTGACAGAATGAGACTCTGTCTCAAAAAAAGAAAAAAGAAAATAATATTTCTACCTTGTACTATATACAAAAATTCCAGATAGACCAGATAGATTAAATATTTTGATGTAAAAAAAGAAATCACAGCTGGGTGTGATGGCTCATGCCTGTAATCCCAGCGCTTTGGGAGGCTGAGGCGGGTGAATCATGAGGTCAGGAGTTCGAGACCAGCCTGGCAAACATGGAGAAATGCCATCTCTACTAAAAATACAAAAATTAGCTGGGTGTTGATGTTCATGAAGAACCTTCTGATTAAACACATTAATATTTCTTCAGTGAAATATATGACCAATAAAATGGGGGTAAATAAGCCTATAAAAAGCTTCCTGTCAGTTGAAGGCATGTTTTTCTTCCAAATAAGTTTCCCACCTAACCTGGATTTTTAGTACTTTTTATTTATTTATTTTTTTTTGAGATGGAGTCTCCCTTAGTTGCCCAGGCTGGAGTGCAGTGGCACAATCTTGGCTCACTGCAACCTCCGCCACCCAAGTTCAAGCGATTCTGCTGCCTTAGCCTCCTGAGTAGCTGGGACTGCAGGTGTGTGCCACCACACCTGGCTAATTTTTTTGTACTTTTAGTAGAGACAGGGTTTCACTATGTTGGTCAGACTGATCTTGAACCCCTAACCTGAAGTGATCCACCTGCCTTATCCTCCCAAAGTGCCAGGATTACAGGTGTGAGCCCCATGCCTGGCCTTTTTATTTTTTTGCTTTTTTTTTTTTTTAGAGACAGCGTCTCATTCTGCTACCTAGGCTGGAGTACAGCGGTGTGATCTTGGCTCACTGCAGCCTCCACCTCCTGGGCTCAAGCAATTCTCCTTCCTCAGCCTCCTGAGAAGCTGAGATTACAGGCATGTGCCACCATGCCCAGTTAATTTTTGTATTTTTAGTAGAGACAGAGTTTCGCCATGTTGGCCAGGCTGGTCTCGAACTCCTGACCTCAAGTGATCCGCCCGCCTTGGCCTCCCGAAGTGCTGGGATTACAGGCGTGAATCACAGCGGCCAGACCTGCTGAGAGGCTTTTCTCAAATATCTAACTGGTGGTCCTTGACTACCTATTGAAGAGAGAGCCACTAACAATCCAACTGGGAGCTTCGATAAGAGGGTAGGCCTTAGGTACTGGTTTGGATCACAACGAGGTAGGTGGTTGAGCAAGGTTATCTAGCTATTTTGTTGCCAACTCCTAAGTGTCTGTTTTTTGCAGATATTTATTCTTAGGTTGTCAGTTTCCCTGAAGAAAATTTCTTTAAATTCCTGCCTTGGTGGGTAGAAGCTTGTGGCAACCAGTAGGGTGAGAGGGCTAGGGAGTCCCACTGCTCACTATGTGGACTTTGATTTAAGTACCTGTTTCCAGGAAGGTACGAGACTTACTTCTAACCTCAGCTGAGTATGGTATTTAAGTCTAGATTTTTTTTTTTTTTTTTTTATCTGCTCCAAATAGTACACTTCCCATCTTCTATGGAGGCAGGAAAAATATGGGGGTTAGAGAGGGGTACCTGGGAATGTAGATACTTTCTCCTAAGACTCACATATTTCCTAGTTTTCAACCACACTCCTACACCTCCTCCTGTAAGGTAACTGCATGCTTATAATTTCTGGGCATTTCAGGGATTCTACTGAGATAATTTATTCTTCCTTGTTGGCCCCCGTCTCTTCCAGATTTCTTAGCAGAACAGAGAAAGCCAAAACTTGAGACAGTTCTCATTTGTCTATTTTCCATCCAGAATGTTTTTGACAGGTCTTTTCTGCTGACTGCTTTGTCCTGTTTACTTTTAAACTTTGTTTTGTTATGCTTTTAGTGAGGCTTCCTGAAGAAATAGAGGTAAATATACATGTAAACCTTAACCTTAAAGAATTCAGTCATTTGAATGGTATAAATATTATGGACCTAATACTTTTCTTGCTGCTGGAAATCCAGTAGTGCACAAAACAGAGAAATATCCCTGCCCTCATGGAGTTTAAATGCTAGTATATCCCTGCCCTCATGGAGTTTAAATGCTAGTATAAAGACATGCTAGTATAAAGACAGATGCAAATCAAGACAAGAAGAGGTAATCAAGACAAGAAGAGGTAATTAGATAATTATTAGATAATGATAAATGTTAAGAAAAAATTTTTAAGGCTGGGCGTGGTGGCTCACGCCTGTAATCCCAGCACTTTGGGAGGCCAAGGTGGGTGGATCGCCTGGGGTCAGGAGTTCAAGACCAGCCTGACCAGCATGGAGAAACCCCTTCTCTACTAAAAATACAAAATTAGCTGGGCGTGGTGCCACATGCCTGTAATCCCAGCTACTCAGGCGGCTGAGTCAGGAGAATAGCTTGAACCCGGGAGGCAGATGTTACAGTGAGCCACGCACCATCACACTCCAGCCTGGGCAACAAGAGCTCAGAGCACAACTCTTTGTCTCAAAAAAAAAAAAAATTTTTTTTTAAAAGACACAAAGTAGGAAATATTATTGGCAAACTTGTAATCTTTTTAGGTAGATGGCCATGGAAGGCTTCACTGAGAAGGAGCCATTTGAAAGACCGTAAGAAGTGAGGGAGCAGATCATGAGGAAGGATATTTGGGAGAAGAACTTACAGTTAGTGGGAGGAGCCAGTATGAAGGTCCTAAGGCAGCAGTGTGCCCTGTATGTTTGAAGAACAGGAAGGAGGGCCAGTGTGGCAGCATCACACTGTAAGGACTGGCTTTAATACTGAATGAAGTTGCAGGGTTTTGAGCAAAGCCATGATATGATCTGACTAACCATATTATAACAGAGTCAGTGTGGTTGCTATATTGAGAATAGCCCATAGGGAGTCACGAGCTGAGGCAGTTAGGAGACTATTGCAGTATTCCAAGCCACATGGAAATAGTGAGTGGCTGGATTCTGGATTTGCTGATGAATTGGGATGTGGGATGTGAGCAGGGAATAACCAAGATGATTTTAAGGTTCATGACTCCTGTGGGCTTTTGAAACTGTAGAACCCTGGTATCAATATAAATATAATGAATACTTTGCTAAAAAAAAAGCCATAGAACTATTTTAAGTAATTTGCTTTACAAACCATAATGCTTCTTTTTTAAAGCTCTTCACAGAATATGGTCGTCTGGCAATGGATGAAATTTTCCAAAAGCCTTTCCAGGTTAGAATATTTATTTTAAATATAATTCATATATTTGTTTTTGTTCACAGATCAGCAGACTACAGCTCATAGGCCAAATCTAGCCTGCCACCTGTTTTTATGACTGTGAGCTAAGAATAGTTTTTACATTTTTAAATGGTTGAAAAAAATGAGCAATACTATTTTATGACATGTAAATTATCTGAAATTCAAATATCAGTGTCTATAGATAAAATTTTAGTGGAACACAGCCATGCTCATTTGTCTTTGTACTGTCTGTGACTGCTTTCCTGCTGCAATGGCAGAGTTGAGTAATTACTTAAAAAATAAACTCTCTGGGTTGGGCATTTTGGCTTACGCCTGTAATCCCAGCACTTTGAGAGGCCAAGGCAGGCAGATCACCTAAGGTCAAGAGTTCGGGATTGGCCGGGCGCGGTGGCTCAAGCCTGTAATCCCAGCACTTTGGGAGGCCGAGACGGGCGAATCACAAGGTCAGGAGATCGAGACCATCCTGGCTAACATGGTGAAACCCCGTCTCTACTAAAAAAATACAAAAAACTAGCCAGGTGAGGTGGCGGGCACCTGTAGTCCCAGCTACTCGGGAGGCTGAGGCAGGAGAATGGCGTAAACCCGGGAGGCGGAGCTTGCAGTGAGCTGAGATCCGGCCACTGCACTCCCGCCTGGATGACAGAGCCAGACTCTGTCTCAAAAAAAAAAAAAAAAGAGTTCGGGACCAACTTGGCCAACATGGAACCTGTCTCTACTAAAAATACAAAAATTAGCTGGCATGGTGGCAGGTGCCTGTAATCTCAGCTACTCAGGAGGCTAAGGCAGGAGAGTTGCTTGAGCCTGGTAGGTGAAGGTTACAGTGAGCTGAGATCATGCCACTGTACTCCAACCTGGGTGACAGAGCAAGACTTTGTCTCAAAAAAAAAAAAAAAAAAAAAAAAAAAACAAAAAAAAGAAAAAGAAAAGGTTGTGCACGCCTGCAGTCCCAGCTACTTGGTGGGGTTGAGGTAGGAGGATTATTTAAGCCTAGGAGGTCAAGGCTGCAGTGAGCCATGATTGTGCCACTGCACTCCAGCCTGGGTAACAAAGCAAGACCATCTCAACACTGTCTCCATCTCTCCATCTCTCCATCTCTCTCTCTCTCTCTCTCTCTCTCTCTCTCTCTCTCTCTCTCTCTCTCTCTCCCTCTCTCCCTCTCTCCCTCTCTCCCTCTCTCCCTCTCTCCTCTCTCTCCCTCTCTCCCTCTCTCCCTCTCTCCCTCTCTCCTCTCTCTTCTTTGCTGACCTCTGCTTTGCTGACCTCTGCTTTAGTTCAGTGTTTCTTGAGAATGAGGAAGCACAGCAGCCTCAATCAACGGGATTAGAGGTGCTTTCAGTGTGTAAGCCTTATTTCTTTTCTTTTCTAATTTATTTATTTTTTTTGAGATGGAGTTTCTATCTAAAATTTTGTCCAGGCTGGAGTACACTGGCACGATCTTGGCTCACTGCAACCTCTGCCTCCCAGATTCAAGCAATTCTCCTGCCTCCCCCTCCTGAGTAGCTGCGATTACAGGCGCCCGGCTAATTTTTTGTATTTTTTGTAGAGATGGAGTTTCATCATGTTGACCAGGCTGGTCTCAAACTCCTGACCTCAGGTGATCCACTGCTTTGGCCTCCCAAAGTAAAGGGATTATAGGCCTGAGCCACTGTGGCTGGGCTTCCTTTCTAATGCTGAAAGCAGATCTGATTTTTTTTTTTTGGAGACGGAGTCTCGCTCTGTCACCCAGGCTGGAGTGCAGTGGTGTGATCTCACCTCACTGCAACCTCTGCCTCTTGGGTTCAAGTGATTCTCCTGTCTCAGCTTCTCGAGTAGCTGGGATACAGGCGTAAGCCACTGTGCCCGGCCGCAGATCTGATTTTATGATTAGCTGGTTTTCTCTTTTGTCCTTTACTACATTTCCCATAGATTTCTTTAAGGCAGAGTCCCAAATTTACCATTTTCTCGTTAATGTCTTCCTTCCGTTCCTACTAACCCGTGGAACAAAAATAGCAGATAGGATATATTGACCTCATATTTGGCTTAAACATGTCCTTCCAGTACTTCTAAAACTTCTAAGACATTATAGAATAGATAAATCTGGCTGGGTGTGGTGGCTCACACCTGTAGTCCCAGCACTTTGGGAGGCCAAGGCCGCAGGATTGCTTGAGGCCTGGAGTTCAAGACCAGCCTGGGCAACAGAGCAAGACCTCGTCTATACAAAAAATAAAAATAAAAAATAAGCCAGGTGTAGTGGCATGTGCTTGTAGTCCCGGCTACTTAGGAGGCTGAGGTGAAAGGATCACTTGAACCCAGGAATTCTAGGCTACAGTGAGCTATAATCATGCCACTGCACTCTAGCCTTAGTGATGGAACAAGGCCCAACCTCTTAAAAAAAAAAGAAAGAAAAAAAAGTAAATCCTTCAGTACATATCTTTACCCCCTTTTTAGAAGCTGGTATTATGCAAAGATGTATTGCAGTTGTTCTCTTGAAAATGTGTTTATGCATGTTAAAATATGTTCTGCTCTTTTCTTAAATAGACACTGATGTTTTTGGTTAGAGATTGGAGTTTCCCTTATGAATACAGCTACGGACTCCAAGGAGGGATGGCATTTTTGGATAAGCGTTTACAGGTAAGTGGGACTATAATCTTCTGAGGAATTATCTCAAAGTAGTGATAGCTTTCTCATTTGCCTTTGGCTATTGTGTTTAAAGCAATTATTGGAAATGATATTGAGTACATTAACTATATATGAATCTTAATGCAAGCTAATATTATTTATTCCTGATAAGATTAAAGAACCTGTATATACAATGCACAGGAACTGTAGAAGAAAACTCTGGGCCAGTGCCCAAGCTTTGATTATAATTTCCATTTTACATTTTAAACCAAGTTCTATATGTGTCTTTAGAAGTCACACTCAGAATCTTAGTTATGTTATTCAAAATTTTTACTTATTTTGGGATAAACAGGCCTAACCTGTTCCCCCAAACCAAAACACAGGAATCCTTTGTCTGTCACTACTAATTGGTTAGATCCTCCTTCATCCACACAAACCATCCCTTGTGTAATACTCTTTTTAAAGAAACTCTTCCGCACCTGATTTGTTAGCTATAGGAGTCAAGCCATGGGTAATCAGATTTGTGTGTTTATTGCTTCTTAGGGTTCTGAGTTTTCTCATTTGGCCACCATGATCCATCAGAGTGGAGGAGTCTTCTTCCCTTTGTCCTTATACTAGTTGTCCCTAGTAAAGAAAACCAGAGGACTTTTTGTTGGTAAAGTGTTGGTCTTCATTGGCAGGTGAAGGAACATCAACATGAAGAAATTCAGAATGTTCGAAATCACATTCACTCATGTTTCTCCGATGTCACCTGCTTTCTCTTACCACATCCAGGACTCCAGGTGGCCACAAGCCCTGACTTTGATGGGAAATTAAAAGGTGTGTTCCAAGTGTTACTTTAAACATGTGATTTGATCTTTGAAATTAAAAATAATGAATCACTTACAAATCAAGTGAATGCTTAAGAAAAATGGTGTGCTGTCTTACAATAGTATTTAAAGTCTAGTTCAGATTTTGCTCCTGACTTAATGCACTCATCAGAATTAGTTTGCCTTGACTTCTCCACCTGTAATGGTGGTGTTCATATCCATTAGTAGTCTTTCTAAGAGACTCGTTATGGTTCTTGGTTTACAAGAGATACAAATACTAAATAAAGGAAGACTAAACATTAGTCAGCTAATATTAAGTAAAATTAACTTCCCAAGGGAAGGCAGCATGATGCATAGCAGAGCTATTATTTTCATCTTATTTGTGGTTATAGCAAAACCTGATGCTGGGTCATGTGCTAATGTCAGGAAGTGCTAACTAAGTGGTAGGTGAGAGGAATTGTAGTTGGGACTCTTGGGCTCCATTATCTTATTTTTGTTCCTTTTTCATTAAGGCCTTGAGTCATTAAATGGCTGGCCCTTGATTTACACATGTGTTAAACTGAGCACTCATTAATACGCTTATCCGAGTCTCTCAGATTGCTGGTAATGTTTGCAACACTATGCTAGGTACTTTGATACTTATGCTCCCAGTAATTCCATGAAGTTGATGTAATTTCTTTTATCTTATACGTGAGGAAAATGGCAAAAATAGTTAAGGAAAAGGAGGAAGGTTAAGTAACTTGCTCAAATTGCTCTGCTAGTAAGTAAGTGGTGAGGTGCAGATCTGCATCCAAGTTCTTGTTGCTCCAAACCCATACTGGTCTAAAATAGGGGTTCTTCTGTTATATGGAGGAAATCATTTAGAGGATATGTACTGTTTAGTTACTACTAAAAGGTTTTGAAGTGAATGGTTTTCATAGCCTTATATTAAATATAAAGTGCATTATTTTTAACCTATTTGATTTAGTTGATCCAAGAAAATGAATGTTCAACGCAAGATTTTCATTCCAGCTGATTTTAATATTGCAAAGAAACTGAGTTAAAGAGACTTAACCTTTACCTTTTATTTGTCACTTCTCTGATATTTTTACATGGTTGGCAGCTTTCCTGAGGAGGAGACTTCCCTGGCCTGTTTCATGGCAATTGAAAGATCTAAGATTATTGCTTTGGGAGAGAAATCTGCTTGGCAAGCACTGGACCTAGAATCTTTTACCTGAAAAGCAGTTTCAAGGGAGTTTTCAGAGCTGAGTAGGGAGAGAAAGTTGAGTGTGTGTATGTGTGTCTCTAGGTAATATATTGTTTAGGATTATAATGCTCCATTATTAGTTGTACTTTTACCAACCTGAACTCGGATTTGTTCATCACTGATGGGGAATGTGTCCAGTGGAATTCTTAAATGGAGGTGTTAGGAGAGGATGAATTAGAGTGACTCCTAGTGATTATCCTGTATAAACACACACAAATGGCATTCTTCCATAGTTTCAATTTTAATACTCCAATGCATTGCTTTAAAGTTTGTTTTCATTTTTATCATGCTATTCAGGGAGTAGGCAGAGTTTCTTAAAGTTCAGTAGCCCTGGCTTTTTTAGCATCACTATGCCTGGCTAATTTTTTTATTTTTTGTAGAGACAGGAGCTCCCTATGTTGCCCAGGCTGGTCTCGAACTCCTGACCTCAAGTGATCCTCCCACCTCCCACTTCAACTTCTTAAAGTGTTGGGATTACTGGCATGAGCCACCACGCCCAGCCAGTACTTTTTTAAATGGAAAGATTTGAAAAATAAAAATTTGCTTTTTTGCCTAACTTTAAAATGTTAAAAATATGTTAAAAGCCTGCCCTCTGTGTTTATTTCAGGAACTACAATTATTATGAGGATTGTTCATGAAGAATTCTTACTAGCTCTGCAAAGGTTTATGTACATTTTAGATTTGGAATTTTAGGGAACCTCTTAACCAGGATATTGAAAGGTTTTGAGTGAAGAGTAAATTGGATGCTAAATTGCAAGTAGCAGGTGATTTGTATTTGGCAAGTGCTAGCTTGAGAACCACACATATTTTATTGTAGGAGACCTGTTAGTAGAACTAATGTAGTTTTCAGAATTAAAAAAAAAGATAGACATTATATTTTCTCAGGTATATACTTGTGCAGTTCCATGGTTGAGATTCTGCAGTCCTGTTCCATGTAACTTGGAAAAGACAACATTAGCCTGAGGTTGTTAGGGCTAATCTATAAAAAGAACTTAAAATGTAATTTTTGTGGAACATTTAAATTTCATAAGAACTACATTCTGAAACTATTTCTGCAAATGTTCCCCCAGATATTTTAGGAATTATTCCAGTGGTTTTATTTTAGTTTTAAAGATCAACCACTTATTTAGAGGTAGATGCCTGCCAAACATGATCTTAGTTTTGGTATAACTGATACTGAGCTGCTGTTTCTTGCAGTAATTAGCTAGCATAGCTGCTGAGTTTTTGTTGTTGTTGTTTTTGTTTGTTTGTTTTTTGAGACAGAGTCTTGTCTGCACTCTGTTGCCCAGGCTGGAGTGCAGTGGTGCAATCTCAGCTCACTGCCACCTCCGCCTCCCGGGCTCAAGCGATTCTTGTGCCACATTCTCCCGAGTAACTGGGATTGCAGGAGTGCACTGCCACACCTGGATAATTTTTGTATTTTTAGTAGAAACGGGATTTCACCATGTTGGCCAGGCTGGTCTTGAACTCCTGGCCTCAAGCAATCTGCCCCCCTTGGCCTCTCAAGGTGCTGGGATTACAGGTGCGAGCCACCACGCTAGGCCTAGAATAGCTGCTCTTTGAGAATACTTTTCATCAGATGCAGGATGACTGTGTTGTCAGCATAAAGAAAATTGTCATCTTCCTATTTACTGTCACAGGGAGACCTAATACAGTAACTACTGAGTTGTTTAGTTAGAAATTACACAGGAGGGTTTATAGGGCACAGTCTTCTTTGACACCATTGAAGATTGAGATTGTTTCTGTTATGAGACAGTTTTTGTCTATTCTGATTTTAAAACTGTTATTTTGGTGTAGGCTTCATAGAAACATGAGTAGCATATAGGGTCTGTACAGCTTGTTAAAGTGGCAAGTGTAGCATCTGGATCCTGCTACTACTTCTTGTGTGAGGTATTTTTGAAACACTCAGTCTTTCAGTGTGATGGAAATTGAAACCATACAAAAAGGTTTTTTGAATATATAATACATTCACATGTTTAAAATGTTACAAAGGATTAAAAAGTACTCAGTGAAAAGTCTCTCTTCCATTTTTGTAGGCTTTCAGAGTTTTTTTTTTTTTGTTTGTTTGTTTTTTTTTTGAGACGGAGTCTCGCTCTGCCGCCCAGGCTGGAGTGCAGTGGCCCGATCTCAGCTCACTGCAAGCTCCGCCTCCCGGGTTTATGCCATTCTCCTGCCTCAGCCTCCTGTGTAGCTGGGACTACAGGCGCCCGCCACCTCGCCCGGCTAGTTTTTTGTATTTTTTAGTAGAGACAGGGTTTCACCGTGTTAGCCAGGATGGTCTCGATCTCCTGACCTCGTGATCCGCCCGTCTTGGCCTCCCAAAGTGCTGGGATTACAGGCTTGAGCCACCACGCCCGGCCGGCTTTCAGAGTTTCTTTAGTATATGAAAGCAAATGTGAATGTGTACAGAAATGGCCTATTATGTATACTTTTATACTTTTTCCCTACAAGGTTATAAAGTACTTTTCCCATGCTTTTCTTAAAATTTTAGTTTTATTTTTCATGTTATAGTCTGTTGGTGGAGTATTGAAGAGTTCTTATTTGATGTGGGCTCCTACCTGCTTTTTTTTTCAGTGTATAGCTGGGAACCCAAGAAGATGTTAGAAGATTATGTAAATCAGCTTTTCTGTATTTTAATTCTCCTGTGTCTTTGTAGTTGGACCAGCCAATAATTCTTTCTTTGAGGAAAGAACTCTATTTAATGGTTCTCCTGATCCCTCTATGGAAACCTTGTAGAAACTGCAGAGAATCTGTCACCTTTCTTGAGTTAGTGGTCTTTTCATTTTGGGGTGGTTCCAAGGGTCTCTGAGGAGATAATAGAAAATAAGTATAATGAGGGACAGGTACTTCTTCTTTTAACATTAAAAAAATTAACAAGAATAAATCAAATGGATGACCAGTGATTTCTAATTGATTTAAAAGAGTAGTGTGAGGGCGTGGCAAAGGTCTGAGACAACTTGAGAGGTTGAAAATTGACCTGTTGTAGAGCTTGTTAATAAATTCTTTTTTTTTTTTTTTTTTTTTTGAGATGGAGTTTCACTCTGTTGCCCAGGCTGGAGTGCAGTGGTGCGATCTTGGCTCACTGCAACCTCTGCCTCCCGGGTTCAAGCTGTTCTCTGCCTCAGCCTCCCAAGTAGCTGGGGTTACAGGTGCCCGCCACCACCTCCGGCTAATTTTTGCATTTTTAGTAGAGATGGGGTTTCACCATCTTGGCCAGACTGGTCTTGAACTCCTGATCCACCTGCCTTGACCTCCCAGAGTGCTGGGATTACAGGCGTGAGTCACTGCGCACGGCCATCAAATTATTAAAAAGTGAAATTTCTTGAAAGGCTAGGGAGTAGACCAGATATCCCAGAGTGAAAACCAAGGTAAGGATATTCTGCATATATAGTATTCTATTTTGAACTAGAGAACACTTTCTACTGCAGTGGGGAAAGAGAAAAATGAAGGTACATTGGGACAGAGATCTATCAGCAACTTGGTCATAGCCAGAAAGTGTCAAAACATAGTCTCAGACCCCTTATTCTCTCCCACTTTTTTTTTTTTTTTCTTGAGGTGGAGTTTCACTCTTGTTGCCCAGGCTGGAGTGCAGTGGTGCAATCTCGGCCCACTGCAACCTCCTCCTCCTGGGTTCAAGTGATTCTCCTGTCTCACCCTCCTGAGTAGCTAGGATTACAGGCACCCACCACCATGCCCGGTTAGTTTTTCTATTTTTAGTAGAGACGGGGTTTCACTATGTTGGTCAGGCTGGTCTCCTGACCTTAGGCGATCCACCCGCCTCAGCCTTCCTAAGTGCTGGGATTATGGGCAGGAGCCACCAGGCCGGCTTCTCTCCCACTTTCAACAACCAATGTTAAAAGCACTAGACTGGGAATATTGCATTTTATGTTCACTTTGGTTGAATAAGGCTGTTTGGCTTATTTTTTCCTTCTTTGTGGTCCTGTGAACAGATATTGCTGGTGAATTCAAAGAGCAGTTACAGGTACTGATACCGTATGTATTAAACCCATCTAAGTTAATGGAAAAGGAGATCAATGGCTCAAAGGTCACCTGTCGGGGACTATTGGAGTATTTTAAGGTAAATATGGATTTTAATTATTAAAATTTTTGATTTTTGGTAAAGCTGATCTAACTTGTAAATCAAGTTGAATTTAAATATTGTGAAACTTAAAATTTTCTGGGGGAGATGGTGAAAGGCATTTTCAGAGACCTTGGTGTCCTTCCGGGAGTGGGCCATTGGGTGGCAGTATTGGTCTGAGAACCAAATGGATGTTCTTTGCACTCTCTTAGAGGAGCAATTAGCTGTGACTAAAGGAAGATTGTTCCTCAAGGAAGATGGTGTGGACAGGAGGTGGTTAGGAAGTTGCTGTGAGTAGGAGGAGACGGCACCTAGATGTGACACGACTACCTCAAGGCGGATGGTCACTCTGCCCACAGGTAGTGGTGAGGTCAGCGTGCATGGGGAGCTGGATGGGAATCCTAGCCTCTGTAGGTTTGTGCTGCTTGAGAACATTTTTAGTTAACTAAAAATGCTAACATGCACTCAAAGGTGTGTGGTGTGTTTTTGCTAATTCCTGGTTGTTGATCTAAGTGTTTAGGAAAATGCAGTTGTATGGTCACTTTCTAAAAATTAATTATGAGTAAGATATGACTGAATAACATTTTATAGCAGTTTTTATGTTTATATTTTAAGGCATATATTAAAATTTATCAAGGAGAAGATCTGCCTCACCCCAAGTCCATGCTTCAGGTAAACAAGATTTGACATCCTAAATGCTACCCTTCAATTACCTGAGTTGACCTGTATACAATAAGCAGAGTTCTTCAGGAAGAGAATGTGCTTTTTCTCCTTTTTCATTATGCTGGGGTCTGTTAATTTTTTTTTAGCACATTTTGCAGTAGTGTGGCCTCCTAGTTCACTTTGCAGTAATGTGACCTTCTAGTTCACTTGTTTGTATTCATGGTTGTACAGTTGAAATGGCTTCTTCTCACTGGGCCTAGTCTTTTCACCAAACACACTTCGGGAAGCACAGCTTATTATTCTTGGGTGAAACATACCCAGCATGTTAGACAAGCAATTTCTTGTCATCTGTTGTTTATTATTTTTTTAATATAATTTATAATTTATAATTTTTTGAGACAGAGTCTCACTCTTGACAAGGCTGGAGTGCAGTGGCATGATCTCGGCTCACCGCAACCTCCACCTCCTGGGTTCAAGTGATTCTCGTGCCTCAGCCTGCCAAGTAGCTGGGATTATAGGCATATACCCCACCATGCCTGGCTAATTTTTGTGTTTTTAATAGAGATCGGTTTAGCCATGTTGCCCAGGCTGGTCTCGAACTCCTGGACTCAAGCAATCCGACCGTCTTGGCCTCCCGAAGTGCTGGGATTATAGGGGTGAGCCACCGTGCCTGGCCATAATTTTTTTAATAATAAAAAAAAAAATAGTGATGTGGTCTTGCTGTGTTGCTCAGGCTGGTCTCAAACTTGGCTCAAGCGATGTGCCTGCCTCAGCCTCCCAAAGTGCTAAGATTATAGGTGTAAGCCACCGTGCCTGACCTACTGTTTACTTTAGTGGAACATGTCCTGACATACCTGTTTACTGTTCGCTAATCAGGTTTTTAATTTGCAACTAGAATGTCATTTGGTTAGAATATAATTTTTACTTTCATATGCTGAACATAAGGGGATTTATTGCCAAGTGTTGATTTCTTTTGTAGCAGAAAATTTTCATAAAGGGAGCTAGCGCCTGGGATTGACATTGCAAATAATTTTTTCCTTTTTTTTTTTTTGAGACGGAGTCTCGCTCTGTTGCCCAGGCTGGAGTGCAGTGGCGCGATCTCGGCTTACTGCAAGCTCCGCCTCCTGGGTTCATGCCATTCTCCTATCTCAGCCTCCCAAGTAGCTGGGACTACAGGCACCTGCCACCATGCCTGGCTAATTTTTTTTTTATTTTTAGTAGAGATGGGGTTTCACAGTGTTAGCCAGGATGATCTGTATCTCCTGACCTTGTGATCTGCCCACCTCAGCCTCCCAAAGTGCTGGGGTTACAGGCATGAGCCACCGCGCCCGGCACCTCCCCCGCCTGCCCTTTTTTTTTTCTTTTTTTTTTTTTAAATAGAAACAGGATCTAGCCGTGTTGAGCAGGCTGGTGTTGAATTCTTGGGCTCAAGTGATCCTCCCACCTCAGCCTCTCAAAGTGCTGAGATTACAAGCATGAGCCACTAATCCCAGCTTTTTCCTTTTCTTTTCTTTTTTTTTTTTTTTGAGACAGAGTCTTGCTGTATCGCTCAGGCTGGAGTACGGTGGCATTATCTCGGCTCACTGCAACCTCTACCTCCCGGGTTCAAGCAGTTCTCCTGCCTCAGCCTCCTGAGTAGCTGGGACTATAGGCATGCACCACCATGCTCAGCTAATTATTTTGTGTTTTTAGTAGAGATGGGGTTTCACCACGTTGGCCAGGCTGGCCTTGAATTCCTGACCTTGTGATCTGCCAGCCTTGGCCTCCCAAAGTGCCAAAGTGCTGGGATTACAGGCATGAGCCACCGCACCCAACCTTTCCTTCTTTTTTATTTATTTATTTATTTATTTGACTCACATCTATTTTTTTAAAGTTGAAGCAGTGGAGCCAGGTGTGGTGGCTTACGCCTGTAATCCCAGCGCTTTGGGAGGCTGAGGTGGGCAGATCACTTGAGCCTGGGCGTTCAAGATCAACTTGGGCAATATAGGGAGACTCTAGCTGTGCAAAACAAAAACTTCAAAAGTTAGCCAAGCGTGGTGGCACGCAGTGGCGGGAGGATGGCTTGCATTCAGGAGATGAAGGTTGCCGTGTGCTGAGATCACCAGTGAACTCCAGCCTGGGTGACAGAGTGAGACTCTGTCTCAAAAAAATAAAATTTAAACAATTAAAAAATAAATTGATGCAATGAAATATTTTCCTTGAATTTTGGAGATTTAATTTTTGCTAAAGATTCTTATGTATAAGAATACGTATTTCTATGTATATGAACTTCTACCATTTTTTTGGGTAGAAAACTTGGCAGAGAAAGTATTTTATTTCATCAGTTGAACTATATGGAAATCTAGAAAAATAGGAAGAATGGGGAATAGAGAAGATTTTTTATTAGGTCATTTGTGGAGGAATGTTAAAAGAGGAAGGATTTATAGTTCATGTTTTTCTCTCTTAAAAGGCCACTGCTGAAGCCAACAACTTAGCAGCTGCAGCCTCTGCCAAGGACATTTATTATAACAACATGGAAGAGGTACGTGGGACATATGCCTCATTCTGAAATATCTATAACCTGTCTGGGCATTGTTGCGGACTTCAGAAGCCCAACTTGATCCTACTTAATGTATCTTTAAGTGGTGAGGCAACAAAGTTATATTCAGGTTGTCCTGGTAACGGGGGCCTTCTAATTATTACCATTTCTTTTTTTGTTTGTTTTTGTTTTGTTTTGTTTGAATAGCAAATAGTTTATTGGTAAGTACATGGTTTCAGTGGGAGTAATAAATTCACACGAACAGGAGACAGTAATCAAGTCAAAAGAATAAATGCTTACTAATAATCAGAAAATCTGTGGCCATTAAGGCTGGCACATAAAAATCCAAAATCACTCAGAGGCCAAATAAGAAGATTCGTGCTCTTATTAGTTCACATGGAGTAGGTCCATAGTACCTGGAATCTGTAGAATTCTGTAGATTATCACCTTCTGACCAGACATGACCCACTGGGGCATAACTGTGGCTTTTAAGGAAATCTGATGGACTAGAGGTGAGGATTTTGTCTCCTTCCAAACCAGTTACTCTTTTACAAATATTTGATTTTGGATCACTTGGGCTTTTTGCAGTCACCTCTTTGGATACTATAAAAATGTTGACTAAGATTTTCTTCAAAGACAATATCTGAATTTTGAATTGTAGGCTCCACTGATGGTCCAGAACACATGACAACACCACCAACGTATTCAAAAGCACAGTGAGCTATACAGCCATACTGAATAGTATAGCCAGCAAGTCGAAAGGTTTCCCCAGAACACCACGAAGCATAGTTCTGTGTAGACTCTGCCACCATTGGTCATAGGTCTGTTCTATAATTCATTCAATTTTTAGGGAAGTCGCAGGGCTTCCAGAAAAAAAAAAAAAAAAAGCATGTCTCAAAGCGTATGTGCGTGATCCATGATTTCAGGAATCCTTGGGTCCCAAAGAACCCTGAAGACCCTCAACCAGGACATAGGTGGGCCTTTCTCACCTGGGTCCCCCAGAAGTTGACCGTTTGGTTTTGTTTTTTTGAGACATAGTCTCACTCTGTCACCCTGGCTGGAGTGCAGTGATACGATCTCGGCTCACTGCAGCCTCCGCCTCCCGGGTTCAAGCGGTTCTCCTGCCTCAGCCTTCTGAGTAGCTGGGATTACAGGTGCCTGCCATCACGCCCGGCTAATGTTTTTTGTATTTTTAGTAGAGACGGAGTTTCACCATGCTGGCCAGACTGATTTCGAACTCCTGACCTCAAGTGGTCTGCCTGCCCCAGCCTCTCAAAGTGATGGGATTACAGGCGTGAGCCACTGTGCCTGGCCCAATGTCACTGCTCTTTCCAATTAATATTATCACCCTGGTTTTTTAAGTGTGTTTTTCAGAGGAAGTGAAACTAGACTTTATTGGTCTTAGTCATCTTTTAAAAGTTAACTTATTAATATATTGTTAACATCTTAAAACATTCTAATCCCTTCATTATCTTTTCATGTTTTATTTGGCAGTTGTTTTTGAAGAGATCTTTTAACATATCGTGTCTTTGTTCTTCTTAGGTTTGTGGGGGAGAGAAACCTTATTTGTCCCCAGACATTCTAGAGGAGAAGCACTGTGAATTCAAACAACTTGCTCTGGACCATTTTAAGAAGACCAAGAAGATGGGTGGGAAGGATTTCAGCTTTCGTTACCAGCAGGAGCTGGAGGAGGAAATCAAGGAATTATATGAGAACTTCTGCAAGCACAATGGTAGCAAGAACGTCTTCAGCACCTTCCGAACCCCTGCAGTGCTGTTCACGGGCATTGTAGCTTTGTACATAGCCTCAGGCCTCACTGGCTTCATAGGTCTTGAGGTTGTAGCCCAGTTGTTCAACTGTATGGTTGGACTACTGTTAATAGCGCTCCTCACCTGGGGCTACATCAGGTATTCTGGTCAATATCGTGAGCTGGGCGGAGCTATTGATTTTGGTGCCGCATATGTGTTGGAGCAGGTAAGTGGTGCTGCTGAAGAGCCTAAGGGTTGATAATGGGCAGATATTTGTGCTTCTGTTGTGAAATATCTTAGTTTGGAAGAATTTCATAGCAAAGACATGAGACAATGGCCACTCCCTTGGCCTTCGTTTTCTGATAGACTTTATGTTTTATCATCCTTTAGGATATTAATATTTATTCTTAATATTTTGTTTCCATGCCTAAAAAGGCCCCCCCAACCTTCTTTTTTTTTTTTTTTTCTGAGACAAAGTCTCGCTCTGTTCTCTTGCCCAGGCTGGAGTCCAATGGCATGATCCTGGCTCACTGCAATGTCAGCCTCCCAGGTTCAAGCGATTCTCTTGCCTCAGCCTCCCAAGTAGCTGAGACTACAGGTGTGTGCCACCATGGCCCGCTAGTTTTTGTATTTTTAATAGAGACAGGGTTTCACCATGTTGACCAGGCTGGTCTCGAACTCCTGACCTCATGATCCGCCTGCCTTGGCCTCCCAAAGTGCTGGGATTACAGGTGTGAGCCACCGCGCCCGGCCCAGAAATAGCCCTTTAATGCAAAAACATTGCAACTTAGACATACTGATTGTGTTTCCCTTTGGCAACTTTTTTTTTTTTTTTCCTGAGGCAGAGTTTTACACTTTTGCCCAGGCTGGAGTGAAATGGTGTGATCATGGCTCACTGCAACCTCTGTCCACTGGGTTCAAGAGATTCTCTTGCCTCAGCCTCCGAAGAATAGCTGGGATTATAGGTGCCCGACATCACACCCAGCTAATTTTTATGTATTTTTTAGTAGAGATAGCATTTTGCCGTGTTAGCTAGGCTGGTATTGAACTCCTGACCTCAGGTGATCCACCCGCCTCGGCCTCCCAAAGTGCTAGGATTATAGGCATGAGCTATCGTACCTGGCCGGCAACTTCTAATTACATACTCTTCAGACATAATTTTTATGTGATTCTCCCTTTTCACCCGCCCCCAGATTTATTTCACTGAAAATCAAGAGCTTTGAAAAAATTATGAACTTAACGAAAAATGTTCGGTTTTGAGTCCTACTGGATTAGGAAAGGGATGGTATCTCTTTTTATTTAAAAATCTTCCAAAAGCCAGTGACTTGCTTATTTACTTATTGGGTTGCTTATTTATTTATTTATAAAATTCTTTTTGGAGACGAGGTCTTGCTCTGTCACCCAGGCTGGTATCTTACCTCACTGTAACTTAAAACTCCTGGGCTCAAGTGATCCTCCCGCCTCAAGTGAGCCTCCCAAGCAGCTGGTGTTACAGGCGAGTGCCACCACACCCGACTAACCCAGTAGCTCTTGGACATTGACATGGTCAAATTTTGTACATCTTTGAGATGATACATTTGTTTTTCTGAGTAACATGAACAGATTAGTTGGGTTAGCAGCTTGTGAAGCCACAGGAGCTGCCTATCCTACCCCAGCCACAGAGCAGATGTTCCCCTGGCTCTCTTGGGAGTTAGTTCCTGCCACAGCTTCCCTGTATCCCTGCATTTTCATTACAGTGCTTTCTGTAACATGCTGATGATGGAGACAGGTTTTTGAAAGGTTAAGGACTTACTTTCTTGTTGCTGTGTTGTATTTTATTAACTTACATGTTGAATAAATGGACTTTTGCAGGCTTCTTCTCATATCGGTAATTCCACTCAGGCCACCGTGAGGGATGCAGTTGTTGGAAGACCACCCCAGGTTAAAAAAGCTCAATAGCATCTTAACATGAAGATCAAACAAAAAAACGAACCCCTACTGATTTCTGGGTTTCTGCCACGGCCACAGGTTCATATCTAGAGGAATGGCAGATCTGAGACCATCCAGGAAGAGCTAAAACATGGCCCTGTAATAAATGAGCAGACCTCTCCTGTGGTTTCTGATTATTAAACACACTTCCATTTCTCTTGGAAGCATTTCTTTTCCTTGCTGTTATAGATGCAAGCCTGTGTCTATTTTCATATTACTCTGCTTTGTGCACTTTATGGAGGAGGAAGCGAGAGGAAAATGGAAATGCAGCTTTTAAGTTCTTTATGTGCCACTTAGTGCCTTTTAAGATTGATTCCCTGATTTTGCAGACACGATGGGGAGGGGTTGGAGGATAACCTCATGAAAGATGCCATTTTTGGGGTGAAACTTGTCATTTCTTTTATACTTTACTCTTTTGAGAAGGATTCCTTTTTTCTTTTCTTTTTTTTCTTGAGTTGGAGTCTCACTCTTTCACCAGGCTTGAGTGCAGTGGTGTAATCTTGGCTCACTGCAACCTCCACCTGCCGGGTTCAAGCAATTCTCCTGCCTCAGCCTCCCTAGTAGCTGGGACTACAGGTATATGCCACTATGCCCAGCTAATTTTTTTGTATTTTTAGTAGAGACGGGGTTTCACCATATTGGCCAGGATGGTCTCCATCTCTTGACCTTGTGATCCACCCGCCTTCGCCTCCCAAAGTGCTGGAATTACAGGCGTGAGCCACCGTGCCCAGCCAAGAAGGATTCCTTTTTTAAAAGTTTACAAAACTTGGAGAAACTTCAGAACTAAAGACTAACTGAAAATGATGTCATTACACTTTTAAAAAATTTACAATAGGGAATCCTATTGCCTATTGTGGAAAAATCGTGTCACATTTAAATATACCATACTCTGAAATGTGAGGTTTTTACCCAGTAGATTGACAGTTTTGTTGCAATTTGCTCTATTTTTTTTTTTGGTCCCTATAGCTTCTTTCTAGAAAAAGAGGCAAACGTGCCTTGAAAAGCCAGGGTGGCTCATAATAAAAGGAATGAGATAGATACTTTAAGAAAAAAGCTAAGTTTAAATGAACCATGTGACCTCTGATAAGTCACTTGAACTTGTGCCTTGGTCAGGTTCACTGTAGGTTTACATATGTATGTATTTTATACACAAGTCTTGTAATTGTCATTTGAGGGGATTTGTTTTTGAGAGTTCTGCATAAGAACAGAACTTTATTAAAGATTAGAGGGAAGATATTATCAAATATTACTGCCTTTAATTGATGTCTAATTTCATAATTCATGTGGCTTAGCAGCAATTAATAAATAACCTGATTTAAGGTCTTTACTCAGAATGTTAATTTGCATTCTCTGCCCTGTCTGATGTTCTTAATAATGAAGCTAAAATTAACCCATTTTATTTAGTGAATTATCTATTTAATTTTACTTTGGCTAGTCTGGTAGCTTTAAGATAGCGTTGGCTTAGCAAGGAGCAAAGTCCTACCCAAATATAAACAATATCTAGAAGTATCTAAGAGTTCTTTTTTTCTGTTTACCTTGATTAGGAGATAAAGTTTTATCTGTTAGTTGCTTTTCCTTTTGGAATTATTGTGGATTTTAAAACTTAAAACTTGCCTGCAAGTATTTATATAAACATTCAGGTATATAAGCCTTAATTTCTGAGATAATTTAACTTTTGTTATGGGAGGGAGGTAAGAGTGTAAATTTTATATAGATGAAGGTAAGATCTGAGTGTAAACTTTATATACATTAAGTATGAATGGAAGGTAGAAAAAAAGAAAGTCCCTTTTTGCTTGTAATTTATCAAATAATTTTCTTTTGACATTTTACCACTGAAGTATTTCTATAAGTCCTAAATTCCCAGCATACTATGTCTCATATTTATATGCCATCTTGCAAATAGTTCTTGCTATTTTATTCACTTGCTGTTACACTTTAGAAAAATGCCAGCTTGTTTACTTGCATTTATCAGTGATGCCAAGCTTTGACTGTTAACTTGAAAGCTTGCTTCTGAAATGTTGGTGCATTTTCAGGTGACCTCTTATCTCTCTGAAAGTTCATACCTATTAGCAGACTCTGTAAATATTGAGATACTTAGCTTTTAATACATTCTATAAGTAAATTTATAGATTTCAGAATAACTGTCAAAAAATTTAATGGTAAGAAGGGGTGATGTGTCGAAAACTCATACTAAAGTATTAGGTCACTTTTAAAAAAGTGATAATCTGTGATTTAATGAAATCTTAAGATCAGTTACTATTTAAATTCACCATTTCTGTTTTGGTCTTATAAAGAAACCTTGGTTTAATTATCCAGATGAAGTCCCCCTCACCTTTTTTTTTTTCTTCTTCTTCTGCTTCTGGAAATTGTTTATAAAGTTTTCTCAGTGAGGGTTCTGAAGAGTTTTCTTTGGCCTCTTTTCTCTCAACAGTAAATTGATGATTTTATATCAGCTTTTTCAATGAAAGATGCATTATCATTGCTGGCTATAAATCATCCTGGGGAGATTTATAACCAGGTTACAAATAATTTCTTTTACTTCTTTCACCTTTTACTTGTGGTTCAGATGCTCAGACTGTGTGTTTGTGTCGTGTCTGTTGCTCTACCACTTTCCATGCAGTCATTTTTAATTTTACACAATCGTAACAATATATGGAACTCATTCCTATGAATATATAAAAGGAGGCTTCCAAAATTTTCTATTAAAATATTTCAGGATAAATGTTGATAATTTGAAAAAATAATTTCAGTGAGCTGCTTATAGTACAAATGGTAGAATCAGAGTTTTCATTCTTTCATTGAGAAATCTTTCTGTAAGATTGACTCGTAGATAAAATGAAACTACTGTGTACGATAAAACACTTTCAGAGTCATGCCTTATTTTATCTTATTTCATTTTAGTTTTTGAGACAGAGGTCTCGCTCTGTCGCCCAGGTTGGAATGCAGTGGTGCAGTCTCGTCTCACTGCAACCTCCACCTCCCGGGCTCAAGCGATTCTCCTGTCTCAGCTTCCTGAGTAGCTGGGACTACAGATGTACGCCACCACGCCTGGCTAAGTTTTGTATTTTTACTAGAGGTGGGGTTTTGCCATGTTGATCAGGCTGGTCTCAAACTCCTGACTTCAGGTGATCCACCCCACTCAGCCTCCCAAAGTGTTGAGATTACAGGCGTGAGCCACCCCGCCCAGCTGAGTCATGCCTTATTTTCATAGTATAACAAGAAATGTTCTGTGGAAGTTTATGTTTTAACACCTCTTTTATACTTGGTAAAATTGCCTGTGTTTCGCTTTATTTATTTTATTTTTTTGAGATGGACTCTTGTACTGTCGCCCAGGCTGAAGTGCAGTGGTGTGGTCTTGTCTCACTACAACCTCTGCCTCCTGGGTTCAAGTGATTCTTCTGCCTCAGCCTCCCAAGTAGCTGGGGTTACAGGCATGTGCCACCACACCCGGCTTATTTTCGTATTTTTAGTAGAGACAGGGCTTCACCATGTTGACCAGGCTGGTCTCAACTCCTCGGGTAATCTGCCTGCCTTGGCCTTCCAAAGTGCTGGGATTACAGGCGTGAGCCCCTGGAACCTGGGCTTGTTTTGCTTTATTTTTTCTCTTACATGAAGTAAAGCGCTTTGGTCAAACAGACACATTATACTGCCTTGTACTGGTGATCAGTTTCATTAGTGGATCACACACAGTGTTCTACCTGGCTTGTAAAATGGTGCCTTGGATAGGGTGAGTTTGGATAAGTATGTATGAGTTATAGCAAAATTAAGTAGGTTGAGTCAAGTCCATGTAAAAGCAATAAAACAGTTTTAATTTTTTTCCTAGGTTCTTTTAAAAAATGATGTAACTTACATGGAAGTCTTCATAGAACTTTTTTCTTTCCTAGAACTATTGAAATGTAATTTAGGATGATTTGATGTTCCATCTCAAGTTGTCAACATGGCTGTGTCATTCTGGCTTACACATTTTTGATCTAACAATTCTAGTCAAGGGATAAGGGCAGAATGAAGACAAGCTTCAGTTATGAAAGTACAAACTATTTGTGTGATTAATTTTTAAAAATGACAAGAAGCCCATTGTAAAAGAATATTTGCAGTCAAATCACTTTTCTTATGTTGTAAGTCCTGTTGTAGCTATGTTTTGGGTAGTGGTTCTCATCTACCTTGGAGTGCATAAGACTTACCTAGCAGGCTTGTTTAAAAAGTTCAGATTCCCAGCTTCGTACCCAGGGATTGCCTCAGGTGGTATGGGCTGTGGTCCTGGAGTCATCACTTTTATAAATAGTGGTTCAGAGCCCACAGAGAGAGACTGCTTCATCGAATGGGAAGTACCAAGGAGAAAGTACAATTCTGTATTGTCTGGAGGCAAGTGGACACTTTGTACCTGAGGTTTAGAATAGGTGGTCTCTTGCCAGTACAGTCCCAGGCGTTTTATGTGTTTAGAAGTAGTAAGGATGCCTTTAATTCAGAGGATTAAGCTCCTTAAAGCTGTTTTTCTCCATTGTCATAGTGCCTTCTCTGAAAAACGAATGTACAAGTATCCTATTTTCTAACAGATGTAACTAGGGTTTTTTTAAAAGCACTTTTTCATAGTTTTTCTTTTAAAAAGTAAAATTCAGCACTGTGACTTCAATCCCCAAATCTTTCACATACAGGTGAAACCTTAAGCCACAAATAAAAATAATGAACAAGAAGGAAGACAAGATCCTAATTTCTGTCATTAGCGACCTAAGTACCCCATATCAGAAGCTTTGCAAAACAGATCTAGGGACAGAAGGGTTTTTTGAAAGACATTTTTCTTTGGAGAGGAATTTTGTGTGCCAGGACTAAAGTTTAAATATAGTGTTTTTATGAGCAAGGGAAGGTAGCATTGATTCCCAAAGCTTTCTAATTAGATACATGCTGTCATGGATGTAAGCCTTAAAGGAGTTAATACTAATCTTGTACATACATAAATTTTCCTCAGGTTTCTTTTTTATTTAAAAAAATGATTTGTTAAAAGTACTTTCTGCTAGACCCTTGCCTTTGAGTGGCTTTGAAATTTAATATAGTTTTTAAAAAGTGCAATGAGATGAGATTATGCTATTAGTATATTAAAAGCATGTTTCTGTTTTACTCCAATTTGTAAGATCATTTAATGGAATAAAGATCACAACACCATGTTATCTGTGTTTTCTTTCTCTTTTTTTTTTTTAATATGGGAGGTTATGTGAAATAGAGTTTGGCTTGGCAAAGTGAGTAAGACTTCTGACGGGATAGTGGCAATGTGGTTTGAGTAAGCTTTCTCTGTCTTACAAAACGATACTGAACTAGTATCTTACTAGCATAGTCCTGGAGAAGGCTCTGTTGTTGGCGGGGTTGCTTAAAAGTGAGCACAAGGGCCGGGCGCGGTGGCTCAAGCCTGTAATCCCAGCACTTTGGGAGGCCGAGACGGGCGGATCACGAGGTCACAAGATGAAGACCATCCTGGCTAACACAGTGAAACCCCGTCTCTACTAAAAAATACAAAAAACTAGCCGGGCGAGGTGGTGGGCGCCTGTAGTCCCTGCTACTCGGGAGGCTGAGGCAGGAGAATGGCGTGAACCCGGGAGGTGGAGCTTGCAGTGAGCTGAGATCCGGCCACTGCACTCCAGCCTGGGCGACAGAGCGAGACTCCGTTTCAAAAAAAAAAAAGTGAGCACAAGGGCCAGGTGTGGTGGCTCACTCCTATAATCATAGCACTTTGGGAGGCTGAGGTGGGAGAAATGCTTGAGCCTAGGAAATTGAGACCAACTTGGGCAATATATGGAGACACTTTCCACCTCTGTCTCTACAAAATAGATTAGCGAGGCATAGTGGTGCCCACCTGTAGTCCTAGCTTCTCTGGAGGCTGAGGCAGGATGATCACTTGAGCCTAAGAGTTTGAGACCAACTTGGGCAACATATGGAGACACCTTCCACCCCTGTCTCTGAAGGAAAAAAAAAAAAGCCAGGCATGATGGTGCGCACCTGTAGTCATAGCTACTCTGGAGGCTGAGGCAGGATAATCACATGAGCCCAGGAGTTCGAGGCTGAATGGCAGCCTGGGCAACAGCAAGACCCTGTCTCTCAAAAAATAAGTGCAAATTTTATTTACAGTAACATGGACTTGTGAAGACCTCTGAATTTGTAGCACTTTCATTTAGTTGCCCCATCTGGAGCCAGCTGATTAAATAGTTTCTCTTTGGGGGTGGGGCCAGGGAACCTAAATCTCTGCTGAAAGCTTTCTCTTTCACTGATGACCTTGGACACAGTGGGGAGATTGAATTGAATTTCTCAAATATGACAAATAGCTAGACATACCCCATTTAGCCCTACAGTAAAAAGATTTCTTCCCTAGTTGGAAACACTGGGTGGGATCAACAGCATTTCTCCATCCAACCACCCCATCCATCCCTGGTTGTTACCGTATGTCAGGTGCTGCCCTTGAGTTCATCACAGTTTAGTAGGGAAGGGGCAAACTCAAGGCTGATGATGTGAAGAGTATGATGAAAACAAAGATTCAGGACTTGAGTGCCACCATCAGGGTAGACGCTCTCATCAGCATAAACTGGGGAGAAGGAAAGACCAGGGTGAGGAATGCAGTCCTGTATGGATGGGGAGCAGTTAAGCAAGCTGGCTTGTCTTTGGCGCATTGACATTCTTGCTTTTGATTATCGTATATCACTTTGCAAAAGACAAGTCCAACTCTAATTAGCTTAATCAAAGAAGGAAAAATTTGTTAACTGGGAAAAAGTTTCTTGTAATTGGACATATGGGGTAAAACTGGTATCAGGCACTGGAGGAACTCAAATGTCAACAGGGCTCTTATTTCAGTGTTCAGTGACCTGTTTTTTTCTTTTTATTATTATACTTTAAGTTCTAGGGTACATGTGCACAAAGTGCAGGTTTGTTACCTATGTATACATGTGCCATGTTGGTGTGCTGCACCCATTAACTCGTCATTTACATTAGGTATATCTCCTAATGCTATCCCCCCTCCCCACTCCCCACAATAGGCCCCGGTGTGTGATGTTCCCCTTCCTGTGTCCAAGTGATCTCGTTCAATTCCCACCTATGAGTGAGAACATGTGGTGTTTGGTTTTCTGTTCTTGCGATAGTTTGCTGAGAAGGATGGTTTCCAGCTGCATCCATGTCCCTACAAAAGACACGAACTCATCCTTTTTTATGGCTGCATAGTATTCCATGGTGTATATGTGCCACGTTCTCTTTTTTTTTTTTTTTTTTTTTTTTTTTGAGACAGAGTCTCGCTTTGTCGCCCAGACTGGAGTGCAGTGGCGTGATCTCGGCTCACTGCAAGCTCCGCTTCCTGGGTTCACGCCATTCTCCTGCCTCAGCCTCCTGAGTAGCTGGGACTACAGGTGCCCACCACCGCGCCCAGCTAATTTTTTTTTGTATTTTTAGTAGAGACGGGGTTTCACTGTGGTCTTGATCTCCTGACCTTGTGATCCGCCCGCCTCGGCCTCCCAAAGTGCTGGGATTACAGGCGTGAGCCACCGCGCCCGGCAGTGCCACGTTTTCTTAATCCAGTCTGTCATCAGTGACTTATTTATCTGCTGTTGCAGATAGGTTTCCTCCATGCTCCAGGGGAGGACAGGCACCAATAGTTCCAGTCTTATATCATCCCACTTTAATGTACCCTGAGGAAAGAGGCTTTTTTTTTTTTTTTTTTTTTTTTTTTTGAGCTACTTGTGAAAAAATAGGTGTGTATATCTGCATCCCAGAGAAGGCTTCTGATTTGTTTGGCTTGAGTCATGCTCCTTCCATGGTCAACACTGTAGCCTGGGGGCTGAGGCATCATAACCAGCCAGACCTAGGTTGTAGGTGCCTGTTGTCAGAGTGATGACCACGTACTATGACTGACAGCTCCACCAGAACCACACGGAGTCACCAAATGAGACTGCTGGGCAGACCAAAACAAATAATCCACTACAGATAACCAATTCCAGTTAACAATGGCCATTGAACAATGAGAGAAATAAAACCTGGACATTTCCCAGGTTAAAGGTTCTGGAATTTTTTTTTTTTTTTTTTTTTTTTTTTTTTCCTGAGACGGAGTCTTGCTCTGTTGCCTAGGCTGGAGTGCGGTGGTGCAATCTCGACTCATTGCAACCTCCGCCTCCTGGGTCAAGTTCTCCTGCCTCAGCCTCCCGATTAGCTGGGATTACAGGCGCCCGCTGCCACGCCCAGCTAGTTTATTTTACTTTTAGTAGAGACGGGGTTTCGCCGTGTTGGCCAGTCTGGTCTCGAGCTCCTGACCTCATGTGATCCACCCGCTTCAGCCTCCCAACATGGTGAAACCCTATCTCTACTAAAAATGCAAAAATTAGTCAGGTGTGGTAGCGCGGGCCTGTAATCCCAGCTACTTGGGAGACTGAGGCAGGAGAATCGCTTGAACCCAGGAGGCGGAGTTTGCAGTGAGCTGAGATCGTGCCACTGCACTCCAACACTTTAGCCTGGGAGACAGAGCAAGACTCTGTCTCAAAATAAATAAAAAAATACATACATACATACATACATAAATAATAGATTCCCCCTTGTCACAAGAGGAATGGGGCTTCATAGCCGTGCTATGCAGAAAAGCCTGGAAGCTTTGGAGTTGGACGCTAGTTGGATCCTGGCATTACAGTCCACCTGTTCGCCTGCTCTGTGCGGGGGATAAGGACCGCCTTGTTGGTGATAGCTTGGCATCATGGGGCAGTTTCTTAGTAAGTCCCGGGGCCTTTCTTAGAGAGCTCCTCTTTTGAGAATTGTGTGAGAAGTAAAAATACATAGCCGTCAGTACTGCTCCCCCTTCCCAGTATGATTTTTTGTTTTGTTTTGTTTTGTTTTGCTTTTTTTCTGGCACAGTGACAGGAAAAGAAAAGATAAGGGAGGTGACATCTGGGAGCTTCTGGAAGCAGAGGGTGAGGAAAGGCAGAAGTCAGCCTGGCTGCCTCAAAACTGAACCTGTCCATCCTGGGTTTGGATGACCTTACAGTCAGTCCCTGGCTCAGCATGCTCTGTAATTTGTTTGATGAGTGATAAGGCACATAAAACTCTGGTATTTTTATTGCCTCTGACTCTCCTTGTCAGAAAGGTGGTGAAGATCATGTGATGCTGATGGGCACATACCTATTCTCATGTTAGTAACAGCCACCATGTGTTGTGCGAGGATTTACCACGTGCCAGACGTCGGGCTCAGCACTTTATTTTTATTTTATTTTATATATTTTTTGGGATGAAGTCTCGCTCTGTCGCCCAGGCTGGAGTGCAGTGGCACGATCTCGGCTCACTGCAAGCTCCACCTCCCGGGTTCACGCCATTCTCCTGCCTCAGCCTCCCGAGTAGCTGGGACTACAGGCGCCCGCCACCACGCCTGGCTAATTTTTTGTATTTTTAGTAGAGACGGGGTTTCACCGTGTTAGCCAGGATGGTCTCAATCTCCTGACATCGTGATCCGAAGGCTCAGCACTTTATAAGCATCATTTCATTTGTTGCTCTCTCTTTGGGGAATGTATTTTTTAAAAAAATTTTTTTATTTTGAGACAGAGTCTCACTCTGTTGCCTAGGCTGGAGTGCAGTGGCATACCTCGGCTCACTGCAACCTCCATCTCCCAGGTTCAAGCGATTCTCCTGCCTCAGCCTCCCGAGTAGCTGGGACTACAGCTGTGTGCCACCACACCCGGCTAATTTCTTATTTTTAGTAGAGATGGGGTTTCACCATGTTGGCCAGGATGGTCTCAATCTCTTGACCTCATGATCCGCCCGCCTCAGCCTCCCAAAGTGCTGGGCTTACAGGCGTGAGCCACCGCACCCAGCTGGGAAATGTATTCTTATACATTATACAATATCACCAAGGCCCCATTTTATAGACAAACAGGTTCAGAGAAGGAACCATGGCCTGGGCCCTACAACTATTATAATAAGTAAAAGGGTCAGGATTTGGTCCAGGCATCCTAACTGCAAGACTCAGTACTGGCACTGGAGTGGTAGGAATACAGAGATGAACAAGAGCTGGTTCTACTAGTGTGAAGTCATATCCCAGTGCAGAGAAACAGCCTGTGTTGGTCATTCATTCTTCATTCATGCATTCATTCATGGAATGCCTATGGTGTGCTAGGTTTTGTTTTTTTTGTTTTTTTTTTTTTTTGAGATGGAGTCTCGCTGTATGGCCCAGGCAGTGCAGTGGTACAATCTCAGCTCACTGCGACCTCTGCCTCCCAAGTTCAAATGATTCTCCTGCCTCAGCTTCCTGAGTAGCAGGGATGAGATTACAGGCACCCAGCACCACGTGTGGCTAATTTTTGTATTTTTAGTAGAGACATGGTTTCACTATGTTGGCCAGGCTGGTCTTGAACTCCTGAGCTCAAGTGATCTGCCTGCCTCGGCTTCCCAAAGTGCTGGGATTCCAGGTGTGAGCCACCATGCCCAGCCGATGTGCTAGGTTTTGTGCAAGGATTTGGGGATATGTGATGGCATTAAGACCCAATAGTTAAAAGCACTTTCTGCTAGATCCTTGCCTTTGAATGGCTTTAAATTTAATACAGTTTTGTGAGTCCCACCTCCATCCTCTTAGGGTCTCAGCTGGGCCCAAGGACTAAATTGACACAAGATAGATCAACAGGGCCAGGTGTGGTGGTTCACACCTGGAATCCCAGCACTTTGGGAGGCTAAGGTGGGATGATTACTTGACCCCAGAGTTGCAGACCAGGCTGGGTGACATAGTAAAACTCTGTTTCTTAAATAAAAAAAAATTAGCCAGGTGTGCAGTGGGCACCTGTCATCCCAGCTACTCGGGAGGAGGTCAAGGCCATAGTGGTGAGCTATGATCTCACCACTGACTTCCCCCTGGGTGACAGAGCGAGACACTGTGTTATTGCATTACTATAAATAAATACCTGAGACTAGGTAGTTCAAAATGAAAAGAGGTTTAGTTGGTTGCAGTGGTTCACGCCTGTAATTCCAGCACTTTGGGAGGCCAAAGTGGGCAGATCACCTGACGTCAGGAGTTCGAGATCAGCCTGGCCAACATGGCGAAACCCTGTCTCTACTAAAGATAGAAAAATTAGCTGGGCGTGGTGGCACATGCCTGTAGTCCCAGCTACTTGGGAAGCTGAGGCAGGAGAATTGCTTGAACCCAGGAGGCAGATGTTGCAATTAGCTGAGATTGCGCTGCTGCACTCCAGCCTGGGTGACAGAGGGAAACTCCCTCTCAAAAAAGAAAAGAAAAAAAAAAAAAAAGAGGTTTAATTGGCTCATGGTTCTGCAGGCTGTACAGAAAGCATGGGGGAGGCTTCAGGAAATTTTAATCATGGCAGAAGGAAAAGGGGGAATGAGCACCTCACATGGCTGGAGCAAGAGAAAGGGAGAAAGTGGAGAGATGCTACATGCTTTTAAACAACCAGATTTCCCGAGCATTCACTCACTATCAGAGAGCTGCACCAAGGGGGAAATTCACCGCTGTGATCCGGTCACCTCCCACTAGGCCCCACCTCCAACTTTGGGGATTACAATTTGACGACAGATTTGGGTGGGGACACAGATCCAAACCATATCACCCTGTCTCAAAAAAATAAAAAAAGATTAACAGGAGAAAAACATACACATTTCTTTAATACTAGTTTTACTGGCACAGGTGAGGCAGAAATTTAAAAATAATAATAATAATAAGTACTGCATTCATTCACTCCAAGAAAAGTAAAAGCCAAAGCCCAGAATGTGGCAAGGCAATAGTTAAAAAGAAAAGAAGAGCAAGTTTTCCTCTGCCTAGCAAGCTCACTTCAAGGACAGTTATAAGATAATGCTGTTTGAGAAGTCAAACCAAAGGAACAGGCTCCAGATGCCCCACCTCCGGAGCAAAGGTGAAAGGGGAAAAAAACAGGACAAATGTCTGTATTTAGCCAGTTCTTGTTTTTTCTTTCAATGCAGCTACAAGGCCACCAACTATGCAAGGCCACAAGTTATGCCAAGTCATCAGTTATGCTATAGATTATGTGACCTGTCATTATATGATTAACTGCCTTTGGTTTGCTTCTGTAAGTTTGCTTATAAAAATCCTGCTTGGTCTTTGTTCAAGGCTCAGTTTTTTGGATGTGAATCCACTGAGCCGGTGCGCACCTTAAAATAAATATCCTCCTATATTCACCCATACTAGTCTCTGCAGTCCTCTGAGTCCTGCAACACAGGAGCCCTCATAAGGAAATGAAGACCCAAAGAAGCAGCTGGTGTCAGTTACTTCTGTACCTAATTGGACAAAGAATAGTAAGTGCAATGAAGCAACTAAGAGCGAGGCAGGTAGCTCACTCCTGTAATCTCAGCACTTTGGGAGGCCAAGGAGGGAGGATCCCTTGAGTCCAGGAGTTTGAGACCTTGTCTCTATTTAAATAAAAATTAAAATTAAAAAGAAGCAACTAAATTATGTGGGGGAGGCTTACCAGATAAGAGTTATTTTCCTGGAGAACATTATGTTCAGTGAAATAAGCCAGGCACAGAAAGACAAATACTTCGTGATCTCACTTATATATGGAATCTAAAAAAATGGAACCCACAAGTAGGGAGTAGAATGGTAGTTATGGCGGTTGGGGGGAATAGGGGGGTGTGGAGAAGATGTTGGCCAAAGGATACAAAATTTCCATTAGGAGGAATAGAGGAATAAGTTCACCAGATCTATTGCACGACATGGTGATTATAGTAAATAACAATGTACTATGTTCTTCTTGAAAATTACGGAGAGGTTTGTGTTCTCACCACAAAAGAAGTATGTGAGGTACTGCATATGTTAATTAGCTCAATTTAGTTATTCCACAATGTATACATATTTCAAAACAACATGTTGCACATGACAAATACATGGCAATTTTTGTGAATTAAAAAGTAAAAAATGAGCCGAGTGGTGGCTCATGCCTGCAATCCCAGCCCTTTCAGAGGCTGAGGCAGGTGGGTCACTTGGGGCCAGGAGTTCGTGACCAGCCTGGTCAACATGGTGAAATACAAAAATAAAAAATACAAAAATTAGCTGGCCATGGTGGCATATGCCTGTAATCCCAGCTACACGGGAGGCTGAGGCAGGAGAATTGCTTGCCGGGGAGGCAGAGGTTGCAGTGAGCTGAGATCAAGCCACTGCACTCCAACCTGGGTGAGGGAGTAAGACTGTCTCAAAACAAACAAACAAACAAAAATCAAAAAAAGTAAAAAATGAAAAAATTATTTCAACAAGGTCTACCGAATTCTTTCCGTCTCAACGTCTCCTCTTTGAGGATAAGGATGTTGCTTTTTCTTCTAGTATAAGGAAGGTGTCCTTCAACATGGGAATTTCATCTGCTTTTAAGACACAGAAAAGGGGTCTTCTTGCACCTGCTGATTTTTAAATGCCTTTAATTCAAAACAGCCAATATGCCATGGTGGTATTTACTCTGTCACCCAGGCTGGAGTGTAGTGGCGCGATATCGGCTCACTGCAACCTCCGCCTCCCGGGCTCAAGTGATTCTCCTGCCTCAGCCTCCCGAGTAGCTGGGACTACAGAAGCACGCCTCCACGCCCGGCTACTTTTTTATATTTTTAGTAGAGACGGGGTTTCATCGTGTTAGCCAGCATGGTCTCCATCTCTTGACCTCGTGATCTGCCCGCCTCGGCCTCCCAAAGTGCTGAGATTACAGGCGTGAGCCGCCGCGCTGGGCCCATGGTGGTATATTTTTAACTCCTTCAGTTTTTAAACTGTAAGCCCATTCTTGAGTGAAGGCGAAAGTAAACTGATCATGGCCCTGCAGTGTGATGCGTGTGTAGAGGTCGAGCGTGTGCCACTCCTGGATGCTGGGCGCGCAGGGCATAGGTGAGGCGGGAAGAGGCGGTGCCCGGGACGCGGGCGTCCTGCAGTCTCCCCGGGGCTGGGGCCGGGCGCTCTGCGAGGCTCTCATTAGCCGGCGGCGCGGGGAGGGGCCGGGTGACCTCACGCTGGCCCGGCCACTGCGGCCATTAGACCCGGTCCAATTGCTGAGGCTGCAGCGCTGCCTCCGAGTCTGCAAGGTGGGTGGAGCGGGTCTTCCCCGAAGGGTGCTACAAGGCCGGGCGAGGTGCCTGGGATGCTTCTCCCCGTCCGCGAGAAAGAGATGAAATTGGATGGGGCGGGTGTAGACGAGCCTGCCGAGCCGCCCGTTGGCAGCTGCAGCCTCCTGGGCGCCCGCTGGGCCCCGGTGAGAAAGTTGTTAAAGGGAGCGAGGTGGTTGTTCCCGGGTTCCGAGGCGCGCCTCGAACGCCCTCCCCAACAGAGGCCGCCGTCCCCTGGGGTCAGGGGACGCAGTTTCCTGTTAATGACAATAAATCCCTGCTCCCCCTGCCTCAGACATCTACGCAGCGAAATCGAGCCTGGCCTTGAGGGTCCACACCGCGAGAGAAGATGCGTGCGCTCGTTGTAAGTGCGGGGCGGGGCTGGGCGGGGGTGGGAGCCCCTGGTTAATGGAGACTCGTTGTCTCGGAGCCTGAATTACTGCTTCCGAGAGAGGAGCCTGGAGGATGTGGGGCCCACACCTCTGTCAGCTGCGGGGCATCGGTGTCAGCTGCGGGTCGGCGCGCACCTGTCGGAGTTGTCTCGGTGCATCCTTCCGGGGGCCGGTGTAGGGGTCGCCCTGCCTGAAACGCGCCCAGCGGACGGCGGGACCCTCAGGAGGGAGGTGGCCAGGGGGGCAGGTCTGTCCGCAGAAGTCCGGCGCTGCCCTCCGGAGCCACACCCGGGCACCGGGACAGGCCTTGGGGGCTGTGTCAGCTGACTCATCCCATGACCAGCCCTGCCAGCGGACTCCCAGCGTAACTGTGCTGGGCGACTGCCCCCCTTCCCCTGGCCGGACCGCAGCAGAGGGATTCAGAAGACAGGATTTGCAGGTGGACCCACCTAGTGTTGAGCATCTGGCTGTGAGACTCCGATCAAGTTCAAATCCACTGTTTCCCAGAGTGAAGGTTTTGTTTTGTTTTGTTTTGTTTTGTTTTGAGATGGAGTCTCACTTTGTCACCCAGGCTGGAGTGCAGTGGCGCGATCTCGGCTCACTGCGACCTCCGCCTCTCGGGTTCAAGCGGTTCTTCTGCCTCAGCCTCCCGAGTAGCTGGGCGTACATGCGCGTGCCACAACGCCTGGCTAATTTTTTTGTATTTTTAGTGGAGATGGGGTTTTACCGTGTTAGCCAGGATGGTCTCGACTTCCTGACCTCGTGATCCGCCCGCCTCCGTCTTGCAAAGTGCTGGGATTACAGGCGTGAGCCACCAAGCCTGCTGCAGAGTGAAGATTATATGACTTAATACTCACGAAGTGCCCAGAACAATGCCTAGCACACATTTTGAGTGCTCAACCACAGTTCACTGTTGTTATTATCTCAGTCCATATAACGAGTTTTGCCTGGTGTCAGGGTGTATCTGGCATGTTTGACACCTGGAGTGGTCACTTTTTAATATCCTTCTCTATCTGACAACATTATAATGATCATGCAATGAATAGTAATAATGTCCAGAAAGAAACACAGTGAACATTTTCTTTTATTGAACCTCGTATATGTAATCATGACAGTATAAACCTCATATATGTAAGCATGAGAGTAAAAAAATGAAAAATGAAAAATAAAGTAAATGTGATAGTGCAAAAGCAGGAAAAAGTAATGGATTAGTAGGTTTGAATCACATTAATGTATTTTTGAAAAAAGGAAAAACTTATTCTTCGGTGTAGGCTGGTATCAGTGATGAATAATAATATTACAGTTTCTGTTTTGGAAACTTCTGAAGAGTTGTCCATGACATTGTCAAAATCAATCTTCTTTGCATATTCATGGTCAGTATTCAGGGGAGCTATATCTACTAGTCCATCTTTGCTCACAGTTGATTGAATAACTTTTTTATTAATTGTAATTTCAAAAGCTGCTTTCATATAAAACTAGAGAGACAAAGGAAAAACCTTAACGATCAGGATTAGTTTGGCAGAGATTTATAAAAATCCCATTTCATAATAAATTCCAGACATTGCAATACTGCCTAAGTCATTTTTCTTTAATCATTTCTAGCAGCCTAAATATCTCCTTTTTAGAGACATTTTCACTAAGATAGGCTGGGTGCAGTGGTTCATTACTGTAATTCCAGCACTTGGGGAGGCCAAGGTGGGAGGATCACTTGAGCTTAGGAGTTTGAAACTACCCTGGGTAATATAGCAAGACCCCGTCTCTAAAAACAAAAACAGCAACAACAAAATCTTCACCAGACAGTTCCTCATACTTTTTTTTTTTTTTTTTTTTTGAGATGGAGTTTCACTCTTGTCTAGGCTGGAGTGCAATGGCAAGATCTCGGCTCACTGCAACCTCCATCCCCTGGGTTCAAGCGATTCTCCTGCCTCAGCCTCCCAAGTAGCTAGGATTACAGGCATGCGCCACCACGCCTGGCTAATTTGTATTTTTAGTAGCGACAGAGTTTCTCTATGTTATTAGGCTGGTCTCGAACTCCCGACCTCAGGTGATCTGCCCGCTTCGGCATCCCAAAGTGCTGGGATTACAGGCGTGAGCCACCGCATCCAGCGCATCATACATCTCAATTATATTTGGCAAAATTCCCCAAGTTTTTCTTCTGTAAAAATCAGAGAAAATAGCTGAGTGATAGTGAACCTTGACATTTATTTAATCCATTGCTTTAGAAATGATGAAAGTCACCCAGGCTTTCAAACATCATTCTTTTAGTTTCTTTTGGCACTGGGAGACAGGCTATTTTCTGTTTAAACACAGGAAAATGCAGGACCACAGAGATTGGCTACATAAACTGTATAAATGGAGTTCAAATTATTCTGAGCCTTTAGGAACTGATTGCTGAAACAGAAATTGTGTCTGAGTCTGTGTGTTTCAGGAACTGACTGTAACTGCGTGTTCTCCGATTTAACTTGTAGAAGACAAAAGTTTTAGAAGGATAAGAAATAAAAATGTGCTAATTGGAGGCTCACATGTATATGATTAAATCTCAATGGTAACTGCAGCAATTAGAATTTAGGCAAATAAGACATTTTTGGGGGGAGTGGTATTTTATTACTGACATTGTTTAAAATGGCCAGCACATGGTAGTAATAAAAGGCAGACCGACTGTTTTTTTTTCAGACTGGAGTGCAGTGGCGGATCTCTGCTCACTGCAAGCTCCGCCTCCTGGGTTCACGCCATTCTTCTGCCTCAGCCTCCCGAGTAACTGGGACTACAGGCGCCCACCACCACGCCCAGCTAATTTTTTGTATTTTTAGTAGAGATGGGGTTTCACCATGTTAGCTGGGATGGTCTCGATCTCCTGACCTCGTGATCTGCCCCCCTCAGCCTCCCAAAGTGCTGGGATTACAGGCGTGAGCCACCACGCCCGGCCAGCAGACCGACTTTTAATAGGTTTTATTTTTGTTTTAAAATTCCCTTTGGGCCAGATGGGGTGGTTCATGCCTGTAATTGCAGCACTTTGAGAGGCCAAGGTGGGTAGATCACTTGAACTTGGGAGGTCGAGGCTGCAGTAAGCCATGATTGCAGCACTGCACTCCAGCCTGGGTGACAGAGCGCGACCCTGCAGAAAAAAACAAAACAAAACAAAAAACTCCAAACAAAACTATCCTCTACAGAAATCTTGCTCCTATTTGTCTACAGTGGGGAAGGACAGCTCCTGCCTCCCCACTGTGGGCCTTTACGGCTTTTATGTTAGTTGTTGTTGAAGCAGCTCCCAGGAGCCTCCTGGGGGATGGAAGAGGCTGTGTCCACAGTTTCCTGAGCCCTTTAGTTCAGCCTGTGATGCCTCCTGCTGTGATTATTTCTTTCCTCTCTGTGTTCCAAATTTGCTAGAATGAGTGGGCGGGGAGCCTTTCCCTTCCCTCCTCCACCTGCCCCATCCTTGAATCTGTGGCTTGTTGAGCAGCTGCTGCCAAGGAAATGAAACCCGAAAGTGAAAGTGAAAGGTTTTTCCTTTGTCTCCATAATATGAGGAAATTGATAGGCCTTCCCTGTTCTCTGAGTCAAGACTCCGTCATTGACTGCTCTGCAATCTAAGTTTGCTTGATGTTCTGATGGATCTCTGTGGAATTAGTTAAGGTGCAAAGGGGAGGGGAGAGAAGAAGAAAAGCGGACCCTTCTTAAATAGCAGTTGAGGCTTCAGGCCTTGCAGGGTTTCATCCTTATTCAGCCACAGGCTGAGAGGGGCTTGAGGAGGAAGCCGTGCATCCCTCTGCCATATACCTCTGCTGAGAACATTGTCAGTGCCAGGCTGGATAATGGTGAATTAGAGGGAATCCTGGCCCTTGGAATGTTGGCAGGCTGGGCAAGGAAACTGATCAGTTCTTCCCACAGGCTAGGCTTAACAATGAGTCATCCAATAATAGGGCTACGGCTTGGCTGTGGTGGCAGCAGCAACTCGCTTTGCTTAAGCATCAGGGGACGCATTGAGGAGTGGACATGTTGAGCCCATCTCGAGGGATGAGTAGGAATCTTCCAGGTGAACAGCAAAAGGGCATTTCAGGCCGAGAGTGCGGTGAGGCAGAGGCCAGTTTTGCCATGGGAGCACAGTTGTTGAATGTCAGTACCTTGGTGTGAATTACTTGGTGTGGTGGGAAGAACCTTACCTTGAAGCTCAGGCAGGTCTGCTGTGGAATCCTGGTGCTGCTTTTTGGGGAGCTCTGGGACCTTAGGGAAGTTAATTAATTCCCATCTCTGAGCTCAGTTTCCCGACTGGTAACATGGGGCTCTTATAAGGATTCCAGGTAACAGGTGAAAACCCCCAGCAGTGCTTGGTGGTAGTAGTGGGGGTGAGTAGAGGGGCAATTCTGACTCAGCAGAAGGTGAGGTTTGCCCTGTAGGAGAATAGGCCTGGGCCTGGTGGTCAAAGCCTGGGAGGGTAGATGAGCTTTGCTTCCTTTTGCAGGATGTTTATGACCTTTGGGCAGCTGAGGCTGGGCCTGATGCCTGCCAGAGCTGCCACTCTCTTTCCCCCATTTGCTAAGAGGCCTGGGCACAGGGTGGCAATAAGGGAAAGTGCAATGTGTCAGGTCAGCTGCTGTTCATCCCTCCTCCTCCTTCTCTCTGTGCCCGAGGCTGGCAATCTGGGGAGCCAGGCCCCTTCCTTCTCCTACCTGTCCTCAACCCAGCCTGTGGCATGGGGTCTCAACCCTCTCATAGGCATAAGTGCTTTTACAACTTTCACTTCCATTATTTCAATGATTCCTTACACAAACGCTGACAGATGGGTCTTAGCCCTGTTTATCAGAGAAACTCAGAGAGGTGGGGTGATCCCTGGAGATCACACAGCAATAGAGTACAGAGGGGCTCAGCTGAGGCCCCCGGGGGTGAGCTGGGCCCTGTTTCTGGGAATGCAGCCTCAGAAAATAGAGACCTAGCTCCTCATGGGTTCTTTCTTTTCCTAAAACCTTGCCACCAAAACTCCCAACTGGGAAATCTTTTCTCAGTACCCACCTTGGACTTTAGCCTTTCCTTTTATCACAAGCTTTTCCCCCAGGGCGTCAGAAGTGAAGGGGGCGAGTTTAGGGGTTTCCACACTCACCACAGAATGTGGTTTTGCGAACATGGAGGATTGGTTTCATTCTGGGTTTCACAACCTCCACCGTGTCTCCAGCTGGTCCCAGAGCTGTCTGTGACCTTTCCAAATCAAAAATAATGACAGCATCCTGGGGAACGGTGGCAGTAAAAGCTGCCAGTTAGTGAATGGCTCCTATGTTATCAAGCCCTATTTACTGAGTGTCTTTTAGGTATTAATTCTGTTGATCCTCAGGATAATCCCACAAATCAGGTGCTGTACCTATCCCCATTTTACAGCTGAGGAAACTGAGGCTAGGAGTAATTAGGTAACTTGGCCAAGACTATGTAGTTAGTAAGTAGTAGAGCTCAGATTTGAACTCAGAGCCCCAAGTGTGTAATACTGTTTCTGAAAATTAAATCCATCTTGATTTAAAAGCAGAGCACTCATGCTCTTTGTCCCACTTTCTGTATTTTTTGTAGTCCGGAAATAGTTATAAACAACCCCAAACCCTCAAACTCTGATGAGACAAATGACACGTAGGTGGATTGGCATGCTTCCTGCATAGCCTTGAGTGAAAGAAAAACATTCTTTTTGTTTTGTTTCAACCCTTGGGTTAAAAAGTATTCTGAAAGCATCCTCACTGTCCTCCCTGGTCCCGCACAGTGGCAGAGCCAGGGGTCTTGGACTGAGTCAGAGTTGCAGGGATGCATCTGGAGGGACCTTGACTGGAGAGAGGTAAAGTCCGCTGCAGGGCAGGGCTGTCTGCTTTCTCTTTGCAGGGGCGAGGAAGAGGCTGGTTGCCACTTTCAGGCTGCCCTGGGCAGGTGACATCACCTCCCTTAAGCTACGGTTTCCCCATCTGTGAAATGAGGCATGACTGCCCATCTCAACCCAACTCTTTAGTCTTCCCCGCCTTTCCCCTTGAGACAATGCTTCTCCTGTGCTCTTGCTCCAGGCTACACAGTAGAATCACCTGGGAACTTTATTTTATTTATTTATTTATTTATTTGAGATGGAGTCTTGCTCTGTCGTCCAGGCTGGAGTGCAGTGGCACGATCTCGGCTCACTGTGACCTCTGCCTCCCGGGTTCAAGCGATTCTCTTGCCTCAGCCTCCTGAATAGCTGGGACTACAGGCACATGCCACTACGCCTGACTAATTTTTTGTATTTTTAGTAGAGACGGGGTTTCACCGTGTTAGCCAGGATGGTCTTGATCTCCTGACCTCTTGATACTCCCGCCTCAGCCTCCCAAAGTGCTGAGATTACAGGCATGAGCCACCATGCCCAGCCCACCTGGGAACTTGAAAAAAATACCAGGCTTGGGCTTCACCCCAGGGACCCTGCTTCTGACCAAACCCCAAGAGCACCTTGAGATTCCCACTCACCACAGTGGAAGCCCCTGCCCTGCCTGCCTCTCCTCCCGTCTCCTTATCTCCTGCTTGCCTGTCTCCATACACCTCCTTAAAGGCCACTTCCTCCCCACCAGCTTCTATGATTGCAGTATGGTGTGTAGGATTTGGATGTCCTTAGATCTGGGTTTAAATTATGTCTCTACCACATACAAGTTTCCTTCATCTTTCAAGACCAAAACAAAAATTTCAGGTGCTCAGGTGCTCTCTTTGACATCACTTCCAGTTCATCTTCTCCCATTCTCTCTCTTTATTTTCTTTATTATTATTATTAAATTTTAGAGATGAGGGTCTCATATGTTTCCCAGGCTGGCCTTGAACTCCTGGCTCAAGTGATCCTTCAGCCTCAGGCTCCTGAGTAGCTGGGACTACAGGCACATGCCACTGTGTCCCCATTCTCTCAAACACATTTCAGCCAGGCATTTGCCTCCACCTCTCAGTAGGAGCTGCTCTCATAAGGATCACAGATGATCCTCATTCTAAACCATGATCCCGAGCTCCATCTGATGTGTGCGCTCTGTCCCTGCCTCTCGTTGGGATACCTGCTGCCCAGCGTGAGGGCCCGGTTCTCCCCCAGCCTACTCTGTCTCTAAACAGCCCCATCCCAGCCTCCCAGTTGCTCTGTACAGACACCTTGGGGTCATCTGACTCCTCTTTCCTTCACACCCCACCTCATTCCATCAGCACCATCGGTGGGCTGCAGCTTAAAAGGAGATCCAGCATCCGTTACTACTCATGCCCGGATCCCCCCTCTCCGCAGTTTGCCTCTCAATAGGTTCCCGCTTCCTCCTTGCACCCTACATCTCATCTCTTCTCAACACAGCAGCCAGAGGGACCCTTTTAAAACCCAAGTTGGATCCTGAGTCTCCTGGGTTCTAAACTTGGCAGTGGCTCCTGCCAGTGACAGTCAGAGGCAAGGACGTAGCGCTGTCAGGTGCTGCGTTGCCTGCCAGCCTGGCTACTCTTCTTCGACCCTCCATTCCACCCCCGCTTCCCACCCTCTGCGCTCCTGGCACCTCTACTCCAGCCTTGCTGGCCTCTTTGCTGTTGCTCAGACATGCGCCTTGCTGGGGCCTTTGCTCGGGCTTCTCCCCCTGCCGGAGGTGTTAGCCACCTGCAGGGCTCATCCCCGGCCTTTCTGTTGGTTTGGAATCTTTTCTCATATTCTAGATTATTTATTTATTTACTAAATTATTTTTTTTTAGTGTTTTTTTTCCGTAGAGACGGGGTTTTGCCATGTTGGCCAGGCTAGTCTTGAACTCCTGACCTCAGGTTATCCACCCACCTCAGCCTCCCAAAGTGCTGGGATTACAGGCGTGAGCCACCGTGCCAGCCTAAGGTATTTTCAAAAACTTTTTGTCTCCTGCTACTGAACAAAAGCTCCACACTCTGGTCACAGAGCCCAGGTGCCTAGATTGGTGCTGGGCGCACAGCTCAGCCAGTATATGGGTTTCTTGGCCCTCCAAAGCAGAGGTGGGCATCCTCCCAAGGTGAAGGGATTCTCCAGGGGTGTCGTTGACTGCTTACACCATGCCCTTGACGGGGGAGGAGGGGAACTGCCGAAAAGCTATGGTGACCCTGTGTGTCAGCAACCCCCTCTTCTGTAATTTGTGCAGGCTCAGGTCTGAGAACCACAGCTGCGGATCAAGGCTGCAGGCGTGGAGTCAGGAACCCCGTGAACTAGAGCACAGAGTGCGGGTCGGCTGTGTTGTCATTGCCCTGACATTGCCTTGGACTCCCTCAGTGCCTTGGTTCTTAAATTAAAAAAAAAAAAAAAAAAGGGGGGCTGGGCGCGGTGGCTCATGCCTGTAATCCCAGCACTTTGGGAGACCGAGGCAGGCAGATCACAAGGTCAGGAGATTGAAACCATCCTGGCTAACACGGTGAAACCCCATCTCTACTAAAAATACAAAAATTAGCCGGGCATGGTACGGGCGCTTGTAGTCCCAGCTACTCGGGAGGCTGAGGCAGGAGAATGGTGCGAACCCAGGAGGTGGAGCTTGCAGTGAGCCGAGATCGCGCCACTGCACTCCAGCCTGGGTGACAGAGCAACACTCTGTCTCAAAAAAAAAGAGAAAAAGAAAAAAAAAAGAGACACTGGACAGAGGGAATGAATAGATAAACATATTTGTGATGAAGCAAATACAGTCACATAATTGCACAATCTGTGTGGCAGGTATACAGAGGTTCATTAAACAGCTTCCTTTAACTTTGTTTTGTTTTGTTTTGTTTTTTGAGACAGAGTCTCGTTCTTGTCGCCCAGGCTGGAGTGCAATGGCGCGATCTTGGCTCACCGCAACCTCTGCCTCCCGGGTTTAAGCGATTCTCCTGCCTCAGCCTCCTGAGTAGCTGGGATTACAGGCGCCCGCCACCATGCCCAGCTAATTTTTTTTTGTATTTTTAAGAGAGATGGGATTTCACCATGTTGGCCAGGCTGGTCTCGCACTCCTGACCTCGGGTGATCCACCCGCCTTGGCTTCCCAAAGTGCTAGGATTACAAGGCGTGAGCCACTGTGCCTGGCCTCAATTTTGAACGTTTGAAAATTTTTCATGATAAAATGTTGAGAAGCATGCTGTAAACTTAAAGATGCTCATCACAGAAGACCTGGAATATACAGAAAAATAGAAGGAAGCAAAAATTATCACAAAAACCATGCTTAGCCCCCGCACCCAGCACCCAGAAGGAATGTCCATTAGGATATCGCTGTAGATGTTTCTAGTCTTTTTGCTTGTGTTGGTTTTGCTGTTTCTATATGATAGTGATTGTACGGATTACCACTGATTTTGTCAAGTCTTAACTCAATTTCTGATTCTAAAATGAACACATGCTTATTTAAACATTTTGGAAAACTAGAAAATACTTTTTTTTTTTTGAGACAGTCTCGATCTGTCTCCCAGATAGGAGTGCAATGGCACCATCTGGGCTCACAGCAAGCTCCACCTCTTAGGTTCAAGCGATTCTCCAGCCTCAGCCTCCTGAGTAGCTGGGACCACAGGCATGTACCACCCCCCTGGCTAATTTTTGTATTTTTTGTAGAGACAGGGTTTCACCATGTTGGCCAGGCTGGTCTCAAACTCCTGACTTCAAGTGATCCACCTTCCTTGGCCTCCCAAAGTGCTGGAATTACAGGTGTGAGCCACCGCGCCTGGCCTAGAAAATAATTAAAAAGAAAATTAATACCTTCAATTGAGAGGCAAGTTTCATGAGGTTTGGCAACAGACAATATCCACATTTCCCAACTTAAAAACTGCAAGTCCATCAACAATGAGTATATTTTCCCCTTTAAATACTTTTTAACATTTTTATTGTCAAAGTAATTAATATTAATGAAAATTCAAATAATAAAATAATATGAAATATAAAAGTTCCTGAATCCCAACCACCCACTGTTGTGTATGTAATATACAACAGCTTGGTTATTTTCCTTAGCTCATATGTAGTGTATAATACATTTTATACATACAAGTATAAAAAAGTATACATATATATTTTATCGAGGCAGGCTAAGTGCAGTGGCATGATCTCAGCTCACTGCAACCTCCACCTCCCAGGATCAAGTAATTCTCTTGCCTCAGCTTCTCAAGTAGCTGGGACTACAGGCATGTGCCACTATGCCCGGCTAATTTTTGTATTTTCAGTAGAGACAGGGTTTTGCCATGTTGGCCAGGCTGGTCTCAAACTCCTAACCCCAAGTGATCCACCCACCTCAGCCTCCCAAAGTGCTGGGATTACAGGCGTGAACCACTGCGCCTGGCCTAAAAATATATTTTAAGCAACAATGGAATAATAATGTCTTTCAACTTGCTTTTCTCAATTAATATTTCCATGCCTGCTCATGTAAATTCACCTTGCTGTCTCTAATGTCTGCGTGTGTATGTGTGGATGTAGGATAATTTACTTAACTAGTCCTTATTGATGGTTGTTAGGGTTGTTTTTTTCTTTTCTTTTTTTTCCTTCAACTTTTATTTTAAGTTCCAGCAAACATATGCAGGATGTACAGGTTTGTTACAAAAAAACTGTGCCGTGGTGGTTTGCTGCACAGATCAACCCCATTACCTGGGTATTAAGCCTGGCATCCACGTTGTTTTTTTCAATATGAATTTCAGAGACCAGAAATTGCTCCTCAGTTTGCTTGCTAAGGAAAATGGTTGCTATGCAGCTCTTGGTGACACTGCTTTTGTGCAGAGATAAAGGCTTTTTGTTCTGAAATCCCGTGGGTGCAGAGTCTCAGCTCTGCCAGTCGCTTCGTGAGCTGTATGGGAGAGCCTTGGTCACTGTGTGGGCTGGGATTCCCCTGAACTTTGCCGTGGAGGAGGCAGTTCTCTTCCCGGGCACTCTGCTGGCCCTGAGCTTGATCCTGGAGCAGAGAACTACCTGACGACGCAGTGCAGTGGCATTCCTGGAATCACTGTAGGTTCTCTTACAATAGGGGTTGGCAAACTTTTCCTGTAAAGGGGCAGATAGTAAACATTGTATTATTTTATTTTATTTTATTTATTTTTTGAGATAGAGTCTTGCTCTGTCGCCCAGGCTGGAGTGCAATGGCGCGATCTCAGCTCACTGCAACCTTCCGCCTCTGGGTTCAAGCGATTCTCCCTGCCTCAGCCTCCTGAGTAGTTGGGACTACAGGTACCCACCACCACTCGTGGCTAATTTTTATATTTTTCATAGGGTTTCACCAAGTTGGCCAGGCTGATCTCAAACTCCTGACCTCAAGTGATCTGCCTGCCTTGGCCTCCCAAAGTGCTGGGATTACAGGCGTGAGCCACTGCGCCTGGCCATGATAGTAAACATTTTAGATCTTCGTATAATTTTCATGTGTCACTAAATACTATTCCTCCTTTGACTTTTCCCCCAAGCATTAAAAAAAAAAATGTACGAACCATTCTTAGCTTGTAGGTGGGCCATATGAAAACAGGCAGAAGTCCAAATTTGGCCCATGAACTGCAGTTTTTATATTTCTAAATTTAGAACATGAGTTTTTAGATTCTTAGTTTTGATTCAGCTGAGGTGGGTGATGTGTATAATGATAAGTACTTGCTTTTCTAGGTGGATCTTAGCGGTAGAAGTGAATTATTCATATCCTCAGTTCATAGCACCCTGTCCTTGCTGGTCCCTACAAGACCTCCCTCTCTTGTGTGTTTATTTATTTGTTCCCTTTAATCATCATTCTTTTTTTTTTTTGAGACAGAGTCTCTGTCACCCAGGCTGGAGGGCAATGGCATGATCTCGGCTCACTGCAACCTCTGCCCCCTAGGTTCAAGTGACTCTCCTGCCTCAGCCTCCCACGTAGCTGGGATTACAGGTGTGCACCACCATGCCTGGCTAATTTTTGTATTTTTAGTAGAGACGGGGAGTTTCACCATATTGGCCAGGCTGGTCTCAAACTTCTGATTTCAAGTGATCTGCCTGCCTCGGCCTCCCAAAGGGCTGGGATTACAGGCATGAGCCACTGTGCCTGGTCCCCTTTTGTTCGAGACAGAGTTTCACTCTGTTGCCCAGGCTGGAGTGCGATGGTACGATCTCTGCTTGCTGCAACCCCCACCTCCTGGGTTCAAGAGGTTCTCCAGCCTCAGCCTCTCGAATAGCTGGGATTACTGGTGCACGCACGCCACCACGTCTGGCTAATTTTTGTATTTTTGGTGGAGGCAGGGCTTCATCATGTTGGCCAGGCTGATCTTGAACTCCTGACCTCAGGTGATCCACCTGCCTTGGCCTCCCAAAGTGCTGGGATTACAGGTGGAAGCCATTGTGCCTGGCTGTGTATCTTTAATTTATAGAAGTGGCATTGTGTTACAGAGCTCATCCCCATTTTCCCACTCAGCCGTGTCTTTTAAAAATATCCAAGTTGCCAAGTGAACATTAACTAGTGTGTAGGGCTCCATAGGTGGGCCCACTGTCTTTTACTTCATTTTCAAAAAGAAGTTGTCTTGAGTGAAATTATGTGTTGAGCTTGAGCATAATTATGTGTTGAATGTGGGAATATGTCTCTCTTGCCCTTACAAAGAATAGGTAACTTGGCTGAGTGTCAAAAAAAAAAAAAAAAAAAAAAAAAATTTACAGCTTTTTTCCTTCCAAACTGTAAATACATATTTTAAAATTATTTAATTTTTTTTGTTTTACTTTGGTCAGGTGCGTTGGTTCACGTCTGTAATCCCAGCACTTTGGGAGGCCGAGGCGGGCAGATCATGAGGTCAGGAGTTCGAGACCATCCTGGCTAACATGGTGAAACCCCCGTCTCTACTAAAAATACAAAAACAAAATTAGCCGGGCATGGTGGCGGTGAGTCCCAGCTACTCCGGGGGCTGAGGCAGAGGAATGGCATGAACCTGGGAGGCGGAGCTTGCAGTGAGCCGAGATCGCACCACTGCACTCCAGCCTGGGCAAAAGAGCGAGACTCTGTCTCAAAAAAAAAAAAAAAAAAAAAAAAAAATTTTTTTGTTTAATTTTTATTTATTTTTAAAATTTACTTTCTTAAAAAAATTAAGTTATAATTTACCCTTTCAGTGTTTACTTCTGTGAGTCTTAATGAACACTTGTAATTGCAGAATGGTTGCCACAATCAGGATGTAGAGGAGTAGGCTGGGCGTGGTGGCTCACGCCTGTAATCCCAGAACTTTGGGAGGCTGAGGCGGGTGGATCACCTGAGGCTGGGAATTCAAGACCAGCCTGGCCAACATGGTAAAACCCCGTCTGTACTAAAAATACAAAAAATTAGCCAGGCATGGTGGTGCATGCCTGTAGTCCCAGCTACTTGGAAGGCTGAGGCAGGAGAATCGCTTGAACCCGGGAGGCGGAGGTTGCAGTGAGCTGAGATCGCGCCACTGCACTCCAGCCTGGGTGACAGAGCGCGACTGTCTCAAACAAAACAAAAAACAAACAAACAAACAAAAACAAAGATGTAGAAGAGTATAGAAATTTTACCCCTGAAATTCCCTCATGCCTCTTGCTAGTCAGTCCCTCTCCTCAACCCCTGTGAGAATCATGGATCACTTTTCTGTGCAATAGTTATGCCTATTCTGGAATGACATATAGATGGAATCATACAGCATGTGACTTTTTGGGTATGACTTTTTTGCTCTTCCTTTGTGGATAACGGAATACTTTTTTTGCCTGAACCATTATAATATTTTAAATTATTTTTTGTCATTGTAATAACTTCTGTTTTAAAATATGCAGCATGAGGCCGGGTGTGATGGCACACGCCTGTAATCCCAGCACTTTGGGAGGCCGAGGTGGGAGGATCCCTTGAGCCCAGGAGTTTGAGACCAGCCTGGGCAGCAAGGCAAAACCCTATCTCTACTAAAAATATGTAAAAATTAGCCAGGCATGGTGGTGTGCACCTGTGCTCCCAACTATTTGGGAGGCTGAGGTGGGAAGATGACCTGAGCCTGGGGAGGTTGAGGCTGCAGTGAGCCATGATCATGCCACTGCACCCCAGCCTGAGCAACAGAGTGAGATCCTGTTTCAAAAAGGAAAAAAAAAAAAAAAAAAAAGGCGGCATGTTCTATGTGAGGGCTCCTCTCATTAGTACTTATATGGGGCAGGTGAGCTCTTTGGCGCTGCGCACCACCGGCTGCTCATTACTCAACATGGTCTTACTGATGTCTACACCATCTCCTTTTCCAACCTGCAGGCTCCCTCGGGGATGGGAACCCACCCAGTCTTCATGTCCTTTTCTGTTTGGGGAGATTCCTGTTTAAATTTCTTTTCGGGGATTCTTGAATCCCCAAACTCTGACCAAACAATTAATACTCTTTTTTTCCCCCCTGGAAAACAATGGGATTCATAAATCGTGACCATTGTCCATTGTTCTGAAATAGGTTCTCAGTAAGAACTGGGTGGGTGCCTTCTATTTTGGAAAATAAATTATATTTACTGCAACAAAAGAACATGATTTATCTGTAAAATTTCCTGCCACACATGCTACCCATTTGTAGTTTTAATGTTTCTGTGAAATAATAAGCAAACTGGCCCTTGACCCTCCTTCATAGGCATTGTAGAGTTGTGATTGGCTATTACCCACTGCTCAACATCTGTGCCCAGGGGAGGTCATCCAAGGATGAGTCCTCCCCATCCTTCATCCTTGATGGAATGTCTCTGGTAGGCCCACCGAGCTTGGTGGTGAGATACGGGCAGAGCCCTATGGATCTACCCCTGTGTGCAAGCAAGCCAGAGCCCCTACCCCATATCTTCACTGTGCTGAGGGCAGTTTAGCTCTGACGGTGGCTGAAGACTCCAGCAAAGGATGAGGGGACAGAACCAGCCTCTGATGGGCTCTGTCTCTAGGTGTTCTAAAAGGTTGATTTCTTTGCTTATCAAAGGGTTTTATTTTTTATTTTTTATTTTGAGACGGAGTCTCGTTCTGTCACCCAGGCTGGAGTGCAGTGGCACTATCTCGGCTCACTGCAAGCTCCGCCTCCCGGGTTCACGCCATTCTCCTGTCTCAGCCTTCTGAGTAGCTGGGACTACAGTTGCCTGACACCACGCCTGGCTAATTGTTTTTGTATTTTTAGTAGAGACGGGGTTTCACTGTGTTAGCCAGGATGGTCTCGATCTCCTGACCTTGTGATCTGCCTGCCTCGGTCTCCCAAAGTGCTGGGATTACAGGCGTGAGCCACCGTGCCTGGTTCATTAGAAGAGTTTAAAGGTTGGCCTGGACCAGAGAAGGTCGTTACCCCGATTCTGGTGAGAATCGGAACTCCCCCTCCCCCAGCACTTAGTGCAGGGTCTGATGCTGGGACGTGGATAATGTTGAATGGATGCGATCTTGAACCTCTCTGAAGTTTTCTCAAACTCTGCTCCATGCTCCCCTAACAGGGTGAGAGCATTTACCGCACCCTCCCTACCTTCCCCTTCTCACATATGCACACTCACACTCACACGCAGTCTCACACTCACGCATCTATCCTCACACACATACTCGTTTAATGTGCACGCACACACCTTAGCATCAGGCTGAGCAGCCCGGGGACATTACTGCCGGAGACTGACACCAATTCTCCATTAGGCCCAGGCCAGGTGTTGGGGAGTGTCTGTGGGTTGCCCTCCAGATCCCTCAGCCTCTGGCATGGACCCCAGGTGGGCAGCTCTAGTCACATAACTGGTAGTGTTTCCCGAATGGTCAAACTGGGCTGGGAATCAGCCAGCTGGGCGTTCAGTCCTGGCCAAGTCACTCATGAGCCATGTGTCTTTGCACAAATTCTTTTGCATTTCTAGGCCTTGATTTTCCTCATCCATAAAATGGGGTTCATCATTGGATGGTTGTGTGGATTTATTGAGCCATCTTGTAAAACACGGAGTGGAGTGCTTGGCTTAGAGTAAGAGTTCAATAAATAATATTCCTAGAAATAATAAGGCAGAGACTCCAGCTCATGAAGAAACCTTTTAGGTTTGCACTTGGCAATTTGTATTGACAGAGGGCAGGCCCATGGTGCCTGCAGGTCTGGGTCACAAGCTTGTGAAGTTGGACTGACATTGGACCTGGCAGAGCAGGGCTCAGGACATACGTTCTGCTGAGCTGATAGCTGGGGAGTACTCAGCTGCACCTTCCTCAATGAGCCCTGCCCGGGTTCCATGATCTCATGCTGCCTCTAATAGCCCTGTTCTTGGTTTTGCAGCCGGAGCCTAAGCCTGGAGACCTGATTGAGATTTTTCGCCCTTTCTACAGACACTGGGCCATCTATGTTGGCGATGGATATGTGGTTCACCTGGCCCCTCCAAGTAAGAACACACAGGACCTCCACTGTGATGGGCCCCAGGGACTGGGAAGAGAGGGAATGGGGAACTGTGGGTAACAAGTGACCCCAACATTCTTCTTGCTTCCCAACTGGCAGCTGTCTCTAAGTGTTACAAGAAGTTTGATGTGGGGCAGTTTGGTGTGGGGCACTGGTTTTCAAGGGCTGCTCCTTGGAACCTCAGGGGGTTCTTTAGAGCAGGGGTCCCCAACCTCCAGGCCCCGGACTGGTACTGGTTAGGAACTGAGCTGCAGAGCAGGAGGTGAGTGGCGGGCAAGTGAGCGAAACTCATCTGTATTTACAGCTGCTCCCCATTGCTTGCATTACCGCCTGAGCTCCGCCTCCTGTCAGATCAGCAGCGGCATTAGATTCCCATAGGATCATGAACCCTACTATGAACTGCACACGCAAGGGATCTAGGTTGCACACTCCTTGTATTTATCTGTTTTCATACTGCTATAAAGAACTACCTGAGACTGGGTAATTTATAAAGAAAGGAGGTTTAATTGACTCACAATTCTGCATGGTTGGGGAGGCCTTGGGAAACTTACCATTATGGCAGAAGGTGAAGGGGAAGCAAGGCAGGTCTTACACAGTGTCGGGAGGCAGGGGAGTACCACACTTTTTTTTTTTTTAGACAGAGTTTCGCTCTTGTTGCCCAGGCTGGAGTGCAATGGCACAATCTCGGCTCACTGCAAACTCCACCTCCCGGGTTCAAGTGATTCTCCTGTCTCAGCCTCCCGAGTAGCTGGGATTACAGGCACCTGCCACCACACCCGACTAATTTTTCTATTTTTAGTAGAGATGGATTTTCATCATATTGGTCAGGCTGGTCTTGAACTCTGGACCTCAGGAGATCCACCTGCCTCAGTCTCCCAAAGTGCTGGGATGACAGGCATGAGCCACCGCATCCGAAGTGCCACACTTTTAAACCATCAGATCTTGTGAGAACTCACTCATTATCATGAGAACAACATGAGGGAAATCTCGCTCATTATCATGAGAACAACATGAGGGAAATCTTGCTCATGATTCAATCACCTCCCACATAGTCCCTCCCCTGACATGTGGGGATTACAGTTCAACATGAGATTTGGGTGGGGATACAGAGCCAAACCATATCACTCCTTATGAGAATCTAATGCCTGATGATCTGTCACTGTCACACATCACCCCAGAAGGGACTGTCTAGTTGCAGGAAAACAAGCTCAGGGCTCCTACTGATTCTGCATTATGGTGAGTTGTATGATTATTTCGTTATGTATTACAATGTAATAATAATAGAAATAAAGTGCACAATAAACGTCATGTGCTTGAATCATCCCCAAACCATCCCTCCCCCCTGCCTAGTCCATGGAAAAATTGTCTTCCACGAAACCTGCCCCTGATGCTAAAAAGGTTGGGGACCGCTGCTTTAGAGGGACCGAGGTGGTATCTGAGGAGGAAGCTCTGCTTTGATTTTTTTTATGCTGTGACTTTGTATGCAACACACTCAAACAAAAATTTTTTTTTGACAGAGTCTCACTCTGTTGCCCAGGCTGGAGTGCAGTGGCGTGATCTCAGCTCACTGCAAGCTCTGCCTCCCGGGTTCACACCATTCTCCTGCCTCAGCCTCCTGAGTAGCTGGGACCACAGGTGCCTGGCACCACACCGGACTAATTTTTTGTATTTTTAGTAGAGATGGGGTTTCACTGTGTTAGGCAGGATGGTCTCCATCTCCTGACCTTGTGATCTACCCACCTTGGCCTCCCAAAGTGCTGGGATTCCAGGCGTGAGCCACCGCGCCCGGCCGCAACACACTCAACTCTTAAGCGTAAAGCTCCTGGGAAGAGTGCGGGTGTTTGGCAGAGAGACTGGTTATGAATCCAGTTTCCATTCTTCAGCCTTGGTTTCCTTTTTTGCAAACTGAGGATATGAATACTTAACTTGGAGAACTCTCGTGAGAACTCCTCACCCTTCTCTTAAGCCTTTAACTTAAACTGGGGTATAACATAAATATTGTAAAATGTACAAGCATAGTAAAGTATACAGTCAGTGAATTAAAAAAAAAAAATCCATCTATGTAACAATGTCCCAGATCAACAACTAGAACATTCCCACTGTGCCACTTACCCTGAAAGGTTCTCTCGTGCTTCTACAATATCCCCTCTGCACCCCTCGCCCAGGCAACCATCATTCTAGCTTTTCCTGCCGTAGATGAGGTTTGCCTGTTCTAGAACTTCATGGAAGAGGTATCACACGGCCTACACTCTTTTGTGTCTGGCTTCTTTTAGCAAACATCATGCCCATGTGAGTCATCCATGCTGCTGTGAGTAGCAGGAGATCTTTTTCACTGCTGTGTATTTTCCGTTATATGAATATGCCACAATTTAGCATCCATTTTTCTGACATCAGCCTCATTGCAGGTTTTGACTGCTATGAATAGAACTGTTATAGACCCTCTTTTTTTTTTTTTTTTTTTTTTTTTTTTTCTGAGGCGGAGTCTTGCTCTGTGGCCCAGGCTGGAGTGCAGTGGCATGATCTTGGCTCACTGCAACCTCTGCCTCCTGGGTTTAAGCGAGTCTCATGCCTCAGCCTCTGGAGTAGCTGGGATTACAGGCGTGCGCCACCACGCCCAGCTAAGTTTTGTATTTTTAGTAGAGATGGTATTTCACCATGTTGGCCAGGCTGATCTCAAACTCCTGACCTTAAGTGATCTGCCCACCTTAGCCTCCCAAAGTGCTGGGATTACAGGTGTGAGCCACCACGCCTGGCCTTCTGGAATGTTTTATTTTTATCTTTTTTTTTTTTGAGACAGAGTCTCGCTCTGTTGCCTAGGCTGGAGTGCAGTGGTGCAATCTGGACTCACTGCAACCTACACCTCCCGGGTTCAAGCGATTCTCTTGCCTCAGCCTCCTGAGTAGCTGGGATTACAGGCACACACCTTCCCCCAAGGCCCACAGCCATGCATCTGACCTTTCCACATGTTGCTTATCCTACGTGGATGGAGCCAAAGGCAGATACCCTGCTGGGGGCCAGCTCTGAGCCTCTGTGGCCCTTCCCAGAACCAATCCGTTTCCTCTTTGTGGATCTGCAGGTGAGGTTGCAGGAGCGGGTGCAGCCAGTGTCATGTCTGCCCTGACTGACAAGGCCATCGTGAAGAAGGAATTGCTGTATGATGTGGCCGGGAGTGACAAGTACCAGGTCAACAACAAACATGATGACAAGTACTCACCGCTGCCCTATAGCAAAATCATCCAGCGGGCGGAGGAGCTGGTGGGGCAGGAGGTGCTCTACAAGCTGACCAGCGAGAACTGCGAGCACTTTGTGAACGAGCTGCGCTATGGAGTCGCCCGCAGTGACCAGGTGCGTCCTCCGCCCATGTGGCCTTTCCCAGGAACAAGACCATTCCCTCAGCTGACGGAGGCTGGGCATGGCTATGGAAGCATGAACAAGACAAAGTAGCAGAGACAGAATTACTGCCCTTAAGGATGTCACAGTTGGAGTGGGGACAAGGGTGGGGAAAGAGGCAAGTTGGCAGATCAGTGTAGTCGGGGCCGGGGGTGAGTGGCCAAGGAAGGGAGTCACAGACATGATATTCATTCCTGTTACCAAGCCCTCCCTAGCCACGTGTCCCTGAGATGGCCCTCCCAGCCCTAAAGGCAGGTTTTAGGACCCACTACCTTACAGATTGGGAAACTGAGCTTAAGTAACTTGTCTACAGCCATTCGTTTCATCAAAAAAATCTTTGTTGAGTCTCCAGACCTGGTACCTGTCTTTTCCTGTGCAGATAATTCGCAGAGCTGGGATTTGAAGCCCAGGTCTGTGTGGCATAGCCGGATCATGCTTCTAAACAGCACTGTCTTCAGCTTGGCTGAACCCTAAGGGTGAATCTGGGAGACACTAGGGGATGCAGTTTTGTTCATTTACTTGATTTTATTTTTGTCATTCCTCTCCTTTCAATCTCGTTTTCTCCTCCCATTTTCTTGCACTTCTTCCCCCTCCCTTGCAGCCACTTCCATCTTTTTTTTGCATAGGTGAAAAGAACATTGGGAAGGTTCTTACATGGCTGTTGATACAAAAGGACATGTATTTTTTTCAGTGAATGATTAGGTTAAGATCCATCAGGCTGTTCACTTTTATTATTATTATTTTTGAGATCCAATTTCTTCTTTCCTGGTCAGTGTGGTGGTTAAGAGCATGGGCTCCTGGAGTCAGGCCAACGTGGGCTGGACCTGGTCTCTGCCTTTTGCCGGCTGTCTGACCTCAGGAGAGTTAGTCCAGCTCCCTACACTTTGGTAAAGTACGAATGATAATACTCATCTTGGAGGATTACCATGTGAATTAAATAAGAGCATGTTTATTCTCAGCACAGTGCTGACTCAAAAAATTCACTGAATACATTGTAGTAGTAAAAATAGTCATAATTATCCTCTTTTTTTTTTTTTTTGCTTGGTTCATCCAGTGCCTGGTCCACTGGCCTCTGTGGTCCACAGCGACTTGAATGGGAAGACATTGACCAACACCACCTGTAGGAATCACTCTTACTCTCTTCACACTGCTGATAACCAGCTGTGCTTACTACACCAACCCTCAAGTTTGTTAGGCAGCTCCTATACCTGTCTACAGTGAGATATTTGTTACCTTTAAACGGGTATCCTCTTACCTTTTTTTCAATCAGCTGGGTTATTAATGTTCAACAACTAGTTATATGTGAATGTTAAAGGTGATCAACTTAGAAATTGAGTAGGTGGTACATAGCTAACTAGGTAAAGAAAGGGCAGCATTGCCAATGTTTGTGAAGACTGCAGTCTGTCGGTCATGGCCTGGCTTCAACTTCCCCGAGAGTTGATAAGAGCTTTCTTCTGGGGAATCAGTGGGCAGGGCCATGAGAAGTTCGTTAGTGCCTGAATATTGGCAGGTTTCAAAAGGTGATGCAATGAAAGCAGGAGACCAGGGGATAGTGGCACTTACCACATCTATCTCTTGGGGATAACAGTCTTCAAAACATTTGTCTCTTGTTTTTCTTTTCTTTTCTTTTCTTTTTTTTTTTTTTTTTTTTTTTTTTGAGACGGAGTCTCGCTTTGTCGCCCAGGCTGGAGTGCAGTGGCCGGATCTCAGCTCACTGCAAGCTCCGCCTCCCGGGTTTACGCCATTCTCCTGCCTCAGCCTCCCGAGTAGCTGGGACTACAGGCGCCCACCACCTCGCCCGGCTAGTTTTTTGTATTTTTAGTAGAGATGGGGTTTCACCATATTAGCCAGGATGGTCTTGATCTCCTGACCTCGTGATCCGCCCGTCTCGGCCTCCCAAAGTGCTGGGATTACAGGCTTGAGCCACCGCGCCCGGCCTTGTTTTTCTTTTCTTAAAACAATTTTATTTTAGGCTGGTCACAGTGGCTCACGCCTGTAATCCCAGCACTTTGGGAGACTGAAGCAGGCAGACCACTTGTGGTCAGGAGTTTGAGACCAGCCTGGCCAACATGGTGAAACCCCGTCTCCACTAAAAATACAAAGGCCGGGCGTGGTGGCTCACGCCTGTAATCCCAGCACTTTGGGAGGCCAAGGTGGGCGGATCATGAGGTCAGGAGATCACGACCATCCTGGCTAACATGGTGAAACCCTGTCTCTACTAAAAATACAAAAACGTAGCCAGACATGGTGGTGGGTACCTGTGGTCCCAGCTACTTGGGAGGCTGAGGCAGAAGAATGGCGTGAACCCAGGAGGTGGAGCTTGTAGTGAGCCGAGATGGCACCACTGCACTCCAGTCTGGGCAATGGAGCGAGACTCCGTCTCAAAAAAAAAAAAAAAAAAAAAAAAAAAAAAAAAATTGGCCAGGCGTGGTGGTGAGTATCTGTAATCCCAGCTACTCGGGAGACTGAGGCAAGATAATCACTTGAACCCGGGAAGCAGAGGTTGCAGTGAGCCAAGATCGCACCATTGCACTCCAGCCTAGGCAACAGAGCGAGACCCAGTCTCAAAAAAAAACAGAGACGAGGTCTCACTCTGTTGCCAAGGCTGGTCTTGAACTCCTGAGCTCAAATGATCCTAATGCCTCAGCCTCCCAAAGTGCTAGGATTATAGACATAAGCCACTGTGCCCGGCCACATTTGTCTCTGGAGTCACACTTGATGAGGCATGGCTGTCATCTTGGTATCTCTTTTACTAGCATCCTAGAAATTCCTTCTGGTTCCCTGCTGTATTAATGCTTTTATCCTCTGTAGTTCACATCTTTCTCTTTTTTGGTTTATGCCCTTGTTTTGGTAGACTACTTCCCCTAATAGTTTACTGAGAAATGGTACATTTGAAAAAGATCCCTAGGCAGGCATGGGGGCATGTGCCTGTAATCCCAGCTACTCGAGAGGCTGAGGCACAAGAATTGCTTGAACCCAGGAGGCAGAGGTTGTTGCAGTGAGCTGAGCTGAGATCATGCCACTGTACTCCAGCCTGGGTGACAGAGTGAGACTTGGTCTAAACAAAACAAAACAAAAAACCAAGAAACAAAAAACAAACAAAACAAGATCTCGCATGCCTGAAAATATCTTCATTTTATCCTCACATTTGATTAAGGCTGGGTATGGAATTTTAGGTTAGAAACAGTATTTTTTTTCAGAATTTTAAAGGCATTGGTTTATTGTCATCTAGTTTTTGCCACTGTGGTAGAGAAGTCTGAAGCTGTTCTGATTTTTGATCCTTTGTATGTGATCGATTATTTCTTTTCAGAACCGTATAGAATCTTCTCTTCATCCTCAGTGTTCTGAAATTTTATTACCTTGCACAGGTCTATTTTCAGTATTGTGCCAGGTACTCAATGACTCCTGTCAATTTGGAAACTCAGTTTCTTTAGTTCTGGGAAATTTTCCGTTTTGTGTTCTCTGGCATTCCTATTATTAGACTGTTGGACCCCCTAGACTGCTCCGCTCATTTTCTTATCTTCTCTCTCTTGTTTTCCATTTATGTACCTTTTTATTTATTTATTAAGACAGAGTCTCGTTTTGTCGCCCAGGCTAGAGCACAGTGGTGCGATGTTGGCTCACTGTAGCCTCCACCTTCTGGGTTCACGTGGTTCTCCTGTCTCAGCCTCCAGAGCGGCTGGGACTACAGGCATGTGCCACCACACCTGGGTAATTTTTGTATTTTTATTAGAGATGGGGTTTCCCCATATTGGCCAGGCTGGTCTGGAATTCCTGACCTCAAGTGATCTGCCTGTTTCCGCCTCCCAAAGTGCTGAGATTACAGGTGTGAGCCACTGTGCCTGGCCCATTTATGTATCTTTTAAATTTGAAAGTGAACATTTATTGACAAATTTAGGTATAATAGAAGTTTTTTTTTTTTTTTGAAGTAGCAGTGACAATATTAGCATAAGAAAGGGAAACATGATAAAAAAATTGAGTTTCATCATTGGTAATCTTGCATTATGAGGTTTTTACTTACTCATGGTAAAACTCATGCTCCTATGCAGCAAGAAACTCCAAATACAGAGTACAAGACAACCCTGGGAATCAATAAGATGCTTTTTGAAATTCAGAGTGCTACATTAAGCATATTTGGTAGGTTTACAAAATATATCCTAATCATCTCATTTAGTTATTCTTTCAGCAGTTGTTAATAGAATAAACAATGGGTCTGACCAGGCGTAGTGGCTCACGCTTGTAATCCCAGCACTTCGGGAGGCCGAGGCGGGTAGATCACCTAAGGTCAGGAGTTCAAGACCACAGTGGCCAAGATGGTGAAACCTCATCTCTACTAAAAATACAAAAATTAGCTGGCCGTGATGGCGGGCACCTGTAATCCCAGCTACTACGGAGGCTAAGGCAGGAGAATCGCTTGAACTGGGGAGGCAGAGGTTGCAGTGGACTGAGATTGCGCCACTGCACAACAGAGCAAGATTCCATCTCAAAAGAAAAAAAAGAGGTCCACAAGTTTATATAAGTAGACATTTTTTTGTCAACACAAAATTGTTACATAATTAGTAAACTACATTGTCATTAGGAACAAATGCTATTTTTAATTTTAATTTTTTTAGAGAAGGGTCTTCCTCTGTTACCCAGGCTGGAGTGCAGTGCCACAACCTCAGCTCACTACTGCCTCAACGTCCCAGGCTCAAGTGATCCTCCCACCTCAGCTTCCCAAGTAGCTAGGACTAGGCCAGGTGCAGTGGCTCACGCCTGTAATTCCAGCACTTTGTGAGCCTGAGGTGGGCAGATCACTTGAGGCCAGGAGTTTGAGACCATCCTGGCCAACATGGTGAAACCCTGTCTCTACTAAAAATACAAAAATTAGCTGGGCGTGATTGCGGGCACCTGTAGTCCCAATTACTCAGGAGGTTGAGGCAGGAGAATTGCTTGAACTCTGGAGGTGGAGGTTGCGGTGAGCCAAGATTGCACCACTGCACTCTAGCCTGGGCAACAGAGCGAGACTCTGTCTCAAACACACACACACACACATACACACACACGCACACACACCAAGTAGCTAGGACTACGGGTGCACATCACCATGCCCGGCTGATTTTTGTATTTTTTTTTTTTTTTTTTTTGAGACGGAGTCTCGCTCTGTGGCCCAGGCTGGAGTGCAGTGGCCGGATCTCAGCTCACTGCAAGCTCCGCCTCCCGGGTTTACGCCATTCTCCTGCCTCAGCCTCCTGAGTAGCTGGGACTACAGACGCCCGCCACCTCGCCCGGCTAGTTTTTTTTTTTTGTATTTTTTAGTAGAGACGGGGTTTCACCGTGTTAGCCAGGAAGGTCTTGATCTCCTGACCTCGTGATCCGCCCGTCTCGGCCTCCCAAAGTGCTGGGATTACAGGCTTGAGCCACCGTGCCCAGCCCGATTTTTGTATTTTTTGTAGAGACAGGGTCTCACTTTGTTGTCTGGGCTGGTCTTAAACTCCTGAGCTCTAGCAGCCCTCCTGCCTCAGCCTCCCAAAGTGCTAGAATTATAGGTGTGAGCCACTGTGCCTGGCCACAAATGCTATTTAGAGTAATTAAATAAAATTCCAACTCTTGAGATAGTAAAATAAGAAATGTTTTATACCATTATTCTTTTTGTTAACAATAATTTAACCCTTGCAAAATGAAACAATACAAATTGAACACATCACACTTTTCTTCCTGTGACTTTGGCCCTACCCATCTACCCATTCACTTGAAAGAGGCAAAACAATGATAACCAACAATGAAACACCATGAACAATTCTACGTGATCCCATCACAGAAAATGAACCCAGAATATTCTACAACACAAACAGAGGTGCCATCTCTACTGCTTCTAAAGATTTCCTCTTTCATTTCTTGGTCTAGAATGGGGGTTTCTCAGCCTCAGCACTAGTGACATTATGGGCCAGATAATTCTTCATTGTCGTGTCCTGTCCTGTGGACTGTAGGATGTTTAGCAGCATCCCTGGCCTCTACACACTAGATACCAGCAGCATCCCATAGCCAGATGTAAGAACCAAAAATGTCTGTAGATATTGCCAAATTCCCCCCATAGGGAAAAACTGTCTCCAGTTGAGAACTAGTGACTTAGGTGAGTAATGATCACTGACACATGCTGCGAGTCAAATTAACATAGAACTTCTGGCCGGGCACAGTGGCTCACGCCTGTAATCCCAAGACTTTGAGAGGCCGAGGCGGGTGGATTACGAGGTCAAGAGATCGAGACCATCCTGGCCAACATGGTGAAACCCCGTTTCTACTAAAAATACAAAAATGAGCTGGGCGTGGTGGTGTGCACCCGTAGTACCAGCTACTCTGGAGGCTGAGGCAGGAGAATCACTTGAACCCAGGAGGTGGAGGTTGCAGCGAGCCGAGATCACGCCATTGCATTCCAGGTGGGCAACAAGAGCAAAACTCCGTCCCCCCCAAAACAAAACAAAACAAAAAAAAGAACTTTGATGCATGCCCCATCTTGCTAGAGATGATAGATTTAGTACAAACGGGAAAATGTCCACCAGTATTTTTCTTTGTAAGCATTGTCAGTGCAGTGACTTTCCTTTTCATTTAACTCGTGAGGATATATATATATATTTTTTGAGACGGAGTCTCGCTCTGTCGCCCAGGCTGGAGTGCAGTGGTGCAATCTCCGCTCACTGCAAGCTCTGCCGCCTCCCGGGTTCACGCCATTCTCCTGCCTCAGCCTCCCTAGAAGCTGGGACTACAGGTGCCTGCCACCACGCCCGGCTAATTTTTTTCTATTTTCAGTATAGACGGGGTTTCACGGTGTTAGCCAGGATGGTCTTGATCTCCTGACCTCGTGATCCGCCCGTCTCAGCCTCCCAAAGTGCTGGGATTACAGGCGTGAGCCACTGCGCCCGGCCAAGGATATTTTTGTTTTAAAGAATCTGATCAGTCATTATGTTTATTCGTGCTGAGCTCTTTGAAGCAGACTAGATTTTCCTTCAAAAGAATATTTATGATCAATCAAATTTCCCGAGAAGAAAGGGAAACAATGAATTTAAACTAAAATGTAAGTTATGCTTTATATGCCTAAGAATATTCTAAAAAAAGATTCTCTTACTTTCCACCTACCTAAAAATATTTAGGTTTCAAAAAAGTTAGATTTTAGTAGGATCTTGTAAAGAAGCTTTCATACTGAATAGTACTTAAAAAAAAAAAAAAGCAACCAGAAGCTATACTCACAATGAAGTCTAGTCTGAGTGAGAGAAAATATTAAGGTAAAAAGAAATTGAAGATGTGTCTGGTGGCCATATATACATATATATATATATATATATATATATATATATAAACATAAATCTGGATAAATTGTGGGGTATTATTTTGAAATTACTGTAAATGAAACTGAATTCCTATACAAATATTTTATTTCTTTTAAAATGATTTATTTATTATTTTTTGTATACTTGTTCACTGTTGGAAAATATACAACTATTTCATAACCATTCTTATATCGTGACCTCTAACAGTCTAAATTCCATTGCTTTCAGAATAACACTACAGTCGCCACTTCTTCTTTAATCCACCCTATAACGTTGTTGAAAGTGAAAGCAGCACATTAGCACTTTCTTTTTTCTAGAAATGATTCAGATTTCCCTAAATCAGGGCTTAACTCAGAAGAGCTTTGTAATATAAATGTATAAATGTCTGTAGTCTGGTAGAATTTGTTTGCCCACTTAAAAAAAAAAAAAAACAACTAGTCTTCTTCCTATTTCTAATGAGAGACAGCTTTTCTCTTTCACAATATCCTGATTTAAGACCCGTGACACACACCAGGTAGCCCATTTTCATGATCACAAATCCTGTAGTAATAACACAGCAGCTGGACTTTCAGTCTGCAGCACGAAAATGATCAATGGCATCTGAAGGTAGCACTGACTCTTGGAGAGACAGGTTTTCCCAGAAAGTTTGCGCTATTAGGACTACTAGCTTCCAACAGTCTTGCGTTTAATCATACTCTTTGACTATTTACAAAGCATGACTACAAACAATGAGGTTATTGTTGTTTTCCTTGACAAAGTATCTTTTGTATGAACCAGTTGCATCAGCATTTGTTTTCACACCATGAGGTTCTATAAAGAACTAGGGACATATTATTCCTCCTCCGTTATCTGCAAACTATTTCTCCTACCCTGACACAGAGTTTAGCCAGGAAAATGCTGGATACAAGTGATTTTATGCAGGCTCCCTAGCAAGTTAACCCAACAGAACCATGGCTGCCACAAAACCATGCCTAATTATCTTTTAGAGGAACATTTAAAGATTTATCAGCAGTCAAACCTTAGGTTGGTAGCTCCATCCAAACTTTGGTCATCTGGTCATCATGAATTCTGTCTGTTAAAACTACTTTATTTATTTATTTTTTTTGAGATGGAGTCTCACTCTGTCTGTTGCCCAGGCTGGAGTGCAGTGGCATAATCTCGGCTCACTGCAACCACTGTCTCCCGGGTTCAAGCTATTCTCCTGCCTCAGCCTCCTGAGTAGCTGGGATTACAGGTGCCTGCCACCACACCCAGCTGATTTTTGTATGTTTAGTAGAGATGAGGTTTCACCATGTTGATCAGGCTGGTCTCGAACTCCTGACCTCATCATCCGCATGCCTCGGCCTCCCAAAGTGCTGGGATTAGAAGCATGGCTGTGCCTGGCCATCTGTTAAAACTTATATGTGACCAATGTTGAGAAGAGTTGGAGATCTTCAGGGTTAAAAATATATATGTATCTTGATGCTACTGAGGCTTATCTGGGCCATAAATGTGTTTGATGTCAGGAAACACATAGCTGTCGTTAACCTCAGGAAACACAGCAGTGTAATTAACCCAAGGTGCCCAGAACTGATCTGTCAGCAGCCAGAACTCATGATGGCAAAACTCACAGCCCAGTGTTGTGGTATATTGTGATAGTTTCCTTTCTGTTTGGGGAGGGAGGTGGAGGGAGTTCTTTCTTCTTGATGATAATTACTACTTCCTTTCATTGCTGAGTTTTCTTTGTATCTATTGTCAATTCTTCCCACACGATCCAATTAGCTCTCGGTACAGTTCTCCACGAGGGAAATCACATCAAGTAATCTACCAGGTTTTGTTTATTTTGCTTGGACACATCTATCCCAGGGATGGCCCTTCTTCCCTCTGTGCTGGTTGCTCCTTGGCCAATTGCATGGCTGTCATCCTGGACTCCCCTTTGCTGTCATCCTTGGGATTTCCTTTCCTTCTCTTGGATTGCGTTCTCTGATTCTGTGATCTCTTAGTTTTCTGTTTCTTTGCTCTTTCTCTTATCTAGGTAGACCATATCCTCCGGAAGTTGCTTTAGGTTAGAAACACAGCACAGTGGGAGAGGATGATGGTTATGGCAGTCCTCAACATGCTGGGCTCTGAAGTCACAATGCTCCAATCTGGATTGATAAGTGCATTATTTTCCTATTGCTGCTGTAACAAATTACTACAAAGTTAGTGGCTTAAGACTCCACAATTTATTAGCTACAGTTCTGTGGGCCAGAAGTCTAAAATGAGTTAAAATGAGTTTCACTGGGCTAAAATCAAAGCATTGACATTCTTTTCTGGTGTCTGTAGGAGAGAATCAATTTTCTTGCCTTTTCCAACTTCTAGAGCTTACTGGCATTCCTTGGTGTATAGTCCCCATCTATCTTCAAAGCTAGAGCAATGGCTGGTTGAGTCTTATATTGCATCACTGTGACACTGACTCTTCAGTCTGTCTTCTACATTTTAAGGAACTTTGTAATTATATTGGGCCCACCTGAATAATCTAGGATAATTTCCTCTTTTCTTTTGTTTTTATTTTTTTGAGACAGAGTCTTGCTCTGTAGCCCAGGCTGGAGTGCAGTGGCATGATCTCGGCTCACTGCAACCTCTGCCTCCTGGGTTCAAGCGATTCTCCTGCCTCAGCCTCCCGAGTAGCTGGGATTACACACACCTGCCACCACGCGTGGCTAATTTTTGTATTTTTAGTAGAGATGGGGTTTCACCATATTGGCCAGGCTGGTCTTGAACTCCTAACCTTGTGATCCACCTTCCTCGGCCTCCCAAAGTGCTGGGATTACAGGCGTGAGCCACCGCGCCAGGCCGGTAATTTCCCTATTTTGAGGTAAATTGATTAGCAGCCTTAATTCCATCTGTAACCTTAATTCTCACTTGCCATGTAGCATGATACATTTATAGATTCCTGAAATCAGTACATGGACACCTTTTGGGGCTTATCATTCTGCCTACCAGTTATTCTTTATACCTGGTACTAAGCTGTTATCCTGGGATCTCCCTTCACTGTCATTCTGGGGAGATTCCCATGCAGTCTCTCTAGTACTAGAAGGCCCATTTTCTCTAGCTCACGTCTTCTGCTTTTTCCATTTACTCCCCTGTTTTGGGGGAACCATTTTCAGCAGCTTTCTGTAAAAGGATGCATGGGAGGTCAATTCTTTGAGACCCTGTATGTCTGAATTACTTGTCATTTTACCCTCTCACTCGATTTGATACTTTGTCTGGGTATAGAATTCCAGGTTGGAAATGGTTTCACTTCAGAGTTTTGGAGGCATTGCTCCATTGTCTTCTTGCTTCCAGAATTGCTTTTGAGAAGTCTGAAGCCATCCTGATTCCTGACCTTTTCTCCATTTCCTGTTTTTCTCCCTGCTCTAAATGCTGTAATATCTTTACACAATCTTCTAAAATTTCATAGTAATGTGCCTTTGTGTAGGTCTACTTTTATCCATTAAGATGGGACTCAGAGCACTATTTTTTTTTTTTTTTTTTTTTTTTTTTTTTTTGAGACTGAGTCTTGTTCTGTTGTCTGGGCTGGAGTGCAGCAGCACCATCTCACACTGCAACCTCTGCCTTCTGGGTTCTAGTGATTCTCCTGCCTCAGTCTCCCAAGTAGCTGGGATTACAGGTGCCCACCACCATGCCTGGCTAATTTCTTGTATTTTTTGTAGAGATGGGGTTTCACCATGTTGACCAGGCTGGTCTCGAACTCCTGAGCTCAAGCAATCTGCCTGCCTTGGCCTCCCAAAGTGCTGGGATTACAGGCGTGAGCCACTGCACCCGGCCAGATTGTTTTATTGTTGTTGTTTTTTACTTTGGTTTCTATTTATTTATTTTTTTGCTATTCCTTTTGAGAGATTTCCTTAACTCAACCTTTCTCTTGAGTTTGTTATTTCTGTCATATTTTTATTTTCTATGAACCATTTTTATTTTCTCAATATTCCATTATTTTTTATAGTACCATGTTCTTATTTATTGGATGCAATATGTTGTCTTATTCTCCAATGATAAGTTTTACACTCGATCTTAGCCAAAAGGCCGAGAAGCAATCTAATGATGGTTTTTAAAAGGATGTTTTCTTTTCTAGATATGGTTTCCGTTTCTCCAGATTGCTATTTGTTTTTGTCTTCAATTTTAGAGGCCTTCTTCAGATGTTTGGTATGTTGGTTGTATGCTCATGATTAAAGGTGCGCTTGCTGGGCGGGGCGCGGTGGCTCACGCCTGTAATCCCAGCACTTTGGGAGACTGAGGCGGGTGAATCACAAGGTCAGGAGTTCGAGAGCAGTCTGGCCAACATGGTAAAACCCCGTCTGTACTAAAAATACAAAAATTAGCCAGGTGTGGTGGCAGGCACCTGTAATCCCAGCTACTTGGGAGGCCGAGATAGGAGAATCGCTGGAAACTGGAAGGTGGAGATTGCTGTGAGCCGAGATTGTGCCACTGCACTCCAGCCTGGGAAACAAGAGCAAAACTCAGTCTCAAAAAAAAAAAAAAAAAGTGCACTTGCAACCATCATGTTCAGTTGAATTCAAAGAAAACCAATTCATATTACTTAGTGTAAACTAAAATAGTTAACAAATTATATCCTAAAAATAAGGTCTGTTGGTTAAATGTTGTGTGCCCTAGGTTTTAAAATTACAACATCTAAATACAATTTCTCCTCTTAAATTTGTTAAGCTAAATATGTATTGGTTCTTTTTATTTTAGAATCCTTAAAGCATCTTAAACAGTTCTTTTTTTCCATGAGAAATTACAAATAACATTTCTGTCAAATGGTACTTGTGTAAAGCCACCTTTCTTATATTTATAGTTTTGGTTTTTCAGTTTTATACACAATAATACTCACTGTCTTACTATCAGAAAATAATTTTGACCAAGATTTATTATTCAACTTCATAGGTTAGGAAAGAGAGGCTAATTCTTTCTCCCTGTGTTTTCTTTGTTATTATTCTCTTGCCCTCTATATATACTGGCCTCTAATGTATACTGTAAAATCATTATGTTGTTGAGATAACTTCATTATGATTTATATAAACAGAGTATCTCACCTCTTTCTTGCTGTGTTGCCCAGGATGGAGTCCAATGGTGCGATCTTTGCTCACTGCAAATTCCACTTCCCGGGTTCAAGTGATTTTCCTGCCTCAGCCTCCTGAGTACCTGGGACTATAGGCACATGCCCACCAGGCCTGGCAAATTTTTGTATTTTTTGTAGAGACGGGGTTTTACCACGTTGGCTGGGTTTGTCTAGAACTCCTGGCCTCAAGTGATCCACCTGTCTCAGCCTCCCAAAGTGCTGGGATTACAGGCGTGAGCCACTGTACCCAGCTGAGCATCTCACCTCTTTCATACTGTTTGCTGAACAGTTTTCAGTTTGTCAAAAAAAAAAAGTGGGGGTTTGCTACTGGATGGAGCTCTGAGTGAGTGGAGGTGGGCATGGGGCAGTGGCTTGCTGACTTTGAGTTTCACTGCAGGAGATCTGGGTGGGCTGTTTGGGAATTCCCAGTTATTTGCATTTGGGCCAGATTCCCCAGAAAAGTCTTCTGGACTCTTGCGTGGAGGGTAAAGTTCTGGGAACAGAGAGGGGTAGGAGGTCTGGGAGTCTCACATTTAGCATCTTTACAGTCTCAGTCTCTTGTTTGTGGTGTGATATCCACATTCTCACATGTGCTTCTAGGTTTCTGGGCCCCAAAGCCTTCTGTTGTACCCTCTGCAGAGAATAAACTTTCAGACTTCTGTTGGGGGTCAGGGAGGAGGTTCAGGGACCAGCTAAAGCTCTCTTTCATTCTTTCCCACTTCCAGACGCACCTGTGATCCTTTTGGAGTATTCTTTTGTATAATTAGGGTTTATCCTCAGTTTTTTCCACTGCTGCCTTAGGATTTAGTGTTTTCTGAATTCTTGTGGAATTATGCCTTAAACAAATGCCTTAGTTTACTTTTAGTTGAGTTTCAGGAGGCAGTAAAATTGGACATATATTCAATTTTTACCCAGGAATTTACTTTTACTTTTGAAACCCTTTTTTTCTACTACAAACAAGTCAGATATCCTAATAATTCTAAGTATAACATCACTACTATGTATAGTTGAGTCATTTATTTAAGAACATGTGAAGAGTACCTCCATCCTCCATGCCTGGCAGGACCAAGCACTGGGGATACAGCGATGAACAAGACAGCGGAGTTCCTTGCTCTTATGGAGGTCATAGGCTACTGCTACTCAATAACAATTCCTCCCTGACTCCACCTTTGCTTCTAGAGCTCCCCATTGGCCAGCCAAGATCTTGACCATCCTTGCATCAGCTCCCTGTCCTTTCCACAGCCACGCTCTGAGGATTTATATGCTTCACATACCCACATGGTGAATCCAGTTTTCCATCTTTGGTTCCATGTAAATTTCAGTCCAGCTGGCTCTAGTCACGAATTCTTTCCCCATCCAGCTCTCTCCTCCCCTCTTCCCTACCAATGTTTGTTGACTCCTTAGTTTGGCCAGGGAGGCCAAGGGGCATGTGAGGTACCCCGAGCTGAATGTTCCTGCTGAATATGCAGCCTGTACTCTGAATCCTGAGGCAGAGTCTGACCCACCCTCCTCTTTGTTGCAGGTCAGAGATGTCGTCATCGCTGCAAGCGTCGCAGGAATGGGCTTGGCAGCCATGGGCCTTATTGGAGTCATGTTCTCAAGAAACAAGCGACAAAAGCAATAACTGAAAAAGACTGTCCTGTCAGCGATGACTTTATACATCGAGGGGATCTTGTTTTGCTAGAGTTTGGGGTTTGGTTTGTGGATTTCATTGTGATTTATAATAAGGCTTATTTTCACAGAATAAAATAAAGTACAACGAGGGAGGATTTTATTGGGGGAAATGCAGCAAGAACTGCCTGGTGTGAATTCTGTTCAGGGAACAACCGGGCTCTCTTCCCGGTCAGGGTTTTCTTTCGCTTTCTTTTTGCATGCTGTGTTCTTTGCATTGCAGCAAGCAGGGTCCAGCTCCAGTTATCTCAACTAGAGGGCGTTTCTGGTCGTCAGAAGACATGTGAGGCGGAAGGGAGACAGACAGACGTAATACACAAGAATAGAAACCAGCAGACAGCTGGGACTCTTGGCCTGGAACTAGATCTGGGATGGCCTCTGAGAATCAGCAGCTGGAGTCTGTAGATGCTCAGCCGAGTTGAAAAAAAAAAGTCCTTGGCTATCAGGAAATTTAGTATAGGTGCTTGCCAATCTTACTAAAATTTCCATTATTTTCCTCTGCTCTACACGTCTTCCCTCCGCCTTGTTGCTTCCATCTCCTTGGCACTCCTGCTTCCTCACCGCGTCTGCTTGCCATGATCCCCAAGTCTCTGACCCACATTCCTGCCTGCTCTTCTCCTCCCACATCTGCTCAGATTCTTTCCCTGCGGTCTGTCTGCGGGTCCACGCTCCCAGCGCCACCCCCAGGAGATAATCTGATAGGCTCAGTTCGCCGGCTAACTCAACTTTCCCATTGGCTACCTTTGGGTCAGGTGATCTCCACTAGACGTATCACCTATGCCTGATGGTGGGTCACATGGTGCAAATGTTGCTTGAGAGCTTAGTGGGTTAGGGATTTGGCTGGGCTCATGGCTGACATCCCTGCTGCTGAGCCCTTACGGGTCAGGCTGGGAGAGGGTGCTATGTTGTGTGGATGGTCATTTGAGGTCTTGCAGCTGTTGCTCGCTGGGCTTGTCAGGTGTTCAAAGTGACCATTTTTCTGAAGTGCTTTTTTTCGAGTATTCCTCAGACGTACACCCCTGGGGCCGACGGTCCGTCCTTCCACAGGGTGATATTTCCCTACTTGCTTGTGAATGTTTCCTTCATCTCCAGGTTGTCTGCGGACAGTTCTGTCTGTTGGAGGCCTGGGCAGGATTTACAAAGGGCTCCATGCCAGCTCCTTCCACATCTGGTGTAGGGTAAACACCTGCCCATTTATGTCCTAGTGTTGGTAGAAGAATCATTTTCTTTCAGTACAGTCTCCTTTTTTTTTGTCCCAGCTCTTTAGATGTAGCACTTAATGCTACATCTAAAGAGACTCCCCAAACTTAAGGGACACAGGTCAATAAGCAGTAGGTCTTTGGAAGCTCCCTGTCTCACATGGTACAAGGTGAGGAGGACACATAGAATGTAAACCTCCGGCCGGGCGCGGTGGCTCAAGCCTGTAATCCCAGCACTTTGGGAGGCCGAGACGGGCGGATCATGAGGTCAGGAGATCGAGACCATCCTGGCTAATACGGTGAAACCCCGTCTCTACTAAAAAATACAGAAAACTAGCCGGGCGAAGTGGCGGGTGCCTGTAGTCCCAGCTACTCGGGAGGCTGAGGCAGGAGAATGGCGTGAACCCGAGAGGAGGAGCTTGCAGTGAGCTGAGATCTGGCCACTGCACTCCAGCCTGGGTGACAGAGCAAGACTCCGTCTCAAAAAAAAAAAAAAAAAAAAAAAAGAATGTAAACCTCCAAATTAAGTATGGGGGAAAAAGGAATGAGAAAAACAAACACAAAAAGGCGAAACAAAAGCACCTGGTTCAATTAAAAACAACAACAAAACCAAACCAAACCAAACTAAAAAACCCAAAACCAAACCAAACCAAATCAAACCAAACCAAACCAAACCAAAAAACCCAAAACCAAACCAAACCAAAAAACCCAAAACCAAACCAAACCAAACCAAACCAAACCAAACCAAACCAAAAAACCCAAAACCAAACCAAAAAACCCAAACCCAAACCCAAACCAAACCAAACCAAACCAAAAAACCCAAAACCAAACCAAACCAAAAAACCCAAAACCAAACCAAACCAAACCAAAAAACCCAAAACCAAACCACACAATAAATGAGAAAAAAATTACATAAAACAGATGACATGTATAGAAATAAAAAAATAGAATGAGGAACTAATTCCAAATATATAGGTAATCCTAAGTGGACTAAATTTGCAAAGTAAAAGGCGAACATTACACTGGATTAAAAACAAATCTAGGGAATACAATTTACAGCTGATACATTCAAAATATAAAAACAGATAAAATATAAATAAAATCAGTACGGTAGTGTCCGCCTGTAATCCCAGCTAGTTGGGAGGCTGAGGCAGGAAGATCCCTTGAGTCTAGGAGTTAGAGAACAGCTTGTGCAACATAGCGAGACTGCCTAAAATATATATATACATATATGTATACACACACACATACACACACACACACACAAAGACTGAAATGGAAATGAGAGACATTTTGCGTGACAACTGGTCTGATGTGTTAAAAAGTTATCCAGGAGAAAAATCGGGGGTATGTGAAAGCTGCCCTAGATAGAAATGTTACATGCAAAACAAGTAAATGTGAAAACTATAAGAGCTATCTGGGATAATTGGAAAATTTTAGAGACTGGATATTAAAGAATATTAAGGAGTTATTTACTTTATTAAGTGTGATAATGGCATTAGGCTTATGCAAACACATGCCCTAATTAAAAAAAAAATGCAGATAAAGCAAATGTGGCAAAGTAATAAGTTTTTAATTGCGGCAGTGGGTACATGGTAGGTGGGTAGTTATTGGACTATACTAGATTTTCCGGTACTTTCTGTGTGCCAAAAAACTTACCAAACATCTTTAATAGTATCTGAAATTGCCAGGCACTGTGGCTCACGCTTGTAGTCCCAGCACTTTGGGAGGCCGAGGCAGGCAGATCACCTGAGGTCGGGAGTTTGAGACCAGCCTGACCAACATGGAGAAATCCTATCTCTACTAAAAATGCAAAATTAGCCAGGCATGATGGCACACACCTGTAATCCCAGCTACTCGGGAGGCTCAGGCAGGAGAATCGCTTGAACCCAGGAGGCGGAGGTTGCAGTGAGCTAAGATGGTGCCTCTGCACTCCAGCCTGGGCAACAAGAGCAAGATTCCATCTAAAAAAAAAAAAAATCTGAAATTTGAACTTGAGATTTGAAATAAGACTTCTAAATCAACTTTAATAAATCATATAATTTAAAAATTAGAAGATAAAAATGGTATGCTACGTAAATACAAAGAACTGGCGTACTAACTAAAAGCTGGTGTAGTTGTGTTGATATCAGAAAATATAGGCTTTAAAGCAAGTTATTAGTAGACAGAGGACAAAAAGGTTCTGATAAAAGTTTTAATTCACTAGAAATATGTAACTTGCTTGCATTTAATAAACCTCAAAATAATGAAATTTTTGACTGATTGCAAAGAGGAATTCATCATCTGTTGTTTAAAAGAGAATACCCGAAAGTGGGTAATTAATAAGAAATGACTTGACTTCTTACAATTCTGGAGGCTGAAAAGTCCAAGGTTAAGGGGGTGCATCTGGTGAGGGCCTTCTTGTTGGTGGAGACTCTCTAGAGTCTGGAGGCAGCACAGGGCATCACATAGTGAGGAGGCTGAGTCTGCTAGCTCAGGTCTCTCTTCCTCTTTTTATAAAACCACCAGTCCCATTCCTGTGATAAACCACTAATTCGTTAACTCATTAATCCACGAATGGGTTAATCCATTCATGAGGGCAGAGCCTTTATGATCCCACCACCAATTAAAGGCTCTCCTCTTCTGTCCTCCCCTCCCCTCCCCTCTCTTCTCCCTCTCTCTCTCCCTTCCTTCCTTCCTCCTTCCCTCCCTCCCTCCCTCCTTCTTTCCTTCCTTCCTTCCTTTCTTTTTCTTTCTCTTTTTTCTTTCTTTCTCTCTTTTTTCTTTCTTCCTTTTTCTTCCTTTCTTTCTCTTTCTCTCTCTTCCTTCCTTCCTTTTCTTCCCTCCCTCCCTTCTTCCCTTCCTCCCTCCCTTCCTTCCTTTTCCTCTTCTTTCTCTCTCTCTTTATTTTCTTCCTTCCTCTCTTTTACTTTCTCTCTTCCTTCTTTCCTTCCTTCCCCTCCCTCCCTCCCTCTCTCTTTCTTTCTTTCTTCTTTCTCTTTCTCTCTTTTTTCTCTTTCTTTCTTCTTTCTCTTTCTTCCTTTCTTTCTCTTCCTTTTTTCTTTCTTTCTTCCTTCCTTCCTTCTCCTTCTCCTCCTCTTCTTCTTCCTTTCTCTTTCTCTCTCTTTCTTGTTCTTTCTTTTCTTCCTTTCTTTCCCTCTTTTATTCCTTCCTTCCTCTCTTTCTCTTTCTTTCTTTTCTCTCTTTCTTTCTCTTTCTTTTTTGCTTCCTTCCTTCTTTCCTTCCTTCCTCTCCCTCCCTCCATTCCTTCCTTCCCCTTCCTTCCTTCTTTCCTTCCTTCCTTCTTCCTTCCTTCCTTTCTTTTTCTTTCTCTCTCTCTTTCTTCCTTTTTCTTCCTTTCTTTCTCTTCCTTCCATTTCTTTTCCTCCTTCTTTCTTTCTCTTTCTTTTCTTCCTTTGTTTCTCTCTTTTCTTCCTTCTTTCCTCTCTTTCTCTTTCTTTCTCTCTCCCTTCCTTCTTTCTTTCCTTCCTTCCCCTCCCTTCCTTCCTTTTTCTTTTTCTTTCTTTCTTTCTTTCTTTCTTTCTTTCTTTCTTTCTTTCTTTCTTTCTTTCTTTCTTTCTCTTTCCTTCTCTCTCTCTTTCTTCTTCCTCTTTCTTTTTATTTCTTTCTTTCTCTCTTTCTTTTCCTTTCTTCCTTCTCCTTCCTTCCTTCTTTCCTTTTCTTCTTCCTCTTCTTCCTTTCTTTCTCTTTTTCTTTCTTTTCTTCCTTTCTTTCTCTCTCTCTTTTCTTCCTTCCTTCCTCTCTTTCTTTCTTTGCTTTGTTTCTTTTTCTTTCTTTCTTTCCTTTTCTTTCTTCTCTTTCTTTCTTTCTTTCTCTCTTTCTTTCTCCCTTCCTTCCTTCCTTCCTTCCTCCCTCCCTCCCTCCCTCCCTCTCTCTCTTTCTTTCTTTCCTTTTTTCCCCCTCTCCTCCTCTCCCCTCCCCTCTCCTCTCCTTTCCTTCCTTTCCTTTCTTCCTTTTTTTTTTGAGATAGAGTCTCACTCTGTCACCCAGGCTGGAGTATAATGCTGGGATCTCAGCTTACTGCAACCTCTGCCTCCTGGGTCCAAGCAATTCTCCTGTCTCAGCCTCCTGAAAAGGTGGGATTACGGGCATATGCCACCACGCTGTGCTAATTTTTCTATTTTTAGTAGAGATGGGGTTTTATCATGTTGGCCAGGCTGATCTTGAACTCCTGACCTCAGGTGATCTGCCCACCTCGGCCTCGCAAAGTGCTGGGATTACAGGCATAAGCCGCCACACCCTGCCAAAAGCCCCATCTTTCAATACTGCCACATTTGGGATTAAGTTTCAACATGAATTTTGGAGAGGACAAACAACGTCATAGTGGGAGATCTAAATACACCTTTCTAAGGAACTGATGAATGAAGGAAACAAAAGTCTATAAAGACATAGAAAATTTACCAACAAACTTACTTAATGACCATATATAATATAATTGTGGAATACAGATTCTTTTCAACTGCGCACAATGGAATATTTATGAGAGCTGAGCATAGCTTGGGTCTTAAAGTAAGACAACAAATTTTAGATTAGTAACATAGAAATAATCTTCTTTAACCATAAAGCAATTAATTCAGGAATCAATAGCAAGAGATAACAAGAAAACTCTATACTTTCAGGAATGCTAGATACATTATGAGTCAAAAAAAGAAAACGAATGGGAGTTAGATAATATTTAGAGCTGAATGATAACAAAAATACTAGATATCAATATTTGGACCATGCAGCTAAAGGGGTGCTTAGAAAAAACTTTGTAGCATAAATCCTTACCTTAAGAAAGAAAAAGGTGACTGGGCATGGTGGCTTATGCCTGTAATCCCAGCACTTTGCGAGGCTGAGGTAGGAGGATCGCTTGAGCCTAGGAGTTCAACCTAGCCTGGAGAAAAGAAAAGAAAAAGAGAAAGAAAGCAAAAGAAAGAAGAGAAAGAAAGAAAGGAGAGGTGCAAGTTAAGGAGTTAATTATCCAATTTAAGAAGACAGAAAAAGGGGAAGACAGTACAAAGATATGAGCAAAAATAAATGAAGAAAAACAAGCATATAAAAGAAGGCACAGCAAATGATTTAGGAGTGAAAAAGAGGACATAACTCTAGATGCTACAGAGATTAAACCAGCAAAAACAAATATTGATAAATAATTACAAAAATTGGAAAATTTAGGCCGGGCGCGGTGGCTCAAGCCTGTAATCCCAGCACTTTGGGAGGCCGAGGCGGGCGGATCACAAGGTCAGGAGATCGAGACCACAGTGAAACCCCGTCTCTACTAAAAATACAAAAAATTAGCCGGGCGTGGTGGCGGGCGCCTGTAGTCCCAGCTACTCAGGAGGCTGAGGCAGGAGAATGGCGGGAACCCGGGAGGCGGAGCTTGCAGTGAGCCGAGATCGCGCCACTGCACTCCAGCCTGGGCAACAGCGTGAGACTCCATCTCAAAAAAAAAAAAAAAAAAAAAAAAAAAAATTGGAAAATTTTCATGGAATTGATATATTCCAAGAAAAGTGTCATCAAAATTGGACCAAGAATAAATTTAAAAATCTAAGCAGTACTTTACTCATTAAAGGATAAATCAGTAGTTAACACTTTTTCTACAAAGAAATGGTGTGCCTGGATGGTTGTATAGGTGAGTTTTACCAGGGATTATGGTAACAAATGAGTGAGACCTCTATGGAGAAAATATTGAAGGACATTAAAGAAGACCTCATAAATGGAGAGAGATGTATCATTCATGGATAGGAAGCCTCAATAGCATAAGTATGTCAATTTCTTTCAAAATTCACCTATAGATTCAATGTGATTCCAAACCAAATCCCAACAAGGTCTTTCCTGGAATTGGAAGCCAGATTCTGAAACGTATTTGGAAAAGTAAAGAGGCAGGGTTAGCTGTTTCATTAACAACAAAGGAATATCAGGCAGGGAGACTTGTGTTATTATTAAGGCTTATTATAAATTATTATTGTGATCAAGATAGTGTATTTTTGGTGCAGAGATAGTTCAATTGGCCAATGGATTGAGCCAAATTTCCAAAACAGACCCACAAATAAATGAAACCGTAATTTACAACAGAGACTGTATTGCAGATCATGGGGGGAAAGGATGAACTATTCAGGGATTGGCAAACTTTTTTGGTAAGGGCTAGACAGTAAGTGTTTTAGGCTTTATGTGGTCTTCACAGTGTCTGTTGTAATTGGTCATCTCTGCTATGGTAGTGTAAGAGCAGCTATAGAAAATACTGTATGTGAACAAATGATCATGGATATGTTCTAATAAAACTTTATGTGCATTGAGATTTAAATTTCATATACTTTTCATGGGTCATGAGTTATTAGCTTTCTTTTAATTTTTCTCATCCATTTAAAATGCAGAAACCATTATTGGCTACTGGGCTGTACAAAAACGGGTGAAGGAGACCAGGCATGGTGGTTCACACCTGTAATCCCAGCACTTTGGGAAGCTGAGGCAGGAGGATCATTTGAGCTGGGCAACATAGCTAGACCCAGTGTCTATTATAAACAAAACAAAAACAGGTGAAGGGCTGCATTTGCCTGTGGGCTATAGTTTGTTGATCCCTAACTAGTAAATGGTATTCACATATAACCACGTGGACTTTGCACTGCACAGAAAAAGTCAGTTTGGGGAGAATTTCAGACTTATGTGTGAAAGACAAATGTCAATTTTTATTTTTATTTTTATTTTATCTTTGAGACAGAGTCTTGCTCTGTTGCCCAGGCTGGAGTGCAGTGGCACGATCTTGGCTCACTGCAACCTCTGCCCCTCGGGTTCAAGCGATTCTCATGTCTCAGCCTCCTGAGTAGCTGGGATTACAGGTGTACACCACCATGCCCAGCTAATTTTTGTACTTTTAGTAGAGATGGGTTTCACCATGTTGGCCAGGCTGGTCTCGAACTCCTGACCTCAGGTAATCCACCCACCTCGGCCTCCCAAAGTTCTGGGATTATAGGTGTGAGCCACTGTGCCTGGCCAAAAGTCAATTTTTAGAAGCAAATACAGGAGAACATCTTTATGACCTTACTATAGTTCATAAGCACAAAAAATAAAGACAAAAATAAGGTACAAAGAGATAAATTTGATTACATTAGATAAGAACATCTGTGTATCAAAACACACCATTAAGCCAATGAAAAGGCAAGCCAACTCTGGGACAAGATATAATATTTGTAATCCAACTGACAAAGGATTAATATCTGGTATGCATAAAGAACTTGGCTGGGCTCGGTGGCTCATGACTGTAATCCCAGCACTTTGGGAGGCCGAGCGGGGAGGATCACCTGAGTTCAGGAGTTTGAGACCAGCCTGGCCAACATGGTGAAACCCCTGTCTCTACTAAAAATGCAAAAATTAGCCAAGCTTGGTGGCATGTACCTGTCATCCCAGCTACTTGGGAGGCTGAGGCAGGAGAATTGCTTGAACCTGGGAGGCGGAGGTTGCAGTGAGCCAAGATTGTGCCACTGCACTCCAGCCTGGGTGACAGACAGAGATTCTGTCTCAAAGGAAAACACAAAACAAAACAAAATGAAACAAAAAACTCATACAAATCAATAAAAAAAACCCAACAGAAAAATGGACAAATATATGAATGGGCCCCTCACAGGAAGAGTAAATACAGATGTCCAATACACCTGTGACAAAGCAGAGCCCTTCAGAAGCGTTAAAATCCGGTAAGAGCCTATGTGATAGCTGCAGTGTTGACAAATATTCAAAAAGCTGTTGAGCAATCGCAACTCTTGTATACTGCTAGTGGGAAGCTTCATTTTGCCTTCTTTTTCTTTTCTTTCTTTTTTTTTTTTTTTTATTATACTTTAAGTTCTAGGGTACATGTACACAAAGTGCAGGTTTGTTACATATGTATACATGTGCCATGTTGGTGTGCTGCACCCATTAACTCGTCATTTACATTAGGTATATCTCCTAATGCTATCCCTCCCCCCTCCCCCCTCCCCACAATAGGCCCCAGTGTGTGATGTTCCCCTTCCTGTGTCCAAGTGATCTCATTGTTCAGTTCCCACCTATGAGTGAGAACATGCGGTGTTTGGTTTTCTGTTCTTCGATAGTTTGCTGAGAATAATGGTTTCCAGCTTCATCCATGTCCCTACAAAGGACACAAACTCATCCTTTTTTATGGCTGCATAGTATTCCATGGTGTATATGTGCCACATTTTCTTAATCCAGTCTGTCACTGATGGACTTTTGGGTTGATTCCAAGTCTTTGCGATTGCGAATAGTGCTGCAATAAACATACGTGTGCATGTGTCTTTATAGCAGCATGATTTATAATTCCTTTGGGTATATCCCCAGTAATGGGATGGCTGGATCAAATGGTATTTCTAGTTCTAGATCCTTGAGGAATCGCCACACTGTTTTCCACAATGGTTGAACTAGTTTACAGTCCCACCAACAGCATAAAAGTGTTCCTATTTCTCCGCATCCTCTCCAGCACTTGTTGTTTCCTGACTTTTTAATGATTGCCATTCTAACTGGTGTGAGATGTCATCTCACTGTGGCTTTGATTTGCATTTCTCTGATGGCGAGTGATGATGAGTATTTTTTCATGTGTCTGTTGGCTGTATGCATGTCTTCTTTTGAGAAGTGTCTGTTCATATCCTTTGCCCACTTTTCGATGGGGTTGTTTGTTTTTTTTCTTTTTCTAATAAAGCTGAAGAAAGTCATACCCTACAATCTGTCAGCTCTGGCTTGTGACCCTCTAGTGAGTGTTAACTTTAATTTAGTCAGTCACAATCAAAATATAAAAAACATGAAGGGCCAGGGGAGCTGACTCATGCCTGTCATTCAAGTGCTTTGGGAGGCTGAGGCAGAAGGGTTGTTTGAGCCCAGGAGTTAGGAGTTCGAGGATATAGTGAGCTATGATCAGGCCAGTGCACTCCAGCCTCGGTGACAGAGTGAGAATCCATCTTCAAAAAAAAAAAAAAAAAAAGAAAAAAGAAAAAAAAAATTGAAAAGAACGAATGAAATAGAATGAAAGAGAACAGAATTTATCAGAGTGTATCTCACGTAGTAAGGATAAGTTTTTTTTTTTGGTAAAACTTTTGTTCTATTTATATACATATAAACATCCAGAGTACATTGTAAGATGTATTTCTTACTGTTGGTCTTGGTCAAAAAAGTTCGAAGGCCTCTGCTTAGAGAAAAGCTGGCGCATGTATGCCAGGAGGCTTGTGGAGAGTATTAACAGTAGTGTGTTCAGTAATGGTGACACACTGGGAACACCCCTGATATGGTTTGGCGGTGTCCCCACCCAAAATCTTATCTTGAATTGTAATCCCTACATGTCAAGAGTGGGACTAGGTGGAGGTAATGGGATCATGGGGGTGGTTTCCCCCATGCTGTTCTAATGATGGTATGTGAATCTCATGAGATCTGTTTTTTTTGGTTTTTTTTTTTGAGATGGATGGAGTCTTGCCCTGTCACCAGGCTAGAGTGCAGTGGCGCAATCTTGGCTCACTGCAACCTCCACCTCCCAGGTTCAAGCGATTCTCATGACTCAGCCTCCTGAGTAGCTGGGACTACAGGCGTGCGCCACCAAACCCAGTCAATTTTTGTATTTTTAGTAGAGATGGGCTTTCACTATGTTGGTCAGGATGGTCTTGATCTCTTGACCTCGTGATCTACCTGCCTCAGCCTCCCAAAGTGCTGAGATTACAGGCATGAGCCACCGCGCCTGGCCAATCTGGTGGTTTTATAAGAATCTGGCATTTCCCCTGCTTGCACTCACTCCATCCTGCTGCCCTGTGAAGAAGGTGCCTGCTTCTCCTTTGCCTTCTGCCATGATTGTTAAGTTTCCTGAGGCCTCCCCCAGCAATGCAGAACTGTGGGTCGATTAAACCTCTTTCCTTTATAAATTACCCAGTCTTGGGTGTTCCTTCATAGCAGTGTGGGAATGGACTATATACAACCCCCAGTGATTGTTGACAGGAGTCAGGATAAGTAAACTGTAGCACATTCCCATTAGCCACGTGGGAATAGCATGCAAATGAATGAATAGCTATGGCCAATCAACATGGGTATGAAACTTAATACTGAACAAAAAAATTGTTTTGGAATGCTTGATGTTTGATTCTACTTTTACAAACTTTAAAAAACATAAACTAAATGTATATTGTTAAGGATTACATTTATATATTATTAAGGGATGTGTTTTTAAAAAAAATTAAAAATCAATAGGACAGTAGAGACAAAATTCAGGAGAGTGGCTACAACTGCATTAGGAGGAAGAGGAACACAGGGTTAACTTTTTTGGTAACAGCTTCATTGAGATATAATTTACATACTGTTGACGGTGACTGTGAAACCTCTGTTCTTGTCTTCTTGGTTAAAATAATTTTAACAAGAGACACAGGCGTAGAGGAACAACAGAAAGCAATTTATTGCAAAAGAGAAAGAACACTCTGAAAGCTAAGTGTAAAAAGAAACAGCCGAAAGTAATTTAGTGCAAAGGTAAAACTCTGAAAGATACACTCTGAAAGGTACACTCTGAGAGATAAGTCAGCGTGGGCTGATCGAGAGTGAGTCAGCAAAGACCGGCTCTGAGGGGACTCCCTTTGTGAGAATCTTACCTGATCATTCACAGGCGGTGGGAAGAGGTGTGTTGCTAGTAAGCATGTTCTGGGTGGTCCTCTGGGTGCACGTGAGCAGTTGCTGTACATGCTTGTTCCTGCACCGCATGTCTCATGACCATCTTAAATCTCTACCCAGGGGTGTGTTTTTCCCTATTATAATGAGCAAAGGGTCATTCTGAGGACAAGCAAAGTTCAAATGCACATGCTCTCTACAGGGGAAAGTCCCCACTGGAGGTAGTTCTGCTTGGATGAGCTTGATTACAACGTGAGTGCTGAGGTTTGTTGTGTTGTTGGTGCGGTTGCTGTGTCCCAGTGAACGCGGTTACAGGGCTCATTGTGCTGTTGACAGGGTGGTTGCCATGTCCCAAGTATGTGGTCATCTCCTTGATTATCTGTCCTGCCTCAATACCATATAGTTTACTTACTAAATTGTATAATTCAATACCCTTTAGCATATTCACAGAGTTATGAAACTAATACCACAATCAACTTTAAAACCTTCTCATCCCCTAAAAGGAAACACTGAACCTGAGTCTCCTGGCCCTTCCATCCCTAAATAATCATTACAATCATGAATTTACTTTATGTCTCTGTGTGTTTTCCCATTCCTGACAGTTCATATAAATGGAATCATATCCTATATGGCTTTTGTGACCAGCTTCCTTCACTTATCATGTTTCCAAGCTTCCTCCATATTTTAGCATGTATCAGTACTTCCTTTTTATGGCTGAATCATATTACATCATACGACTATACCACATTTCGTTATCCATTCGTCAGTTGATGGACATTTGGGTGTGTCACCTTTTGGCAATTATGAATAATGCTGAGTATTAGTCAGGGTTATTAGTCAGGGTTCTTCAGAGAACCAGAACCAATAGGAGGTTATCTGTCCATCAAGATTTCTTACAAAAAATTAGCTCATGAAGCAGTCACAGAGGCTGAGAAGTCCCACCATTTGCTGTTTGCAGGCTAGGGACCCCGGAGACTCAGGAAAGCCAGTGGTATCATTCCGTCTGCATCAAAAGACCTGGGAACCCGGGGAGCCGATAGTGCAAACCCCAGTCTGAGGGCAGGAGAAGATGAGGTGAGCTGTCTCAACACAAGCAGTGAGGCAGACAAAAACGGGACGAATTCCTTATTCCTCTGCCTTTGTTCTATTCAAGCCCTCAACAGATCGATGCTCCCCACCTACGTAAGGGAGGGTCATCTGCTTTACCCATTCCACCAATTCAAATGCTGGTCTCATCTGGAAGCACCTCACAGACATGCCCAGAAATCACGCAGCATCTGGGCATCCCATGGCCCTGTCAGATTGACACATCAAATTACCCACCACTGTTATGAACTGTGTGGACATCTGTGGACAGGTTTTTGTGGGACAGGGCTTATTTAAGAAACTGGTTATTTCCTATTTCTTCAACTAGGTTTACTGATACCTGAGTGTTTTGTTATTATTTCTAGTGTTTTACACTTATGTTGCAAGTATTCTTCTATACGGATATAAGATTCAATAAAACCCTTTATTTATTTATTTATTCTGAGACATAGTCTCGCTCTGTCACCCAGGCTGGAGGGCAGTGGCATGATCTCGGGTCACTGCAACCTCCGCCTTCCAGGTTCAAGCGATTCTCGTGCCTCAGCCTCCCAAGCAGCTGGGACTACAGGCACACGCCACCAGGCCCGGCTAATTTTTGTATTTTTAGTAGAGACGGGGTTTCACCATGTTGGCCAGGCTGGTCTCCAACTTCTGACCTCAAGTGATTCACCCACCTTGGCCTCCCAAAGTGCTGGGATTACAGGCATCAGCCACTGTGCCCGGCCAAAACCCATTAAAATTATATGTAGCCCAAGATATTCCTGGCATATACACAGAAAGATAACATTGCCTCTAGAAAGGGGAGCTGGGTTGCTGGAGGCTGGAGGTGGGGAGAATGGAGGCTTATCTTTCCTTTTATAGCCTTTTATACAATTAAACAAATATAGAGAGTGTATATGTGAACAAAAATGTAAGTATTCCAAGCTTCTGTAGGCCTAGAGCTCACCATCTGGCCAGGTGTGACCTGCCCTACCCCGTTCTCTGTCGGTAGAACTTTGACACCTTTCCTGCTCATCATAAACAGTAGGGAGACAGCGAATTCTCAGTCCACCGGCCCTTGATTTGCAGCGTCTCCTTTCCTATGGCTCCTGGACATAATTTCCTGACACTGTGAACCACTTGGATTCGGTGAAAAGCCACAGGCGCCAGCATGAGTACAGTGATGTTGCTTCCCAACTCCACCCTGCACGATCTGGTTGGTCATTGTGCCCACCCTCCTGAGATCCCTTCAGCGGACCGCATGTGGAAGTCCTCCTGCCCAGGGAAACAGGGGTGTGATGTGGTTGCAAGGGGAGGGCAGGCATAGGATGAACTGAGATTGCCGGACTGGAGGTCCGCCCCTAAAAGGATGATGAGCAAGCCCGGGTGGGACCGGCCCAGAGGGCTCTGGACAATGCGGCAGGAGATAGTTAGCCAAGCCAACCCCACTGTCTCCCTCTAGAAGGAATACTTTGAAGATTGTCCCACTGCAACCCAGAGGAGAATGGAGTGGAGGTGCTGAGAGAGGCCGTCTCCACGGGAGCAAGACCGCGTGGGCTGAGGGAGTAGCTGGTCGTGCAGAGCTGCTGTGGCTCTCAAAGAGTTTTCCAGTTCTGGCTCCAGTCCATCTGCATCCCCACAGTAAAGCTCTTTGTTTGTTTGTTTATAGCCCGAAGAAAGTCATTTAATGGTCCTTGCCCCCATGCCCCGCAGTGAGGATGCTCAGCTCCACCCAGCCCCACCCACCCCTTCCTGTCCAGTTTGCTCAGGACCGGACAACTATATGCAGATGTCAGAAGAGATACTTATTTGGAGCTTGGGTAGCATAAGCATGCAGGTGCCTCAAAGAAGCAACCTCTACACACCCAGTCATGGGTTTTGTTTCCATTTGGTGGGGAATGAGTGTTCTGAACTGTGGGTGAGAGGCAGAAAGCGGAGTGGTTTTCAAACTGCGGTCCTAGCAGCGTCACTCTGTTTCCAGGGTAGAGGAATGTGTCTCCAATGACATGATTTGTCTAGGGCCATGGGGTTTGAGGTTGGTGGAAATGTCCGCCTCTCCTAGCAACAATCATTCCCAATTTGGAGGCATGAGTCTCAGTCTCTCTGGGGCTCCTCTCTCCTTTTTGAAAATTTCCCCCATGGTCTCTGTCTCTACATCCTGCCTTGCCCCCACAACCACTGGATCTTGCTTGTTCCACCTGAAACCTGGTGATTGTCAGCTGTGCCCCTGACCACACTGCCACTAAGTCCTTCTCAATCTAGATCCTGAGCTCTGATTCCTCTTCTCTCTGATTTTCATGCTCCCTTGCCTACTTGATATGTGCTCTGCCCCTGTTTGAAGACGGAAAATTTCACATGAACCTTGATCTATGTTCTAAAATAGTTGTGTATGGGCTGGGTCACGGGGAAAACGAAACTCAGAGCTAATTTAAGGCTGGACACAGAGTCAGCAACACACAAGACATCATCTTGAAGGAAGGATGGCTTTGGTAAGTCCCCAGAAAGGGTTTTAAAGCTTTGATCTGAGGAACAACCACCCTGTTAGTGGTGACTATGTGTGTTCTCCTTGTTGGTCTACAGCTCTGGCATGGAGGGCACATGGGCACACGCTGAGGTCTGGGGGTCTGGCTCTCTCAGACACCGTGGGAAGGAACCATGGCACTGGGTTATGAGCCCAGAGGGTCCCCAGCCTCAGCTGCTGCATGGGGTCTGGTTCTACTGAGGCCAAAGTTTGGGTTTATGCTTTTCCAAGCCCTCCTCTGGCCACACTCCCAGTGGCTCCGCTAAGCCTCCTGAAGGCAGGAATGGTGGGCTCAGGGAGAGCAGCCCTTGGTTCACCACACAGGCCACCTCCTCCGTCACACCATCCTCAGTGGGTGGGATGAGCTGGGGAGGGAGGGTCCAGGGAAAGGGCTCCATCTGTGTGGGTGGTGATGGGGGCTGTCAGAAAGGGCTCTGTCTCCCTTGCCTCCAGGCAGGGCCAGTTCCTCTACGTTACCTCCTTCCCTCCAATCCCTTCTTAGGTTCCTTCTTCCTTCAGGCCCAATAGCAGCCACATTTCCTGAGTGCTCAGGGTCCAGATACCATGCTAAACACTTACTTAATCCACACCAGGTAGTTAATAAGCAATCCTATGAAGTAGGCATAATACTGCCAACTTCACAGATGGGGGGAATGATATTCTGGTAAGTATTAGAGAGGGGGCTGCCCAAAAGGCAGAGAGGGAATTTGAACTTATGAGGGTCTGACTCTAAAGCTTCAACTTAAAAAAGAAAGAACATATTTAATTTCAGGAGGAATATGTGAACACATTCACCTTATTTGAAAAACCAAAACTCTAGCCTGGGCAGCATAGTGAGATCCCATTTCTACAGAAAATATTAAAATTAGCCAGGGATAATGGTACATGCTTATAGTCCTAGCTACTTGGGAGGCTGAGGTGGGAGGATCGCTTGAGCTGGGAAGGTTGAGGCTTCCTGCAGTGAGCTGTGATAGTGCCGCTGCATTCTAGCCTGGGTGACAAAGTGAGATCACGTGTCAAAAAAAGGCAAAAGCCAAAACCAAAAATGATTAGTATAAAAGCTATTGTCCCCTTTGACCATCTTTCCCATCTGTACAGCCTCTCCCCTCGGTATAGCCTGGTGTGTATTCTTTCAAATATTTTTCTATGTTTTTGCATACATATATGGCTACCTTACAAATATTGGTTTGTAGCTTTGGGGTTTGTTGTAGTTTTGAATTGCATTCCCTGAGGACATTTCAGTTAGGAAATGCTTGAATCTTTTCCTTTATTTACCAGCTATTGGAATAATATGGTGATTCTTTTCTGTCCTCCAAAGATGCCTACTGTTTTTAAAAAATATCCTTATGAACACATGGGTTTTAACGTATTTGATGTGTTTCAGTCTGTGTACAGTTATTATTATTATTATTTTTTTGATGCTCAAATTGTCCCTTATTTGGTCAAGTTGACTCTTGACCCCTCTAGTCAAAGGCTTTACTTTTGTTTTTTAATTTCAAGATTTTTGGGGGGGAATATGTAGTATTTGGTTACATAAATGAGTACTTTAGTGGTGATTTCTGAGATTTTGGTGTACCCATTATCTGACCAGTGTACTCTGTATCCAATGTGTAGTCTTTGTTTGTTTGTTTGTTTGTTTTTGAGATGGAGTCTCACTCTGTCGCCCAGGCTGGAGTGCAGTGGCATGATCTCTGGGTTCAAGCAATTCTCGTGCCTCAGCCTCCCAAGTAGGTGGGACTACAGGTGTCTGCCACTATACCCATCTAATTTTAGTATTTTTAGTAGAGATGGGGTTTCACCATGTTGGCCAGGCTGGTCTCAAACTTCTGACCTCAGGCAATCTGCCCACTTTGGCCTCTCAAAGTGCTGGGATTACAGGCGTGAGCCACCGCGCCCAGCCCCAGTGTGTAGTCTTTTATTCCTCACCCACTCCCACCCTTTTCCCTGAGTCCCCAAAGTCTCTTGTATGATTATTATGCCTTTGCGTCCTCATAGCTTAGCTCCCACTCATGAGTGAGAACATACGATGTTTGGTTTTCCATTCCTGCGTTCCAATTCCATCCAAGTTGCTTCAAATGAAAGGCTTTACTTTTAACTATAGCTCCCCACCAGATTCTGAGTTGACTGGCACTCTCGCCGCCCTCAGCAGCAGTTCAATTCCTTTGTGGCCTGGCTCAACTGAGTTAGGGGGAGGAGGGGTGCTGGCTGGCACCATAGCATACCGGAAACAGAACTCTTGTGGCAAGGGCTGTCTGCCATCTGCCATTCTGGGTGTGGCCAGGGCAACATTCCTCCCACCCATGCACCCTCCAGAGGGGCACTGCCCTACCACCAACTCCAACCACACCCTGCCATCCCTTGCTTTAATTTTAGCCTGAGCTCAGACTTCAGCTGCCCTGGGCTTGCCTAGGACATTCTGGGATGGTTAAAGGCATTAATGTTGGAAACTTTCAGCCCTACCCTTCATTCCTCCTCTTCTACTTACTAGGCAAGTTACCTAACCTTCCTGAGACTCCATGTGCTCATTGTCAAGTGGGGGTAATGATAGTTTTCACCCAAGGAGCAGTGTGTAATGTGGGTCAAGTGTCTGCCTGCCTCTGACATGCTGGGCGTTGCAAGTCAGAGCTCTAGAACTCGTAGGAATCACTTGGGCTCAGGCTCATGGCAGGTGGCCCTTAAAGAGGCATTTTAGGCTTCCTTGGGAATCATGCAGTCACTTGCTGACAAAAACATACTCTGTGCATAAAATGCACTCACATTCAGCCTGGGCACATCACTCCATCACACTCCTGTGCTGCACATTCATGAAAATCTCCCTTAAAGATACTCTCTTCATCTCCTCCTTGTCCCCTGAAGAGCACCTTTTCAGTCCTGCGACCCCAGTAAATGAAGGTGCTTCCTACACATGTGAGCAGTGCTCCTTCTCTCCTGTTTCCCGCAAGTGATGAGCAGAGGGAATCTGCAGGCTGGGCTGGGGCTCCTTGCAGGTCAGGCCCTAGAATGTTTCCTGCAGATGACTTACCTCTGCCTGTTTCTGGTTTTTCTGTTGCAGGCTAGACGAAGACGAACACTGAGACCTGGAGACCTGATTGAGATTTCTCGCTTTGGCTATGAGCACTGGGCCATCTACGTGGGACATGGCTATGTGGTCCATCTGGCTCCTCCCAGTAAGGATGGGTTCTCTTTTTAAGCACAAGGGTTGAGATCAAGAATGTGAAGAGATGCACAATTATGTGCTTGTCCTCACTTCAGGGTCTAGCAGAGTAGGCACTCAATACGTAATGCTGAATGAATTGTGCTTTTCCTGCTAGATGTAACAACTGCTATTCTTCTTTCGCAGTAAGTTGGTGGAGAGACTATTGACCTTTATTCCATTATAGAGTGGGGTTCAGTCTGACCAACTCATTGTGCTTGGTAAGCATCCCTCCATGGGATTTCCTATGCATTTGTTGTTCTGGAGGTACAAGCCAGGGTAAGAAGCAGTTACTTCCTTCACATAGCTTACAACTGAGCGCATCGTACAATGGAAGGAGCGCGTAGGCCTCCCAGCTCAACAGAACCAGTTTGGAATTGTGACTCCTCTGCTTACAGACTGTGTGCCTTGAGCATGCAGCTTCACATCACTAAGTTCAGCTGCACCTTCTATAGAGCAGGGATGAGAATCCCTATGTCCCACCTCATGGAGGGATGAAATGAAGGAAGGTACAGGAAAGCACTGGTGCAGGGCCTGGCCAGGGGCTAAAGCAACCTCCCTTTCCATCTGAAGCATTGTGGCATCAAAGAAAATTCCAAAATACTGGAAACTACTCAAGTGCAAGACATCAGGGGATTGGTCAAGTAAAATAGATATACCTGCGTATAATGGAATGCTATGCAGCCATTAAAATAGTTGTACAGCAGGTGTATATATACACTTTATACACATCTATATATACACACATAGATGTATATATATTTACATATACAGATGCTCTGAGTTTCACTTTCCCTGTGACCCAGCCCAACTTTCTATGTGTATATGTACACATACAGATTTAACTCTTTTTTTTTTTTTTTGAGACGGAGTCTCGCTCTGTCACCAGGCTAGAGTGCAGTGGCGCAATCTCAGCTCACTGCAACCTCTGCCTCCCGGGTTCAAGTGATTCTCCTGCCTCAGCCTCCCGAGTAGCTATGACTACAGGTGCCCGCCACCATGCCTAGCTAATTTTTTGTATTTTTAGTAGAGACGGGGTTTCACCATTTTGGCTAGGATAGTCTCAATCTCTTGACTTCATGATCCACCCACCTCAACCTCCCAAAGTGTTGGGATTACAGGCGTGAACCACCACGCCCGGCCCAGACTTAATTCTTATAGAGATTGTCATGATGAGTCAGTGACTGCTGACAAATATTTAAGACTCTTGAGAGAATACAGTGCATAACACGTATTATCAATATGAGTAATAGGAAGATATGTATATGTACGCATACAGACTTGGACTGGGTCACCAGGGAAGTGAAACTCAGAACATCTATATATGTAGATATATATGCAACTCTTTTCAAGAGTTGTAGAAATATTGATACTTATATATGTATATATGCACATCTATATCTATATATAGATGTGTATATTAATGAAATCAAATCAAGCTAGAGAAGTTTAAAAGGCTTGTTGCACATACAAAAGAACAGTTCTTGAATCCAGAGACTTTGAGCTAAAATGACAAGAAGCTTGGCTCACAGCAATTATAGCTCAGTTTACAAAGTTATGTAAATGAAGAAGTGCATTGTTTTCTGTCATAATTGACTAGAGACTTACATCCTTTTAAGGGAGCAGTGCTGCATAAACTTACTTATTTGCATCTGAGTGGTGAAACTGTGAGGTCACGTTGACATGTGACTTTAAACAATTTGGATATGCCCTGGTTACTAGGTCCAATTACAGGCTATAATAGGCTATAGGTCTACTTTTTCCTCCACGTTTTTGGGTGAGAAAAGCCTGATTGTTGCATTCACAGACAAACATGTAGAGGGCTTAGAATAGTTGGGTAGTCCTAGTGTGAAAGGATTCTGTAAAGCCTGTTTAAGTTCAGTAAAGGTTTTCTCATGTTCTATTTACCATGGAAGAAGTTCCTCAGTGCTATTTTTGGTTAGTTAATAGAGTGGAAATGGCTGGGCACAGTGGTTCACGCCTATAATCTCAGCACTTTGGGAGACCGAGGTGGGTGAATCACTTGAGGTCAGGAGTTCAGGACCAGCCTGGCCAACATGGCAAAACCCCATCGCTACTAAAAAAAAATTCAAAATTTAGCTGGGTGTGGTGGTACATGCCTGTAGTCCCAGCTACTTGGGAGGCTGAGTCATGAGAATCACTTGAACCCGGGAGGCAGAGGTTTCAGGAAGCCAAGATTGCACCATTGCACTCCAGTCTGGGTGACAGAACGAGACTCTTGTCTCAAACAAAACAAAACAAAACAAAACAAGCCATCAGATCTCATGAGATTCACTTACTATCATTAGAACAGCATGAGGGAAACCGCCCCCATGATCCCATTACCTCTACCTGGTCCCGCCCTTGACATGTGGGGATTACAATTCAAGATGAGATTTTGGATAGGGACACAGCAAAACTATATCAGGCATGTTCCCAGTGTGTCACTATACTGAACAGTCTACTGTTAATACTCTCCACAAGCCTTCTGGCATACACAAAAAAAAGAGTGGAGAGGCCACTAAAGAATAATTTGGGTTCTAGGACTTGCAATATCCTGCAAGCCTGAGGAATCCTCTGAGTTGTCTTTCAGTTACAGGTCAAGGAAAATTTGGATATTACTTATTCTTTCTGGGCACAGAAATATTCCTTTTTTAGATAAATTATGACCTAGATAATGAACCATCTCTTATGAAAGTTGAAGCTTATCTTGAGAGGTCTTATACCCCTTATAAGCTAGTTGTTATAAGAGTTATGTTGAGTAAATTTCTGAGTCCTCTTTAGATGAGGAACACAGAAACAAATCTGCATTTCTGGGAAACATACTGCATTTCTGGGAAACATACTGCATTTCTGGGAAATTTCAGGGGTTTTAAATTTTTATGTAAAACTTGTGAAAAGTATAAGGGAGCCTCAATAATACTATCCAAGTATACTGTTGACTTCTCCAAGTAAAATTAAAAAAATATTGACTTTCTCTGTCTATTGGGCTGCTAAAGAAAGCAGAGCATAAGTCCACAATGTTGACATGAGGATAGCTTAAGTTTTATTTATGGTTACAGCTAGCATTTTGGGGAAATCAGAAGAATTTTAAGTTTTTCGTTACATGGTAATGAGTGGTCTAGGACTATTCAAACTATGGCCTCCATTTTAGTTTCTCTTTAAGTGTGTGCATGTGTTTAGTTTTTAAAAAATCAGACTTATTTAAGAATAATTTACAAATAGTAAAATTTATCCTTTTTAGTATGCAATTCTATGAGTTTTGACAAATGCATATGACTATGTAACAATCACCATAATCTAGTTATAAAATAATTCCCTAATTTTCTCTGTTCAGCTGAACCCATGGTTGGAGTGGCCCCAAAAGTGGTGTCAGGGGAGTTTCTTCAGGGGACTGCCCCCAAAAATCCTGAGATGGGGCCAGTTTGGATTCCAAAGAAAGAAGCACTAAATGCCAGGCTGATCAGTCCAAAGCATTTATTAGGCGAACTTATATGCAGAGGGCTGAAGGTCCTCTAATTGGACAGCAAGACAGTAGATGTTCTTCCCAGGAATGTCCAGAACAAGGGGGTTGGGTTATGAGGTTCACATGAGGGTTTAAAGAATTTGGTTCAAAGCTGGGGCTAGTTTCTACGTGCTTAGCAACACATTTGCTCTTTCAGTGTTTCATGCAACAACCTAAACAACTTTATCCGTGCCAGGGAATGAATGTTAAAGGCTCCAGCTTGGGTTCAAGCCTGCAGAGGGCAACACGCAGCTAGTCGGGTCACAGAGTGTCAAGGCATTCTGTGTTAGTCAGGACAAAGAAAGAAAGTGGGAAAAAACTGGGGAACACTACACCTCATCCCGTGAAAATTCTCCCATGCCCCTTTGTTGTCAACCCCCATATATATGCTCACACCTCCAGTTCCTGGCAAGCTATGATCTTTTCTCTGTCCCTGTGGTTTTGCTTTTTCCAGAATGTCATATAACTGAAACCATACAGAATGTAGCCTTTTGTGTCCAGTTACTTTAACTTAATGCATTTAAGATTGATGTATGTTGTAGCATGTGTTAGTACTTTGTTCCTTTTTCTTGCTGAATAGTATTCCATTGTATGGATATACCACCATTTATTTATTCATTCACCAGCTGAATGACATTTGGGTGATTTTCAGTTTTTGACAATAATCATTAGAGCCACTATAAATGTTCCCATGCATGTTTTTTTTGTAAGTGTGAACACAGATTTTTATTTCTTCTGGATATATACCTAGGAGTGGGATTGTAGGGTCATATGGTAAGTGAATATTTAGTTTAATAAGAAACTGGCAAACTGTTGTCCAAAGTACCTCACCAGCAATACAGGAAAGGGTGCTATCTATTGGGGAGAAGGCAGAACCGCATCCCAGAACTGAGAGACTGAGGGGCAGGAATAGGAGAGTGAGAGGAAGAGGGGGAAGAGAGGGGCATGGGGGAGACTGACAGGTGGAAATAGGGGGTGAGATGTTGGAAGACTAGGGGCAGAGATAGGAAAACTATGGGGCAGAAAACAGAATCTTAGAAGCCAAGAAGGCAAGACATTGGGTTGGGGGAGATAAAGGGGTAGGGATGGAGGAGACAGTGTATTTTTCTCATGAAAATGAATAAATTATTGGTGACATATTTTTATACCTGTATTAATCTTGTTTCCTCCAGCTCCCCTTCTTTTTAGGATCTGCAGTCCGTCCAGGCAAGACTGGGTCTGACTCGTCTGTTTCTCTCCTTGGCAGAGGGTCTTTCTGGCCCCCATTCCTGCTCCTGTAGCTGGAGTGAGCTGGGACCAAGACATTTGTTTAAATGTCATTTTGAAAAGAAAAGAAAAATCAGTAAAGGAAAGTGTGAATACACACCTAAGTTTAGAAACTAGTCGTTAGATAAACTGGCTGTTCAGAAACTGACATTACAACAGGCTTTCTTTAAGCTGGGCTGCTTCTAGCAGGGTCCATTGTAGACCCCTGGGTCCGTTGGGCCCTCCCTGAGGGTTCTGGGTGCTGTCACTTTGCCTCTGTTTCATTGCAGCTTCCCAGGAGGCTGGGGTCCCCTTTAGAGGCCAATTGGAGAGTTTAAAGCTGGAGGGCATGGACATCCCCTGGCCTAGTTCCTCTAATTTGAAAATGATGACACCAGGGTCCCAAGATGAGAAGGGCTTTTTCTGAAGACACACAGTAAGAGAGCCAGGGCCAGAACCTGGGGGCCCTGGATTCCCGGGACAGGCTTCCGTCTTGTTCAGCTGTTTCCTTTCCTATTGTTTCAAAATGCCACCCTCACCTACTGGAGCTCCCACAGCACCGTCTCGGGGCAATGGAGTGACATTTTCTTTTCTCTACCTTTTTGGAGACAAGATGTCACTCTGCTGCCCAGGCTGGAGCGTAATGGCACAATCACAGCTCACTGCAGCCTGTAATTTCTGCGCTAAAGCAATCCTCCAGCCTCGCCTCTGGAGTAGCTAGAATTACAGGTATGTGCTGCCACAACCAGCTCATTTTTTAATTTTTATTTTTAGAGACAGGAGTTTTAGTACATGGTGCAGGCTGGTCTCCAACTCCTGGCCTCAAGTGTTCCTCCGGCCTTGGCCTTCCAAAGCACTGAGATTACAGGCACCCGGCCTGGAGTGACTTTTTCTAAGCCACAAGCTAGTGAGAGGCAGTTGGGACTATGGCCTGGGGCTCTTTTGCCTCCTCTGTGTGCCCTGTACCACCCTGCCTTGACTGTTGACTCTTTCAGGTATATCTAAACTCACATGGTCCTTTAGAGCTCAGGTTATTTACTTTAGAAATGAGGAAACCAGAGCCTAGGGACCCATGGTGACTTCTCCCAAGTCACCCAGGCTTGGGTCTTCCCTGTTCTCAAGTTTAAGGCCAGGCAGGATGGACAGGTCCTTCCACAGCTCCTCCTTCTCGATGGTGCTCGGCGCACCGAGCTGGCTCGGAGCACTGCTGGCTCCACCGAAGTTGGAGCCAGCCCTGAGCCCCCCAGGCCCTGCCCAGGACTGAACTCACTGTTTGCACAGGTGAAATTGCTGGAGCTGGTGCGGCCAGTGTCCTGTCTGCCCTGACCAACAAAGCCATAGTGAAGAAGGAACTGCTGTCTGACGTGGCTGGGAGAGACAACTACAGGGTCAATAACAAACACGATGACAAATACAGGCCACTGCCTTGCAACAAAATCGTCAAGCGGGCAGAGGAGTTGGTGGGGCAGGAGTTGCCTTATTCGCTGACCAGTGACAACTGCGAGCACTTCGTGAACGATCTGCGCTATGGGGTCTCCCGCAGTGACCAGGTGCATCTTCAGACTGTGTCCCCTTCCCAGGAGCCAGGCCACTCCCTCAGCTGCCAGAGGCAGCTATGTTCTTGTTCTACCTATGGCTTTGTTCTTCCATTCATTCTGTGCCCACCAGACATCTCCACTCCTCTTTCCTGGGTGGCCTGACCTCTTGGCATCCCCTCTCCCAGCCAATATTTGTTCCCTCTGTGATTCAAATGAAGAGGACTGGGCCAGATGAGTCTTTCCTGAGCCGTAGTTTCCTGGTGTATGTATCGTGGTCCTGCCCTGATGCTGAGTGTGCTCTGCCTTCTCTTCCGCTGCAGGTCACTGATGCAGTCACGGCAGCAAGTGTGGCAGCAGGCCTGCTGGCTGCTGCAGGCCTTGTGGGGTTGCTGCTGGCCAGAAGCAAGCGGGAAAGGCAATAAATCCAAGAAATTGTCCCAACAACAACCAATTCTTATGGAGGAATACTATCTAGCCAGCAGGAGTGGAGTTTGGCTTACTGATTTTACTGTTTTGTGTTCATGAATCTTTATTTTAATGGAGTTAAAAGCATAGGAAAATTTATTTGGAAATGCAGCTTAGTATGAATTCTATTAAAGACATCATTGGGCTCTGCTATGGACTGAATGCTTGTGTTCCTCTCACACCCCAAATTCATATGTTGAACTCTAACCCACCTGTGGGAGGGTATTGGAGGTGGGGTCACTGGGAGGTAATTAGGTTGTGAGGGTAGAGCCTCTAGGATGGAATTAGTGTTCTTATGTGAAAAGGAAGAGTCCAGACCGGGCACAGTGGCTCATGCCTGTAATCCCAGAACTTTGGGAGGCCAAGGCGGGAGGATCACCTGAGGTCAGGAGTTCAAGACCAGCCTGGGCAACATAGTGAAACCCCATCTCTACTAAAAATACAAAAATTAGCCAGGTGTGGAGGCAGGTGCCAGTAATCCCAGCTACTTGGGAGGCTAAGGTATGAGAATTGCTTTAACCCGGGAGGCAGAGGTTGCAGTGAGCCAGGATCATGCCATTGTACTCCAGCCTGGGTGACAGAATGAGACTCTATCTCAGAAAAAAAAAAAAAAAAAAAAAAAAAGGAAGAGACCAGAGCTCACACTCTCTCCACCACGTGAGGACCTAGTGAGAAGGTGACTGCAAGCCAGGAAGATTCTCCAGGTGCTCTCAGCATAACTGTCACCCTGACAAGTGGCTGCCCTGAACACTTACTCCCTCCCTCCCTCCACCGCCCCAGGGAAGCACAGGTCTCCCCCTGGAGGATGCTTCTGGGGTGCATCCGCCATCTTTGGTTTCACCAATTTCTTCACAGAAAGTGAGAGAATGGGGGGCTGAGCAGCTCCTGACCTTTCTGCCCACAGCTTCAAGCTTGCACTGAGTGATGCTACTCCAAGGCCTGAGCCTGCGAAATCTGCAGTGGGCAGACAGGAGCTATCCTGGGACATCAAGCAAGGCAGCGGGTGAGACTGCCCATGCAAGTCTCATCAGAGAACATTCCAGTGGCCTGACCCAAAGAACTGACTTTTGGGTCAAATTGACTTGAAGGGAATCCAGAACCTTCGCTTAGTGACTGTGTGACCTTGGGTCACTGGCTTAGACTCTGAGTCTAGTTTCCCTTTCTGTCCACACAGTATTAAAACTGCTCACCTCCCGGGAACTATGGAGAGCACGTAGCCTGAGGACGTGGCTAGTGATTTTGACTTCAGAGTGTGTAAACACAGAACAGCTGTTGTGGTCAATTTGGGCACGTTGGCCAAAACAGAGATGGCAGGAGAAGCTGTGTTTAATATCCCTTTCTTTGATGAGCTGGAGCCAGAGCCCAGGGCCCTATCCCTGGTCCTTGTCCTTCCACATTGCACTTTCATGACGGCTTCCTTCTTCTCCTATGTCTTGAGTGCCAAGGGTCAGGGCTCTGCAGGAGGGGCCAGGTCCAACCATGGGACTTCCTGATGGTTTGAGGAGATCTTTGCAGGAACTAAGACCCTCCCTACTCATGTCTTAAATTAGTTTCTCTTACCCCAAAATGAGACTTTAAGCCACCCAGGAAAGAGGATAATAGGGCAGGCAGCACTGGGAGCTCCCCTGCTCCTCCTGCTCCTCCTATGTCCTGGTTGTCTCAGATCCCAACCACCTTCAGAGCACTTTCTGGTGAATGCACATAAGCAAAACATTTCATTGTCCATGAGGCAGGAGGGCAGCACTAGGGCCTCTCTGTGTCCTGCCAGCTGTCCCGTCACTCCTGGGTGGGGAGAGGGATGCTGTCTTCGAGAGTGACACAAACAACAAAGGACAATCCAGTCCTACCACACACAGCCCAGGATTCCTGTTTCTCCAGCACCAATCAGTTTCTTAAAAATTTCTTGAGCTGAAAAACAGCTTGTGGAAGGAATATATGCATGCTCTCTTCAGCCACTTTTATTTATTTATTTATTTTTTGAGACAGGGTCTCTCTCTGTTGTCCAGGCTGGAGTGCCGTGGTGCGATCTTGGCTCACTGCAACCTCCGTCACTGGGTACAAGTAGTTCTTGTGTCTCAACCTCCTGAGTAGCTGGGACTACAGGCACCTGCCACCATGCCTGGCTAATTTTTGTGTTTTTAGTAGAGATGGGGTTTTGCCACGTTGGTCAGGGTGGTCTCGAACTCCTGACCTCAGGTGATCCACCCGCCTTGGCCTCCCAAAGTGCTGATATTACAAGTGTGAGCCACCGCACCTGGCCTTCAGCTACTTTTAATCTTAGCAAAAAGATTTGCTGAGACCAAGGACTGTCCAGAGGTGGTACAACCATTTAATGAACTTATGAAAAAATGAAGTATGCTTTTGTTACATATATATGTATAATATATATAAAATATGTATTATATATGAGAGTGTGTGTGTGTGTGTATATATATATATATATATATTCCACATTTAGTGAAATCTAGTTCATGGAAGTCAGTCCAGAGAGGTCTGGAACTGGTTCAGTGTATTTCTCAACTTCACAGCAATAGAATCCTGGTGTATATTAACCTTTGGTGGCCACAACATTTTTTTGAGAAGAGTGGTCATGTTTTTTATTTTTATTTTTTTGAGAAGAGTGGTCATGTTTTATATTTTTATTTTTTACTTGTACTTTTTTTGATCATAGCTCACTGCAGACTTGAACTCCTGGGCTCAAATGATCCTCCCGCCTCAGCCTCTTGAGTAGCTGGGACTATAGGCACACACTATAAGTGTTAAAGAAAGAGGAAAGAAACACAAAAAGGGGCTCAACCGTCAAAGACAGGTTTATTTAGAGAATAAACCTGAGAGGAGCTTCTGGTTGATTTTGGTCATGAGTGTTCTAACGGACTAAGGATATTTAAGAGTTTAGGAAGTGGGAAGATCATTGTAGGTTTGGAATGTTTCTATGTGAGGGAAAGTTTACTGTAGGGTTAGAATGTCTCTGGTCAGAGGGGAGCCTATCTTGGGGTTGGCATGTTTCTGGTTGGAAAGGGTTTTATCTTAGGGTTGGAATGTTCCTGGTTATCCTGGGAGTTGGTTTCCCAGCATAGGGAAATGTCCTGATGTCCTGGAGATGATGTTCTGGGGCTGGATTTAGGCAGTTTTTTAATTAACGGGAACATAGAATGTTGATGTTTGTCCAAGATGGCGATGGTCCTTCTCTGTCATGCACCACCACACCTGGCTAATCTTTTTTTATTTTTAATTTTTATTTTTTTGTAGAGACAGGGTCTTACTATGTTGCCTAGGCTGGTCTTGAACTCCTGGGCTCAAGAGATCCTCCTTTGGTCTCCCAAAGTACCGGGATTACAGGTGTGTGCCCCTGTGCCCGGCCCTGTTTTCCTACATATTAGTTAATAAATTTGTTAATTAAATAAACCACTATCTTTTTTTCCTTTTTGAGAGATGGGGTTTCACTATGTTGCCCAAGCTGATCTCGAACTCCTGGGCTCAAGTAATCCTGCCACAGCCTCCCAAGTAGCTGGGATTACAGGTGCATACTACTGTGCTTGGCTTGTAATCCATCGTCTATCAAGCGGTTATAGAAAGTTAAGCATTGTACTTGATGCTGGGGTCCCAGTGGTACCAAACTTGGACTGTTCCAAAAATACTGGCAGGGAAAGGCACATTCGTAAAATAACCACATGGATCAGTGTTCACTGCAACTGTGAGAATCACATGAAGTGCAGACACGTGGACATCTGAGACTCCTAACGGGGATCTGACCTAGTCATGGAGGTCAAGCACACCTTGGAAGGGCCTGGATGTTCCCATTGTCCAGCACACTGGAACAATTGATCCTGGACAGGCAATGAAATCTGGGGAGGTGAGCCTTAGATCACAAGAAGTGAGAAAGCCTTCTTCTCTTGCTGTGCCTTCTGGTTTTTAGACCTGGACTCTGGGTAGAGCAGCTGGGCCCTCTGATGTGGAGGTAGCCCTGGAGCAAGGCAGGCATGGATGCTTCTGCAATCCCCAAATGGAGCCTGGCATTTCAGCCAGGAATCTAAGCAGATCCCCCTCTAATTGTAGCAATGATAAGTTATTCTCTTTGTTCTTCAACCTTCCAATAGCCCTGAGCTTCCAGGGGAGTCTCGTTAATCATCACAGCCTGGTCTCCACTGTGTTGGTGAATTAAGGGACCAACCAGCTCGCTCACGCATGAAAAAGTACAACCCAGGGGAGGGTGATGTCCTCAGTCCTGAAGGCAGAGTGGTGGTGGCTGCAGTGACCACCATGGAAGCGGCCACTGAGTAGGGTCACTGGTGGTAGAGGCTGGAGTGAGGAAGCACAGAAACATGGGGAGCTGGGCACTTCCGGAGCCACACCCAGGGCATGCTGGAAGTAGTGGAGGGAGATTTAGAGGTAGCTAATTCTCAGCATTCCACCCAGGACCAGCTTGAACCATGGCAATTTGGGCTTGGAAAGAATATTACTCCATCTAGTAGTCACAGGTGGGTGAGAACTCAGACCTTTGAGCTAAAAAAAAAAAAAAAAAAACTTTCTAAAAAGAGGGCCAGTTGAGGAAGGGAACGGGGAAGATGCTGGTAGATGCGTAGGTGTTGTGAGTGGATTTAAGCACCACATGAGACTATACCGGGAGGTAATTAAGTTTTTTTTTTTTACCTCCCTGAGAGTAAAATTAATGACATGCAATTACGTCAATGTTATGTCTGTGTAGAATGATAAAGATAATTCACTGAACATCTGTTACGTACCAGACATGGGGCTGGGTGCCGTGTATGCATTATCTTAGGTGATCCTCCTGACATCACCTGACATGGAAGAAATGAGTTTCAGAGAATCAACAGCCTTCTCCAAAGTCACCCAGCTGGAAATTGCTGGAACTATCCAGTGGGTGTTCACTCAATGTTACTTTCCTCCTTTGTGATTCAGAAGTCTATAAAAACATGGTAGAATTCCTTTCTGAAGGGGCAGATGGCTGTTTGTTGATCCTTCAATCTTATTTCAATTAGATCATACTTTCACCAGCGAGAGAAGGAAACAGAGGAAAGGATCTAGAGAGAGCCTGAGACAGAGCACGAGGGTCAGGCTGCTGGAGGTGTGGGGGAGGCCTGGGACCCCCACATCTCCACTGGGACCCCCACATCTGCTTCTAATACAGGATTTTGTGGCTGCTTCAGGCTGTCACTTTTGGTATTTCATAATCGCAAAAGAGCATCCAGCAACAGCCGCTCCAATCATCGCGAACGCACCGACTTCAGCCACGGCATTTTCCACCTGCAAAGCAAGCAGCTTTTGTTGAGCGTTCGCAGCAAGCCAGGCTGGCACCTTCTCCCTCCCAAGGGCCTGGAACTCCTCCCCGTCTCCCCTCTCTCCTGCCTCCCCTACGGCCTGGCATCTCCTCTTTTCTCTCCCAGCTGACTGGCTCAGAATCCTCTCCCAGAGAAGCCGTTGGCTGTATCCCCAGGGACTCCATTTTCTGGGCTGTGACCACTTCTTGGTGTTGGGTTTATCTGGGCTTGTCCTTAGAATGTGCCCATGAGATCCTTTTGAGAGAGCTTCCAGGTGAGGACATTTGTTCGGATTTGCGGCGAGGAAGAAGGTTTGTGCCTCACTTCCTAGGGCCAGAGCTCCAGGGGCCAGACTGGGGACTGTTTTGCAGTCTGAGTCCTCCTTGAGCTACACCGTTGCACAGGGAGGGCTGTGGCAGAAGCTGAGGGGAGACTTAGGGAGGCCATGGCCATATGCGTGCCCTGGGGTCACTGTGTACTATTCCCAACTGCAGCCTGGAAACTTCCATCTCCAGCTCTACTTCAGCCTAAACTCCAACTCCATGCCTTATCTCCACCTGGGCCTCTAATGGGCACCTCAGACATCACATGCCACGCCAAACTCTCGATTTCCCTCCCCAAAGCCTCTCCTCCTGCCATCATCCCCATCTCATCAAGGACGCGCATCCATTCAGTCCCGCAGGCCAGGGGCCCTGAGCTGCTACACGGCAGGCATCACAGGCACAGACTCTAGAAAGGACAGCCGGGGTTTCAATCCTGGTTCTGCCACTTATTAGTTGTGTGTTTTGGGGCAACAAATGTGAAAGACTATGAAGAGGCAAGGGATGGAGGCTGCAGATCTTACACACAAATGTCCTTGAGCTCTTACACAGGTCCATGGACCCTGAGCGTCCCTTGCCTAAGTGCTCTTTGGGGGGTTGTGGGACCTGTCACGGTCCTGGGTTGGCCCAGATTCTCCTGATGACCCCTAGAACTTCAGGAGTCATTTTCAGGATAGGGTTTAGAGGGGAAGGATCCTCAGAGGTCCTCCATCCACCCACTCTGCACATGGAGAGGCCTGGAGGGGAAGGGACCTGTCCAAAGACCCTCTGTGGATTAGAAGCAGATCTGGCATTGGAGCTCAGAGGTCCTGACTCTCAGTCAGTGGGTCTCCAAGAGGCTGCGTTTGCATCATTCACGGTGATCGCCTGGTTGCATAGCCCAGTGAGTCCAGCCCCAAGCAGACCTCCCCAGGGGAGATGGATTATCCAGAGAGATCCTTACCTGTTGACAGTGGGACCTGCCATATCTCAGCTTGGTGACAAAGTGTTCACAGTTCCTGCTCACAATACTGTACTTCATCTTCTGACCAACCAACTCCTTGGCAGAACTGATGATCACCCCCACGGGCAGTGGTTCGAACCTACGGTCCAAGCTGTTGTTGACCCGATAGTTACAGCCTTCCAGCACATCTTTCAGGAGCTCCTGTTTCACCACTGCAATGCCGCCCGGGACTGAGAAGGCACTGGAGGAGCTAGCCGCGGGGTACCCATCTGCAATCAGAGGCATTCTCACTGGCAGGGGAAGGTGAAGTAGGGAGAGAAGGGCTTGAAATCTCCACTAGGGAACTACTGCTGTTTATCCTTTCACAAATGTGACTGGAGGATTCACAGATTTGGCTTTTTTTTTTTTTTTTTGGACGGAGTCTCGCTCTGTCGCCCAGGCTGGAGTGCAGTGGCGCAGTCTCAGCTCACTGCAAGCTCCGCCTCCCGGGTTCACGCCATTCTCCTGCCTCAGCCTCCCGAGTAGTGGGACTACAGGCGCCCGCCACCACGCCCAGCTAATAGATTTTGCTCTCTCTTTTTTAATCAAATAAGGTGTGAATGTTTGTTCAAGTCAGTGAATGTCATGATTGCCAGTGACTGCTACCATATTCCATGCTATGCATGTGCATCACTTCTGTGGCCAATCCCCTGTTATCAGTCATTTAGGCATTGGAAAAATTTTCATCATTATAAGCAATGATGGTAAAGCATATTTATTACCTGTTCAGCTTTGTACACTCGTGTTTTGGAAAAAGATCCACTTCGTTTAGTACCCACTGTTTCAGTTACCATGCTGTGCTGTTACACATACTTCCTAATTTAATTTCCTTTTTAACTTTCAAGGAAAATACTATCATCTCAATTTAAAAACCAGTATCGGGCTGAGAGAGATATCATGAGACTTTTCCGTGCTGTGAGAAGTCCTAGAATCAGGATGTGAAACTGCTTCTCTTAAGCCCCAAAGGGCAGGTTCCTTCCACCGCACTGAGCTGATGTTGAGGGAATCCTTTGTAAAGTGTCTTCTGTCCTACAATCTGGCACAGTTCTAGGCACATAGAGAGGTACACAGAAGAGCTGTCAACCAATGGAACCCCAATTGCATTATATAGTGACTCCAGGTGTTATTTTTATTAAAATGGATAGTACCTAATGCGCACAATAATTAGGTGTGTTACCTCTCTTGCCCCGTTTCTAATCTCAAGGCTGATGTTTGCACTTAGAACCCACTTAAGAAAATCCTGTTGGCTGGGCACAGTGGTTCATGCCTGTAATCCCAGCACTTTGGGAGGCCTACACGGGTGGACCACTTGAGCTCAGGAGTTCGAGACCAGCCTGGACAACATGGTGAGACCTGTTGTGTTTTCCCTACAAAAAACACAAAAATGGCCGGGCGCGGTGGCTCAAGCCTGTAATCCCAGCACTATGGGAGGCCGAGACGGGCGGATCACGAGGTCAGGAGATCGAGACCATCCTGGCTAACACGGTGAAACCCCATCTCTACTAAAAAATACAAAAAACTAGCCGGGCGAAGTGGCGGGCGCCTGTGGTCCCAGCTACTCGGGAGGCTGAGGCAGGAGAATGGCGTAAACCCGGGAGGCGGAGCTTGCAGTGAGCTGAGATCCGGCCACTGCACTCCAGCCTGGGCGACAGAGCCAGACTCAGTCTCAAAAAAAAAAAAAAACACAAAAATTAGCTGCACAGGGTGGCGCATGCCTGTCGTCTCAGCTATTCAGAAGGCTGATGTGGGAGGATCACCTGGCCTGAGCTCGGGGAGGTCAAGGCTGCAGTGAGCCATAATCACATCACTGCACACCAGCCTGGGAGACAGAGTAAGACCCTGTCTCAGAGGAAAAAAAAAAAAAGAAAGAAAGAAAGAAAAATTGTCTTTAAAAAGCCTGTTTACGGCTGAGTGTGTTAGCTCATGCTTGTAATCCCAGCACTGTGGAAGGCCGAGGCAGGCGGATCACGAGGTCAGGAGATCGAGACTATCCTGGCCAACGTGGTGAAACCCATCTCTACTAAAATACAAAAAATTAACTGGGTGTGGTGGTGTGTGCCTGTAGTCCCAGCTATTCGGGAGGCTGAGGCAGGGGAATCACTTGAACCTGGGAGGTGGAGGTTGCAGTGAGCTGAGATTGTGCCACTGCACTCCATCCTGGTGACAGAGCAAGACTGCCTCAAAAAAAAAAAAAAAAAAAAAGCCTCTTTACATCCTGCAGGTTAGGCACAAAAAGGACCATGTGTCTTCATTGCCATGCTTTGTCTTACAAGGTCCCTGAAGGTCATCTGGATTAAGTGGGCTTGATTTACTATTTTCCTCAATTCAGACATTTTTACAACCCTGCCTGGGAGATGATGGGTTGGAGAAAACTGATAAGATGCAAATGTCTTGCTCTGATAGTGATGGGAATGGTTTTTGTCCAGTGACAGTGTAAATGCTTAGTGAAAAGAGAACATCAAGAGTTATGTAGTGGCATTGCCTTAGAGAATATGAACTTACCTGCACCTACCTAATTTGGCAGTCTCATTGTCTCATTTCTGCATTTTTGTTGTTATTGTTTTTTGAGACAATGTCTTGCTCTGTCACCTAGGCTGGAGTGCAGTGGCACCGTTTCAGGATCTCGGCTCACTGCAACCTCCATCTCCTGGGTTCAAGCAATTCTCCTGCCTCAGCCTCCTGAGTAGCTGGGATTACAGATGCCCGCCACCACCCCCAGCTAATTTTTGTATTTTTAGTAGAGATGGGATTTCACCATGTTGGCCAGGCTGGTCTTGAACTCCTGACCTCAAGTGATCCGCCCACCTTGGCCTCCCAAAGTGCTGGGATTATAGGAGTGAGCCACTGTGCCTGTCCTCTGCATTCATTTTTTCCCCTTTCATTGACTATCCATACATATGTTTCCTTCATTCTGCTTTTAACTGGCTATGTCATCTTGCTGTTTCTGTTATTAATGAGTTAAATAAATCATTGGTATTGCTTACTGTGCATTTGTATGAGAATTTTAAAAAAATGTATAAACCTGTGAGAATTGCGCCCATTAAGGAGCAATTAAGTACGTAATATCAAGACACCTGGTTCTGTGAAAACATATGAAGCAAAGGATCTAGCACGGAGAAACATTGTTCCTTTTGAGAAACTTTCTTCTTTAAGACCTAAGAAACCTGGCTGGTTTAAGTCGTATGAGATTCTGCATGCTAAGTTAACTGACTTTGAGCTAGAGAGATCCCAATGCTGCAGCAGCCCAGCTTTGCTGCGGGAGGCAATTGTCTCTTCTATTCTGCCAGAACCTATGGAATGCACTGTGTCTACTCCCTGGGACATATGTGTGTACAATCTCATCAGGCATCCTTGAAGAAGAATGTGTCTCCTAACCCAAGTTTCCTTTTTTTTTTTTTTTTTTTTTGAGATGGAGTCTCGCTCTGTCGCCCAGGCTGGAGTGCAGTGGTGCGATCTCGGCTCACTGCAAGCTCCACCTCCCGGGCCGACGCCATTCTTCTGCCTCAGCCTCCCAAGTGGCTGGGACCACAGGCGCCTGCCTCCGCGCCCGGCTAGTTTTTTGTATTTTTTTTAGTAGAGACAGGGTTTCACCGTGTTAGCCAGGATGGTCTCGATCTCCTGACCTTGTGATCCACCCGCCTCAGCCTCCCAAAGTGCTGGGATTACAGGCATGAGCCACCGTGCCTGGCAAGTTTCCCTTTCTTAACTGTCTTTCAGTGGCTCTCATTATCTTGTTGTTATTATTATTTTAATTTTTTGAGATGGAGTTTTGCTCTTGTTGCCCAGGCTAGAGTGCAATGGCACAATCTCAGCTCACTGCAACCTCCACCTCCCAGGATCAAGTGATTCTCCTGCCTCAGCCTTCTGAGTAGCTGGGATTAGAGGCATGTGCCACCACACCTGGCTAATTTTGTATTTTTAGTAGAGATGGGGTTTCTCCATGTTGGTCAGGCTGGTCTCGAACTCCTGACCTCAGGCGATCAACCCGCTTCAACCTCCCAAAGTGCTGGGATTACAGGCATGAGCCACCGCACCCGGCCCTCTCGTCATCCTTTTAACAAATAGTTTGAAAATTATATATTCATCAGTCCTTACCTGGAGGAGCCAGATGGATCACGTAGCCATCTCCTATATACAGGGCCCAGTGCTCATAGCCAAGGCGGAAAATCTCAATCAGGTCTCCCGGTTTGGGCTCCTGCTGTGGCTGCAACAGAAAAGCCAGAGATGGAGTATACGGCCTTCTAGGCAAGAACAGAGACCCTGGCTTGGGGAGCTGCAGCTCATCCTGGAGACGCCTTGCTGATGTTCATCAGCTTCTAGCCCCCATGAGATCCCCAGCCCTGCTGTCACTTTTAGAGGCTCTCCTCAGTGGGGGCACCGGGGGCCGGAAGTCTGGAGAATTATCTTGTGGGATGGGAGAGAGAAGGACCGTCTGGGCGTGTGTGTGGCGCGTGTGTGCTGTGTGTGTGCATGCTGAGGATGCAGATGTATGTGCATGGGTGCATTGTACATGCGCCCCTCAGCAGCCTGACCCAAGAGCCTGCATGGACCAGCACCTTCACTGAGGCCAGGAGCAAGGCTGGGAAGGTGAGTCTTGAGCTCTCCACCCTCTGCAGACTGACCCTCAGTTCCTCATCACTCCTCCTTCCCTGTGCCTCTCCATGGCCCCAAGAGCCACCTCCTCCTCAGACCCTACCCCATCCAGCCTTAGCGCACCTGTCTCTTGGAGATGATGCTCTGGGAGACAGGAGCTCACAGCATCCTGCTGGGGCCTGAGTGGGGTCTTATGGGCCCCCCAGCTCCCAGCAGCGAGGGGGCTCTGCACTCACAGAACAGGCCTCTGTGGGAACTTGTCCTACAATAACTGCACCCTCTCCACAGCCCCAGGGGAAGGCATGATCATCCCATGACACAGGTGGGGAAACTGAGGATCAGAGAGGTGGAGAGGCTTGCCTGAGAACACTCAGCTGGAAGGAGGCCAAGCTGGGTCTTCCCTGCACACCCCTCATGCTGGTTCCTGTCTCGCCCACCTTCTTCCCCTTCCTCACCTCTTTCCCACTTCTCCATGTCCTGCCCCAGGGCATAGCAGCCTCATCATTGAAGGTTTTTTCCATTTTTGCCCTCTCTATGCCTGTCCTCAGTGGGTGACAGCCTCCGTCTCCCTCATCCCAGGATGTCCCATCCTAGACCTGGGGTCTGCTCTCCTTTGCCCTCTTCCTCACGCCAATATCCAGTCACTAAAACCAATCAGTGTGGACTCCAGAAGCTTCTCCTGGTTGGTGTCCTTGTCAATATCCCATCCACAGCCCCATGTCTGCCTCTGTGACCCCCACAGCCCCCTGACCAGCCCCCGCCACCTGTCCCTGCCACTCCGTATCCAACCCCTCAGAACCCATGGCGGCCTTCCCAAGGGCACATCTGGCCATGACCTTCCTCTGACCTCAGGGCCCAGGACACACCCTGTGGGCAGCTCCCAGGCCCTTCCTGACTGGCCCTTCCTCACCCTCCTCTCCCTCCCTGGGCTCTGCACCCGTAGGCCCACTGAGTGACATTCCAGCCCTTCACTACAGCCCTGGCTTTAGTCTCTGCTACTCTGCACATCTGGGTCTCCCTGCCTCCGTCACTTCCCTGCAGCCACTCTTCCTCTTCCCCTCCCTCACCTGAGAGGCTGCCCTGATGGTCCCAGCCTGGCTCAGCTGACCTGCCACCCCACTCCCAGGCCCTGGGTCCCTGGGGGCCTCTGCTGCTCCCTGCAGTGGTCAGGTCGAGCTGCAACTCCCTGTGCCTGCCTGTGCCCCTCTGGGCTGTGAGCTCCAGGCAGGCAGGATCCTGTGTGCTCCTCCCTCTCTCCCTCCCTCCCTCCCTTGCACCTCCAGGATCCAGTGAAGGGCCTGGCATAGAATGGGACAAAGGAAATAGACAAGGAAGAGGGAGGGGAAAGGAGCAGGGCCAGGACTCCTGCCCAGTTCCTCCTCTGTGCCTCAGGGCACCGCAGGACCCAGAGATGGTCTCCATGTGGGCTTTTAATGGTACTGCTGAATGTCTAAAACCACAGTCTCAGCTGGTGGCCGTGAAACATGAGCTTTGGCCTAAATAAGGAAAGGGCTCCCTGTGAAAAGCCGGTTTGTGTTGTGGCGCAATAAAGGCCTTCCCCAGAATCACGTGGTGCTGGTGGGTGGGCTGCCTTCTAGAATTTGCAGGACTCTTTCCTGGAATGGTTTTGTTTCTAGTAATAGCCTGAGCCCTGCTGTTCCTTTTCAGTTGCACACCACTGAGCTCAGCCTGCTCTCCCTAGGGCTTCTGCCAGTCGGTACATCTGGGCTGATAGGAGGAGAAATTTCAGTATTCAGAACGCTGCTGAGATTAGAATGCACCTTATAAGGCCAGATGATGCCACAGAGGAACGAGGAGAGAGAAAGCATCGTTTGGGGTTGAGAAGGGACTAAGCCCCCGTCGCGGCAGAAGCAGATGATGTTGGGATTTGCTTGCTTCCCACAACCCAGAGTCCCCCACCTGCCCACACTCTGGCTTCTCCTCAGGCTGAGGTAGACTTGACATCCGGCACCCCACAACCCTCTAATACATGCGAGTCCTGGGCTCCCCGCACTGTGCCAGGTACACAGAGGAGGTGGATTCTGCCCAGAGGACTCCCTGTCCAGCCAGGCAGATGCACTTTTAAAAGACAAATACAGTTTTCCATGACAGCCTTCTAAAGACGAGCTCTGGAGCTGTGTGCCCAAGGCCAGGAGCCCGGACTGGGGCCTTTCCTGGGCGGAGCTGCCCAACTGCTATAGAGTCAGTAATGCAAAGTCCCGAGAAACTTACCGAAGCCATCTCCAAGCCAAGGTGAGGTCTGGTGCTCCGCTGTTTGTGGATCGGCTTTTATGCTGAAAGACAGAATTTCACTTTTACTTTCCTTTTGACACTGTTTCAACCTCACTCAAATACTAAATACTGTTGAAGAGAGACAACTGTTGAAAAGGGAGCTATTTCTCTAGATGAAAGGACTAATCATTTCTTACACAAGTCACGGACTCATTGGTGCTTTAAAGCCACCTTGGGAGCAGCCAGAGTCGAAGGGGAGCCCTGAATTTCTGCCCCTCCTTGAGAAATAAAGGTCTCTTCTTTGTTTTTTTTATTTTTTTATTTTTCTGAGACAGAGTTTTGCTCTTGTCGCCCAGGCTGGAGTGCAATGGTGCGATCTCGGCTCATTGCAACCTCTGCCTCCTGGTTTCAAGTGATTCTCCTGCCTCAGCTTCCTGGGTAGCTGGGATTAAAGGCACCCGCCACCATCCCCAGCTAAATTTTCCATTTTTAGTAGGGACGGGGTTTCACCATGTTGGCCAGGATGGTCTCAATCTCTTGACCTTGTGATCTGGCCCCCATCGGTCTCCCAAAGTGCTGAGATTAGAGGTGTGAGCCAAAATAAAGGTCTCTTCTAACAAGAATCCTGGGCAGCTCTTCCTACTCCAGGAAGGGGAGGCATTTGGAGGCAGGGAGATGTCAATCCCCAGTGCACCCTATAGGACGTTGTCTTGTAATGACACCCAGAAAATATTGGACCAGAAGTCTTGGGAGAAGTCTTGGGGAAAGGCCAGAGGGGGTGCTTCATGCCATGGGGATGCCCTGGAGGTGAGGGCTACCTTAGACCATGTGGAGCCCAGGAGCTCATAGCCCCATTAAAATGCATTTGGGTGCAAGAAGCAGAACTAAACTCAAAGGGGCTTCAATAGCCTGGACACCCATTGTCTTGGTAACAGAAAGGCAGGAAGAGGGTGACTCAGGTTGGGTCTAGTGACTCACCACGGTCACCAAGGACTCCACAGGCTGTCTCCATTGCACTGGTCCTGGGTCTGCACTGTTGTCCTGCAGGGACTCCCATGGCTGTAGCAGCCTTGAGTGACCCATTTTCACCTGGCTATGCCCAAAAGATGGAGGGAAAGGTGATTCTCATCATTAGTCTTTTTTTCAGGGAGTAGTCCCCCAGATGACCCGTTCCCTTCTCCACTGGCCAGAACTGGGCCATATTTTCACACCCAACCAGAGGCCTAGATAGGTGGATCACTTGAGCCCGGGAGTTCAAGACCAGCCTGGCCAATATGGCAAGACCTGTCTCTACTAAAAATATAGAAAAAAAAAAAATCAGTCGGGCATGGTGGCACGTGCCTGTACTCTCAGCTACTTGGGAGGCTGAGATGAGAGGATCGCCTGAGCCCGGGAAGTAGGGCTGCAGTGAGCTGAGATTGCTCTAATGCAGTCTAACCTGGGCAACTGGAGTGTGACCCTGTCTCAAAGCAAAACAGAACAGAAAAACCCCATTTCTGTTGTTTAGGTTAGCACGCCTCTGGATTTCCCTCAAAACACTGCTGAGCGAAGTTGCTGTTCTTGAGCAGAGCCTCCAGGGACCACTGTGGATATCCTGAGGAGGCCTCAGAGCTTTCTTGGGCAGAGCTTCTGCAGGTGCCTTGCCATGGTCAGTTTCTTTGCTGTTTTGTGGCCCTCTGCAGGAGTGTCCATGGTCATTTGTCAGCCACCTTTTGGTTTCAGTCTCTTGTCACGTCTTGGGGGTGTCTGGCCACACAGATGTTATCTTATTACCTCAGTCCATCATACCTGTGTTTATCATTTTGAGGGTTCAGCAGTTTCACTGTAGGCTGAGTCACTTGTCATAAGTGACTCCATTTTGAAATATTTAGGATCACAAAACTCTTTAAGGTGGGGGGGGGGCCCAACAAGAGTCTGGATTCAACAATCCCAGAGTCTAGGCTTTTGCCTTGTGGCATAATAAAAAATTTTATTTTTAAATGAATTTATGCCTTGTAGCATAAGAAAAGTTTATTTATGACTTATGTGGCATGATAAAAATATATATTTTTGGTCTTTGACTCCAGTTCCAGACACAGAGGTCCTAAGACCCTTGGAATTTCCTGAGTGATAGGATGTCTTGTTATTCAAAAGGAGTCTCTGTCAAATAAACCTGAGTTTATGCTAAAGAGGGGGCTCTTTGTTAAGGAGGGGGAGCTGGATAACTTCAGGATGGGGACTGATCACCATTATTTAATCAATAATGTCTACATCATGAATTCTCCCTAGAAACCCCTACATGATGGGGTTGGGAGAGCTTTGGGGCAGGTGAACACAGATGTGGTGGGAGATTGGCCTGGCTGGAGAGGTCATGGGGGCAAAGATTCTCTGCATGACCACATTTTAGTCAGGTTCCCAAACCTCTTCCTAGGCACATCTGTACTTCCTTGTAAAATCTAATTTTAGCAAAGGACCCTGTCAAGTCAGTTTAGCAGGAACTTCCCACCCTCGGTATCTGACCGGGGTCATCCTCACTATCCTCCAGGTGATGTCTGATCACCCTAGCCTGTCTTCAGCAAGAATCCTGTTAGTGTGGTTTAACCAGAATCCCTCTTGGCCCCGAGGTTTCCTCTTCATAATTTTCCATCCACTGACCCGTATGCTTCTCCTTGCCTATAAATTCCCACTTGCCCATGCTGTGTTCAAGTTTAAGCCTCATCTCTCTCTCTCCTGCTGCAAAATCCCACTGCAGTGGGTATCAAGATTGTATCATTAGATAATTTTTTCTTTAACAATGGAAGCCCTGCACAATCATTGCCCCCCATATTAGTTTCTTATTAGTTTCTTCCATGTTGCCATTCCTGAGTTGTATCCTTTATAATAAACTGACAATCATAAGTAAAGCAGTTTTCTAAATTTTGGAAGTTGTTCTAGGGAATTATCAAATTTAAAGTTGCTTCAGGGGGTCTCCACCGTTTGTAGTCAGCCACGTAGAAATGTGAGTAGCCAAGGAACTCCATTTGTTGCTGAGCCTGGAGCCTGTACCTGTGGAGGCTGAGCCTAACTCTGGATAGTTAGCATCGGAATTGAGTTGGATTGTTGAACACGCAGTCAATGTTGGAGAATTGCAGGACTGATTGATGTGGACAAATGACATGTATTTGGTTGCTATCAGAAGAAACTATACATGCCTGCTTCTGTTACTTGAAAAAAACTGGGGATCATTCATCCGGTAACAAACAACTTTTCATGAGAACACAGGTATTGATCAATAGGAGTTTTATTACTTGGCACAAGTAAGGAGGACACTGGGAGGATTCTCCAAAGCCTTCTTCCCTAGGAAAAGTGACAAGAGGTGTCACAGGACGAGTCACAGACAAAACTCCTCAGACACCGAAATAAAGAAGGAAGGGGTTTATTCGGCCAGGAGCATCGGCAAGACTTCTGTCTCAAGAGCCGAGCTCCCCGAGTGAGCAATTCCTGTCCCTTTCAAGGGCTCACAACTCTAAGGGGGTGCATGTGAGAGGGTCGTGATTGATTGAGCAAGCAGGGGGTATGTGACTGGGGGCTGCACGCATCGATAATTAGACCGGAACAAAACAAGATAGGGATTTTCACAGTGCATTTCTATACAATGTCTGTAATCTATAGATAACAGAACCGATTAGATCAGGGGTCGATCTTTAACTACCAGGCCCAGGGTGCAGTGCTGGGCTGTCTGCCTGTGGATTTCATTTCTGCCTTTTAGTTTTTATTTCTTCTTTCTTTGGAGGCAGAAATTGGGCATAAGACAATATGAGGGGTGGTCTCCTCCCTTAGAGGGTTTTATGGGTGATGGAGAGGGGAGAGGGTTCATCAGCACATACAGAGGAGGGAGTCGCATTGCATAGATGCAGTGAGTCATCATGCCAACACATAGGTTGCATGTTATGGTAATGAAGCTGTAGCTCCTCGGGGTGGAGACTTTAGCATGGTAATGAGGAAAGTTCACTCAGGTTCATCTGTAAGTTGCTGGGATCCGTTAGGAGCTGGTTTTAACCAACCACATGACTGCATTCCATGCGAGTTTTAGGAAGAAACAGGCTGCAGGACGGTAGGCTGTAAAAGGCTGATTGCTCCGTTGATTACATTCCTATAATCCCTGGCAACCCTTCCTGTCTGCTTACACTTCCAGTTCATCACAGCTTGTGCTGAGGTTGAAACAGCTTGTGGTAGATAGTGTCAGGTTTTAGCTTAGAGTCAGTTCCAGGCAGTTGGGGTCTGTGAATTCAGGATTCCAAAACAGCCAGTGGCCTTTCTTCAGCAGCACCAAAGCTTAGATGCGGCAGGAGTGACGGCTGTATTCCGAGTGACAAGCAAGGCTTTCTGAAGCCTGTTCTGCTGTGTCAGACTTGGAGTCCAAACTGACCCACATCAGGTTGGATGATCTGCTCCTAAGGATCAGACGTCTGGTCCCGCTAGAGCTCATTAGCCACCTAAAACCTTCTTTGAAAAATTCCAGAAGCATATCTCTATCTGGAGACTGCCTCTCTTTCTCTATTGCCTCTTTTTTTCCTAGAGGCTCCAATAGGTAACAATAATAGCAGAAATAATCAGTTATGAAGACTGATTGGTTTTTAACACTCAAAGAATTTAAATTCCAACCAGCCCACTGACAGCAAAAATCTAGGAAGTTGTGCCTCACCATCAACACTGTCTTCTTGTAGCTTTCCCCGATTGGGATGATCCCTCTAGCATTTATGATATTACAAGAATATGATATTTTACATTAATTTATATTGTATATCTAGATGCAATAGCTGCTGTAACCAAGAAAATATTTGAAACAGCGCTCAATAAAAAATTTAGAGATTTATTTAGCTAAGGTTAAGGACACATCCAGAAAAAAAAGGAACAGAAAACCATAGGAAACATCTGTGGTTCGTGCTTTTTCCAAAGTGCGTCTGGGGACATCATTATTTAAAGGGAAAAGTGTGGGCATTAGGGGAAAGAGAAAAGGGAGAAAAAGGGAGGGTAGATAAAAGAGGCAAGTGGTTGCATTCCTTTGAGTCTTTGATCAGCTTTCACTGAATCTGCATTTTACATGTGAAAGGAGGGGGTAGAGGAATAGTTAATTATGCATTCATTTCGTGCTTAATGAATCTGCATTTTTATATAAGCAGTCAAATATGCCTTTGTCTCAGGTGAACGAGGGATGACTTATAGTTCTGTCCTTTGTCCCATACCTGTGATGACAAGCTGTCAATTTACATCATCGGAGTGTCATTCAGCAGAACCATTTTAGGGTAAAGATCTTGGGGCTCACAAAGAATTCTCTTGTGAGCAAATTGTGAGGGAGTTATATAGCTTTTAATTTTTGTAGCGATCTATTTAGGAACAAAATGGGAGGTAGGTTTGGGTGACCCAGTTCCTAGCTTGAATTTTCCCTTTGGCTTAGTGAGTTTGGGTTCCGAGATTTTGTTTTCCTTCCCTGCAGCAAAATACAAAGCCATTTAGAAATATATTTTTTTGGCTGGGCGCGGTGGCTCACGCCTGTAATCCCAGCACTTTGGGAGGCCGAGGCGGGCGGATCACAAGGTCAGGAGATCGAGACCATCCTGGCTAACACGGTGAAACCCCGTCTCTACTAAAAATACAAAAAATTAGCCAGGCGCGGTGGCGGGCGCCTGTAGTCCCAGCTACTCAGGAGGCTGAGGCAGGAGAATGGCGTGAACCTGGGAGGCGGAGCTTTCAGTGAGCTGAAATTGTGCCACTGCACTCCAGCTTGGGGCACAGAGCGAGACTCCGTCTCAAAAAAAAAAAAAAAAGAAATATATTTTTTCCATTGCAAATTTATGTGAAGCCATGGCAGCATTCAGTATTTAGATGTTGGGAAAGACTCTGGCTGGAATTTGAGACAAGAAAATGTTCCTCCTCCACTAACTTACTATAGTAGTGAGGTAGGAGGCTGGCAAGGCTTGCTTTCTGTTCGCAGCCCTGTTGATCCTGTTGATAGGAGCCGGATGTGGTCAGAACAGTAGGCAGTGAAGAAGCCAGCCAAAACTAGCAGATGGTGATAGAAGTGACCTCTATTTGCCCTCACTGCTCATTAGCATAAGACACTCCCACCAGTGCCATGACAGTTTACAAATGCCATTGCAACAAGCCATGGTAATGGCCTGGAAGTTACCTTAGATGGTTCTGGAAACTCTCCACCCTTTTCCACAAAGTTCTGAATAACCTGTCTCTTAATTAGCATGTAATTAAAAGTGGGTATAAATACAGCTGCCAACAGCCCATATGCTGCCAACTCAGCCCACTGCCTATAGGTAAGTCCTGCTCTGCAAGAAGCAGTACTGGTTCAAAAAAGTTGCCTTCTCTCACCACAGGCTCACCCTTGAATTCTTTTGTGGGCTAAGCCCCAATTTGGGACCCAAACATGGGACACAGATTTGGCGTGGGACACGGATCCAAATCAGTCCAAATTGGCCCACTGCCTGTCTTACAAGACCCATGAATACAGCTATTCTCATTTATTTTTGTATTGTCTGTGGCTGCTTTTGTGCCACAGTGGCAGATTGTGTGGTCTCCTGGCAGGTGAGGCCTAACATATTTATTACTTGGGTCTCTGCTGACCCCCTGGGCTACAGGTTTATCAATTTTATTGATCTTCTCAAAGAATCAGCTTTAGATTGATTGATTTTTTCTTTTTCTACTTTATTTATTAGTTCTTTTATCTTTATTACATTTTCTTTCTTTGCTTGTTTTGGTTTTCATATGCTTTTTCCCCCTTCTGAGTTTCTTGACTATGATTAGGGACCATGATTAGGGAACAAATAGTGTATTTCATTTGAAAAATAGAAACCAAAAAAGAGAAGCAAGTGGAAAATTTAAAACTGAAAAATACAAATCTTAAATGAAAAGTTTACTGGATAATATTAAAAGTAGATTAAACACTCCAGAGGAAAAGCTAAGTGATCTTAAAGAGAAGACAATACAAATCTAAAAACTGAAGCATAGACAGATTAAATGAAGAAAAAGGAGAGCACAGTCTCAGTGATTTGTGAGACAATGTCAAGTGGTCCATGTATGTGTGACTGGATCTCCAGAAGGAGAGGAGAAAGAAACTGGTACAGAAAAAGCATAAAAAAGTAGTAAGGCTGGCATGGTGCTTACACCTGTAATCCCAGTATTTTCTGGAAGTTGTTATTAGATTTTTTTTTTTTTTTTGACATGGTGTCTTGCTCTGTCGCCAGGCTGGAGTACAGTAGTGTGATCTCGGCTCTCTGCAGTCTCTGCCTCCTGGGTTCAAGCTATTCTCCTGCCTCAGCCTCACGAGTAGCTGGGACTACAGGCGTGCGCCACCGTGCTCAGCTAATTTTTGTATGTTTAGTAGAGACGGGGTTTCACCACGTTGGCCAGGATGGTCTTGATCTCTTGACCTCGTGATCTGCCCACCTTGGCCTCCCAAAGTGTTGGGATTACTGGAGTGAGCCACCGAGCCTGGCCCAGATAATATAGGGCTATATTGAAGGTTGACACCTCCCTGCCTCTAATGCTGCTGCTTCTTGGTACAGAAAGAGTTGCCCAGGATTCTCACTGGGAGAGACCTTGCCTTTTCAAGCAGGGACAGAAATTCAGGGCTGCCTTCCTACCCTGGGTGTTTCCAAAGTGATTTTCTGCGCTAATGATTCCAGCTATTGAGGAGAGTAATTATTATTCTGTCCTTTTACAGGAAATCATTACACTTTCTGCTTAGAGAAATGTTTCCTTTTTTGAACAGTGGTCATTCTGAGCAGTGTCAGCATTTCCTTCTGTTTTTGAAAGTAAAATTATCCACGTCTGTGGGAAAGCTGATCCACAAGCAGCAGACCACCAGGCTCCGCCCTGGCTTCCAGATGGCTTCAGTAAATCCCCCGGAACTTTGCATTACTGACTCTACAGCAGGCGGGTAGCTCCCTCTGTAACGGCTTCAGCCTGGATTCCTGGCTTTGGGTGCACAGCTGCAGAGCTTGTCTTTAGAAATGTTAACCCAAAATACCTGAGATAGGTCTCAGTCAATTTAGAAAGTTTATTTTGCCAAGGTTAAGGATGCACCGGTGACACAGCCTCAGGAGGTCCTGACAACACGTGCCCACAGCTGGCTCTTATACATTTTAGGGAGACGTGAGACATCAATCAGCATATGTAAGATTGCTTCCAAACAGAACGAGGTCTGGCTGTTTGTTTTCGTGGTCCAGTAATGAGATGCAAACAGGCTGGGAAAGAAGGGAATTTATCTCTGCAACCAGTTACAGGGAGAAGGTCAGAGTAACTCACCAGACCAACTCCAACTTACAAGTTTTTTCCAAGTGCTTATATACATTCAGTGTACCTACGAGCCAAAAGCCAGTGTTTCACTCTATCTCATCTTTAACTACAATCCGGGGTCTAGACAGTTACTTTAGAGTCTTGAAAAAATTACTTAATCTAAAATGGGTCCTAGTACAAGGTATGCAAGAACGTCTCCATTTTTTTTTTTTACTTTTATTTTTTGACATGGGTCACTTACTTTAATAACAATATATATATACCATAGTATCACCATGGAATGTAAGTTCAGATTAGACAGGAGAATTTCACAAGTGTGACAACATTCGGTAGTATATAAAAGTTTGGGTATACTGTGTGGCCAAACCAGCTTGCTCATAAGTTATTAATTGATTCCATTATAGGTAATTTGTTTAGTTTAGTGTTTACAATTCTTATGGAAAAAATAAGCAATGCACACATTTAAAAAGTGTTCATTGGCCAGGCACGGTGGCTCATGCCTGTAATCCCAGAACTTTGGGAGGCTGAGGTGGGCAGATCACGAGGTCAGAAGATTGAGACCATCCTGGTTAACATGGTAAAACCCCATCTCTACTGAAAATACAAAAAAAAAAAAAAAAAATTAGCCAGGTGTAGTGGCACACATCTGTAGTCCCAGCTACTCGGGAGGCGGAGGCAGGAGAATCGCTTGAACCCAGGAGGCGGAGGTTGCAGTGAGCTGAGATTGCGCCACTGCACTCCAGCCTGGTGACAGAGCGAAACTCTGTCTAAAAAAAAAAAAAAGTGTTCATTTACCTTTGCATGAGTGCTTAAAATACATATTTCTATTTCAAGATGACATTTAAAATTTATTCTAATATAACAGCAGCAAAAATATAATTCACAATTACAAAAGAATTAGAATCCACAAGTTATTCTCATGTTTACAATTGTGATTCTTTAATAAATACCAGTACTATACAGCTCTATTGTAAGCTTTCTAGATTTGGTTTAAACACACACACATAGATACATCAGTTGTGGAAAGCTTTAGAATTTATATGTCATGTACTTTTTGGACAGAGTTCTAAAAGAGCCAGCCAGTCCACCAGACAGGCAGAAAAAAAGTTAAATTAACTGGGGCAAATAGAACTGTTATATAACATCCAAAACATGTGAGATCCTGCAGCAAACTGGGAGTACTTCAGGGTTGGCCCATTATCTTCTTTAGAACTAAGTTCATCTTCACAGTTTAAGAAGGTGGACATTTCAATACAATCTAGTGCATTTAGGTGACATGTTTCTTTTATGCTAACTTGATTTCCTTGAATGACCTAGTTAGTAAACTAGTCACTAGTAATTTGGTCACCAGGCAAATCAAGCCTGCAAGAAAGGAAGCCAATATTCAAAATGCTGTGTTACCTTCTAAACCCACTCAAATAGTTTATTTTCCACAATAACACATAACTTCAATAATGAGACGCCTAACTAAAGCAAGCTCCTCCAACAAGACCAAGACAGCATCTCTTCTTCTAAGACTTAGGTTTTGCCCAGAATTCCCGATACACGGAACAGCCCTTACCAACGGTCGTTGCTCCTACAACAACGCCTTGGGCGGCCACACACATGTGGATCAGTTGAAGGGACATTTGAGTATTTCCCCTGCTCTTCAATGTGTATAATCCATATGTAACAAGTGCTGCAAAACCTGCTATTCCAATGGGTACGAATAGTGCCTCTTTAGCTTTTCGAATAAGTTTGGATCCCTGATCTTCATCATTTGAAGAAAGAGAAACATCTGTGTCTGTTGACATAGCGACCGCTTGAGGAATCTCCCTAGAGCGAGAAAACCTCTCACGTGTCAACCAGCTTCTGATCCCTGCCTGAGGACTTTCATTATTTTAATTAAACTCTAAGATCTGAGAAAGCCCAGGCGGGATCTTGATAAACTTGTTTTGCTTTCTAGCTTTTGTACTAAGGCACTAGCTTCTCTGGTTCCTTAATATTTAACTTATACACTCATCAGAGTTATAGCAAGGTGTTGGTGAAGGCTGAGTGTGCTGGTTGCTAATGGAGACCCGGCCTGCCACAGTCCCCACTGTCAATTTGTACATGATTTCTATCATGTTAGTTACTTTTCCAAGCACTGATTTGTTAAGAGGTTAGTACAAGAGTACAAACTATGATATGGTGAACTAAGACGAAGTGGGCGATGTATTCTTTCTGGCTACTTCCTGCTGGAGAGGGGCACTGGAGTGGAAGATATCTATTTGGCGTTGGTAATGTACCTGACTTAGGGGACTCAAAGGCAGTGCCTGTTGCAACATAATCTTATGAGATTGAGGAATGTTTTGGAACAACATATGACAACAATATAGGCCATAACATAGTGTTATGCCTATGCCCAGGAGGGTGGTTAGGACAACAAGAATTTCTGCCATCAGGAAGGTCCTCCACCAAACCAAGAGGCTATCACTTCGTTGAGGTACAGTGCAGGGTTAGATATGGCCTCAGTCTGTTGGTGCATATCCTTCAAAGCTAAAGAAATGTTTCCCGAGTTATTGGGAACATACATACAATATTCAGTTTTAACTGCAGCTCGAGGAGGAACCTGACATTGCATCATTTAAAGTTTTTTTAATAGGCCATACTGAATTTTTTTTTTTAAGTTATTCTGGTCATTTGCAATCCTGTCCATTGTTTAAGATTTTTCTATAAGAAACCCAAATTTTCCTTGTTTAGGGGAGGCTCACCAAAGCAGTCACATAGGGCTAGAGAGGAGTAATAGACCACAGATCCAGCAAGAGTCTTGCTGTAAGATATCTGCATAATCCTGTGTCCGTGAAAGAAAAAGTTTAGAAACGTATTATAAAAGAATAGCTTGTCATCTTTTGAGTGGAAATCAGGCCTTCTAGGGGTTCTGTCTCCCATCTTGTGGCCTTGGTGGCCTTTGTCATGGATGTTTCATCTGGTAGGGACGCCTTCACCTGTGTGTGGTGGCTCCATGGCTTGATGCCCACCAGTTTCAGTGCCGAATTGGTGGTCAGGAGCACACCTTAGGCCCTTTTCCATTTCTCCTGTGGCTGCTGAGTTGAGCCTGTTTCCCTCCATTCTTTAGCAATATATTATCACTGGGCTGGAAGGAGTGGCATGGTTCTGCCAAGTTCACAATGCTCCTGTCGGAAGCAAGCTTATGCAAACGTTAAGAATTTGTCCTGGTTGGGCGCAGTGGCTCACGCCTGTAATGCCAGCACTTTGAGAGGCCGAGGCAGGCGGATCATCTGAGGTTGGGAGTCCGAGACCAGCCTGACTAACATGGAGAAACCCTGTCTCTACTAAAAATACAAAATTATCTGGGTGTGGTGGTGCACGCCTGTAATCCCAGCTACTCAGGAAGGCTGAGGCAGGAGAATCGCTTGAACCCAGGAGGTGGAGATTATGGTGAGCCAAGATCACGCCCCTGCTCTCTAGCCTGGGCAACAAGAGCGAAACTCTGTCTCCAAAAAAAAAAAAAAAAAATGTGTTCCAAGTATTTACCATAGTGTTTAATAGTTGACTTTCTATTAAGGGGTGCCCTAGTAATCTGAGGTGAATTAGCAGTGAAGAGTCTCTGTATTAGTTAGGGTTCTCCAGAGGGACAGAAATAATAGGATATATGTGTACAGGAAAGGGAGTGTATTAAGGAGAATTGACCACACAGTCACAAGGTGGAGCCCACGATAGTCCATCTGCAAACCGAGGAGCAAGGAAGGCGGTAGTGGCTCAGTCCAAGTCCCAAAGTCTCAAAAGTAGGGAAGCCGATAGTGTAGCCTTCAGTTTGTGGCTGAAGGCCTGAGAGTCCCTAGCAAACCACTTTTGTATAATTTCATACCACCGTATTTTTTTCTTTTTTTTTT